>NC_138204.1:74211352-74931352 GCF_964194415.1 Vipera berus
CAGACAAATATGATGGCTAGAATAGACCAATTTCTTAATCAGTGTGGTCTCACTCTTCTATACCAATGGCAACTCTTCATTTGACCTCTCTAGGCTGAATAACACGATCAATCTCCTTTCCTTTCAGGATTGAGCCACCACCAGTCCTCTTTCGGCTTCCTAGTTGTTCAGACCCTGCCTTAGATTCATCAAAACCTTCATGCAACATTCATTCTTTAGCCATGTATTCATAATATTTTTCACTGCATTTCGACTTGACCTATTTGTTCAGAAAACAGAAAGCCATCTGTTCCACCAGGCATCACAATTTATTTCATTGTTTATTACAATCATTTGGTGGAGGGGGTGACAGGCCCCACTATTTTTTTAAAAATCCCCCTTTTCTTGTGGATGTGAGAAACCATTGGTGCTTTCATTCAAGCAGAGGACAAGCAGGCACCATACAAGCTTCCCACATGCTGTTTGATGACCCCCATCTCGATCCTGACCTAAAGCTCTCAAGTATTCCCAGAGCCTCCTCTCCTGTGTAGAAATGGCATTTGAGCTCCCCCACCAATTCACTGCTGCTAATGTTTATCTGTGCTGGGAGGCCATGTGCTGTTTTCCCCTTCACAATGTGGATTTTATTTATCTCAGGTAAAAAGTAATAAACTTGACGGAGGGCGAGGCATGCTGTTTGCTTATTGATGCCTTGAAGGATTTCCCCTGGGTTTCTCATTAATGCATTAGAGAATGGTTACTTGCTGGGATGTGTATTGCTTTCAATCATGTCCTCTGGAGGATAGATTAGCCGAGTTTTAGCCTGCGTATCACGCAAGCGCAAGCATGATGGATGGATGACTAGAGTGCTACTGTTGAATGAGTAACCATTTTAGCAAGCCGAACAGTGGTTTTTACAGTGAGTTAACAGCACTGTTTTTTGTGATGTCCCTTTATCATACAACCAAGTTTGGACTCTAAAATCTACAGAAGCATGAAGGAAACTTGGAGTAAAACTAAGCCTCTCTTACATCTTCCAATTGTTTCTTAGAACAGATAAGGTGATCCTCTTTTCCACAATCCAAGTATTACAGGATTTAAAGAAACAGAATTCTTTAATACTATAGAAGTATTAGCAGAATACATGGCCCACCTGAAAATGAAAATAATTTGATTGATTGCTGATGCAAGGCCTTGAATTCCAGCATGTTGATGAATTAGGCTGCAAGATTTGATTACAGTATTTGTTAGATGAGTGGTGTTACCTAATATAATATACAGTCCAGCCCTAAAGCTTGAAGCAAAGCCTTTAGAAAAAAGACTAATTAACTAACAGCTATTAGTTATTACTGTATCGGTTGGAAACATGAAGAAGAGGCCTTCATCTTGCAGTGGATAGACAATGGCTAAAATGATGGTGATGAGTTATTACTAGTTAACTATTATTTGTGACAAAAGCATTGTATAAGAAATCAGACTACATAAGAAACCAAGCTACACAATACAGCTGGTTGTTCATTTAAACAAGCCCTCCAAAATTATCCACAAATGTGACAAATACTGTCTCAGTACTATAGTCTGGCCTGAATCCTGATTAAAAAATGGTCCAGATAATCCATTTCATCCAAGGCCCTCTGTAGCTCACCACCCTCTTGATCTAGTGCAGACATGTCAAACACGTGACGCACATGACATTGCATGACATATCGGAACTGTTTCCCCATTACCGGCAATGAGGTGGGCGCAGTTTCCTCATGACGTGATAGTTTGACACCCCTGATCTAGTGATTATATGAATTCTTTTGCGGCCAAGTATAATACACCTACCCATCCAACAACTTGTGAAACAGAACTTGGAAGTAGTAAAAGGACACACAGGAGCAAAGCCTCCAAGGAGATTGCATGCTGGTGAAATGAAACAATTCTAACAAGAAGCCAAAAGTCCTGGGTTAAAGATGGGATATTAAAGTCCTTAATTAAAGATGGGAAGGGACTCGGTGGCTCAGTGGGTTAGGATGCTGAGCTTGTCGATCAGATGACTGGCAGTTTGGCGGGTCGAATCCTGAGTGCCGCGTAACAGAGTGAGCGCCTGTTACTCATCCCAGCTTCTGCCAACCTAGCAGTTCGAAAGCACGTAAAAATGCAAGTAGAAAAATAGGGACCACTACGGTGGGAAGGTAACAGCGTTCTGTGCGCCTTTGGCATCTAGTCATGCCGGCCACATGACCACGGAGACGTCCTCGGACAAACGCTGGCTCTTTGGCTTTGAAACGGAGTTGAGCACCGGCCCCTAGAGTTGGAAACGACTAGCACGCATGTGTGGGGGAACCTTTACCTTTATTAAAGATGGGATAGTGTGTGTGTGTGTGTGTGTGTGTGTGTGTGTGTGTTATTAAAGATGGGATAAAGAAAACTAAGAAACTAAGTTGGCAGGGCTGGGAGTGTAGAGTCTGTTTACATTTTGTGCATATACACCTATTTGTTATAGTGTTGGTGTTTTTTTTTTAAGTGGAATGAATCACTCCTCTTACAGCATATTCTTCTCCCTTTTGCCATGTCTTCCTTTCATATTATCTGGTACGTCTGTTTCATATTTTATTGTTATCTATTCTATTTAATGTCTCACCTTTCATTCTGACCTAGCCTTGCTCTGTGTTCACAATAGCATTTTCCATCTTGCAATTGTTCTTAGTCTTGAACCATATTTCTATATCTAATATTTTGTTCAGCACAGTTGTACAAGATGCTGTTCACTTTTGCAGACATATACATGTTCTGCTGTGAAAGGTGCACACAATTGTTGGGGGGTTAGGGATGTCAATTCATGTTAATGTTGACTCCAGTAATAGCCTAGACATGTCCCTATAGTTTTCTTGACAATATTTTTTGCAATGGTTTGCCATTGTCTGCTTCTTAGGGCTGAGAGAAAGAGAGTATGTGTGTGACTGGTCACTCAGCTGGTTTTTGTGCCTTTGAGGGGACTAGAATTTATTTATTTTTTATTTTAATTCCATTTATATCCCGCCCTTCTCCGAAGACTCAGGGCGGCTTACAAGCTTAGCAGTAGCCTTCATTCTATGTATATGCCTGCTTATTAGGGCTTTCATACACCCCCCAAGCGGCATTATTACAAAGTCAGCTTAATTGCCCCCAACAATCTGGGTCCTCATTTTACCTACCTCGGAAGGATGGAAGGCTGAGTCAACCTTGAGCCTGGTGGGATGCGAACCTGCACTAATTGCAGGCAGCTGGTGTTACTTAAGAATTCATGCTGTTCCAGTTTCTAGCTGGGTGCTTTAACTATTAGAACAAATTGGCTGTACTATTTAGCTATTGAGTGTAGTCTAGAAGTTATTCTCATCCATACTCAGAAAGTTTTCTAGAAATCTCTGATTTTATGTAGCAATCCTGGAGGGGGAAAAAAGCAATAACAATTTTGCATGCTTCTTGGCATGACCAATCAAAATGATATAGAATACTTTTAACGTTGCTTTGAATTGCCTTTCAAGCACAATCTTGAATGAGAACTCACAAGTGTTAAGAGCAGGTACAGAAAATTTTTACATTATTCCCTGGAAACCAGTGACTTTCACACAGCTTTCAATTACAGTGTGGTTTAATTAAACTGGTATCAATTCTTCCACGTACAACTCTCAAAGTCAGGGAATTCATCTTAGAAAGTGGAAATTTAATTTGTATTGATTTTGATTAGTGCTTAAAATCATTGGGTCCTTCCATCTTCACAGCCAAATTAGCTTTTCATTAAGACTAAAGCAAACACAATGGTGGCCATGGGTAAGGCCTTGTCTTCTATAAGTGTTCCTTGAATGCTCAACATGCTTAAAGGAGATTTGTTTCTATTTCAAGAAATTAACACGCCAATGGCCCCCTGCGCCATTGATTACTGCCATGCTAATTCTACAGATGTATAGAATGACTCAAGTAGAAAACATGATCTTATATAGCAGGTAAATCTTTACAGACACAAGAACTGTTTCTGCTTCTTTGTGGCCCTAGTATTAGACATTTGTCATCATATGTTAGATATAAAACAAATCAGTTGTATAAGAAATTTTTAATAAAAGAGGCTTTCTGTACAAGACCTCAGTTATTCTGATCAATTCTCAGACTGGCATGGAAACCTGCATTTTTTTTTCTCTTAGTGCTTTTCTAGTGAAATGATCCTTTTTAATGGATTCCATCTTAAAGGACACATATTGAATATATTTTGTACAAATTGTACACCTATGCGCTCTGCATGGAGGACCTAAAGAATGTAAATTATACCTGTCCAGCAATGTTGCCTTGGCTTATTGAATCATTTATAAGGATTGTTCATCTGTGCCCATTAACACAGAATGTTTTTTTATAATCGATATGCCCGATTCCTTCATCTTTCTGCCTCTCAGATGTCAACATGACCTGAATGCCATATATACCTTAAATTAATTATGTAAGTGTTACAGACAACTTAGATTCCTTCTGGACAACATTTGATTCTAATAGATCCCATATACAAAAACTTCAGTATTTGACTTTCTGCATCAATTCCCTTTCTACAATGAATTCAGTTTTGCTGTTGGAGGTTTGTCACAACATCCTCATTGTTCCAATCTACAGAACAAACAGCACTTCTCCAATACTCAGTTATGATTTTATTTTGATGTTTCTAGGGCAGGATCTCCCCTTTTCCCTGTTTATCCTGAAAGCTTTGCCATTTCGTTTCCATTTGAAAAGAGGACATTTTTCCTAAAGGCTAGTCTTTACATAGTAATTTCCTCTTCTTAGGAGAGAACCTAATCTCAAAGATGTTGTTGTTGTTGATCATGATGATCATGATGATGATGATGATCTAATGATATGCAGATCCTATCATTGCCATGTCCAGGATCTTGTTTATATTTTCTATGGCATATTTTATGAGGTGGTTGTTAAACTGTTAATAGTGCAACAAAGAATTAATCCTCTGTATATGCTTGCTGCGATCTAGTGGACATCCAGATTTTTGTAGCCCACATCTCACATGCCTAATTTATAATGTAGCTTTTTTTTTCTTGCATACAAATTTATTGAGAAGCACTTTTGCATACAAAGATGCAGTGCTGTCTTTTCGATGCTTTTCTTTAAGATCACTTTACAGTGCTATTTCAATAATTGGATCTTGGGTCAAATACCTGATCTTTCTGAATGAAGTGGGAGCTCCAAAACAAAACATCTGGAATAGACCTGTGAACAGAAAACTAAGACAATATGGATATATGGTAACAGCAAACCCTGAGGAAAACAGCTGATCAAAATAAAAGCAAAAATCAGGATGCTGAGGAGCAAATCTAATGGAATATTTCTGTTTTGTCCTTTTGCCATGAATTGCTTGTCGGGATTTCACTGGCAACTTTATAATGAAAAGGAGAGACCAAATAGAGCATTTCAGAATTCCGTCTATTACTAAGTTTAATCAGTATACAGCACTCAGATCAGCATAGATTAACTGATCCACTTGCAAGGTCACCTTCAGACCACCAATCAGGTAAGCAATACCCCAATCAAGAAACTGCCAAAGAGCCATTAGTAAACAGCCCAACCAAAGAAACCCTAAGACAGCCCCCACCCACCCAGGCAGGCAATATAAATAATATAATATAAACTGATAGCAAACAGCATTCCCATACTGGCAGTGATGATGTTACCTAGTTAGGGTAATGAAATGTCTGCAAGAAAACAAGCAAGCTCAGAGAGCACCAAGAACCCCTCATTTCAAGCCTGAGCTACTGTGTTTCCCCGAAAGTAAGACCTACCCCGAAAATAAGCCCTAGCTTGATTTTTTTGGGGGGTGGGCCTAATATAAGCCCTAAGGGACACAGTGGCTCAGTGGGTTAGGACGCTGAGCTTGTCGATCAGAAGGTCAGCAGTTTGGCAGGTCGAATCCCGAGTGCCGCGTAGCAGAGTGAGCGCCTGTTACTCATCCCAGCTTCTGCCCACCTAGCAGTTCGAAAGCACGTAAAAATGCAAGTAGAAAAATAGGGACCACTACGGTGGGAAGGTAACAGCATTCCGTGCGCCTTTGGCGTCTAGTCACGCCGGCCACATGACCACGGATATGTCCTCGGACAAGCGCTGGCTCTTCGGCTTTGAAACGGAGATGAGCACCGGCCCCTAGAGTCAGAAACGACTAGCGCGCATGTGCGGGGGAATCTTTACCTTTACCTTAATATAAGCCCTACCTCAAAAATAAGCCCTAGTTTTTTGGGGGGAGGCACATGCCTAAAAATCAAGCTAGGGCAAGGGTGGGGGGTGGAGTTACCCCATGTGCTCCGCACCTACTTACCAGGCCTCCCATGAATCAACACCTGCCTCTCCTTGCCAACCCACTTCTTCTGCATCCCCCAGCCTGCATTTCACAGTCTCAAAGGCCTTTCCGGAAGGCCTCTACAGCTAAGAACCGAGTTATAGATTCAATCCATAGCATGGTTCTCGGTTGCACAGGCCTTCCAGAAAGGCCTCTGACTGCAAAATGCAGGCCGGAGCTCCACTCTCAGTTGCAGAAAGAAGCTGCTCCTTCAGCCCCTGAAGAAGTGGGCTGGCTGGCTGGAGCTGTCGGTGCTGCTGTCTCAAGGTGAATGGAAAAGACACACCCCCCCAAAAAAATAAGACCTGGTGCATCTTTTGGAGGCAAGAAAAGAAAGACTGGGTCTTATTTTGGGGAAAACATGGTACAAATATTCTCCTTCATTGGTATTACTAAGTTTATATTTAACATTATAGGCAAAACGAGAGCTCTATGATCTCCTTGAATGCTTTGTGGGAAGAGTGGGAGAAATCTAAACCATAAAAATAAATACATAATGGCAGGCAATAAGAGACAGGCATTATTAAATTAACTACTATTTTAACCATTATTAAGTGACATTTTTACTGCTATTTTTTCCCTAAGAATCTGTAGCAAACTAAGCCCTACTTTAAATTTGTTAATCAGGTGTCTGATTAAATTGTTGACTTAGGCAAGCAATAGTAATGAACACAGCCACTGTATCTTGTTAGCATTTCTACAGATCATTTAGCATCAAGAGGTGGGAGGAGAGGAGAAAGACATTCTTTCAGAATTATAATGCACTTTATGATGCTAATCTGTATCAGTGCTACATCACTTAATCTTGCTAATGCTGAAAGATTCCTTGGCAGGGTTATAAGGCAATTGATAGCTCATTCAGCCAGCGGACAGCTTGAACTTTGCACAAAATGTGGACAAAACTTATTAAAATGATCTATTTTGTTTTTCTTAAAGCGTTTGGCTGAGTGAAATGACTGTTCTCGGTAACAAAGGTTTTCAATTACCTCTGAAGGGCTTGGAATAGTTTGGATAAGGCCCCAAGGCAAAGAGAAATGAAACAATGCTATCACTCTTCAGTCAAAATGTGAAAGGCTAGCTCTCTGAAAATTTACCTCTCAGCAGCAGGCATAAGAAGCAGTCAATACAATTACAGCTGGGCTGGGTGAACTTACAGTACAGAATAAATATGAGTTCTCTTCAAAGTGTCTGACTTGGTTACCTAGTATATATGTTAACCCTTGGCACAGAGTAACTTCTTCAGAGCATACCATGCATGAAGAGGGGCATGGCGCTATTAAGTGAATCAGCATAGCAAGTAGAATGAGCAGGGCACCTAGAAAGGAAACAGAAAGATCATATAAAAATATTGTGGCGCTGACATCTTCATCATTCTGATCATTATATCGCTGCAGCTCTACTATGAAGAAAATTAATCACAACATTTTTTTTAAAAGGTCCCTTTAAAAAAGTAGATGTTAGTCAGTTCAGCAGTGTAACCATGATTATATGTTTCCATTTGGGGTATCTTAAATGACAACCAGACTAAACAATAGAAAACGGAGTCAAATTCTAGACATGAACCTATCAGATTTCCATTTATGTGAGCTTTGAACTATGAATATGTGAAACGTTCTTTCCCTTATTATTGGATATGCACCTATTTGGCATTAAGAGAAGCAATATGACAGCTAACGTACGGTTTTCTTTTCTTTTCTTTTTAACTTTATTGAAAGAAAGCTTCAGGAGCTGAAAAAAGGATTTAATAAAGCATATTTTATTTAAATTATTTTTATTTAATGAATTTCTATGCCGCTTATCTCATGTCCAAGTGATTCTAGGTGGTTTTAACATTCATTAAGGTGCTATCAAATTTTAGACAGAAAAATAATTTAAACAATGAAAAAAATCCTATTTATTCATAAAGGAGGAATATTATGCACAGATTCAAGCAGACCTTTGAAAACTGAGCAAATAGCTAAGAACATAAGGAAAAAAAACTGTTTGATAAGCCCATGGGTTTATTTATTCCAACTTCTTTTCCTTAAATATAGCTGCTTCTCAAAAACTGAGACTAGTTTAGGGTGAAGGCAAAACCTACAGCTACTGTAGGACTTCTACGTCACATACTGAAAGCTTCTCTATCTATTTGGCCAAATGGTACTTGTCTGTTTTGTTTTAAAATCAATTAAGCCAACAATCATCATCATATGTTATGTTTATTAAATCCACATACAAAAATATATACAACTGTTTTGTTTTGTCTTCCCCGAACCTACTACCAGTCCATTTTATTAGACGATGCCCAATGTTAGTATTATAAAAGCAGGGACACAATTTCTCCATCCTTTTTTCATACAATACATAATTTTTAACCCTTTTTCCTATCCCCATCTCAAAAGTAATTGTTGAATTTTCAAACACAACACTTTAATCTTTCTTTATAGATAATCCAAGCAAGTAGTCTTCAAACTATAATCAGAATCAGAATGGAGCTGGAAGGGACCTTGGAGGTCTTCCAATCCAACCCCCTGCTCAAGCAGGAGATCCTATACCAGCCATGCCAAACTTGTGACATCATGTGACATTGTGCAACTTATCAGAGCTTTTTCTCCATTTCTGGCAATGGAGTGGGTGCGGTTTCCTGATGATGCATCCGGCCCATGGGTCAGCAGTTTGACACCCCTGCCCTATACCATTTTGGACAACTGACTATTCAGTCTCTTCTTAAAAATATCCAGTGATGAAGAAGCATCAACAATGTCTGAAGGCAAGCTGTTCCACTGGTTAATTGTCCTCACTATTAGGAAGTTTCTCCTTAATTCCAGGTTGCTTCTCTCCTTGATTAGTTTCCATCCATTGTTTCTTGTCCTGCCTACAGGTGCTTTGCTAAATAAGTTGACCCCCTCCTCTTTGTGGCGACCTCTCAACTACTGGAATACTGCTATCATGTCATCGTAGTCCTTCTTTTCTCTAGCCTAGCCAAACCCAAATCCTGCAACTGTTGTTCTTAATATGTTTTAGTCTCCAGGCCTTTAATCATCTTAGGTGCTTTTCTCTGTACTTTTTCCAAAGTCTCAACATCTTTTTTTTGTAATGTGGTGACCAAAACTGGATGCAGTATTCTAGGTGTGGTCTTACTAAGGCTTTATAAAGTGGTACTAATATTTCACATGATTTTGATTACATGCCTCTGTTTATACAACCAAGTATTGCATTAGCTTTTTTGGCGGCTGCTGAACACTGCTGACTCTTGTTTAAGTGATTATCCACTAGGACTCCAAGATCCCTCTCTCAATTACTGTTTTCGAGCCAGATTTCTCCTAATCTGCACTTATAGCTTTGGTTTTTCCTGCCCAGATGTAAAGCCTTCCTTTTCTCCATATCTGCTTGCAAAATGTGAAAGGCATTGTCACAACATTCATATTGTTATTGTCTTGCTGCATTTATAGGGAAGACCCGAGTTTTCTGAAGTAGTGTCCAAATTAGAAGAATGTCTGTGCAACATAGAGGTAAGAACAAAATCTGTTTCTTATTAAATATGGATGGCTAATTTTGAACAATAAGCAATGATTGATTACTTATTGAAAAAAATCAGCTATCTTTTGAGAAATTCTACTCTGTTTTCTTTAGAACCTAAGCTATTTGTTTTCTTTGCAAACTAAGCAATTTGATGAAAAAAAGTATAATAAATGTTATAACAAAGGAAAAAAGCTAGGCCATTATAATTGGAAATGTCTAAAACCCTCATTATTTTTCTTGGCTGAAAACAAGGAGTAACTCTGAAAATTGAAGGTGGTTTGGAAAAAAAAATCATTTTCTCTAGTGTAAACAACAATCTTATTTTTAAAATCCCTTTGTCACTTTTGTATAAACATTTCTTTCAGGTTTCTGAAGCATGGTTAAAACCTATATAACTTTTTAACTGCAACAATTAGGAAAATGAGTGCATACACCCCAGGCATCTATATTGTATATTTTCCCCGCTGACTATAACAATATTGTTTTTTAACCTGGGGGGGAAAAACAGCCAACTAGAATGAACTCTTCTTGGCCAATATTTGATTTTTCTGCTGATCTAGCCAATAAGTGATCAGCTACTGGCCAGCAGTGGAAATCCTTGCACTCTTCAATTTTACTTAAAAAAAAGTTTTCCCCACCAAAACAAGCTTTTTTAAAAAAGCAAATTGGAGTCTTATTTATCCATTTTGTGCCATATCTCTATAAGACAAGACAATTCTTTATTTACCGAATGCCTCTTCGCTCAGTCTGTCATAGCCATCAGACGGGAAGACCAGGTGAGAGAAGCTGAATCTTTGTCTCCATTGTATAATAGTCATAATAGTCATATTATACAATGCCATCAGTCCTGTTGTGTCACTTGCTGCTGCAAATGAATGTTCCCTATTAGCAAAAACAACAACAAAAAAAACCTAGTGACAGCAACATAGGAAAAGAGAAGCAAACATGGAAGACCAGATATAGTAAGGAGGTTCTCTATGAGGCTCAAAATGCTCAACAAATGGACAGAACCCCCTTTCTGGTGACATCCCAAGAAATCAACAGGCAGCCAGAGTAATGATAACTGTCCCAAGACTGATGTAATAAAATCCAGCTATAATCTACCACTGTGTTTCCCCGAAAATAAGACTCAACCAGAAAATAAGCTCTAGCATGATTTTTCAGGACACTCATAATGTAGCTCCACCCCCAAAATAAGCCCCAGTTAAAATCTTCAGCCAGATAGACACATTTAGCACTGTATTTCCCTGAAAATAAGGCCTAACCAGAAAATAAGCCCTAATGTGTCTTTTGGAGCAAAAAGTAATATAAGATCCAGTCTTATTTGGGTGGAAACACGGTAGGAAAAATATCTAACTCATGCATCTTATACGTATTTAAGTTTCTCCCCTCTCTTCAACAACAACTTTACAGGAGAAGCATATTAAAATAATTAGACCAAGTAAAGATCAAATTTCTCCTTTGACTTCAACTTTCTGTAGAAAATCATTCTATACTGAAGTCTCAAGAAATAGAATAGACAAATATATAATTTATGCTACAACATGATGTCAAAACATTTACCTCAGTCTTCATCCTTATAACCACTAAAGTGATCCAAGAGATAGAGGTTTGGATTAATATTGTAGCGTGGACATGAGTACATGAGCAAAAGGTTTTTCCACACCAAAGCTCCTTGCTAAATAAGCAAAGCTCCTTGCTAAATAAGCAAATTAAACAAATGTGATTAATGTAATTTAATTAGCACAAGCAAGGTATATTTGCATCTCTTTAGGAGAGCTTACAGGCAATTTAATTCAAAGTATTTCAGTTTTTAAAATATTGTTTGCAGTATCTTAATTATGTTGCTTTCAGGGTTATACTATGAAAGAATCCAAATATTAGAGTTAATGAACTAGAAATAATCAGCAATACCATCAAAGTGCCATGCCCTGTGGTGCCACAGTCACTTCTTCCACACCACTGGAATATTATCAGAATTGCAGATCATAAAAGAGAAGTCCTAAGCATGGAAGAGTGAGCGCCTGTTACTCGTCCCAGCTTCTGCCAACCTAGCAGTTCGAAAGCACGTAAAAATGCAAATAGAAAAATAGGGACCACTACAGTGGGAAGGTAACAGCGTTCCGTGTGCCTTTGGCGTCTAATCATGCCAGCCACATGACCACGGAGACGTCCTCGGACAAGCGCTGGCTCTTCAGCTTTGAAACGGAGATGAGCACCGACCCCTAGAGTCGGAAACGACTAGCACGCATGTGCAGGGGAACCTTTACCTTTTTTTAAGCATGGAAGTAGCAAAAGTTACTTACTATATCATTTAATGATATAAGAAGCACAGTAAGCTTAAAAAAACACCTGCTGTATTTGAAAGTTCTGTATGTTTAATGTTCTATCTAGGGTGTGGTTGAATGTAATCTGGATTCCCAGGGCACAGGGGTTGCATTCCAGAGGAGCAAGAGACAGCAAAGTTTAGATGGTTTGGTTGGGTCAAGTTAGCTCCTCTCTAGAATTCTCAGAGTATATCTTTAACAATTGTTGCTTTAGTTGGACAAGATTTCTGTCTATGGGTGAGGAACAATAAAAGAAATGGCTCAAAATTAACTATGTGTATCTTTCTTGCTTTTTGGAGCCTGACATCAGCTCCCTAACTTCTTAGTTTCAGATATATAAAACTGAGACCATATCTTCTTGCCTAAGTCAAGGCTAGAATTCATGACCTTCCCATTTATATCCTGGTGCCTTTAACCACTACACCAAACTTGCTCCCTTCCAAGGCCTTACAATAGCTTTATGGTGGCCCAGTGGTTAGAATGCAGTATTATAGGCTAATTCTGCTGACTGCCAGCAGTTCAGTTCTCACCAGCTCACGGTTGACTCAGCCTTCCCTCTTTCCAAGGTCGATAAAATGAGAACCCAGACCGTTGGGGACAATATGCTGACTCTGTAAACCATTTAGAGAGGACTGTAAAGCACTGCAAAGTCGTATATAAGCCTAAGCGCTATTACTATTATTCTTGATTTTGAAAACAGGTTCTAGAACTAAGCCCTAGTTTGACCCAAGCTTTCATGTTTCATTGGGGAAAAGGATAACCTTCACCAGGGCAAAGGGAAGGAAAAAAATGGATCAAGTATTTTCTAAAATAAATGGTTGAGCTGGCCAAGCTTAACTTCACTGTATGGATGATAAATATTGGTACATTGTAAGTATGTTCGATTTTAGCAACCAGTTCCTAGAAATACCACCTGTGTATGTGCATTAGGAAAGTTTCCAAGGTATTTCACCACCCTTAAGTGGAAGGGTCAGGGTGCTGGCTCCCATCATCTGTTTTACTTTCCAGGTTCCAGCAGCAGCAGGTGATAATACAGGGGTAGACAATTAATTTTCTCAAGGAACCACATGAGCTACTAGGACTTTTGTGGATGACTGAACTCATAGCTCCTGGCTGGGCTCACCTGCAAGGCCCTGCTTTGACCGAAGCAGTGGTGGGTGGCCAAGCCCAGGTCCCCTCACATGCTTTTATCTTTTCCTGCTGCTCCAGATGAGAAGCCAGCACTGTGTGGGTACAGAAAAGCACTTTCTTTCCTCACCGTCCTGTGGCCACCAGCCAACTGAAAGAGCAGTTGGCAACAACACAAAGCTAGACCTAACTTGGCTTCTTCTCCTGCTCCTGCAGTACATTAATTTACTTTTGATATCTAATTGACCTCACATGGGCTGGACAGAGATAGCCAAAGGGCCAGATGTGGTCTGGATACTGTAAAATGCCCAGGTCATATTATGTGAGGTTGGAAATACTTTTGAGAGGACTCACTATGCATATTTCTTGGATGCAGCAAAGTGAAGCAATATTTCGCTTTTAACTGCCATCTCAAAAAGAGCTCGCTATTCTAATACGCTGACAACCATTCATCTGAATTCCAATCCAGGAGGGGAACTTGTATACATTTCAAAGCAATAGAAGAGCAATATTTAGCTAGCCAGGCATTATGTTAACAAAAGAATGCAAGATGGAGTTCCAATGTCACATAAAGGGAGTGTTAAGCAGAATCTTAGTCAGTCATGTGGACTGAGGCATGAAGATTCTTTGGATTTGTGCCTCCCTTTTCTTTTCCGGAAATGAAATGTGCTTTTTGATATTGGTTCTAAAAAAAAAAGAAAAAAATGCTGTGTCATAGTGTAGCAGTTTTATGTTACTTCTTGGACATGTTTGTTGTCTGAAAAAGTTCCTTCTGGTATACAAGCATAAAAAATTAAATTATCCATTATTGCCGCTTTACAGAATCTGTTTATTAATGTAGGAAAGAGGCTACATTCAATGATTTTCCTACTTAGGGAGTGGTGTCTTTCACATTAAGTAGAATAAAAAAAAATAAACAGGTTTTCACTAAGAAATGATCCTTTTAATAAGAAAATGTACAAATTCTCAACTCTGCCCAGTGGATGGGATAGTAAATGATATCAGATCCAATGAAGAGAAAATTGCTCTACTCATGCTGTAGTGTAATTATCTGGACATTTGTAATCAAGTATGTGTTATCTAGACTAAATCAATATACAACTAACACTGTTTTGTCTATCTGTCTGTAACCTTCAGTTAGGTGAAACTGCATCATAAGGCAACAATGTTTGAACCAAGGTAGTTTAAATGAACTAACTTAGAGAATTCAGGGGCCCATGTTACTCCCATGGTAATAACACTTAGGAAAGCTGTTCATTGCCACTATGCTGTTGCTACTTCAGCACTGCCATAGTCAGCCACAGTCACATTATCATCATTTCCAACACTCTCTGCCAGCTTCCCACAAGTCAGTGGGGAAGCTAGCTTCCTTGTGGGAAGCTAGCAGGGAGTGTCGGCAAAGGGGAAGACATCAGAGAAACTATCAAGTTGGTCAGGTAAGGCTCCCTCCACCTGTGCAACATCCCCCATCCCCTCTGTGCTCGTGCCATACCAGCCACTTACATACCCCTGCACACCATTCCTGACCAATGCCGTAAACCTCTAAGCTCTCACCGACCCATGCCACCCCCCACACACACATCCTCCCCAACCAGCTGAGCACCTTTCATATGCCTAGGTATACCCCATGCATTCTTCCTGACCTGTACATCCTTCCCGATCTTTCTGACAGCTCTTGCTCACATAGGCATACCCTTGCCCACAGTGGTGGGATTCAAATATGTGAACAACCGGTTCTCTAGTTGGATGCTGCTTCCGGAAGTCCATCCTGGGCATGGGCAACAAAAAAATTAGCTACCGGTTGTGCCGAACTGGTGCAAACTGGCTGAATCCCACCACTACCTGCCCACCTTCCCAACCCATGCTGCACCCCATGTGCCCTCCTTGAACCATGTGACACCTCTCATGCATTCTGTGCACCCTTCACAACTTGTACAGCAACCTCCCTACATCCTCCTCTTGGAGACATGCCAGGATGGGGAGTCGGGGTACTGTTTTACTTGCAGTCCCTGACTGTCCCCACACCCCCAACAAAGTGGCAGGCAGTTCTGTGGCTCAGCCAAAAGGAAGGACAGATTTCTGATACTCCGCATCAGCTTCCCAGAAGCAACATAAGCTGGAAGTGAAAAGTCACCCACTCCCCCCCCTTTTTCCCCCATGGTTCTTTGCTGCATTTTTTCCCCATGGTCATTTGGTTTCTCTGATAAAGTAAGGAAATATCTCTCAAAGGAAGACCCAAAGGGTTACAGGTTGCCTTGTATTCACTTAAATATCTCCTTAAATCCCATCAATGGGAGGTGGAAATGACTGGTTTTGGAGTGAACAGGAAGCAAAATATAGTTCCAGAACAAACAATGAACAGCTATCCCAAAATCTGCATGTGTTAGATGGGCAATCATGTCTTGTAAATAGTGATTGTAATCAAGAAGTATGGTTTTGGATCACATACACTTTGTATAATTAATATTACGACATCTTGCTTCCATGTATCAGCATGAGACTCCTTCAGGTGCTCTACAGAGGATGCATCTTGCCTAGGAACAACTCACATTCCAAAGTACTATAGGTCTTCAAACAACCAGCCAAATAACATCCAATAAATAGCACTTAGCTATATATACCGCCCCATAGTGCTTTCTAGTTCTGTGTGAGTGGTTTACAGAATCAGCATATTGTCCCCAAGAATCTGAGTCTTCGATTTACCAACCTTGGAAGGATGGAAAACAAGTCAATCTTGAGCCTATTAGGATCGAACACCAGGCTGTGAGCAGAGTTAGCCTTCAATACTGCATTCTATCCACTGCACCACCTTATTATTATAAATAAATAATAAAAAAATGAATTCTTATTTATAAGAATTTATATAATAAATAATATATAATAAATAAAAAGTAATGAAGA
Source organism: Vipera berus (assembly GCF_964194415.1). NCBI lineage: Eukaryota > Metazoa > Chordata > Lepidosauria > Squamata > Viperidae > Vipera > Vipera berus. Next base: position 74,227,535 of record NC_138204.1, read on the forward strand.
AATAAGATCAATCAGTAAAATAACATTCAATAAAATTACTTTGATTCCTCTTATTTAACGGTGACTATAACCTTGGCTCTCTTAAACTAGGCTGATGTGCAGCACAGAAGCATTCTAATCTCTCCTGTCTACTAATTATCTGGCTGAAAGTGGGGAAACTATGCAGGGCATATTCTATGCAATTAATTCCTTTCTCCTGTCAGACTATAGCAAACGGGTATTTGGAAACTAATGTTTATAATGTTTTAGTTCTTTCTTTCTTGAAGGCTACTGCTAAGTTTGTAAAGCCGCCCTGAGTCTTCGGAGAAGGGCGGGATATAAATGGAATAAAAATAAAAATAAATAAAATAAAATCTTTCTACATTTTAAATAACAAAGGGTAGAGATTTTGGAACTCAACTCAGAGATACAAACCCTTTCACACATTGTTAAAATAATTTAATATACTTTGTGGGGGGGGGTTGTTAATTTCTCATCAATCATTACTGAGCTCTAACTATACAATCTCATTAATTTCTTAATCTACTTGTTGATATTGAATTTCTATATTAACCGTGTTTTCCCTTTTGTGTGCTCTTTTTCCTTCTTATTCTTTAAGATATGAGTAATAAGTAAATGTTATGCACACCCATATTCACACCTTCCTCGCTTTAGTACTATACTATCTAGAGAATTGCTTTTCTCAGGGGTAATGCACATGTCGAATGTTGTTTTATACATGCATAAAAGTCCATTTGCTACTTTCTACATACATAAAGCCATTTTATCCTTGTATAAAATCCCATTTCAAACTTTACCATGCATTAACACCATTTTACACATAGAACTAGTTCCCTTCCAATTTATCGTACATTTAGATTTAACAGACACCCATTCCATTATTCTGTTAAATTGAGAGTTTCTTTCGTCTCTGATTAACTTTACATGAAATTGAGTTGGTAGATTGCAGAATTTTTTTAAAAAATAATTACATTTTCTCATTCCAACAGAAAAAAACTTCACATGATATGCTACTATTAGCCTTGAGCATTAGAAAGTTGCAGCTCTATTATTTTACTTATTTACCCACATTTGGTATTGCCTATTCTGTGATGCAAACACCATACACTTTCCAACTATACAACAAATGGAAGACATTGTTTTTAAATATATTGCTGTAAGATGATATAGAAAATGATCTCATTGCAGTAATAAATATGGCAATACTGTTAGATCCATCATAAAGAAACTATACATTTTTAATAGCCAATCAAAGAAGACTGATTTACACTCTATATCTGTAATAAGAGAAAGGACTTAAATCCTTGGACAAAAAAAAATGCAGCAAAAAGTTTTCCACAGCCATAGATTACCATGGCTCTCCTCCATAGGACAATCAAAAACTAGCACGACACCATAAGTGGAAATAACTGTGGACATTATCAAAAGCATTTGTGACACACAGGAGGGATATCGGCCTTTCTAATAAGACTTTTGGGTTGTCATAAATAGATACTGATAATGTCCTCATTTTTTATCTCCAGCTGATGTCACCAGCCTCCAGCAACAGCAGTGGTTCCTTGTCACCATCCTCCTCATCAGACTGCCTAGTCCCTCGGGGATGCCCCGGACGCAGCCATGTTGCTGCTTTGCGTACTCGTTTTGAACTGGAATACGCCTTGAATTCAAGAGCTCATGGGACATGGTCCCAAAGGTAAGCACAAAGACCACATGGATACCTTCCTTAACCTGTAGGATTCAAAGAACTGCCTGACCTATTCTTGACTATTCAAATTGCTCTTAGCACCTCATTAAAGAATAAAATGTTTGAAAGGGCCACAGAATCAACACGCACAATACTAGTTTTTCTTTGTAAACTATAAGGTCAAAAAAAAATCTATCAACAAACCAGCTTAAATTTGGAGAAATTCTAAATGCCACCTTGGTTTCTCTGTTCAGACTTCCTTCCCAGGTCTTCTGCATAAGCAGTCAGTTCTTATATACTTGCTTGTTTGGGCATTCCCATAATTCAATTGTATGCACAACATTTCATTTTTCTCTTGCTTCCCCAACTCTGTATAAGAAATCGTTCTTCCTTTTTTCTGGAAAGTCAAGGAAAGGGGCTGGCAGGAAGTAGAGAGAAAGCTATAGCAAAAGGAAGGAAACTCACTGAAAATCAAATCACGCAACTGAATAGGACCTGAAATAGAAAGTGGTTGAGAAAATGGAAGAATTAACTCCAGAAATCAAGAAATTAGTACAATATAAGTTTTTGGGAGAGAGATTGTATTATTTGAAATTTGCCATCATCATTGAGAACAGGAATCAGTTTTCAGGGAATTTAGTGGGCAAAGCAAGTAGGCTTTATTTAGTACTTTTTTTTAAGGAAAGCTGGTAACTTCTTTTACTTTTTGGCAGAACTGGAGAATTTGCTAATAATTGTTGCTTTACCTCTTTGAAGAGGCTGTTTCAGATAGATCAGTGCAGAGTTTTGTATAGTTTGGTGTAGTAGTTAAGTAACGGCGGGATAAAAATCTAATAAATAAATATTTATTAGATTTTTATCCCGCCGTTACTTTTTTTATAAATAACTCTAAGAGTGAACATGAATAATATTCCCTCCTCCTCATATTTTCACCACAACAATAACCCTGTGAGGTAAGTTGTGCTAACAGCAAGTGACTGGCCTGAAGTCATCCAGCTGGTTTTTCAAGCCTAAAGCAGAACTAGAATTCACAGTCTCCTGGTTTCTAGGTCAGCACCTTAACTACTACACCAAACTGGCTTTCATATGATGTTAACCTTTGTTTAGTCACCACGATGTAAAAACGATGTCGGGACTCTAGAAAGAGTACAGAGAAGAGCAACAAAGATGATTGGGGGACTGGAGGCTAAAACATATAGGGAACGGTTGCGGGAATTGGGTATGTGTAGTTTAACGAAGAGAAGGACGAGGGGTGGCATGATAGCAGTGTTCCAATATCTCAGGGGCTGCCACAAAGAAGAGGGAGTCAAGCTATTCTCCAAAGCACCTGAAAGCAGGACAAGAAGCAATGGATGGAAACTAGTCAAGGAGAGAAGCAACCTGGAACTAAGGAGAAACTTCCTGACTGTTAGAACAATTAACCAGTGGAACAACCTGCCTCCAGAAGGGGTGAATTCTCCAACACTGGAAGTTTTTAAGAAGAGACTGGACAGCCATTTGTCTGAAATGGTATAGGGCAGGGGTCAGCAACCTGAAACAGTGAAAGAGCCACTCAGAACCGGTTCCCTCACAAAATGAAAAATTGGGAGCCGCAAAAAATATGTGCGCATGCGCATACATGCAAGCATGCGCAGAACAGGGTTTGACTGAAGACTGGAGCCAAGGCGAGATATGCACCTACCCTGCATATTTGAATTGATTGGCTGAACTTTTTTAGTCCCACTTTTTTTTTTTGGACTGCACATGGCAGAGGCCTGGGAGCCGCAGGAGACGGCTGAAAGAGCCGCATGCGGCTCCGGAGCCGTGGGTTGCAGACCTGTGGTATAGGGTTTCCTGCCTGAGCAGGGGGTTGGACTAGATGACCTCCAAGGTCCCTTCCAACTTTATTATTATTATTATTATTATTATTATTATTATTATTATTATTATTATTATTAATAATAACAATAATAATAATAATATCGCTATCACTTTCTTGTAGCCCAGGAAATGAAAATTATGGCATTAACATCTCCCAAAGTCCACAATGTTATGCAACAAGATGTTTCAGCAGTTAGAATCTCTGAAGCACAGTGATATTGCTCCCTGCTTTTACTCAATTCAGATTGAGCTAAATATTGGTTTGTCTAGATCAGGGGTGGGGAACGATGGCCCTTTTGTAACTTGTGGACTGCTGGCTCAGGAATTCTGGGAACTGAAGAAGTCCACAGGTCACAAAGGGGGCATCTTTCACCACCTCTGGTCTAGAGTGATGTGAGACACAAAAGCCCATCCGTTCCTTTTCTAATGCAAGTTAGAAATGTTATATAGAATTCTGTAGTCATTCCTCTCCATGGCCACTACATAGCAGGCCTTCTAGATCTAACATGGAAAAAAGTAGATTAGTTCCACTGCTGTTGTGATATCAAACCTAAAAGCACAGTTACATTTTTTTAAAGAACTTTAAAGAACTGCTTTCAGGAATAGATTGAGGCCATTGGAATTGGTGGGGCAAAAGCAGGATGATAAATGGCAAGTGAAGCTAGAAATTATTTTCCTATTTGAGACTTAGCGTTTTCTAGAGTCATTCAACTATTGAGGCTTCAAAGTAACGAGAGAAAAGAGTAATGAGAAAAAGCTTTGTATCATTCCAGCAAGAGAAGGATGACGCTATGAAGATGCTTTTAATTCACTATTGGGAAAATGCCCAGTCTATGGTAGGTATAGCATCTTAATTCTGGTTGTGCCTTTCAGCCTTTTCTTCAGACACAAAGAATACTTAGTAAACAGCTTTAGCAAGTTATAACAATGGGACTTTAATAATAATAATAATAATAATAATAATAATAATAATAATAATAATAATAATAATAATAATAATAATAATAATAATAATAATAAAGTTGGAAGGGACCTTGGAGGTCATCTAGTCCAACTCCCTGCTCAGGCAGGAAACCCTTTACCATTTCAGACAAATGGCTGTCCAGTCTCTTCTTAAAAACTTCCAGTGTTGGAGAATTCACCCCTTCTGGAGGCAGGTTGTTCCACTGGTTAATTGTTCTAACAGTCAGGAAGTTTCTCCATAGTTCCAGGTTGCTTCTCTCCTTGATTAGTTTCCATCCGTTGCTTCTTGTACTGCCTTCAGGCGCTTTGGAGAATAGCTTGACTCCCTCTTCTTTGTGGCAGCCCCTGAGATATTGGAACACTGCTATCATGTCACCCCTCACCCTTCTCTTCATTAAACTACACATACCCAATTCCAGCAACCGTTCCTTATATGTTTTAGCCTCCAGTCCCCTAATCATCTTTGTTGCTCTTCTCTGTACTCTTTCTAGAGTCTCAACATGGCAACAAGGGAGTTTCTGTAGCCCATAAGTACTGTATTGATACTATTGGAGTACCTAGCAATGAAGATCCCAGGTAGACATCTAATTTAGTCTTCTTGAAGGAATCATCTCCCATCCTTTTTCCGGAGATGAGCCCAAACCATTTCATTCACTTAATCCATGTGCTAGTACTACAGTGTCAAAATGAGCTTGAGACAGACATCGATATCTAAAAATATCATTGCATAATATTTGATTTGAAACAAATCCAAAACCATGATCCATATGTGAAGAAATGCAGGTTGGCGGGAGGATCTCCTTTAGATAACTTGCAAGGGGCTGGAACAACAACAAATTTGTGAGGAAAGCAACAAGATTCAGGGCGTATTAGAGGATTTTATATTAGTTCCCCTTTCATGCTGCAGCATGTAATAGATTTGCATGAAAGAATAAGCAAGTGACACATTTAGGTTATACTACGGATGCCCAAGAGGGTGAAGAAAGTAGTTATCACAGCAGCTTCCCTGCTACTGTAATTTAATGTTCACAACAGTACGCCACCCAAGCTTATTAGCTGGTTGAAATGGGTTCCTGCAGAACCCAAAGGGTTGCAGAAGACTTCCCCCTTCAAATTCTATGCAATACAAATTAACTAACTCCAGTCCTATAAAATAAAACATTGAAAGAGTTACCCAGAGGCAAAATATAAACTAAAATGAAGATGGTTTCTGCAGATTCAGTGGGTTTTTTCCCCCCCAATTATACGACATACTGAGAAGATTAATGACCTAGCTTTCGAATGACAATGGTTTCTCGAGGCTTTAATTTTTAAAAAACATACAAATTGGGAGCAGGAGTGACTCAGTGCTGTGTGCTCACAACTATTGCAGTACATTGTTACAGCCTTTGCCTCTCCGAGCTCATCTGAGCTGCACAAACTACAAGGCTGCACACAATGACGAAGGATGTTTGCCGAGCTGTGTGCCTAAAACCCACATACAGAGTTAAGGAGGTGTGAAATTACTTACTTCATCCTTCTGTAAATATGGTCCATTTTATTAGCAAAGTTACAGTGGCCCAGTAGCATGTGAGCCTCCCCTTGGGATGTGTCAAGAGAGAAATTGACTGATAGACTGAGCATATGCAAAATGCAAATGCATCCCAGTTTGTATCTTTCTGTCAAATGTACTAGCACACATGTCCATATACACTTATCCACATATCCCAATTTTATGATGATGTTATTGATACTACTCCAGCCTTGAGAGTTGGACAGTGTGTGGACGACGCTGTTGGATATATATATTTCTTTCCCAGACGTTGCCTTCATCTTACCCCAATGCACAACTGATGCAGATTAATATCAATCTCTGTCCAAATAGAGTTTTGGGTTTAAGCAGCCCCACAAGCCACAACAGTTTTGCCATGGGTGCAATCCAATGTGTTTCAAGGGCCACTGAGTTGGTGTAACAACAGGTGCTCCTTAGGGAGTACAGATCAGCCTGCCATCTGTAGGTTGCTTTAGAGCAGTGCAGCCTTTTCCCTCTCCCTTTTTCTGTTCTGCTTCCAGGGTCAAGGCTCTTTCCTGTTCCAGCCAGATCTCTAAGCTTATCCTTGGCTTGGAGACCTAGGCAGCCTGAACGAGATAAGTCCAGTGATGGCTGCAGGACGTTGCACACTGGAATATAAAAAGCTGGCTTTCTCTCTGTTACTTCAAAGTGGTTTGGGCTGTTTTTGAACATTAAGTTAGTGCTCTTCAGGAAAGCTCTAAACTCTTGCTCAAGTATGGTACAAATGCGTTGCATGGTTGAGTTCAAAAACTGCCCAACAATCAGCTGATATCAGCTAATCATGAGACCTTTCTTGGACATTATTCTGGAATGGTGCCATTCTGGAATACTACTATTAGTACTATTGTAGTACACTAATAATATTAGTAGTATTAGTAATAGTAGTACATTATTAGTATTAACAGTGATAAGACTAATACTATTACTGGAATAGTACTGTTCTATTAGCACTATTATTATAATTATTATTAGTGTATTATTAGTACTACTAATAGTACTACTAATAGTACTACTAATAGTAACAGTACTAATAGTACTGTTACTGGGATTACACTATTCCAAAATAGCATTTTTTTGAAGGCCCTTGGGTAAAACTATTTTAACTATCCAGCCTCTATTTTAAACTTTTTATTCATTTTTATGCTTTTAATAATTTATCTGTATACCACCCAAAGTCGCTTTGTGAAGGAGATGTGTGGTGTCTAAATTTGATAAATAAAAATAAAAACACTAGCCCCAAACCAGAACAAGCCTGGACAGATTGTTAATATCTAGAGTCCCTGGTTCTCTTGAGGTTGATAGTTTTCTTGCAGACGTCTTACTACCGAACTAGGTGACATCAACAGTGTCCCGGTTATCTGCCTGTTAAGATGTCTGTCAAAATTTGCTTCTCTCCCCAGCTCAGGCCAGTTTAAGAGGGACGATTGTAGCTGTCTTCCTGCCAGTTGTAGACATTTGGTGGGAGGTGAGGGACAAAGGTGAAGAAACCCACCAGTCCCGGTCCTTATGCTTCTGAGAAAATCTCTTGTTTTGATCCTTGGCCTGTTCATTTGGTTAGAAGTAGATAGGAAGGATTTACATTCCCAGAAGTAGGTTTGGTGGGAAGATGTCCAGATGATACATTTGGACTTTTAAAGAGGCAATAATGATTGGGGCTTTTGTAGTGAATAAGACGATTTCTTTCAAGCCTCCAGAATAAAAGGCCAGAGAATGAGAGAAGGGGGAAGAAGCTATCTGTTTGAAGTGAGGGCTGTCATGTAGGAATGGTAATGCTCCCTTACTTGGATTGGAATTCTAGGGATATTTATCCGAACCATAATTTGAACTTGGTGGGCCTTGGTTCCTTCTCCTGAGGAAGCTTGCTGACAATCTGGTTGCAATCTTGCCTCTTTCTCTGCATGTGACTTCAGAAGTCCTTTTCTTCCTGCTGTGCTGCCTCATCAGTACAGGTAGTCAACTTATGTCCACAGCAGAGCCTGAAATTCTGTTGCAAAGTGAGACAGTTGTTAAGTGAATTTTGCCCCATTTTACGACCTTTCTTGAGTCAGCTGTTAAGTTAATCAGTGCAGCTGTTAAGTTAATAACATGGTCGTTAAGTGAATCTGGCTTGCCCATTGGCTTTGCCTGTCAGAAGGTCGCAAAAGGTGATCACATGCCCCCGGGACACTGCAACCGTCGTAAGTACATGCCAGTTGCCAAGTGTCTGAATCTTGATCATGTGACCAGGGGGACACTGCGACAATTGTAAGTGTGAAAAATGGCCATCGCTTTTTTCAGTGCTGATGTAACTTCGAACACTTTCTAAATGACTGTAAACAAGTGACAATTCCAGAATAAGAGACACAGGTGAAAAAGAGATCCCAGCACCAATCTGAAAGATTCTACAATTGGCCTCTCTTTTTTTGAAAGGGGCAAGATAGAACACACAAAGATTGTCTAGTCCAGTGCAACCATCCAGATTCCTCTAATTTCCCAGCCCCCACAAGAACCCATCAGCAGAGAAAGTGGCACATCTGGCAACTTCCCTGTTTGGTTTTAGCATATGGATGTGTTTAGAAGAGGGGGAAGATGAGACTCCTGGGCACTCAGGAATGGTGGATTAATGCTGTTGAAGAAAACATTATTGTAAATGCAAAGGTCTTCAAAAGAGAGCTTGTGGGTGCAGATTGGTGGAACTGGCTTCACCCAAGCAGAATGGGAACGGAATGGGAAATTTGTTCGTGTTGGGCATTACTGCTTTAAATGGAACCTTGTCAGGTTAGCAGGCATAAAAGAATCTTGGAATAATATTTAGACCCAGATTGGTGGGGGGAACATGGTCCTTTGCCCAGACAGTCTGCGTTCCACCCAGAAGAACTGGCCATAGTCTGTAATCGTTGCTAAATGCATAACATTCTGTCTCTTAGATGATTGATTGACTTGGCCTTTTGCTTTCATGGTTTTATGTGCGAGCAGAGGTAGATGGATGAGCTCCACTACAGAGAAATATTTGAAAAGTAAGTGAAGCTGATGATGCGTTACTTTACAGTTTAGTGGAATTCAACAAATCTAATTCTATTATCCTGTCAAGTTCCACCCAAAAAAGATCTTGAGAGTATTTTTCTAATTAAAAAAATGACCCTAGCAACAGTAAAATGCATCTGTAGGATTTACTGTATCTGCATTGGTGAAAATCCATTGTTTTCTCCAGAGGAAATAGGGAAATAGGAAACAGGGAGGAAATAATATACACAATAATTACTTAATTTTCCGTAAAGTTATGTTCACTAATGCACCTTTTTTAAAAAAGAGTATCAGTCATTAGCTAATAATGAAAGGGGTTTTTTTTAATCTAACATTTCAACGTTTATACAAACCAATTTACTGAAGGTAAACTAAATGAGGAAAAAAATGTTTTCTGAGTTACAGAACTCAACTGAGATTTTTCTGAAACATTGAAAATCCAACAACCATTTTTTATCCTGTCCATTAAGTACCCACTTTGGTCTAATAAATGTAGCTTGGCATTAATGCTTTTGAGGAGTTCAAGCACAAGAAGAAATATTCTGCCAGGTTTGTGAACTTACTGATATTTAAGGAAGAAAGTAAGTTGTGAGCTGTCACTTGACTTACAGGCAGGCTGTGAGTAAAGGGGGAAGGATATGCACATAAACACATATACACAGAGACATGAACAATGCCAGTTCCTGTTTATAGTTTTATTTTCATGGAATAAATTATTAGGTGAAAATTTATATTATATGAAAGGACATTTTACATATTGCTAAGAATCAGAATAATCCACTATAGATGGTTACAATACAACTGACTCACCATCTAAGCTTTACACAGAGAAGTAAAATCTGAACTCGCTATTGCATGATTGAATCCTAGATTAGGAAGCGGGTGGGTGGGTTGTAGGCTGCTTACCCCAATCTGTTATCAAATTCTCAATAGGTACTATCCAGATTCTTTTGAAGATACCAATCTACTGGCCGTCAAGATGATTAAATTCAGATGATTAAAATGTTTATCCGAATGTTTTCTTCAGTGATCCTGCTCTTCCAACTTTTTCTTTCTCCTTTCCCACCCCACAGATCAGCTGTCCTGCCTCCATTCTGTACCTCTTCTTGTATGGGTCATTCCAATTTGTTTACATTCAAAGTATTCACAGCTAGATACAGAATTTAAATTATGCCTGCTGTAATTTTGCCTACTGCAAAATTTATTTCCTTGTGCTTTGCAAAGGATTATTCCATTAGTACAGACTAAAATGTCATTCACCTTTTTAGCACCTGCATCTTATTCTTAACTCGGGCGGTCTATGCTCTAGAATGAACCCCATTGAATTCAATAGGGCTCAATTCCAGGAAACTGTAAGTTTGCAACTCAACACTAAAAACACTGACATTTGATGTAATGGTTTGCCAAAGTTATTCAGATGTCAGAAATATGAAATGGGGTTACTGTACTTCTCTTCCCCCAAATAGAGGGTAATAAGCCTTCCCTATAGGCTGCAGCTCATGATTCATGCTTTCCTCTCCAGTTTGATAACCTGTCCCTGTTTCTTCTTGCCTGACCTCTTCACATGGCTGAATGGTCTCCAAGCTCATGATTCTACGATTTGTTCTATGCTGTCATATGTACAGACATCAATCTTTTTCATAAAACAAGCTTGTTGTACAAGAAATTTGATAAGTGTTTCCAGATTGTGGAATCATTCTGGAGGGGTTGGGACCCAAGATGCTTTCTTCAAATTGGATGCATCTTCCAATTTCCAATTCTTGCAAAAGCATTAAACATTCAGTAAGTGGATGATACATTGTGTGTGTGTGTGTGTGTGTGTGTGTTGCATTTGTTGTGTCCTTCAAACGGCGATGCCTTAAACCAAAGAGCGGGGCTGAAAGATGTTCTCCGAAATTTGCACAGGTAGACTTTAGAAAAGCAAAGCAGGCCTCTCTCACCTGGCTTCCCCAGGGGAAAACATGACAAGATCACTAACCCTCTTGCTCCTTCAAATCTAGGGATCACGCCCAATGGCTCCACTCTCATGAGAATAATCTGGGAATGGTCACATCATTACGTTTCTGACTCCGAGCCCAGAAACCTTGACAGGAAGGTACAATATTTAGAAAGGCAGCATTTCTGGGTTTTGCAGCAACCCTGCCATTCCTTCAAGTCAACCGAGGCACTTGCCTGTAGCTTTACAAGGACTAGAGGCAGGGAAGTATGTTTCTCAGCAGATGCTTTTTTATGTCGAGCCTTAAAAATGTTGCATGAAGGTTTGTAATGAACCATGAGAAGCCAGTAACCACTGAATGACAGTAGGCTCAGAGCACCAAGTAGTAGTTTAGCAGCAGGAGACAAGTTTCCAGCAGCCCCACTTCAGGGGATGCCGCCTGCACATTGAACAAGTCAGACTCCAAATGAGGCAGCTCTTCCAAGCAGATATAAATAAAAGATGCGACGTTCCTATGGGAACCCTTTGGCATATTGGATTACCTATTCCCCAGCTAGAGTTTCCTTTCAGTTATATTTCACCTACACTTTAGGGTGTACTTTGAGAACACCGGAGACTGAATTGTATTTTTCTAACTATACCTACACTGTGGCTTTATTATTTCCTTTTTTTAATTTAATAATTTTATTTAAAAATTATCATTAAAAGGGTAAAAACTTAATATAAACTAAAAAAAAAGGACAAAAAGAAAAAAAATAGAAAATTCAGAAAAGGAAAAAAAAGAGAAATAAAAATAAGAAACAAAGAAGACATAAGAATATATAGGAAAGAAAAAGAAAAATATATGAAGAAATGACCCCCCCCCTCCCCTTCATCACAAGTATAAATTAATGTTTAGTAACTTATGACCCCCTCTTAAAAATAAAACAAATGATCTGTTCTTCTTATCTATAAATAAATCCTGAAAGCTATTCAATTCCTGATCAACAAAAGTCCATTAAGGGGTAACACAGATAACAAATCTATTTTAACCTTGATCAAATAAATCTTTATATCCCTTCCCTTTACTTTTAACTATCTTGATCTTTAATCCATCCAAACAATGTCCTGGAACTTGATTTCCTTCTATTTTCTCTTTGTCTCTTCTCATAGAATTCTTCCAAGGTTTAACAAATCTCTTTTGTAAGTCCAGAGTAGGAAAGTTATCTAGTTCACTCTTTTGACTTGTTATTTGCATATGCCAGAACTCACCTATTGCATTACTGAAGCATAGAATAGGAAGGGGGTGATTGTAGACTGTTTACCCCAATCTGTTATCAAATTCTCAATAGAGAATACATCAGCTGGTTTCCTCTGTATATCCAATGCAGCATCTTTTGTGACCTTATGATTTCCTGTCTACAGACATGGACATAGATGCAGTGATTCTCAATCTGTGGTCCATGGACCCCTTGGGGGGGTGCGATGTCATCACAGAGGGCCCCAAAGGCTTGAAGAAATGTTGTGGCTTAAAACGTGAGTTAAGTCTTGGTGGTCCATGGCCACAAAAGGTATTTAAAGGGGGTCCATGGTGAAAAAAAGGTTGAGAATAAATGGATTAGAGGTTCTGGAGACATGCTGATGCTCCCTTGCCAATGCTTCAGTCAAACAGCAGGACCTACATGTAGGTCTTATCACGCATAGGCCTCAACATATGAAAAAACAAATAACATAGAGAACTAGGCAGTCTTCTATTTTTGGTGTAAGGATAAGACATAAAATATGCATGACCAATATCAGGAAGGACTTTTTAATTTGCTTATTGTCTTGGGAATTTCTGTTTATTGTCCTGGATTTCCAACAAAGCTTTTCACAGCACCTGCGATCTATTCCTTTTGAAGAAGCATAACAGGGATTGCATTTAGGTGCTTCCACATGGAAATCCCCATTTCTCAATTCTAAGACGACCTTGTCATATATGGCAGAGGTAGAGAACTATGGCACCTTTATGATTTGTGGATTTCAACTTCCAGAATTGGAAGTTCCATGCTGGCTCAGGAACTCTCGGAGTTGAAGTCCACAACTGATAAAACTGCCCTAGTTCCCCATTCCTGGTCTAGGGAATGAATATACTTTCCTAACAGTTTTGACTGAATAACGATGATAAAATTGCATAAACTTTATATAAAGTGAATGTGGTCTGTCATTTTCAATCCCAGTGAATGGGGGGGGGGGAAATGACTAGACCTTTAATGCTTGAGAGTAAAAAGATTGTAGAACCAGGTTTAGCCTTGAGTTGAGATCATTAATTAATCCCCCAAGATATGCATCTCAGCATCTTTTCCAGATGGATATGCAGGTGTGAACTTTTTCCCTGAAATGTTTTGAGTTTGGGTCCAGTTTTTGCAATGTTAAATACAGTTTTACCACTCAACAAGTACTGTATTTCTTTACTTTTGCACAGCTTATAAAACAATGTGCACGAAAAGATAACTAGAATGTTCTAGTCCATTGTCTTTTCCAAACAAAACACAAAGAGGAACAACAGAGAGTTGCAGTAGCTCTAGAATAGAACTGGTAATGTCAGGGCTTTTTTTTCCTCATAGAACGCTCAGAACGGAGTTCCGGCACCTTTTTTGAATGGAACCTTGTAGGGTAGGCAAGGTGGGTTGTATGACATGTGTGAGTTCCGGCACCTTTTTCTTTTACAAAAAAAGCACTGGGTAATGTAATAGCAGATGTTTTTATCATAAATAAATGTTAGGTCACAATCTACATGCAGTGGTTTGAATTCTTTATATATTACTTCACATTAACTCATATCTTGAATGTTCACATAATATTTGTGCATAGTATAGATGCAACACTAACATGTTTTTTAATGTCCTACGTACTTTTAGTTTCCTTTCTCTCCTAAATAATCTTGAATTTGACTGTGTCTATGACTTTGTCCACTCAATTCATCCAGAGAAATTGGATGAATTGTTTATTTGGATTTATTTTATTTATTTATTTATTTTAATCCCATTTATATCCCGCCCTTCTCCGAAGACTCAGGGCGGCTTACACTCTAAGCACAAATCAATGTGTTTAGCAATAGCCTTCATTCTATGTATATGCCTGCTTATTAGGGCTTTCCCCCCCCCCAAGCGGCATTATTACAAAGTCAGCTTATTGCCCCCAACAATCTGGGTCCTCATTTTACCTACCTCGGAAGGATGGAAGGCGGAGTCAACCTTGAGCCTGGTGGGATGCGAACCTGCAATAATTGCAGGCAGCTGGTGTTACTTAAGGAGGCATTAGCCCACTGCTCCACCAAGGCTCTTCTCTAAAAGAGGAAGAAATTTTCTGTGATCTCCCTTGTTGGCAATAAATAGTAGTGTGCATACATACATACTGTGCATATATACATACATGTCAATGGAAATTTTGTGTAGGATATTTTGGGGGTGGGGGTTAATGAAACATGGGAAAGCAGCGAGCTGCATATTGGTGGAGGGATGGCAGTACATTGAAAGTCAGAACATGTATTTTTACCTCTCAGCATTTCATAACTACCTAAAGGCCTGAACATCAGTTAGAATGACTTCATCAAAATCTTTTAAAGTTCTGTTCTTCTTTGAAATAATTTTGAGGAACTTCTTTTTCATAAAGATGTTTGGAAAAAATGTTTTAGTAAAATGTAATTGGAAGAACTCATTTTGGCTATCTTGAGAATTTCGAGACTTACTGTCTTGTCTGGATGTACTTTTAGAAGCTGCCAATTTGGGAAAAGCTGATCTACAGTGACTTTCTTGCTTTTTTTATAGGATTTATTAATTTTTAAAAATTACAATCTTTAAAGCTTGGTAAACAACGCTATTTAACATTAACTTCTTCAATATAAATCTATTCAGTACTGCACAATCCAGTATTTCTTCCTTGATCTTCCTTTCTTCCCCATATTTTTCCCTTTTCCCCTCATTAAACAATTACAATTCTTAATACTATTGATATATACAAAATTAGGTATAAACATCTTCATCATATTTCACTAATATTATAGAAGTAACAATAACAATAAACATGCTGTTTATGGTGTGCTAATTAAAGCTTTTCTTCTTCAGTTGTCAGTAGCTAATGGTTGGCCATACAGGTGTGGCTGGTCTTTCCCCTGCCAGTTTAGAGGGCTTTCCTTGGATTGAATGGAGAGATTTCTGGCTCTCCTTGATCAACAAGGCACCCCTCCTTCTTCATCGCCTCTTTGGAGTGACTTTAGGCCTTTTTCAGGAGCCCCAGCAGGGCGAAATCGGGCACAGAAGGCAGAGCTCTGCCTTTCTTTGTCTTGTCTTACCATGATGCAAAACCAGAAGGCTACAGTGACTTTCTGATAGTCCTATGAGCTACCACACAAGTCTTCAGACAGTGTAGGAGGAGGAATGGCAAAGCCAGGGAGTGGACTAAAAAGAGGATTCAGTTTAGAATCTTTATGTAACCACAAAGGAACTAGTCCAGCCCCCCTTGATTGTCACTGACACTTATCTAATATTAACCAGTACTGATCTTTAGTTGAGAACATTCCTGTGCATAGGCTTTTAGCAATGAATCAGTTAAATTGAACCTTCACACATGAACTGCTATTTCAAGCCTGACAGATGTTTATGCATTGTTTTGCTTTCCAAAAGTGCAATTCTTACATGGTTTTCTTTGATTACTTTATGACATGATAAAGAGAAGAAAAATGAAAAATATTATATATGTAGTTAATTTCTTTTTAATTAAATGAATATCATATGACTGTTAATATTTGTTCAGGAGAAATAATTATTTAAAAAGCCCAATCTCCAATATTCTTAGAGCAGTAACATCTGTCCTTCTTTATGTCATCCATCCACCATGATATGGAAGGTTTTTATAGCAGTTGTAATTTATAAAACTTTCCATAGGGAAATGTGTTTGAAAGGCAACAGTCAGCATCTAGTAATATGCCTCTGTAGATTTTTTTCCAGTATGATTGACAATACAATTTGATAACTTTTGAATGAAGGAGTCTAATTCTGATTACAAGTCTTAAAAGAAATATTTTATAAAGCTATTTCAGTTATTGAGGCTTTGATATGAAGGGCTTCATTGGTTTTGATTAAAAAGATTGGTAACTAATTACATGGTTTTATGGCCTCTCTTATTGGAAACTAAGACACCATTTTTAATAATTCTGAAGCAAAATATTTTAAAGGGGATAGAAGTAGCCTAAGTGGGGGGTCTACTAGCTAAAGGAGAAATACTTGACTTCCAGAATCTGGAAATGACAAATTCTGTTCAGATGTTTACTAAATGGAATCCACCTTTGATAAATAAAGTAAAAACACCAAGGCAATGACGGTTTTATTTCATACTTGTTTTTCCCACTTCTGAAATATGAATTGGCTCTTGTTACATAATGCTCTGACAATATCATCAGGAACCCAAATCAATACATTCCAATTTATTTATTTAGCCTAATTAGATGGAATATGTCCAGAAGTCTCATTTCAAAAGAAGCCAACATCACCCTCTTATTCCTGAACTCATTCCAATCTTCCACCTTTTGTTACTGAACATGTTCTGAACAAATTATTTGCATTTCCCTCAGTAATATTCCCAATACGTTAACCAAACACCTTGATGAAGTTGCATAACTCTGAGAACATATTTACCTTCTTAAGGCTGAAATATCTGGCAGTGAGCAATTGCACTGGGATTATGACTTGTTCATAATGTATTTTAGAAATGCTAAGATGCAAGCTTATTTACTTGTCTGAATATATGTGCATTGTATGTGATAGATGTTACCTAGTTTGATAATGAAACGTCTGCAAAAAAATAAAAAAATAAAAAAACCCAACAACAACCAAGCTTAGAGAACACCAAAACGTTTTCCAGACTACCATACCATACTGTAGATGTGTTAGTACATCTATAACTGAGTAACTAACCTGGGCCGTAGATTTGAACCATTTTTCTGAAGCCAAGTCTTATCTTCTCTTTTGATTAAAAAAAAAATCTAAGCTGATGACTCAAGTTAGGTTACCAAATAATATCTCTCCTCTAAGAAATAGTCTTCTCTGAAAGTTGTGGAAAGTGTGTTTTTAGAGTCCAAGGCAATGTCAACTCTGTGAGAGCTATTTTGAGTAATATTTGTGACTCTGAGTTTTGCATTTGACCTTGACACTCATTAGATTCTGTTGCCTGGGCACACTTTCGTAACTATACATTAGTTTTAATTTAGGTAAATGTGAAGTCAGATTAGTGACATAGACAAAGTATGGCTTCTCTAATAGCAAGAAAGAATAAATAGATTGAATTAAGTAAATAAATAAACCATTTCAATTCGGTAGAGACCTTGCAATGCTAATGACATGAATTCATTCTTCTACTACCCACAGAGTAGAAGTGCAAGAAATTCAGTATATGGATGGGCTTCAACTAATGAGTCATATTCCATTGTATGCATATTTAGTTTTAGCACAATAAAGATTGATATTGAAACAGTATAGCTAATCTGGACAATGGTGGTATTAAGAAGAATTACTTCTTTCAGGATAGTCTTTACTCTGAAATGGCTGAATATTTATTAGCAAATATTATTAAATTGGTTTTAATATTATACTAAAGGTTCGTGTGTTATTTGCATATTCAAGTATTAAAGGTGATTTAGCCTATATTTCATTCTAAAATACCGGGTGGTAAACAAAAAAAAGTTCAAATATGCTCAATATAATAAATTTAAAATCCACCCGTATAACAAAAAAAAAGTAGATCAGGCAAAGCTAAAAACTACGTGACCTGCTGAGCTCAAGAGAGCTTCATATTTTGGTTCCAACAAGAAAAGAAAGAGCAGAGTCCCTTTTGCAAGTCAGCAAGTAGTTTTTAATACTCTCAAGAACATTTACCAAAAGTTTTCAAATATTTCCACAGGATGGATAGAATTCTTTATAAACAACAAGTTTAGCCTTGGCCTATGAGCCTAATTAAATATGGTATGAGAGTAAACAATTATTCATCCTTTATTTTTCAGCACTGGTATTATTATCAGAAAAGAGACATCTGTATGGATGGACAGAGAGATAAACAATATGTAAGAGACAAATTATATACAGACCAATAATTGGAAATATTAACACCAAGGCAACACAAACTGAGTTGCAAAGAAATCTGTTTCAATGAGACTTACATGGAACTTGTTATTAAGCAGAGATGTATTATTAAGCTACCTTATATTTTCATTTAAATGGAAAGCAGGCACATTTTAGCAAGAAGAAGAGCAATATGAATCTTATGAAAAATAGCCTTATAAAGTGTAAAGGTTCCTACAGATATCTATGGTTTATTTGTTATTAAGTCCCTTCTGTTTCAATGGGACTTATTTCCAGAAAAGTATCTTTAGAATAAACAATTAAGAAATGTATCCGATAGTGTGAAACTAGCCATTGAAGTTACAGAAGTCTTACCGGCCATCAATGTGAAGTTATCGTGATCAAAATCACCACGGATGAGGCATTGCTGGAAATAATCTTGAATCTTTGTTCTTTCAGCCACAACTTCACAAAAGGTTCTTTGAAAACACTGTTCTTTGAAATTACTTCAAATAATTCCTCACTTTGGGCTACCGCAGATGTGTTGTACAAATTACCTGGCTATTAATGGCCAGTTGGGCAGCTTTTTTTTCATTCAGACAGAATACTTGATAATGATAGTTGCCCCTCAAATGAGAGCAGCTGGCAAAGGCTGGCGCTGTCTGAACACTTCCAAGAATAAAGGAATGTATTTACAGGGAATAATATTGGGATTTGCTTCAAAAGAGGAATGTTCTGTTTAGCAAAGAAATTAGCATGCACAAACCTGATAGTACAGATGTAAATAAAATATTTATAGTGTGCTGGATCTGTCACCTCAGATTGCTAATAACGCTGAAAGTAGTCCAGACTTTGAGGCAAAGCTCAAGATCAGAAACAAGCTATTCCAGAAATGTTTCTCTGTATATCCATCTCCTCGTCCTCCTCCTCCTCCTCCTCTTCCTCCTCCTCTTATTCCAGTGTAGTTCTTCCATTGTAAAAGGCATTTCCATATTTTGAATGAGGGTAGATTATTTTTAAATCATACTGGTTTTGGAGCAAGTTCTGAAAAAGTACTCTTGTTCACCATTTCTCTCTTCTACCATTTACAGCGCTGGTCAGCACTCTTCTCAAGGCCTTTCTTTGGAAGAGATGAGAAGAAATTTTCAATGCCCACCTATTGACCAAAATGGTAAAATACAGATCCTCTTCAATAATAATAAACTGTATGCATGGACTGATAATGTTTAGTTTGTAATAAAATTGATCCTCCAAATTTATAGCACCCAGAAATAAAAAAATCAGCAACCTTGGTAATAGGAGATACTGTAGCAATAACAATAGCACTTAGACTTATATACGGCTTCACAATATTTACAGCCCTCTCTAAGCAGTTTACAAAGTCAGCACATTGCCCCTAAGAATTGAGGTCCTCATTTTATCAGCCTCGGAAGGATGGAAGGCTGAGTCAACCTTGAGCCACTGAGGATCGAACTCCTGGCAGTGAGCTGAATTAGCCTGCAATATTGCATTCTAACCACTGTGCTATCATGGCTCAGATGTTTCTCCTTGAGCTGTGCAAGACCTTCAAGTGGCTTAACTTTAATTAAAGTCCAACTAAGTACAGGTAATCCTCATTTAGTGATTGAATTGGTTTCTGTGGAATCGTTGGTAAATTACACCGTCGCTAAGTGAACCTGTGACACGGGGGGGGGATTGCAAAGACCACCATATCATTCAAGTAAAGTTCTTTCCTACAGTGTCCTGTGCCTCATCTGTTGTTGTTTTTTTCTCCTCTTTGCAGACCAGAGAGATTCCTTTAATAA
Organism: Vipera berus; assembly: GCF_964194415.1. NCBI lineage: Eukaryota > Metazoa > Chordata > Lepidosauria > Squamata > Viperidae > Vipera > Vipera berus. Next base: position 74,247,411 of record NC_138204.1, read on the forward strand.
GCGATCTTCTCCTGACCTGCTTTTCTCTGCAGTGTAGTACTTACCTAGAAAGTGCTAACTGCAAGGTCAGCTCTGTGACCTTAATTAGTTGATTAGAACCTTCTGGCCAACAGACCTTGATCAGTTTCACCTAAAGTCTTTTGTTATGCTAAATAAGGTTACTTTTTCACCAGTCATAATTGTGAATGGTCACTATCTGAGGCAGTCACTAAACAAGTAGGCCTGTACACCTCTGAGGCCGCTCTGCAGACTAATGCCCAGGACTTATCAGAGGCTTGACACAGCACTGCTAGTTGTCAAAGGCATCAGTTCCAAAGTAAGGCACCGTCCTCATGAATTAAACGAGTGATATTTCTGGTATTAAGCAAGAAAAAAATGTAGCATTTTTAATAATTAACCACTACATTTGTTCAAATATTTCTTGCATATGGAGCTTGTGGCAAACCTACTTGAAGGTCTTTGCATGCTGGGTCCATACACAAACGAGACCCTTCCACCAGGGTTTTAGATAAAGGGGCCAGAAGAAATGGAGTGGCCTGTCTTGTTTGGATAAAGCGAGAGGAATCCCTTACTTTATCAAATCAACAAGGCACACTTCATAGCGGATCCTTTCAGTGATCAGAGCCAAGTTGAATCTACCAAATGACACCACAGGCCCAGGTTCTACTACTGATCCTGTCTGGAAAGGTTATAGTAAGTTCCAAAAATTCAGGAAAGTTGTGTGAGATTCTTTCAGAATATTGCCAGAATTGTTATCACAACTTGAAAACTTAGACCTATCAGCATGTCCACTTATTTCAGCATTTCTTTTTCATTCTTTGTTTTGAAAGATTACAGACATGATCCTGAGGGTACAAAATTAAAACAAAAAGAAGGGGTTAAAATGTAAAGAAATAAAATGAAAATATCCACTGTAATAAACGATGCTTGTGGGGTTTTTTTTGGGGGGGGGGGTTGTTGGATGTGATATTGAATGGTATATGATACTGAAGTGACTATTAATTCTACCCTGATGTGAGAATTGGGCTCTTGCCTTATGCCATTAGGGAGAGTTTGGGGGGGTTTTTTGGTTACTGGGCTTCCTCTCCCCTCCTCCCTCCCTCCATATTTTTCTCTCTCTCTCTCTCTCTCTCTCTCTCTCTCTCTCTCTCTCTCTCTCTCTCTCTCTCTCTCTCTCTCTCTCTCTCTCTCTCACACACACACACACACACACACACACACACACACACACACACACGTTTATATTATAAGTGATCTTCACCCATGATGGTCTTAGTTCAGAGATTTTGTGACTAGGTTAAACTGGCATATATTCCCCAAAAGGAAGAATTGAAGTAATGACATTTAACCAATGGCCCAGATGATAAATACTCTGACAAGCAAACAGGTGCTTGTAGAATAAGCTATTGTTAACAGTAATAATGCAGGATTAAGGACATAATTATTTCTGGCAGACAGCTTATTGTTAACCACTGAATCTTCCATTCAAGGTCAAGATACGTATATTTAAAAATCAAACAGAAGCGTGAGAGGATATTCGCATTTCCCACTTTCCTATCGGCCATCATCTTAAATGGCTAAGGAGACTGTGAACACGAACTGCATCCCGTCTGCCTGTTAGATCCCACCCTCTGTCATTTTTTCCTGAAAAGAAATTACTTTGAATGCGGTTATTTCGGGCCATAAAAGATGTAGCCAAAGCAACAACATCTTTTTTATTATTATTATTGGGCAGCAAATATGTGCATTTCTGCTACGAGGGAAGCCCTCTGTGCTTGCTTCCTGTACACAGAGGCTTGGCGAACGTAGGAAGAAGAGAGACAAGGTGCAGCAGCTAGGCTGAACGACATTTGCGACAAGCACCTGAGCTTCTTTTTGTTTTCCACAGGTTACGTGTCGGATCCCATGAGTACCCTGAGATTTCCTTCCTGCAGCAACAGTGGCAGCTTCGAAGACAGTGGCTGACAGCAAGAACCATCTACCTGCAGTGAGGAATCTCCACCGATTGGCAGCAACAATTCTTCCTCTGTCGCCACGGTTCCCAGGCATTGTACATTACAGCACAGAGCCTTATGCTGGCTTGTTTATTTACCGTTAGCTAATACTTCCCCCGTAAATTAGTCCTTCACCATTTTCCCCCCTATTCCAGTAATTTAAAGAAGGCGAGGAAACATAAATCAGCTAAGTTGCAGAATTTAGGAGAGGGGCTGCTCACCCAGGAATGTGCTGTATTCAGTGCCAGTAAAAGTAATTAGTGGGTCTGATATATATTTTCTCTAGTAAGCACGAAGAAAGGAGGGGGAAATAATTGTTACCCTGTGAGAAATCGCCATCTTAGGACTCCCCGTGGTGGAAAAATTACACTTTCTTTCTTTCATGGTAGGAGAGAAATTTATCGCTCCACGCTTCCTGTAGGATTGCTCGTTTTCCTTTTCACCTCTGCATCCGTCAATCTCATCCATCAGCTGAGGTGGCTCCGCAGAATCTCTTCCAAAGCTCTGGATCAAGGTTCTTCAACCTCCACAAATTTAAGAGTTGTGGACTTCAACTCCCAGAATTCTGGGAATTGATGTCCACAAGTCTTAAAAGTTGTTGAGATTGAGAAAACACTGCTGTCAGCAATCACCTGCACTTCTAATTTAATGATGTTCTTTATATCTTCCCTGAGTCTCTTTTGCTTAATCTATGTCGAAACACCCACCCCCCAAAAAAATCAGCCAGAATGTCTTTTAAAAAATAGATAATTTGTTACAAACACTTTGAATTAAAACTACAGTGCCAATGCAGCTTAATGTGGCACTGTTCAAAATTGTTAACTGATTAATATCCGATGTCGGGGCTTATTTTCTTTTTCTCTGTTTGGTGTGGCTAGTTTATTCATTTTTTTTTAGTGTTCTCTTGAATGATTAATAGAGTTTGAAGATACAGTGTAACTCCGAGAGGGATGCAATTCAGAGTACCGGATCTTTATAGCTTTTCTTGAATGTTGTCCAATCATATTGTTCCAAGGCTACAGTGAGATGCAGTCAGATTTTAAATCAGTTTCTTTCACTATCAAGAAGCTAAAGGTAAAGGTAAAGGTTCCCCCGCACATGCGTGCTAGTCGATTCCAACTCTAGGGGCCGGTGCTCATCTCTGTTTCAAAGCCGAAAGAGCCAGTGCTTGTCCAAGGACGACTCCGTGTTCATGTGGCCGGCATGACTAGACGCCAAAGGCGCACGGAACGCTGTTACCTTCCCACCGGAGTGGTCCCTACTTTTCTACTTGCATTTTTGCATGCTTTCGAACTGCTAGGTTGGCAGAAGCAGGGATGAGTAACAGGCACTCAGTCTGTTACGCGGCACTCGGGATTCGACCCGCCAAACTGCCGACCTGATCGACAAGCTCAGCGTCCTAACCCACTGAGCCACCGTGTCCCTATATATCAAGAAGCTAGTCATTTCCTAAAGCTGCCCACGTGTAGAACCTTAATGTAGTTCAGAAGACAATAAGCAAAGCATCTGATACCATTTGGGAATTTTATCCTCCTTTCCATAAGTAGACCTACACATTTTGGAAACTGATCAATTTCTCATATGAAAAGAAAAAGATATGAAGAGGAAAATGTGTAAAACCACCAGAAATACATTCTGATGAAAAATGTCCACATGTCTATGTGTATATTTGGGTGTAGGAGTAGATGTTTATCTTAGTAGTGAAAAGGGCAACCATGATGAAATGAAACCCAAGGTTACTATTTTTTTTAAAAAAAGCTATATGTAATCCTCACTTAGTGACCACAACTGAGACGTGCAACTTGGTTGTAAAGCAAAGCAATCACTAATTGAAACCATGGCTATGCTTATGACCTTCCTTCAGCTTTCCTCTGCTTTTCAAACCTGCAAAGGTTGCAAATGCAAGAGCTGATCACAATTTATCGCCATAGTAACTGCAAACAATCATTAAATAAGGCAATTGGTAAACGAAGATTGCCTGTATTTATGGATTTGGATCAAATGCAAACTGCCTTCGCCAGCAACCTAGCAAAGGAGCAATCAGGTTTAAGCATCCCAAAAGGTAATTTTGTCGCAGAAAATTTTGCAATAATGACACCAAATGAGAGAGGATGACTGTGCATGTGTCTCTTCAGAATACAGTTGCAGAAAAGTGTGAAAGGCTGGAAGCTCAAGGCTGTCCTGCTGACAGAAATACTGCTCCACAGTGCCACCTAGTGCTCCTAAGAGGAAAACCATTTTTGGCAATATTTTTGCTGTTCTAGGTGACAACGCTTATACATATGCACTCAAGCAGAGATATGACAAGACTATGATCCAGGTCCCAGGGGATTGTTGGCTTTGCAAATAAACAAGCTAAACATAAAAAAAATTGTTTCCTCCAAGTTTTATGTGCTGTGGAGATTGATATAGATATAAATGTTTAGATTCAGAAATCAAACAATTCGTATCACTGTTTTATAAGCTACACAAACTGCAGGCTAGCAGTTAAACTCATGAGCTGTAGCAAATGCTTAAGTGTCTCAGAATCCAGAGGTTAATACAATGCAAAGTTTTAAAATGTCTTCATAGTCAGCCTTGAAAAAAGCGCTAGGCTGGGAATCCCATCCCATCACTCACTCAATGGACAGTTTACATGCTCCATTGCGGGGTTGCACTGCAATGAAAAATATAATGAAAACCATGAAACCCTCAAGATTAAAGCTTATTGGGGCAACAATACATGTTGTGAATCATAAACCACTTGGCCAGATGTGCAACATTTTGTACTGAGAATGGTCCGAAACAGAATATTCAGTACAGGGAATGTTATTATCTGTTCACATGATTAGAGCTTTCAAAACAGTAGAGACAAGCCAACAAGGCCACAAATCAGTGTCAAAAGATATTCTCATCCCTTTGTAAAACTATTCTTCGGCAAAATAATGGATTAGAGCTGAAATATAATAATATCATGGATTACATCAAACCTAGGTCAATGACAATACAGAATCAATGACACCACCAGAAGTTATCTGTGGACTCCTTATATTGATATAGTTAACTCTGATAACCAGAAAGGCAGTAAGATTTCCTACCTTTGTTAAACAGATGAATGTAAGATTCTCTTTGTTATACCATAGGTCTGTTTGGCTGTAAGAGACAATAGATGTCAGTTTCTAACCTTTATTCCACCCTTTTCTTCCCCCAACACTTTATTCTTAAGATTTATTCTTTAAGAGCTGTAAAAATGCGTCATAATCAAATCTCTCTGCTGTTTTGCTGTAACTAACTGTTATATTAGAAACTTTTTTTGGGGGGGGATAGGAAAGGGATATCTTTTGGGGGATTTTTTTTATTGCAAGTTCATCCTTCTCATATTCTCCTTTTCTCTGAGCTTCTTTTTTTGCCTGTTAAGCATCACTGAACACAAGAAGCACAATTAAGACACCCCTACACGCATTACAGAAGGCTGAACGTGAACTCTGATCTTTCCTATTTCACCATAATGAGCAGATTCTGCAGAAGGGAGCCAGGGAGCAGCCATGAATTCATTGACAGCTGCGGGTCGGGGAGAACCATCTGAGATGCCAGAATAGTAGTGAGGAAGACACATCAATGGAAAACAAAGTGAAGGTGTGTAGGGAGTGTTGACAATTCTCTATAGCGTACGGGTGAGAAACCTGATCTTATATTTCACAGAGGGAAGACAAGGAGAGTCCATCAAAATAAGAGAGTTCTCTGCATACATTTTAAGCAGAATGGGTCTGACCAAAAGAGGACAAGGGTGGATTGAAGCTGACTGGACAGGCACTTAAATCTGATTTTGACATTAGCTATGAGAAACTGTTCTCCAGGCTAGTCAGGGCACTTAGTTGACATTGTTCTGCCTACAAACACCTGCTCCCTTTTCATCTCGGCTGTCTACAAAAGCCTTCATTGGCCACTTAATGGCAGAGTCCGCTACTGATCAGATTTGGTGCAAATCAGTATGTGAATGCAACATGCCAGTGAAATGGGGCTAGAGAGTATAATTAGAGCCAGTGCCATACAAGCATCTCCATCATAAGGTTTTATTGCTGGAAGAAATGCACCAAGAGGTTGTTGGGCTTGAAGAAAAAGGCCCGTTTCCTTACTAAAGAGGAAAATAAAGATCTTATTAAAGTCCATTTCTCTTTTCTGTTTATATATCAACTCTCTTCCACAACAAACTGCATCAGGCACCAACGTTTTTGGCTAGATGTTGAAGGTGACTGGTAGGTAGTTTAAAAGATGCAATTTTCCATGCTATAGTTCTCCCCAAGAGAATTTCTCAATGATTGCTACTGTTAAAAATATAGACTATCTCTGAGTGAAGAAAGATACTAATTGCAGCCCAGTTTATATTTGCTTGAGTAAATTCATGTTTTTCATATCTTGCTTAGGTATAAAAAATGCAACAGATTCAGCTTTTCAGAACATAAAGTCATTGCAGCAGGATTCACTTGTTGGGTTGGTGCCTATTAGCTGGCAAAAGTGTGGGAGCCAGAGAGGGAGGGAGGGAGGGAGGGAGGAAGGAAGGAAGGAAGGAAAAGAAGAAAGAAAGAGAAGGAAAGAAAGAAAGAAAGAAAGAAAGAAAGAAAGAAAGAAGAAAGAAAGAAAGAAAGAAAGAAAGAAAGAAAGAAAGAAAGAAAGAGAAAGAAAGAAAGAAAGAAAGAAAGAAAGAAAGAAAGAAAGAAAGAAAGAAAGAAAGAAAGAAAGAAAGAAAGAAAGAAAGAAAGAAAGAAAGAAGAAAGAAAGAATCTATCTCTGTGCAATGCATCTCCATTAACAGGTCCACTCAAGTGTAAGAAATTAATGAGGACTAGAAATAGAACAAGGGAAGCAGCAAGAGGAAAAAGCTATTTTAATTGCCTGATCCAGTGCCAGCACCCTTTACATTCACAGGGGAATTTTGTTTCATTTGCTGATTCTAGATAGTTGTTACTGTAGACTTTCATAGTTTGAAATGCAAAGCATTTGACAAAGCCAACAGGTTGGATTCAAGCAAAGCAAACACATTGTTTTATTGGTAATTAATATAATTGGCTATTAGAGGAAAACAGTGCCTCAGTTAATTGGTCTCTATAGAAGGAATATCAAGTCTTCCATGGAAAACAGGCTGTTCAGAAATGCTGAGTTATTAATTCAAATGGATTTTACTTTTTTTAGAATCAAAATGTAAAATCCACCCTAGCACAGTGTCCCCATGTTGCTGCTGAGGTCAGATTAGATTTGTCCCTTTCCCAGAAATAAAGTATATTTGAAATACACGAATAAACACATACACAAAGAGAGAGAGAGAGAGAGAACCACCTCACCAAGGCATGTTCAAGTTCATTCAGTTAACAGTAGCTGTAGCATCATCTAATTGTTGGCAACCTTGAAAGTCGGAGCTGTGATTTATTATACAACATTTTTAAAAACAAACAGGCAGAATATTCACTCAGACCAGTACATGCTTCAAATTAGTTTTTAAAAAAGACTTTGAAATTTGATTAGACTATATCTTGACAACTGCGGACCCTGCGTGAGCAATTTCATCAAGTCCTAGTGGCTCTTACAGAGTGTTTTATTTTATTTTATTTTATTTATTTAATTTTTGTGCTGCTCATCTCATTGATGCAGCATCTTACAATATGATAAAAAGTTTTTTTTAAAAAAAGTCCTACAAGACAATTAAAATTAGAGGAATTAAATAGAAAAGCTAAAAACCAAGTGTTGCCCCTTTCGGATTTAAAAACAATATTAACATGTAAGTGCATTATCTGAAGGTTTAAACTCCATAACTAAGACGTTCTTAATTTAATTACTTTCAGATTTAAAATGCATTTGGCCACTCATCCATGGGCTTTGGGGGGGGGAGAACAATCATCTTTGATGTTAACCATCTGTAACATCTGCCAGTTCTGTGACTTACAGTACAATCGTAGTTCCAAAGTTGATTTGATTCACAATGATTTTGTTATTACTACAAGATTATGCAGAGTTCCTAAAGAGAACAGACACACAACACTTTTTCATCAAGAACAGCACATCACAGTCTAGTATGTTTATTAATGCAAAGGATTGAATGCATCACAGTCCACTCCCAATTAGAACTACTGTATGGACTCTGTTTACTTGTATCCATCTTTGTCTCGGCCTGGAATCCAAGTGTGGAGTGGGTCCATTAGAGGTGCCCAGGGAACAGATTTACCCAGTTATCTGGGAGCAATTTGACTCGGTTGGATCTGAGGAAGTGGACAGGGTCCTTTGGGCTGTTATTGCAACTACTTGTTTATTAGATCCTTGCCCCACCTTTTTGCTAAAACCACCAGGACTTGCAGGTGGGTCCAGGCAGTAATTAATATATCACTGCAAGAGGGAATATTTCCAGGACCATTTTAGGAATCCTTGGTCTGTCCCCTCCTTAAGAAATCTTCACTGGATCCCACCTGCCTGGACCATTTCCATCCAGTTTCAGGGAAGGTGGAGGAAAAGTGGTTGTGTTGCAGTTGCAGAGGGCCCTGGATGAAACAGATTATCTGGACCCCTTTCAGTCAGGTTCTAGGCCCAGTTATGGGACACAGATGGCATTGGTCGTACTTGTGGATGATCTGTTTGGTGGTAACAGGTTTGGGGTAGTGCATTCATCCTTGATCTTTTTGACCTCTCAGCAACTTTAAAGCCCTTTATGGCATGGGTTGAAGGTATCTGAGGACCATCTCACTCCAATGTGGCTAACCTACTCCACTCATGCCAGCAGAAAGGGCCTATTTTGAATCCCATAGACCAGGGGTAGGCAACCTCGGCTTTTTTATGACTCATGGACTTCAACTCCCAGAATTCCTGAGCCAGCATAGCCAGAGCCAAGGTTGCCTACCCCTGCCATAGACCAAAGAGTTTCAGCTGGTGGGGTCCAGGAGAAGAGCCTTTTCTGATGTGGTTAACCGGGTAAAAATCTCCGTCTTCAGAAGGTCCATCATCTTGGTTTTTAGCCTTTTGATTTAATTTTTATTTTATTTTCTAGTACTTTTTTTTTACTTGTAATTATATTATAAGCCACCCCGAATCACTGTATCAGTGAGACAGGCAGCATAGGAACGTAATAAATAAAAAATAAATGTATAAATAATTATATGGTATACTATAAGGGACGCGGTGGCTCAGTGGGTTAGGACGCTGAGCTTGTCGATCAGAAGGTCGGCAGTTTGGCGGGTCAAATCCCAAGTGCTGCGTAGCAGAGTGAGCGCCTGTTACTCGTCCCAGCTTCTGCCAACCTAGCAGTTCGAAAGCACATAAAAATGCAAGTAGAAAAATAGGGACCACTACGGTGGGAAGGTAACAGCGTTCCGTGCGCCTTTGGCGTCTAGTCATGCCGGCCACATGACCACGGAGATGTCCTCGGACAAGCGCTGGCTCTTCGGCTTTGAAACTGAGATGAGCACCGGCCCCTAGAGTCGGAAACGACTAGCACACATGTGCGGGGGAACCTTTACCTTTACCTATGGTATACTATGGACATATCATATACTGTATTCCTCTGTATATAAACTTATAGTATAAAGAATTTCCCCCCATAAAAATATAGAAACAAAGATATTACATTGAAAAATGGGGAAAACAAAAAGGACTATATATTATGATGGATACACTGAAATATAGTTTGAATGAAAAGCAAAACATGCTTCAATTTGTCTTCCACAAAGAGAATCCTACCTTGATAAAAACGTATTGCATAAAACATGACAGAGAACATATATTATCTGAAATGCTATAGTCATTATAATATTAAAATCTAATACAAACTAAACTTAAAGAAAGAAAAGAAAACAGGTAGGAGTAAAAAATAAAGGAAAAAGAAGAAAGAAGAAAAAGAAAGGTAATATACTAAAGAAATATATTAAAAAAGTGACTTGCAACCTTTATTTTGACAAGTATAAATTCTTCTCTCTCTCTAAAGTTACATTTATCTCTTCATCTCAAAGTCCATCTTTTCTATAAATAAATCCATAAAGCATCGTCCTTTCAGTCCTGGTCTCTCTCAAGGATAAAATAAAATATCTTGTTATTTCTAGCAACCCTTTATAGATTCATAAAGAGTTGCTAGAAGTAACAACATATCTTATTTTATCCTTGCTCTGTATACCAACTTTATATTCCTTCCTTTTATTTATAAGGGTTGCTAAAAGTAACAACATATTTTATCCTTGATCAGATGTACCAACTTTATATTGCTTCCTTTTATTTCTAATAGTCTTAATTTTTAGTTTATTCAAATATTGCTTTAAGATTGGACTTCATTTCTTCTTTGTCCCATTGCATAGTCTTCTAAACAAGCCTCTTTTGTAAATCCAAAAGCAATTTTTATTCTAGACCCAGTGAAATATCCTTTTTAAAATCATTATCTTGGCCTATGAGGTATATATCTACTTTCAATATCATCTCTATCTTGTCATATAACTTGTGTTCTACATCTGACTTTTCTTCAATGATATATTTTAAATATAGCGTACCCATGAAGCAGACACCATTACTCTTTGTTGATATTATGGGTATTATTGTTTGATTCAATTCTTCAAAAGTCTCTTCTAGTAGTTTTATTGTCATTACAATTTGCACCATCTTGCATATCTTTCTTCTACCTAAAATCTTTAGTCTCCCTTAGTGTCCAGTTTTTCAAATCATAAAATTCTTTACCTATGTGTTGGTTAAAACCTAAACGGAATCAATTTCCCATGAGAAACGGTTTGCATTTTGTAATTCCATAATCTTATTCTAAAAGTTTCAATATTCCAATTTTATCTGGACCCTTAGCCTATGTATTCCTTTATCAGAACAAAATAGTTTCCTGTTTATTTCAGATTCTTTAAATTATTACAATATAAAAAGGGGGGGAAATGACATTGCCATAGGTATATACTATAGGCCGCCCAACCAAGCAGAGGAAATAGATGAACTTTTTGCTAGTCAGCTAACTAAGGTATGTAGGAAGTGCATCACAATAGTAATGGGGGACTTTAATTACCCTGATATCAACTGGGAGACAAACTCTGCACAAGTGGAAGATCTAACAGATTCTTGACAAACCTAGCAGACAACTTTCTCTCCCAAAAAGTAGAGAAGGGAACTAGGGGATTAGCCATATTGGATTTAATTCTCACTAACAGAGATGAAATGATAGAAGGTGTCAAAGCCACAGGAACCTTGGGTGGAAGTGATCATGCAATATTGGAGTTCAACATTCTGGAAGCACAAGTAATAGAAAGAACACAGTAAAACTAGAGTCTTGGACTTTAAAAGAGCTAATTTCAATAAACTTACAGAGATCATGGGAAGAATTCCATGGATGAGAATCCTAAAGGGGAAAACAACTCAAGAAGCTTGGGAAATTTTGAAAAGTGAGATAATAAAGGCCCAGTTTAACACAATACCAACAAAGCAGAAAAATAACAGCTCTCAAAAGAAACCAGCATAGCTGCATAAAGAACTCTCTGATAAATTGAAAGATAAAAAGGACAAATATAAGAAGTGGAAAGAGGGGCACATAACTAAGGCAGAATATCAGCAAACAACCCATGCCTGCAAAGATGAAGTGAGGGAAGCTAAGGCTCAAAATGAACTAAGGTTTGTGACTGTAGTGTATGCAGGTTTTGCATACACGTGTGGGTCAGTGAATTAAGGAGGCGTGGAGCTGGACAGCTCCGTGCAGGAACAGCAAGCAGGAACAGCGTTCGGCGGGAAGCCAGAACAAAGAGACAGTGTTCGGTGGGAGAGCTGGATTTAAAGGGATTGGCTGACCAGCCGGCAGGATGCTTGGATTTTAACCCATTGGCCAGGCAGTTACCTGGCCAGGTATAAATGAGGGCTGAAAACCTTTGTTCCCCAGTTTGGCCATGTTCCTCAATAAAACAACGTAGCTCCTGAACCTGTATCATCTCTGATTCCGGAACCCAACCTTAACAGTGACCAAAGTCAAAAATAACAAAAAAAACCCCTTCTTTCAACATATAAAAAACAAGAAAAATATTAAGGAAATGATTGGTCCATTAGTGGGGGAAAGTGGCAAGAAGGTGACAAGCAACAGGGAGAAAGCAGAACTATTTAACTCGTTTTTTGCATCTGTCTTTACACAAAGGGAAAAAACAGTCCAACCTACCAAAACAGTGCCATAAAAAACAGAATAGAAACGCAAGTTAAGATAGGTAAGAAAATGGTAAGTGAGCACCTGTCCAGCCTAGATGAGTTCAAATCATCAGGACCAGATGGATTACACCCCAAGGTCCTAAAGGAACTGGCAGACGTGATCTCAGAACCACTGAACTATATTTTTCAAAGATTCTGGAGCACTGGGGAACTGCCAGAGGACTGGAAGAGAGCTGATGTAGTTCCCATCTTCAAAAAAGGGAAAAAAATAGATCCAGGAAACTACAGACCTATCAGTCTGACCTCAATACCTGGGAAGATTCTGGAAAAGATAATCAAACAACAAATCAGTGAACACCTTGATGCAAACAAAGTTATCACTAAAAACCAACATGGGTTTGTCAAAAACAGATCATGCCAGACAAATCTTATTGCATTCTTTGATCAAGTGACAAATTAGTGGACCAGAGGAATGCTGTAGATATCATTTACTTGGACTTCAGTAAGGCATTTGATAAAGTAGATCACAACCTACTACTTGATAAGATAGAAAAATGTGGGTTAGATAGCATCACCACCAGATGGATTCGTAGCTGGCTGACAGGCTGTACTCAGCGTGTGGTCCTCAATGGAACTGCATCTACATGGAAGGAAGTGTGTAGTGGGGTGCCTCAGGGCTCTGTTCAGGGTCCAGTGCTCTTCAACATCTTCATCAATGATTTGGATGAGGGGATAGATGGGGAACTCATCAAATTTGCAGACAACACCAAGCTGGCAGGAATAGCCAATACTCCAGAAGATAGGCTTAAGATACAGGATGATCTGGACAGACTTGAACACTGGGCGCTAGCTAACAAAATGGAAGTCAATGGTGAAAAAAGTAAGGTTTTACATTTAGGCAGGAAAAAATCAAATGCACAGGTATAGTATAGGTGGTACCTTGCTCAATAGTAGTAACTATGAGAGGGATCTTGGAGTGGACAATCACTTAAATATGAGCCAGCAGTGTGCTGCACCTGCCAAAAAAGCCAACACAGTGCTAGGCTGCATTAACAGAGGGATAGAATCAAGATCAAGTGAAGTACTAATACCACTTTACAATGCTTTGGTAAGGCCACACCTGGAATATTGCATCCAGTTTTGGTCACCACGATGTAAAAAAGATGTCGAGACTCTAGAAAGGGTACAGAGAAGAGCAACAAAGATGATTGGGGGACTGGAGGCTAAAACATATAGGGAACGGTTGCTGGAATTGGGTATGTGTAGTTTAACGAAGAGAAGGGCGAGAGGTGGCATGATAGCAGTGTTCCAATATCTCAGGGGCTGCCACAAAGAAGAGGGAGTCAAGCTATTCTCCAAAGCACCCAAAGGCAGGACAAGAAGCAACGGATGGAAACTAGTCAAGGAGAGAAGCAACCTAGAACTAAGGAGAAACTTCCAGACAGTTAAAACAATTAACCAGTGGAACAACCTGCCTCCAGAAGTGGTAAATGCTCCAACACTGGGCGTTTTTAAGAAGAGACTGGACAGCCATTTGTCTGAAATGGTATAGGGTTTCCTGCCTGAGCGGGGGGTTGGACTAGATGACCTCCAAGGTCCCTTCCAACTTATTATTATTTTTATTACACTTATAAAGCAGTTGCTGTGCTTTTGTGGATCTCTCTTCAGTTCACCATATTCCCACATATGCAATATCACTGTTTTAAATGAAAAAGATAGTTTTCTGAGCATTTTATGTCTGCTGTTTTGAAGATCCCAAAATATCAAAAATGAAAATCAAATCAGGTATTAATGTTGGTTAAACAAAGATATCTCATGCATGCTTCAGTTTAACAATGGCATGGTTCTGCGAGGAAAATGATCTTTACAAAAATTATTTGACACACATATAACAATTAAGCATTTTTCCATTAGACCTGTACTCAACATAGTACAAAACATCGATTACAACTCTCACTATGAAGTGAGAATGAACCTTGCACCACCCATTAGAACTTTCATAAATCAAAACTGATCACATCATTTGAGTCAATGACAAGTCAGCCTTAAATCTCAGTGTCAACTTTGAAAATGACCATGGTTGTGGCTATTTTCCCTATTCATTTTCGGTTGACACATTGAAAGGGGGGAGGGGTGATTGCCAGGTGCTTCGCTAGTCAAAATAATCTTTTGTCCCATGGGAACCAAGGTCATCGGCTGCTGGCTGGGCGTTTCATGAAAAGCCCAAGAAGATGTATTGGTGAACGTAGTTGCTTGCATACCTTTAGAGGTGGGATTTCTTAACTTTATATTGGGGAATTGTTACATGTGTCTTCAGACTTTGTTTTACTTTTGACGTGCTGATACTTTGTAACTAATAAACATGTTCTTTGAGGAATTTCCAAGCTTCAGAGTTCTGCTTTATTCATCTCTGTCTGTTGGAACCATGACACTCAGACTGCGTGTCATCTCTCTAACCTTAAACATTTGTCCACAATTGTGAAGACTGGATTGCAGCAATCTGATGAACCACTTTACAGCATAAAAATAAATATTATCACTTTGTAGTAATTCAAACAAATGTCCTGTTAATAAAAACTCTGGATGAGCAAGCAAAACATCCCACTGGCCATGCAAATTTTCATGAAATTCAGTACTTTTTGTTACTTGGTATGCATGTGTGCCTGTGTTATTATACTATGGGTGTTAATAAAAAATCACTCGATAGTGAGGTCAGCAGCATATAAATTTAGTAAGTAAGTAAATAAATAAATAAATAAAATATGTCACCTTGGGGCCTTTAGCTGCCTAATCCTGCTTTCTAACATGCTAACAGAAATTTTGCTCATTGCTACCATAGCATAAAATCTAGTATAGAATCTATATAATAATTCCAAGTCCCTAAACATGACATCAAACAGTATTCAATTAATGCTTTTGTTCTCAGACATTAATGTGTGCTGCTTTGGCAACTGTATGATGGTAGGTTTTCAGAATAATTGCTGCCAGATTGTTAAATGACACACAACTTAATACTGTGCCTATTCACTCGGAACCAAATCCATCAGATTTGGTGAGACTTCTGCTGCAAGGCTGTGTGTTCTGGAGAATGCAGAATATTGGCAGATTGAAAAGAAGGCATTTTAATCAACAGAATAATCTCCTTCTAGTGGGTACTATCACTGCATGTAATAAAAAATGTTTCCTAAATCCCTATTCCAGTTTCTGTTATTTTACAAACATATAAAAATTAATTTAGACAAAAATAAGAAACAGGAGTGTGCAGCTAAAAGCCAAATACCTGTAAAACTCTGGTACTGGGGTAATCCACTGCTTTTTTTTCTACTTACATTGGCTGGATTGAGATGCTATGTTAACACTGCCACTGATTTAATCAGGCTTTATTGACTGGGTTCATACAACTTACTAAAGCCATAAACCAGGGTTTACAAACTCACAGTAAGATTCATAAGCCCAAATCAAGCAAAGCACTGTGACTTAGAACAATGTATGATTTAAGCCATTATAAGCACAGGAGTCCATGGCAACGATGCCAAAATGGCAAAACATGTGTCATGACATCAGTCTACAAGCTCTGCCCTTTTGTGTCCCAATGTCCCAAAAGGTAAGTATGTAAGGAATGTAGTTTGCACTGTGATGTCATGTTCTGTCATTTCCCCACTCCTGTATTTATGTTAAAAAAGAAGGGAAACAAATCTTTCCTAAAATTTCCAAAACAAACAGCATACTATTTTCTGAGATGAAGGCTATACTCTTACAAAGAATGAATTTAAGAGCTTTAACAGATATAGTTGTTAGTGTTGAAAGACCAACTTCTAATACGTTAAATTTTCAGGATTCATAACAGCCAATGGGAAAATTGTAAGAAAACTATGAAAGTAATGAAAGTCTGGCTCTGATGGATTTGGTAATCATTATTGATTTGGTATTCTGGCATCACTCTTTCTTTCCAGCTTTTCAGTTTAAAATGTAGGGATCGATCAGAGATCTTTTCTCTCACTCTCTCTCATTCTTTTTCTTGTGAATTTATTTGTGAGCAGATGTATGTGGTATTTCTGCACAGTAACACAAAGCTTTGTAGAATCTAGAATCCATCATATGCAAGTACTTTTCAAGGTAGCTGTACTGATAAATGATGTCAGCTGTCTAACAATGGCTGAATTCCCGGGAACCATGGGATAAAATCCAGTGCAAAACAAGAGATTTTCAGTTCTTTTCAGGCAAGTCCCAGTCTGAATCCAAGCCCATGACAAAAAAGTGGAAAGATATAAATCATATGACTGAATTATCCTTGTTCGTACCTACAGCAGCACGCAGCATATAGCTGATTATAAGGTACTGTAGTTCTTTACTTATGACTGATTGCTTAGCGACCATTCCAAGTTCTGATGGACCAATCTAAGGGGTACTTATGACCTGGATTCAAAGTTTGGATGGTCACCTCCCAGTCATGTGATCATATTTTGGCACTCGGGAACTGGACTAATTTACAGCCATTTGCAACATCCTGCAGTCATGTGACCACATTTTATTATGGTTTTGCCCCAAACCAGCATTTACTTCTGGTTTTTGGGGGGAAATGAGTCATAGAAAACCATAGGTTTGCTTAATGACTGTAGGGTTCATTTAATGATCACATCAAAAAAAGTTCATAAAATCAGGTCAGTCACTTAACTGACTTGCTTTATGACCATTGTGAGTTACAACCATTAAGGGCAGGTTCCACCATGGTTGTAACTTGAGGATTGCTAATATCGGTCTTTATGGATGATGCAGCTCCTTTTAGCTGTGGTATCAATCAATTTGGCTATACTTTCTACATTATGCACAGAATTAAGTTCAAGACCAATGACAATCTTTCAAAAATCGAATCAGGAGTTACCCTGTATGACTCTTTGGAGAATGTGAGTGAACTTCAAGCACTTCCCTTCTGCTAAATTTAAAAAGAACACATAAAATACAAAGGGAAGAAAGAAGGCCATAAAATACATACAAATGTTCAAATCTGTTTGCAGGTGTTTTATTGTTCTACATAAAGATTTCAAGTGACTCTTACTGTGCAGCAGAATTAGCTGGTTGATTTTGGGAAAGTTCCCATTACATAATAATTCTGTTTTGTTTTTAAAAGAAATGTGCGACAGCTGTTATACAGGCCTCATTATTGATATTTTCAGAATTATAAAGGAATGCTATTAATGAAATAGGTTAGATAGGATTTCGTTTGTCTGGAGCAGTCCTGATGCATAGTGGCAGAAGTGTGTGAAGGAATCAAAGAGGGCAGTTACCCCAGGTGGCACGAATCTAGAATGATTTCCTTGAAAAAAGTTACTAGATGATCATGGTCGTCAGGACAACAATGGAAAGATGGACGGCAAGCATCAAAAGAATATAAGAAGATGCTTGAATAAATCTGTGTTTCCACCAAATCTTGAGGCAGCAATGATGAGATGGGAAGTTCCAAACCCAAAGCATTCTGGGAAAACAAACAAATACAAGATTAGTTTACAGAGTATAAAAGTAAAAAGTAAAGCTTCCCCCGCACATCTGTGCTAGTCATTTCCAACTCTAGGGGCCGGTGCTCATCTCCGTTTCAAAGCCAAAGAGCCAGCACTTGTCTGACGATGTCTCCGTGGTCATGTGGCCGGCATGACTAGACGTCAAAGGCGCACAGAATGCTGTTACCTTCCCACCGTAGTGGTCCCTATTTTTCTCCTTGCATTTTTACATGCTTTCGAACTGCTAGGTTGGCAGAAGCTGGGATGAGTAACAAGCGCTCACTCTGTTACGCGGCACTTGGGATTCGACCCGCCAAACTGCCGACCTTCTGATCAACAAGCTCAGTGTCTTAACCCACTGAGCCACCACATCCCTTCTACAAAGTATAGAGCAGTGTGTCTATTCCTCAATGCTGGCTGAGGAATTCTGGGAGTTGAACTCCACACAGTTTAAAGTTGCCAAGATTGAGAAACACTGGTACAGGAGATAATTCTTTGGAAATTTAAAAGAGACAAGTACAGCCCTAGCATTTTTTAAAAAAATTAGTTGTAGATTCTTGAGGCAGCACAAATGAGGATTTATTTTAATCAAGCCTATTAAAGAGGGACAAATTCTTTCTCAACTGTCCCTAGTGGAGGACAGTGCTGTTTTTAAATCTAGGAAGGGTTCACATGCAAACAATAATTAGTGTAACATTTACCATTCAATATTTAGTTCCTGATTAGCACAACTTGTTATTCAGAATTTGAAGTCTGAGAACTATAGCACTTTTAGAAGCAAAATACCTAAGCATTTCTTCTGTATCTTTATATCAGGAAGAAGTGATCTATGATAATAATGAAATACTGCAGTGGCTTCCTTGGCTTTCAGTTGTTTGATATGCAGGGTAATTGCTCAACACACTTTTTCCAAGGCAAAATAAGAAGTGGCAAGTGGTCTTTACTGGCAATGGGGTAAGCAAAAAGTGTAGCTCTGGCCTCAGTCTCAAATTAATGGTATTACAACTAGAAAATAGTTAATGAGATTACAACTAGAAAATAGTTAAATGTGGTAGGTTGCTTTTGTATCCCATTAACTGGACTGCTTTAGAAGAACAGAGATGTGATGATAGACTAGACATGTGGTGGGACCAGGTTGAAGAAAATACTTATGAGTTCAACTTTAAGTTGAGGGTTTATAAAAAGAGTTAGTGGGGCCAAAAGGACATATGAAAGTGCCCTACTGATCAGCAGACTAAACTGCCAGTATCAGGGAAATTGCACATAAGTGGCTGAGAATGACAAGGAAATAGCTCGGGACAACTTTAGCATTTGGGAAAATAGAGCTTTCTCTCCCTCTGTCTTCTGCACCAGATAGGAATGATTTAAGTTAGATCGGAATATGAACAGATGAGGAGGAAGAGGAAGAGGAAATCCAAGGTCTATCAGCTACTATGGACAAAGAGGTGCTTTCCTCTGGATAATCGATTGGGCAGTAATGGAATGCTTTTTGAAATGCTTAAATTGTATGTTGAGCTTTATTTTCAAATAAGCTCAAGCAGTACCGAACCATCAGTGATCTTCTGCATCAAAGGAAGCCGAACCTAGATCAGCACTGTCCACCCAGAAGCTTACCACCACTTGGGAGATCTAGTGTGCAACCTATTGCTAAGTCAAATAACGGGATTAGCTGTGCAGACAAAAATCCAATTTTAATCATTTCTTTCTCAAAGAATTAAATAGATATCCCCAGTGAATTACTAGGATTAATTAATTCTTGTAATGGTTGAGCATGGTTTATTGAAGAAATGTTATTGGCTGAGTTAATATATAAATGTACACCATACCACAGAGTTTACAGATCACAGTGGACAGCTTCAGATAATATGCCAAATGAAAGCCACACCACATTATGGGCAAGTGTGAAGCAGGCCATAATCCATTTAATTAATCCATGACACACTGGGGCCAGAGCTCACATAGTAGACATGATTTGACAAATATATAATAATTCAAAAATTCCCTTCTCAGCCCTATGAGTTGTTTGTATCTTCCTCAATCTCAGGTCCTCTACCAGAGGCTTGGGACTTTGAAAGTTCTGCACATCACCTTAGCTGTTCTTAGCATTGCACTCTTCTGGACAAAGAACTCTGATGTTGTCCATGGAATCTGATGGAGCCACTCAGCCAGCTTAAGAATCACAGCTCCAAGTGATCTTACCACCACTCTGGGACCACTTTGGTCTTTATTTTCCACATCCTCTCTATTTTCTCCTTCAGGCCCTGATCCTTCTCCATCTTCTCATTTTCCTTTTTCCTGATGTTGCTGTCACTTAATACCATTACATCGACCACCACTGCTGTCTTTTGGTCTGATATACAGTGTATTAGAACCCTTAAACTCCCAGATCTCTAGTAGAATACCTGAAATTGAAGAAGACACATACCACTCATAGAAGTGAGAAGGGAATTTATATATCAGCACATGCTCACCTTTAGTCTAGGTGTCTGTCTTCTTAGTCAGTTCCAGTACGATCTTGGTGACACTCTCTTTCATACTCCTGGGAGCTCCAAAGAATGGTATTTGTCATTGTGATAGTTTCATCTGTAGTCTCCTCCAACCCTATTTCGCAGTTCATATTTCCATCTTTTTCATCTGAAGGGGTTTCTTCTGAAGGCTCCCCTATTCCTTCTTCTGAAGGCTCTCCTGTTTCTTCTTCCGAAGGCTCTCCTGTTTCTTCTTCCGAAGGCTCTCCTGTTCCTTCTGAATGCTCCCCAGTTCTTTCTTCCTCACTGTTACTGCTTTCAATTATCTCCCTTTCTTCATCTACCACAACAGCAAAAAAATCTTCACTTGTGGCACACTCCTGAGTTGATTCGTCTTCTGCTGATCTTTCCACCGAAGGTTCTTCTTTATCTTTATCGTTTTCATTGATCTGTGATACTTCTGTTATCAGTTGCTGTATCCCTATTAAGAGAGCTTCTTCTACATCTTCAAGTGTTATCATTCCTTCTCTCATCTCATCTCCTGTGTCTGATTCATCCTGTTCCTTCTCTTCTTCAGGAGCTATGACTTCCTCCTCTACTTCCATGTAAAGAAATGTTTCACTTGTTTCAGTCTTGTCAGATACTCCAGTTTGAACACTAGGTTCTTTTTTCATTTCTCCTCCAACAAATGCTTCTTTTTGTGGGACCGATTCAGAAGTATGTTTTATTTCTGCTATAATCTCTTCTCTCCTGGTGACTAGCCCTTGCTCTCCAAAGGTGGTTTCATTCAGAGATCCTATGATGACAGAAAGCACTTCTCCCTTTGCTTCTGAATCTTCTGTTTCTTCTTCCCAGAGTTTTGGTACTTCTGCTTTCTCTTCAATTGCTACCTCAGTCTCTGGTTTTACAATTTTTGCCTTCTGTTCCAAGGCTACCTTGCCTTCTGCCTTCTTTTTAAGTGTCCTCTCATCTTCTGCATCTTCAGCTTCTAAGTCCTTTCCAGCTATCGCTTCAGACTCTGCTTCTATAGTTTCTCCTTTCCGCTTAAGTGTCATCTCGGCTTCTGCTTCTTCAGCACCTAACTCCCCTTTAGGCACCACCTTAGCTTTGGCCTGTCTGGGTTCTGCCTTCCTTTTAAGTGTCCCCTCAGATTCTGCCTCTTTGACTTCTAATTCCTCTTTAGGTATCACATCAGCCTCTACCTCTATACCTACTGCCATCTGTTTAAGTGCTTTCTCTATTGCCTTTCCTTTAAATGTCAACTCAGCTTCTGCTTCTTCAACTTCTAATTCCCCTTTGGATACCACATCAGCCTCTGCCTCTCCAGTTTCTGGCTTCCATTTCAAGGCAACCTTGCCTTCTGCCCTCCTCCCCTCAGCTTCTGACCCTTCAACTTCTAATTTCCTTTCAGCTATCTTATCAGATTCTGCCTCTATAGTTTCTGCTTTTCCTTTAACTGTCACCTCAGCTTCTGCTTCTTCAACATCTAACCACCTTTCGGGTACCCCCTTAGCTTTGACCGGTCCAGGTTCTGCCTCTCTTTTAAGTATCATTTCAGCTTCTGCTTCTTCAGCATATAGCTCCTCTTTAGGTGAGACTTTAGCTTTGACCTGTCTAGTTTCTGCTTTCCAGGCAACTGTCAACTCAGCTTCTCTTTTTTCAGCATCTAACTGCCCTTTAGGTGCCACCCTAGCTTTAACCTGTCCAGTCTCTGCTTTCCAGGCAATTGTCACCTCAGCTTCTGCTTCTTCAGCATATAAGTCTCCTTTAGGTACCATCCTAGCTTTAATCAGTCCAGTTTCTCCCTCACTTTCAAATGACACCTCAACTTCTGCTTCTTCAGCATATAAGTCTCCTTTAGGTACCCTCTTAGCTTTAACATAAGCAGTTTCTGCCTCTCTTTCAAATGTCACCTCAGCTTCCGCTTCTTCAGCATATAACTCCCCTTCAGGTACCCTTCTAGTTTTGACACGTCCAGGTTCTGCCTCTCTTTCAAGTGTCATCTCAGCTTCTGGTTCTTCAGCATATAAGTCTTCTTTAGGTACCCTCTTAGCTTTAACATATGCAGTTTCTGCCTCTCTTTCAAATGTCACCTCAGCTTCTGCTTCTTCAGCATATAACTCCCCTTCAGGTACCCTTCTAGGTTTGACATGTCCAGGTTCTGCCTCTCTTTCAAGTGTCATCTCAGCTTCTGGTTCTTCAGCATATAAATCTTCTTTAGGTACCCTCTTAGCTTTAACATATGCAGTTTCTGCCTCTCTTTCAAATGTCACCTCAGCTTCTGCTTCTTCAGCATATAACTCCCTTTCAGGTACCCTTCTAGGTTTGACATGTCCGGGTTCTGCCTCTCTTTCAAGTGTCATCTCAGCTTCTGGTTCTTCAGCATATAAGTCTTCTTTAGGTACCCTCTTAGCTTTAACATATGCAGTTTCTGCCTCTCTTTCAAATGTCACCTCAGCTTCTGCTTCTTCAGCATATAACTCCCCTTCAGGTACCATTCTAGGTTTGACATGTCCAGGTTCTGCCTCTCTTTCAAGTGTCATCTCAGCTTCTGGTTCTTCAGCATATAAATCTTCTTTAGGTACCCTCTTAGCTTTAACATATGCAGTTTCTGCCTCTCTTTCAAATGTCACCTCAGCTTCTGCTTCTTCAGCATATAACTCCCCTTCAGGTACCCTTCTAGGTTTGACACGTCCAGGTTCTGCCTCTCTTTTAAGTGTCATCTCAGCTTCTGCTTCTTCAGCATATAAATCTCCTTTAGGTCCCATCTTAGCTTTGACATATCCAGGTTCTGCCTGTCTTTCAAGTGTCATCTCAGCTTCTGCTTCTTCAGCATATAACCCCACTTCAGGTCCCACCTTAGCTTTCACCCATCCAGTTTTTGCCTCTCTTTCAAGTGATACCTCAACTTCTGCTTCTTCAGCATATAACTCCCCTTCAGGTACCATTCTAGGCTTGACACGTCCAGGTTCTGCCTCTCTTTGAAGTGTCACCTCAGCTTCTGCTTCTTCAGCATATAACTCCCCTTCAGGTACCATTCTAGGTTTGACACGTTCAGTTTCTGCCTCTCTTTGAAGTGTCACCTCAGCTTCTGCTTCTTCAGCATATAAATCTCCTTTACGTCCCATCTTAGCTTTGACATGTCCAGGTTCTGCCTGTCTTTCAAGTGTCATCTCAGCTTCTGTTTCTTCAGCATATAAGTCTCCTTTAGGTACCACCTTAGCTTTGACATGTCCAATTTCTGCCTCTCTTTCAAGTGTCATCTCAGCTTCTGCTTCTTCAGGGTATAACTCTCCTTTAGGTTCCACCTTAGCTTTGACATGTCCAATTTCTGCCTCTCTTTGAAGTGTCATCTCAGCTTCTGCTTCTTCAGCATATAACTCTCCTTTAGGTTCCATCTTAGCTTTGACACGTCCAATTTCTGCCTCTCTTTCAAGTGTCATCTCAGCTTCTGCTTTTTCAGGGTATATCTCTCCTTTAGGTTTCACCTTAGCTTTGACACGTCCAATTTCTGCCTCTCTTTCAAGTGTCATCGCAGCTTCTGCTTCTTCAGCATATAATTCTCCTTTAGGTTCCATCTTAGCTTTGACACGTCCAATTTCTGCCTCTCTTTCAAGTGTCATCTCAGCTTCTGCTTCTTCAGCATCTAACCTGCCTTTGGGTAGCATCTTAGCTTTGACATGTCCTCTTTCTGCCTCCCCTTTAAGTGTCATGTCAGCTTCTGCCTTTGTGACTTCTAACTCCTCCTCAAGTCCCACATCGACTTTAGCCTCTCCAGTTTCTGCCTCCCTTTTAAGTGCCATGTCTCCTTCTGCTTCCCATGGATATTCCATTTTCTTTCCTACCTCTTCTTTTCCTACTTTTCGTTTAGTTTTAACTTCTGTCTGATCAGTTTCTGCTTCTTCTTTAAGTGCCATCTCAGCACCTCCCTCTTCAGCTTCTGCCTTTCTTCTGGGTGCTTTTTGTTCTTCAATCATTGGAGATAATCCTTTTATTTGTCCCTCTGCCTCTTCAACCCACATCTCTCCTTTTTCTTTTTCCTTCTTTGCTAATTCTTCCATCATCTCTGCCATAGATTCTAAGTTGGGTTCAATATAAAGCCCTTCTTTCTCCAAATCCAGTTTCTCTTCTGGAGCTGCCATTTTGAACTTTAGCCTTTCTTCTTCTCCTCTTTCTACAGGTTGTACTACAGTCTTTTCTCCTAGGGCTGTTTGCTCAATTGCCAAAATATCTTTTCTTCTTGCTTGTCTCTCTTTCTCTCTTTCAGAATATGGTTTGCCTGCTAACCTGTCTTCCCCAGTTATTTCAATTTCATGGTCAAGGAAGGCCTCTCCCACTGAAGGCTCTATTTTCTTGAGGGCTAAATCTTCTGGAGATATGGCTTTCATCCCAGTCACATCTGGATATTCTTGGTATAAATCTTCATCCCATCTGGATGAAATTCCTTGGATTGTTTCTTCCGTCTCAGATGGAACTTCTCTTCCACTAGTGATTGCCTTTTCTGCAGCAGCTGCTTTTTCATCTCCATAGAGAACATCTTCCACTTTTAATTGTGGTGGTCTAAGTCCTGCTTCCATAGGGGAAATGGGCCTCAATTCATATTTTCTCTCTTCATCTTCCCTTAAAAATGCCTCATCCTTTCTTTCCTTTTCCATTAGGTCAGCTTTTTTTCCGGCCTCTGCTTTATGTTTTTGCTCTTGAACAATTTCTTTGGGTTCAGCTTCTCCTACCTTTTCTGGTCCCTTTCCAATGCTGATCTTTTCTGCAGATGGTGCCTCCCAATCTTCAGCTGTCTCATATTTTCCTTTCATCTTTTCTTTTGCTTCAAGCCTGTCTCTGTCCTCTGTCTTAATTCCTTCTAATTCTCTTGTCTTTAAAACATCTGGTGTCTCAGTTACTTCTGCACCTTCTTCTCCCTCAAGGATCTGCCATCGCACATGTTCTTCTCTCTTTGCTGCTCTGGATTTCTCACTAATTTTGGCACCTTCAGTTTCTTCCCCTTCTGATCTGAATCCCCCTAGAACCTCCTCTCCATCAGCAGCTTTATGTTTTATTGCCATTTCTTCTGTTTTTGTTATACTCTCAATTTGGGGGGCTATTTCTTTTTCTATACTGGCCAGGTCTGATTCTATGGGTTCTCTCTCCCATTCTCTTTTTCCTGCCACAAGTTCAGGTTTTAGTGCCTGGTCTCCTCTAAGACTTGCTATTTGGGGGGCTAGCAATTCTTCTGTTAGAGCTGCTTCTTTGGAGCCTTTACCAGCTATGAGCTCCTCTTCCTCAAGTACTCCTTCCTTGTCCATCCCCTCTCTCTCTCTCTTCATTTGCTTTGCAGCCTTTTGCGATTCAGTCCTTCTTGATCGTTTTGGCAAGGAAACTTCATCTGGTGCTATTAAAATAAGCACAGTATGAGTTGTAATTGTGATAACTTTATCAATGTGGCATTTTTTAAAAAAAAATACAATTGACATATGTTTCACCTGCCCTTGTTGGCCCAACCATTTTGAATGGATAGCCATCAGTCACTTTGCTTCTTAAATTAACCTGAGAGCAACTGATTTGTGAAGGATGGTACGCTACAATGGAAAACTGGACAAGTTAATTTTCTGGTCCCACATTATTCTACATAAGTCAAGAGAGAAGTGTGTTCTCAAAACTTGCTCTTGTATGGTTAATTATTAGTCTACCTTACAAACTGCCTGATATTCCTCCTACACTACTAATTTTACTGCTTCTTTTACACAAAACATTACCAGCAAAGCCTTCCTTTTCCAAGCAAACTAACTATTATAAAATATTAAAGAGTGGCCATGTCACTGAAGTTGGATTACAAAAATGAAGTTCTCCACTGCAGAAAAGGTCCATAAAAAGAAAACAGTTTCAGAAAATTAAAAGTATAGGAATGTAAAGGTTTTGCCCCCAAGATGGTGGCAGGTGATCTCTTGTCTCTCGTAGACAAACAGCTGATTATGCAGCCAAACCTGCTCCCTAGATCTGAATGGGAATATTAGGAACGACCAAGGACAACCCTAAGACAATCATATATCTTTGCAGAAGAGGGATCTTGATGACCACAATTCTTGGTAGGAGCAATCGGAGAGTCAGGTCTTTTAACTTCCCTTCACTTTCACTTTTGCTCTAAGAAGTTGGTGGCGGGATAACTTACTCTCTGGTAGTGAAAGCTATTTAATTGATTTGCATGCTTTGTCTAATTGTTGTTTTTTGTAAAATTCCCTTTTTTCTTTTTTGGGAGTTTATATAGTTTTATTGTTTCAGAAAGTTAAAATACAGAGAAAAAAAGAATATAAATGTTTTGAAATGCATTAAATCAAACATTAAAGGTCAATGTGCACACACATTGGAAGGAATGATATATCCTGAAAAAAAGTGTGGCCTTACATCAAAATAACAGAATTTATTTTAAAATCAAATACTTTAGACATTATATTCTAGACACTACAAAATAAGCCTGGTCTTAGTTGCTGAAATGAAATTATTGCCCACTTCCTCATGGCTTTGTGTCTATACAAATATAAGCATAAGGGAGAAAATGAGTGGATTAAATATCTATATCTATATCTATATCTATATCTATATCTATATCTATATCTATATATCTCTATCTCTATCTCTATCTCTATCTCTATCGATCTATCTATCTATCTATCTATCTATCTATCTATCTATCTATCTATCTATCTATCTATCTATATACACATTTAGTTTCATATGAATATGACTTTTCATGTAGTTAAAACAAGTGAATTAAAAATGCAAATTAGTAGGAAGTGAGAAATAGCTACCTAGGACCAATGACAGAGTTTGGGGGGGGGGATTTAAAAAAATTAGATGAGGAACCCACAATAAAGCCCTGCCCTTTTTATGTTTGTTGTGTGACCCTTTTTATGGTTGTTCCTCTCTTCTTGATTTTTTGACCCCTATGTACCCCACTTAGAAGCCTTATAACTACTTTCTAGAAATACCAGCAGAACAACATAGGATCCACTCAGGAAGAATTGTGAGGAATAATAAACTATTCTGGTCTGGATAGGAATAAGTGCCTCATCAGAATATTTACAGAAAAATAATGTTAAACCTATTTGAGAACAATGAACCCTAATTGATTTGGGATTTACTTTTCCGACTGATTTCAGTGAGGTAGTATAGGACTACATATAAAGATAAGGTCCAATGGACTTTGATAGGATTTTATTTTTGCCCAATTGAGTTTACATTAGAGTCTTTTACTTTAATTGGAAATACTGTACAAACTCTCAGGGTACTCATTATTAATTATGTTCAATAAATTATCTTCTAAAACCTTCAAAGATTAAGGAAAATATTATAATGGAATATATAAGAAGACAGATTCTTATAGACCTTTCTGACCTGTACGCTTGCATAATTTAAGTACTTGGCACTAAAAACTGTTGAAATTGAAGTGCTGATAGCATTCATCTAGACCTTTGTACTGTATGTGACTTTCAACAAACAATCCAATCAAATGAGATTGGAATCTCATTTGGAATCTTGGAATCAAAACTTGTTTCTTAGGGAACAGAGCTAAAGAAAGTGCCAGGAGAATAAAGGGGAAAAAACACAGTATTATTAAGAAAACCTCCATTTGCCTTTTGACAAAATGGTTTATAGGAGCTGTAAAATTTGCATGGTATTGTGTGACGTGGAAGAAGGCATCTAAACTCTTATCTACTGGTCAGTCTTATGAAAAGGCTGCCAGTCTAACATTTATCCCAATGTTGGGGATTTGGGTACTGAAGGCCCAAAATATACATTAAAGAAGATAAGTAACTGATACTGACTTTCATTTCCTTATATCAAACAAAACTCAATATCCGTATTTATAGGCTTCTTGTTCTTCATGAACATTAACAGCATGATTTGTTGAATAAATCTCAACTGAAGGTCATGCATAATGCTAAGCCATAAAGCACAGTTTAGAAACCAAAATTGCTGGGTTCCCACAACAGGCAATCAGAACTGTATAAAGTATATTGAAAATATGATTGCACCACCTGATGTGCATGAAATACTTCCCCTCTAGCAACAGTATGAAAACATGTCAAGTATTTACATTTTTCTTCTTCTATACTTAGGACTGGATTTTGCATGGCTGAGATTTTAATTCACAATGAAGGAGAAGAAACAGCTGCTAAAATCTGACTTGGACTTTACCCATTCTTAAAATAGGAAGAATAGGAATAGAATAGGAATATGTCATTATTTGGGGAGTCCCAGAGAGTTACTTTTGAGGATTTCTTAGAGGTTTCAATAATTTAAGAGAATTTCATCTCACTATTATGTTTTTCTTCCAGATAATATAGATCTACAGAAGTTCCTAAAATGTGACCTGAATTTCACCTTGTGTTCATGTGATGGCAAAAATTCTCACTTTTTATGCTGTGTACAATTGTTGGATAGTCTAAGATGTAAACAAGCAAGCAATGTCAGGTGGGCAGGGGGCCTTTTTTTTTAACTTGACTTCCAGGCCATACAAGGAACATACAATCTTGTCAACATTAATGACAAGATCAACCATGTGTGCTTACATGTTACTTGTAAGAACTCGGAGGGTTTGGCAAATTAAGGGATAAAACTGAGGCATTCAACCTCAAACTGACTACATTCATTTGAACTTTAACTGACCCAGGAAAAAAGGCTGTAACTGTGGAGCCAAATATCAGCCATAATGCCAGCAAAGATAATCTAGGCCAGTTTTTGTCAGCCTTGGCCACTTTAAGATGTTTGGACTTCTTATTGGCTGGGGAATTCTGGGAGTTGAAGTCAACACATCTTAAAGTGGTCAAGGTTAAGAAACAATGATCTGAGCCAGGGGTGACAAACTGCCAGCCCATGGGCCAGATGCGTCATGCTGAAACCGCACCCACTGCCGGTAATGGAAAAAAAGTTCCGATACATCACGTCCCGACACGTCATGTGACATTGCGAGTTTGACACCCCTGATCTGAGCTATTCTGGAAAGCTCTATGGACCACAAATAAGAGGCTGGGGAAGGTCCCATGAAGTCCACAATTGTTGATCCTGACCTAAATTATATCTGAGTTCCCTGCCTATATAAGAGTTTTGCAGCACATAGGGTGATGTGCAAGGACTGGGTTGAAGGTGAAGTGGCTTCAAAGATCACTATTTCCTGAGGAAGACAGTAGTGATTGAAAAACTTTTTCTCCCTATGGAAGAGAGAAAAAGAAGAAAAATATGAAAATATAAAATATAAGGAGTAAAACACCGATTAGACACAGCATTTAACTAGAAAGAAATACTGAAGACAGGTTCCATGCAAACAGTAGAATTTACCTTCAAATTTGTCTTGAGCAGCTGTTATATGTTCATCCTCTTCCTCTGTACTGTAATCGCTAGGTTCAGGTTCAGAACTCAAAAGCTGATCTTTTTCAATAGCCTCAGCTATTTTCTCTCTGACCGATTTGCGATCTTCAAAAAAATAGTTCCACAATCATAAAAGAAGAGAGCAAAAGAGAAAGCAAAAATAAAATAAAATAAAATAAAATAAAATAAAACCAACCCATCCTTGAACATAAAATGAGCTTACAATTACTGTACAACTAGCTAAGGATGGCAATTAAAATCCAGCAAAATTCTTCACCGTAAAGATGAATTATGTACACATATAAGCAAATGTCATTCTTTCTTTAGGCAATGAAAATTTCATGCAATGCTATCTCTCCCATGCAAAAATTACACAAAGCACTCACCACTTTCAAATATCACCAAGCTGTTAGGTCACCTTCGTTCAGAAATGGTTTTAATTTGTGCACAAACTAAAATCAGAAAGGTATCCTGAAGGCAGGATACAAATAACAGCAAGAACAGTAATAGCAACAATACAATTGAAAAGCTATTATTCCATCACAGATACAATAAGGGCATCTTTGAATACTAAACTTCCTAACACAATTCCAACAGTTTTGTTAATTCCTTAAGGAAGTAAAATAACTTGCAAGCTTTGTCTCATTTTGATTCATGGGAAAGACTGAATGCAAATCCCCACCTGCTCCAGTTTTGCTATGCCGTTCTACAATATTATTATTATTATTATTATTATTATTATTATTATTATTATTATTATTATTATTATTATTATTATTATTATTATTATCCTTATCTATGACAGCTTAAAGGAGTACTATTATTTTTACTGTGACTTTAGTGTGTTAATAATTAGGTTATTTACATTTCACTTGTTTATAACAAAATGTCCATTATTAATATTATATTCCTATCAGCTCAGAAACCATGATTTTCTAAGCAAAAGCACATTTTTTCTTTTGTCCAAAATGACATTAAAGTGAAAGAAATTGCTCTGTAAAAGTCCTCTTCAGCATTTATGTCTTGTCTTTTTAAAAAGGAAAATACTGAAGGCTCTTCTTAAGTGTGGACACCCTATTCATGCATAAACAATGGTTGTGCAGTGGTTAGAATGCAGTATTGCAGACTAACTCTGCCAACTGCCAGCAGTTCGATCCTGACCATCTTAAGGCTGACTCAGCCTTCCATCTTTCCAAGGTCGGTAAAATAGGACCCAGGTTATCGGGGGCAATATGCTGATTCTGTAAACTCTTAGAGAGGATTGTAAAGCCCTATGATGTGATATATAAGTCTAAGTGCTTTTGTTATTTTGTAGGAAAATTTTCAGTATCGCCACATCACCTGAAGGTTAATGTATGTATAATATGGTAAATCCTGTTTGGTGCATGGAGATTCCTTTATTTTATCTCATCTGAAAAGTTTTTGCCTACCATGGACATAATCAATTATGTCTGATATCTTTATTGGC
Organism: Vipera berus; assembly: GCF_964194415.1. Lineage (NCBI taxonomy): Eukaryota > Metazoa > Chordata > Lepidosauria > Squamata > Viperidae > Vipera > Vipera berus. The sequence continues at coordinate 74,278,318 of NC_138204.1, forward strand.
ATGGCTGTCATATGGCATGGCTATATATTTGAAGAAGTAACTATCGACCTTTGATCAAACCTAAAGCTAACCCAGTGTTTCTCAACTTGAAAACTTCAAATCCCTAAATTTCCTAAATTTCCTAACCAGTTTGTTAACTGAGCGATCTCTGGGAGCGGAAGACCACACATATTCAAGTTACCAATGTTGAAAAATATTACTCCAACCCGTTAAACCTAACCTAACCCGTGGTTTTAAAAAAATGCAAAACAGCCAAAATAATCAACTGGCGCCTGAAACACAATGGGCAGCTAAAAGTTCTTCGCAGGCAAAAAAATGGAAGGAGAGTTGATGCCTCTCACACTGAATTTGGGCAACATGCTAAGAAATAAGATTCATTCAATTTACAGACCTTTGAGAGGTACTACCTGTAATACATTTCCAAGGGAGAATGTCTTCACATCATTTTCACATACATGCTTCTTTTATATGTCTCTTCTGGGAATTCCTGCTACTCTTAATTAACTTTTTTCTCCCTGGCTATTGGCAAATGTTACAATCTGAGTCCCACTTTAGAACAGGGGAGTCATTCTGTGTAGAGATGATTGTTCTGTGAATAAAGAGACCTGACCAGAACCGATCACAGTATTTGAGCTTCAGGCCATTTTTAGAGTCTGATCTCCTACCACAACCTAATAGGTTAATTAAGCGTTATATGGTCTTAATGATTTACCAAGGTTGAACAGTTTGCTGTTCCCAAAACTATCATCAAAATCATCCATTAGAATGTTCAGGTGTCCTCACATTCCCATTCGGAAAATGTTAAGTAACAACTTTCTTTGTTTGCCAGGACATTCATCAAGGCATACCATATCATCTACTACTACCCTGTAAAACTTCTTTTAAAGAGGTGTTGGTAGCTGACATTTTTACTACCTTCAATCACAGCAGCAGAATCTGAAGACACTGCTGAATGCTATGCTGAAAGCTAAAACTGTTGCAGTCATCTAATGATTATGGTCTAAACAAAATAGAAGTAATGATATTCTTTTATGCTAAAATCTGGGGCAGGCCATTGACTCAGCCTACATTCTTTTTTCCCCCACACTTGTATTTAATGTTAGAATATTTCATTCTATATGTATTCCTCTTAAGTGGTTAATTTCATTCCTCAATTGTACTTAAATATTCATCTCATCTAACAGTGTAATTGCAAAGTCACCCATACTGAAAACCTAGCATATGGATGAAGGAAAGTATCTCAAGCAACTAAACACCTATAAATAATTCAGCATAATTATCCCAAACTGTATTTTGTTTCAATATTCCTCCATGTTTTATACATAAAAAATGGCAAGACAATGAAAAGCAATCCGGCACCAAGATGTTAGCAGACAATTACTGTTTTATAATCGTCTGACCCTGCCAAACTAGTAAATCCAGCAACACCAAGTAATATGAAACAATCTATCAAAATATATTAAATCAAGCAAGAACATAATGTATCACCATACAAAGAACATATTCCAAACCACAAATCAAAAATATTAGCATGACTTATGGCTTTCTTTCATGCCTGCATCACCACTGATAGCATGCTAATTAGTATGAATTGATTCACTCTTACAATATTTCCATCACAAGCTACATTAAAACAAAATAAAATATTTTTGGCTTTCTTGCCAAAGGGATCTGAGGCAGGAAATGGGAATAATCATGTAAATAATATGTATTTTATGATTCACAGAAATAAGCATATGGGTTACAATTCTGGATATTGTAGCCTAATATATTTAGTGGGCAACAGGTTTGGAAAGGTTGTATTGAACAATGGTAGCCGAAATGTTCAAATAATCTAATACAGAACAAAGAAGGATAACCTAAATATGGCAATTCATATGCTTCATGATCATGAAAAAAATTGAAAAAAATATCATGTATTTGGGTCTCCCAATTCATTGTCTCAAATGATAAAAAGACTTGTTTTAGGGCCTATGTTTCTGAATCTTTACGAAATATACACAACGATTTTGATTTTGTTCTTTTTACCCGAATTGTACAACTAAGATTTCAATGATGGTCATTATCAATACCAGGCATATTCACTGATCTAAGATTCATTTCATCTCTTTGCCCCTGGCTAACTAGAAATTAAATTTATTCAGTCACCAAATGTCCCATGCACAATAGGGATGGTGACAAAGAAAGACTCACGGAAGCCCTATATATGTAATATTATTCAATCCCGGCACTTGAAATAGTAAGACGGCAATTTCAAGACAAAGCTCTACCAGTTATCTGGCCCATACGGCAAACCAAAATCTTGCCCCATTCAAGGATATTAATAGATTTAGGAAGATTCAAGCAAGGTTTTTATTTATATGCAATATCAAAACACGGCACCAGAAAATCAGCATTCACTTTAAGAATCAAAAAAGCAACACACTTGTATTCACCAAACCTAGTACAGATCTCTCTGCAAACCATACTCACCACCTTCCTTATCTTCAGAAATCTTCCTGCTCGGATAGCCTTCTAGGGCACTGCTTTTCAAATGCACTAACTTATCCTTCTCTTCCTCCTCCCCCATGTCTACCGACCCTATAAGGTTGGGTTTCTCATGGCCCGGACTCATGTCCTGAAGGGTCATCTCCACTTTCTCTTCATAGAAGATCTCTGGCACATTCTTGGTGGACAAGCTTTCTGTTTCCCCCAAGTTTTCCTCTTCTTCCACATCCGTTCCCTGACTTCCCTCCCGCTGAGACTTGCTGGTTTCCGTTTCACATTCTGAATGAATGTCTGTAACGTCTTCCTCCCCGTCATGCTTCCTGCCTTCGGACTCGGATTCGGTTGCGCTGCTGTATAATGTGCTGCTGCCAGAGACGGAAAGCACTTGTTTTCTACCTACAAAGAGTAAAGACAGTTAGAATTTAACAGCATCCTGCAACCCTATCCTTGTGATGCATTTTTTTTTGCAAAGGTCAAGTAGAGAAACTTAGAATTAAGCCTGAAAAAGTGCCTCTCTTCACAGAAATGCAAAGTATGGTTTAAGTCTTTCTAAAGCAGCCCTTAGATCAGGAGTGGGGAACTTTGGCTGTTTTTTGACTTGTGGACTTCAACTCCCAGAATTCCTAAGCCAGCCAGTCATGAAAGAGACAAGGTCCCCCCACCCCTGCCTTAGAATAGATGATCTCCAAAGGTATAGGATTATAATACCTAGGATTCCCAGCCATCACACTAGAAGTTGTTGCCGCAACGCATTTGTGAAAATCTATCCTTGAGCATAAATTGGATCTAAATTTCAATCTCAAGCACCTATTAATATTATCTACATGTTACAGCACTGTTACAGCCAGCTGATTAAAGTTGTCAATTTTAAATTTTAAGATTGTCTATATCTGAAGACCTGGTTACATAAAGAGACAGGTTGTTCTCCATTTATAACTGTTCATTTAACAATGGTTTAAAGTTACAGTGGCCTCAGGAAAAGTTATTTGCAACCTGTACTCAAAGTTACCACCATTGCACCTCCCTCACTGTCCTATGATCACAATTTGGCTGCTTGGCAACCAGCTCACATTTACGAACAGTTGCCACATCCGATGGTCACATGATCCTGATTTTCTGACTTTTTAGCTGGTTTCCAACAAGCAACATCAGCTGGGAAGCTAGATGCTCTTAACAACCATGTGATTCATTTAACAACTTTGGTAAAATGGTTGTAAAATAGGATCCAATCATTTATTTATTTATTTATTATTGGGACTTATATGCCGCCCTATCTCCCAAAGGACTCAGGGCGGCTAACAACAATAACATACAATAATACAGAAGTTAAAATAAAAATTACATTAATGGCCCCTGTAGAATAAATTAAAATTAAAATTAAATTAAATTAAAAAATTAGAGTTAAAAATTAAAAACATAATCAAAATCCCTGTCAGTCCAGGTCAGCCAGGTGGAAAAGGAGTGTTTTGAGGCCGCGGCGAAAGGACTGGAGATCTGGGGCCATCCGAAGCTCAGGGGGGAGCTGGTTCCATAGGGTTGGCACTCCCACAGAGAAGGCTCTCCCCCTGGGGGTCGCCAGCTGACATTGTCTAGCCGACGGTACCCTGAGGAGGCCTTCTCTGTGTGAGCATACTGGGCGATGGGAAGTTGTTCCCGGCAGCAGATGGTCCTGCAAGTATCCTGGGCCTAAGCCATGTAGGGCTTTAAAGGTAAGTACCAGCACCTTAAATCTCACCCGGAGGACAACCGGTAACCAATGCAGCTCACGCAGAAGGGGTGTAATATGGGAGTATCAGGGTGCTCCCATCACTACCCGTGCGGCCGCACTCTGAACCAGCTGAAGCCTTCGGGTGGTCTTCAAGGGCAGTCCCATGTAGAGAGCATTGCAGTAATCTATATGGGAGGTAACGAGTGCGTGGGTGACTGTACGTAGGGCATCTCGGTCCAGAAAGGGGCGCAACTGGCATATCAGGCGAACCTGGTATGTGATGACTCGCTTTCAAAAGGACCACAGAATTAATTTGGAAAATCTGTACCTCCCTTTTATTATTATTTGTCATTTATTCTTGACAAGCAACATCCATTTATTAGAAGATGCCTATAATAGAACTGATCAAGGAAAGCCATGAGAATTTTGTTCTAAAAACACTATTCTTAATGTGATAACATATTTAATTTTGTGCCTTCCATTTAATGCAATTCTGACTTCGGTTTTTTTCAGGTTTCGCCTACTGTTAAAGATAATTAATTATAATTTCTGGAAATACTTTAAATTGCTACTTCCATTTGTGCTGTTCTAAATATTCTGCAAAGTTTGGAGACTTTTGTAAAATAAACGTTTGCTTGAGCTAATATGAATGGTTTTAGTTTTAGTTATTAATGCAGTGCAATGAATTTTACAGCCACTGTTATAAAAGTGACTACATCACCATTGAGAGAACCATTATAATCTTAATTTTCCAGATGGGAAAACAAAGCTAAAGAACATATAACCAAACCAGTCAGTACATAGAGCCAGTCAAGAACTTGATGGGAGCTAAAGTTTAAGTAATCTGTGGTCCGGATCTGAATAATCTGTTCTCAGGCATCTCTCAGCTGACAAAGCAAGAAAATGTTTCTCACAAAATAAAAGCTCAGATAAATAGATTCATTGCAGCAAACCCATGAGGCTAGGAGGAAGAATTCCAGAGACTTCTGTGCATCAAATGCCATGTCTGTTTAAAATAATCAATATTCAAATGTCTTGCACCTCCTGCCTGCTCTCCATAAAAAGCTATAAGAGAATCTCTTTTCAGCAGGAGAATGTCCAGCTTTCTTTATCTGGGCAGTTGATGATATTGGGTTGTTTATTTCTACCATAACTTTCCTATCAGTGGTCCAGCTCTAATACATGGTGTAGGTTTTAACAGGAAACAGGGAAGCCAAATGTCCTGTTTCTTGTCCAACCCTATTTAAAATCTAAGTGTGCATAAACTTGCACACTCACATTCATGGTGAGGTAGTACAGGGAAGGGAAACCTTCTGGTCAATGGTCCTAATCTGCCCAATCTTGGCCATGAGAGGTCATATCTCCTTCCTCAATGACTCATCCTTTTCCAATGCTGCTGATTGGCTGTCCTCACTTTCCCTTTGTCCTGCTCTTCCTCTCAAAGGGAGCCAAGCATGACATGGGCAAAACCACCAGCAGCAGCAAATCCTGGCTCTGCTCCTGCAGAAAATTTGCTCCTTTTCATCCAAGCCTCCCTCTTCCCCTTGAGGGTGGGATGGGAGGCCAACGAAAGAGCAAGGACTGGTCCTTGGTGGAGCAGTGGGCTAATGCCTCCTTAAGTAACACCAGCTGCCTGCAATTGATGCAGGTTCGAGTCCCACCAGGCTCAAGGTTGACTCAGCCTTCCATCCTTCCGAGGTAGGTAAAATGAGGACCCAGATTGTTGGGGGCAATTAAGCTGACTTTGTAATAATGCCGCTGGGGGGGGGGGCGAAAGCCCTAATAAGCAGGCATATACATAGAATGAAGGCTATTGCTAAGCACATTGATTTGTGCTTTAGATTGTAAGCCGCCCTGAGTCTTCGGAGAAGGGCGGGATATAAATGGGATTTAAAAAAAAAAACAAAAAAAACCTCCACAGATGTATATGACATTCTGCTAGACAGTAATAGTTGCCATAGGGAATCACCTTCAGGACTTCATGCCTTTTAATAGGTTTTGTGAACCCAAATGCTACCTCAGAAGAGGGTAGCAAAATAGAAGCCAAATTTGAAACTATATAGATTTAATTATCGATGGCAATTAGCCATTGGTGTCTTTTAATAAGCTATTTCCAATTTCTCTGTCTTTTTATGTTGTTTAGAGACAGTGAGAGAATGACAAACATACTGTACTTTTTCTCTTACCAATCAAATGAGGTTCTCATTTAAACTCTCTCCACCTCTCTCTCTCTCTCTCTCTCACACACACACACACACACACACACACACACACACACACACTGCACAATCACTCCATCCACTTGAAAAACACACTTGGAGCTTTATATTATCCCCTTTTTTATACAAAACATAAGTGATGCAAGTGGGAACTGAAGTCAGTGACGCTCACTCTGCCATGGCTTATGAGGAATATGCAAAATAGCATTAGGTTTAAATCTCCAAGAATGTAAAAAGACACAGCACCTTTGAGCTAGCCAGCTCATTAAAAATATTATCAGAATTTTAGAGAATATAAACACACTAATAGCAAAATCGCTGTTTGCTACCCTCAGCAAAATACCATGAAATGTTTTCTCTAACTAATGAGTCCTTCTGATTTATTCACAGCATTATGGCCTACCAGGATCTGAAAAATGTAAGTTCAGTCTCTCTGACCAGCTCTTAACAAAACAATGGGAGGGAAAAAAATAAGAGTAAAGATTCCTTATCTGTCTGGAGAGGTTATTAAAATTTTCCACATTGGGAGAAATTTTGCCTTCAATTAGACCTGCAGGTCTACAGCTGTCAAGAATAAGAACAAATTTTGTGGGTCATTGCATATAGAAAATAAGTCTACTTCTACAGTGTTTGAATTTTAATTTTAGTCAAAATTAAATAAAAAATGTGTAGTCCCTCCAAAATCTTTCTGTACTACTACCTGAGAATGAACATACATAGATGATAGATAGATAGATAGATAGATAGATAGATAGATAGATAGATAGATAGATAGATAGATAGATAGATAGAGATAGATGATAGATAGATAGATAGATAGATAGATAGATAGATAGATAGATAGATAGATAGATAGATAGATAGATAGATAGATAGATAGATAGATAGATAGATAGCAGAAAGACAGACAGATATGGAAAGAAGGAAAAGAACTCATCATATAATGCATCTGTTCTCTATGTCTGAACAATCCAGCATAAGATGCATATCTTTTAAATAAGAAATCCATTGATACTATAACCAAAGAAACAAATCAACAAGGACCCTGACAAAATGACTTTGTTCCATTCTAAGAAAATAAATTACACAATAACAAATCAAGGAGCTCAGATATATATTTTTCAGATATAAAACAAATTCAGTCATGGCTACGCATCTAGGGACCTGAAAGAAATGGGGGTGAGCTTTTAACAAATATCTAAATATTGTATTGACAGCAGAACCAAAGATGAGTGGAAATGAACAATTAAAGGACAGTCATTGACCTTCTGCTTATCACCTCTATTACAAAGCGAGACTCCCCATCCATCACTGTATGGTATCCATATCATATAGACCAGGGTTAGGCAATCTTGGCTCTTTTATGACTCGGGGACTTCAACTCCCAGAATTCCTGAGCCAGCATGGCTAGCTCAGGAATTCTGGGAGTTGAAGTCCATGAGTCATAAAAATGCCAAGGTTGCCTACCCCTGATATAGACAGTAGGTACCCTACAGAAAAATAACTACACAAAAGAGAAAGGTCTGTATACATTCATTTGGAAGCAAAAACTCCACAAGCAAGTCACGCACATTCATTTGGAAGCAAAAATTAGCTGCTAATTACTTTCTCGAACACCAAATATGATCATTGTTGAAATTCAAATCATATCAGTAGTCCAACTATAAACAAAATCTATAAAAGTTCCTTGAGACAATCTAATGCTGTACCTGATATAATTTGGCCACAAGCCTCAGAAGACACACCAACTTTTTTAAAAAGGAACAAAATGTGCAATTATGCTTATTAATGATTAGCAAAGCTGCAAGATGATTATTTGTCATAGTCACTGACTATGTAAAAATTGAATTTGTCTTGATCAGAACCAAGATTCTTTTCCATGCAAACCAACGCCAAACCTGGTTTGACAGCCTGAGTTTGCTGTTGACCTTTATGCTTCCTATAAAAAGCTTGGATCTTTCGGGCAGATGCATCCATTTCCCAGTCGGTTGCTTTACCTTTGCCTATATTTCACACAGAAAACATGAAAGTAAAAGCAACATTAACATTTGGTTTGAATAAAACAATGTTCTTTCATGTACAGTAAGGCCCGTCAGAATGGGAAGAATTTTAGGGATAAGCAGTAAACATAGAAAAGTCTGGAACAGCTTCAATGTCAAGAGGGGGGTTAGTTACAGCCAAATCAGAAACAGTAAAATAGAAAAGAAGAAATCAGCTTTGCTTCAACAGAAAGCCAAAAAGCTGGCCGCTTCCATCATCTTGCAAATGTGCTCTGCTTGAGACCTGCTTCCACACTTTTTGTATTAATGAATGGGAAATGAAATACATGCTTCCCACTAGATTATTTATTGGGAGTGGGTGGCTGCAAATACATACAGGAAATAATTATCTCCATCAGTCATGGTGACTGGAAAAGAGAGAGGTTACCCCAAATCTTATTTATTCTCCTGAAACAAATCCTGTGACATTTTAATCTCCTTGTGCTAATAATTATTGCGGGTTCGCTACACTGAGCTTTTGTTCCCTGCCTAGAACCCAACGGGCCCATGAACACACATTTTTCACCTTGAGGTTGGGACATTTCATTGTGGGAACAAAGTGAGGGTGGATCAAAATAAAGCTCTATGGTGCAAGAGCACAAAGATAGGACAAGAGATCTCTACAACTGCTGACAGACAGACAGACAGACAGACAGACAGACAGACAGACAGACAGACAGACAGACAGAGATGCACATGGAGAATACTCTTACAGCACTTGACACTTTACAGTGCCAAAGTGACACCTACTGGCTACCCTGTAAATGGGAGGAAAAAGTGGGAGAAAAATATGCCATCAACTAAGAAAAGACAATGCATAGCACAGACCATTGTTCGTACTAACTGACTTTGCAAACAAAGTCATCAACTCGCCTTTGTTTTCTTCAGTGCAAACCATGGATTACAAGCTATTTGAGTTTATAAGAATATAATCCCATCTTCTCGGTCTCTCCTGCAGGGAGCTTTTGTTAGCTAACTGGCATGGAAATTATTCAAAGATCTACTGGCAGGAGCTTCCTAAGAACCGAAGATCTGCTTCTGATTTGACAACAGTACAGAGAACAGAGTTCGTAACATGGTTATGAGGGAAGTTTCAAAAAAGACAATGAGAAAGCAAAGCTCCCCTTATGCCTTGTTTTGTACAGAATAGAATACAATCTATTTCATTTTACACAAAGATAAGACCACTTGCGGTTCAGGCTTGAAATGTAGACATAATTCATAACAGGTACTATAATATTTCATTCTATAACCGTCAACTTCATTCCTTCATTCGTATTCTCCTCTTTGGCTGAACAGATAGAGAGGCAGATTCAAAAATAAGCAACGTGGGAAATGAATGAATGTAAATTTAACTTTAACTGGTACTTAACCATGACTCTGAAAATGAAGAGTCCTCTGAAATATTAAAACGCTATTAGGATGGCATACTTCAATTTAAGAAAAACAACAACAACTAACCATGTTTTCTCTCCTCTTCCTCTGTGTAGCTGTCCGTATATCCCTCACTTTCATCTCGCTCACTATCAGAAGTCCGTGAAGATTTCTGTGAGGAGACTTTTTTCTTCCTTTCACCATCTGAACGATCGGTTTCCCCTTCGGAGAGCGGCTTCCCTTTTTCACTCATTTGATCATCAGCACGTGCTTCCTTCTCAACTTTCTCAACTTTCCCAACTGATTTCTCTTCATCAGCTTCAAAATCTTCCTCGTATGCTGAAATAAAATGATACATGTATTGTGAGATAGGAAATTGACTGCAGCTTATTACGGGTTCTCATTAACCCCCAAGAGGTTAAGTCCATTAGCTTTTGTTCGCCTTTGTACTTGACCCTAAAAAATAGCAACAACATCAAAGTTCACAGTGGGCTGAACCTGTACAATGTGTTTTTCTGTCAAATTTAATTGTCCACTCTGCTTTTATTCCTTACGTTCACCCTTCCCTCCACCCCCCCCCCATGTTCTAGAATGCCAGGAAACAGGAAGAGATCTCATAAGAGACCATTTAAGGAAACATATCAGTAAAATGCAGCCAAAGCAGTATAGGACTGATTATATTGATCTCTCTCTATTCTGCTCGTGAAACTCCATCAAAACAACTAGTATAGTACATTGTTACATTTGCTTTATAAACTTTCAACACTTCCTAAATTATGTGCAGAAGAGAGGCTCATCTTGTCCTTTTATCTCCTTTTAGACAAAGCCAGTTTTATTCTCCTCGATGATATTCAGTTCCTATTGCACATAGGATTCTGCTTAACTACTTTGACTTTATTGAGTGATCGATGATAAGAATGAAAGAATAACAACAAGCGCCTCGGGTAGCTAAAATCTGGTACACCTGGACGACAGTAGATCCAGGATGGCTGTTTCAGATCAATTCCGTTTTAGGGATTCCTTCATGCAACTTACACTGATAAAAGAGAATATTTGTAGCTCAGGGTTGAAATGAGGAGTCCTTGGTGTTCTTTGAGCTTGGTTGTTTTCTGGCAGACATTTCATTACCCCAAATTTGTTACCTAGTTTGGGTAATGAAACATCTGCAAGAGAACAACCAAGCTCAGAAAGCACCAAGGACCCCTCACTGACCAACTTGCTTTCTCTTTCCAAACCATACCTTCGTAAGCAGCAGGTTTCTGGGTATCCACAAATTCATCTCTATCTTTTTCTCTTTTTTTGGTCTCCAACTGCTTTTCTTCAGCACGTTCTTCAGCCCGTTTCTTTACCGCAGAAGCTGAAGGAAAGTGGGACGGTAATACTTTTTTTTCCTCTTTCAACTTGTGTGTCACTTCCTCTTTCTTCCAATCTTCCAGCTTTGCGCTTTCTTCAAGGGTCTTCTTTCTTGGAGGTGTAGGCTTTTTGTCCAGGCCCAATGAAATGATACATCTGATAAAAATTTAGTATAACATTATGAAAACATACTACTAAAAAAGTGTCTTATTCTATGGATTACTAGAAAATAAAAACAGAGAAAGTTCCTGCTTTTCTTTTTTTAAAAACAACAACACAAGAATGGATATACAACAATATACAACAAAAAGTTTTATGTATATTGGAATTGTACAAGTATAACCAAAACAGCTGGAGAAAATCATTTCACCAGATAATTGACCCTAATGAAAAACTGTATCGTGAGAGGGAGACCTTTTTTTTTGGGAGGGAGGTAAATTTCCATTTGTCAATCCATTTTCAGATGAATGGATTCATAATGCATTAAGGGAAAATATGGCAGAGTTTTTGAAGTATTTTAAAAAAGGAAGGTTGAATGAAGCTTAATGTAAGGAAAAATAGGGGCAATTGATTTTATAAAATCAATTTTTAGGGCGATAGCCACTCTTAAGTCTAAGGAAGCGTTGAAGTCAGTAAGATGTGTCATTCGTCTGCATATTTTCAATTGAAAGAATTATTTAAATTAGACAGAAAAATTATGGGACTGACCCTGTGAAAATGAATTTGAAATTATAGCATGTAGTAAGGACACGGTGGCTCAGTGGGTTACGACGCTGAGCTTGTCGATCAGATGGTCGGCAGTTTGGCGGGTCGAATCCCGAGTGCTGCGTAACAGAGTGAGTGCCTGTTACTCGTCCCAGCTTCTGCCAACCTAGCAGTTCGAAAGCATGCAAAAATGCAAGTAGAAAAATAGGGACCACTACAGTGGGAAGGTAACAGCGTTCCGTGCGCCTTTGGCATCTAGGCATGCTGGCCACATGACCACGGAGTCATCCTCGGACAAGCGCTGGCTCTTCGGCTTTGAAACGGAGATGAGCACCGGCCCCTAGAGTTGGAAACGACTAGCAAGCATGTGCGGGGGAACCATACCTTAAGGATGAACTTGTTATTGCCAAGGTTTATAAATTGTTATTGAAACTGAATTTGGAGAACAAATATGTGAAGCACTGTATGATTCAGTGGGCAAAGAATTTTGGGTGTAATGTAATACTAGAACAATGGGAAAACATGTGGATGAAGGATTTAAAATTTATGTTGAATTATAATTTAAAGGAAAATGTTTATAAAATGATGTACCAATGGTATTTAACCTGACAAATTGTCAAAGATATATAAGGGTGCTTCAAATATATATTGGAAATGTAAATGTAAAGAAGGAACTTTTTATCACTTTTATTGACAAAGCAAAGAAATACTGGGATAAGATTCATATTTTAATACAGAAGATTCTCAAAATAAATATAAAAATCAAACCACAGACGTTTCTTTAAGTTTTAATGGGTAAAGAACTTGGAAAAAAAATCTGGAACTTTGTTATTATAGAGGTTGATAAGCAAAAGTGCTATAAGTGCAAAAAGGGAAAGAGAATGGCTGAAAATACTGTTGGAATTAGTAGAGATGGTGAAGTTAATTGCTTTAATCAAACAAAATAATATATCCAACTTTGTTTCTACTTGGAAACTGCTTCTAGATTTTGTACTTGAGACAGAAAAAAATGACTTTGACTTTGGATTTTGCAAGATTCGACAGTTTGTTATTATAGAAATGGCTAGTACATATTAGATAAAAAGTAAAAGTAAAATGTTGAGGCTGTAATATTATTTTTATTCTACTGGACTGAAGAGTCAGAAGTTAATGTTTTTCTTCCTTTCCGCCCTTTATTCTCTACTTCTTTCTCCCCATTTTCCCCTTCCCCATTTTCCCACAATAAGCTTAATAAGATATTATATGCAAAAAATTGAGGGCAATTTTTCAGGGGGGAAAATGTACTGATCTGAGGAAATTAAAATACCACTTCAAGATCAGAATTCACAAAATGAATGAACAAAATCAATGAGAAAAATGTTTTTAGTAAAAACATCTGTGAAATGAAATATGGATAAGATTTCTTCCACAGTTGCAGATTCAACTATAAAACTTCTAGTTTATAGAAGCATTATTTGATTAAACTCTGTTGTAATTTCCTTATAAATTGTAGAAATAAAGTTATTTCATGGGTTATTTTTTTATTTATTAAATTTATATGCCATCCATCTCACTGTTGAAGCAACTCTTGGTAGCTTACGAAGTGATAAAAAGAGAATATAAAACAATTAAAATCAAGAAAGATTGAATAAATATTTAAAATTAAGAGAATTTAAATAGGGACTAAAAACCAAGAGGATGGGCAATACTAGGGTGGCGGTTAGCTAAACATAAAACAAAACCCAAAGGACAATCTCACAGTGGAGGTATGGGTACCTTTTAGAAATCACATTGAAAACACCTCATATATTATTTGTTTGTCTGACTGCCCATCTCACCTGTTACAATCTCGTAATAACCTTATGAGAAGATATCTGTGGGAAAATGGTGAGGCCACTGCTGTTTGATTTGTCTCTTGACTTACTAGCCGGCTGTGATAGTCTATTCCAACATTCTTTTAATTATCTAGACCTTTACCTTTAATTTAGAACACCATAACTCCTCCCCTTCCCCCAGAGATCACCTAGGCCAGAGGTAAGCAACCTTGGCTCTTTTATGACTCGTGGACTTCAACTCCCAGAATTCCTGAGCCAGCCATGCCGGCTCAGGAATTCTGGGACTTGAAGTCCACGTATCATAAAAGAGCCAAGGTTGCCTACCCCTGACCTAGGCCAACTCTGCTGGCTTTTCAAAGGACCCCGGAAACATAGTTTTGTCATCAGGCGTGGGCAGCAGAGAATGTGGCAAGCCAGCCCAGGGATTGAAATGAATGATGTTATTGTGATTACCATGGCTATAAATTTTATGAATTTTGATATGATGGTTTATATAAGTTTTTGGATTGTTCTTTTTTTAATTGTTGCATTGTTCTTTTTATATTTGTTGTCATTGTTTTTAAGCCTCCAGGAGTCGTATATATGAGATGGATGGCTATATAAATTTGAATTATATATAAAGAAATTCAACCGTCCATAAAGTGAAAGATAATTTATATAACCAAAGTTTTAATTGACATTTAATATTTCAATGGCTTTGCTCTTGCAATGGGCCACAACAGTGGTTCTCAACATTTTAACATCTTTTGTGGCCATGGACCCCCAAGACTTAAGTCAAGATTTAAATTGTAACATTTCTTCAAGTCTTCATGGACCCATTGTGATGACATCATGGACCCATAGGGGTCTGCGGACCACAAGTTGAAAATCACTGGGCTAAAATATAGTTTTATGATAGCTGGGTTCTTACTACTATCTCAATGGCTAGGTAAGCTAGCAAACTAAGTGCCAAGTGTTTGGAAAGGCGTGATCTAAATCAATCAATTAACAAAATAGCCTGCAATCAGAATAAAAAAACTGTTTGCTTATAGAGAAGATTACAGGTGTTTTTACGCAAAGCAAAATCAATGAAAATGATTAAAATGCACAACAAAGCTATGTCTGTTCCCCAGAGTAATTGTTCAAAGCATTTCGCTATTCTCTTGCCTGATTTTTTGTCAAAATAAATTGGCATATAAACAGACCTATATGGCTAGACTAGAAATGTAGTGAAAAAAGTATCACTATGGCTCGAATTTGCATGCTTTCCAGTCCTCAGAAAGCGCTTATCACATTAGTGATAGCATAACATTTACATTAATCATGCAAATCTGACTCTGAAGAGGAAGTGAAGTGTTTCTGGATGGTGCAGTATGCTTATCAGAAAAATCATTTGGCTCTCTGGGGATTTCTATTTCTTTCCTTTCCTTATTTTTTCCACTGCTGTTTATACAATATTTTTCCCAGTGGGGAAATGTGCACCACTTTTTTGGCCTATCATTGCTTTGCACATCAAAGAAACGAAAATATTACAGAAGAAATGGAGGTGGTTGATGTTTTCATTTCTGGCAAAAGACGTAAAAAAGGTTCCTGGCCTAGACTAAAAATAAATGCCTTATTCTTTTATTTACACAATCAGCATAAATCAATACCTTTTTCAAACAGAGAATGCCCAGAAGAGCCCATCTTTTGAAACAGCAACATAATATATGAACCAACTTTCTCAATTTTTATCTTATGTTTCTCTGTATTATACTTTTGAAACATACTTTCAAATTGTAAGTCAAATAGTGCAATGCTCACAAACTGTAAATACGGTAAGTATCTTACTGAAAGGAATTTGGGCACAGAATTGAAAAGTAATCAATAACTATATAGCTACTGTTTGTTATACAATTAAGCCAAAAATACCCCCCCCAAAAATCAGCCTATAACAGGGGTGTCAAACTGCCGGCCTGCGGACTGGATGCGTCATGAGGAAACCATGCTCATCCCAATGCTGGCAATGAATGGGGAAAAAGTTCCGATACGTCGTGCAATGTCACGAGTTTGACATGTTGCTCTTTATTCTGATGCATTGTGTGGCTATCTGCAAATTGACCCCTAGATGTGAGTAGTGACACATACTGTATACAAGACTCCATTTGACCAGCATTCGAAGTGGTACCAATGTTGTTATCCTATGCAATTGGACCCTTTGAAAAGGTTTTCCTATACAGGGGTTTCTTGAGAACCAAATTAGCCTAATACATAGACCCAGCTCTGAGGACAAGATGAGGAGCACAATGCCAATTATGCTTTATGAGGTCATTTTTCTAAAAACATAAATAGATCGCTGTCCCATGCCATGTAAAATTTATAAAGTGATTCATTGCCATGGAAAAATATATATATGGAGAGATTTATTCATAAACTATCATTTATTTTTATATTAAAGATGCAAAGGGACTCTCTACTTTATAAGACTAAAATGATTTCTCCTCCAGAGCTGTGATCCAGACAATACCACTTGAAAGAAAAAATTAAAGACAATATTAATGCCTCAGAACTGATAAATATAAAAGCATACCTATAGCAAGGAGATGATCTTTCCACATTGACGAAACCAAAGTATCCATGCTTGCCTCCTAGCCGAGTACCTTTCCGATGCTTATATTCGCAGCAAGAACTTAATCGGTCAACCTGAATTCCATTGAGATAAAAGGTGAGACTGAAGGGGAAGCCATGATGTCGCCTGGAGATGAACTGAAATGTTTCTGTAGTTGAGAAAAAGAAAAAAAAGTATATATAACGGAGCTTTTGACCATATTTAAGATAGACAAGGAACCAGTTCAATACGAGCATATTCCCCTTTCTTCCAAGACTGTACTACTTCAAGCTGTAAGTTGCAGGTGGCATGTTTCAAAGCTGTCCCAAATAAAAGGGAAGTATACGCATAGGGAAGTAGTACTCCATGGTCAAATTATCTTTGGTAAGCTTTCAAGATGCAGAAACATTTTATATGTTGTTGTGGGAAATTAAGAAGAGAAAGGTGCATGGGATATGTTCACTATCTTGGGTTGTTTGTAAAAATAATAAAGGTGGGATACATTAAATGAACAGAATTTAATAAAGGGGAATAAACTTAAAGTGGAGAGCTTTCCTAAATACAAAACAACTATAAAAACAGTAAGCTAGTGTTAGTTTCAAGATTCCTGCATACACATACTATTTCCTTACTATCTGACTAAACAGACTAATCTGATGAATACTAACGACAATAAAACTACTTCTAAACACACATTTAAATCCAACTCTTTTTCTCTGCCTTATCAAGATCCATTCCCACCCAAACCTCCTTATGCTTATTTAGTCCTTTATTGTTCTTTTATCAGATCTCGTAGAGACTATTTTAATCTGTGCTTTACTTAACGCCAAACAAGATGTGACACTACTATCTGCAAAGCTGTTTTTTTTCTTGATAGTACCACCACACCTTGTTTGGCTCTAAGTAAAGCACAGATTTGAATAGTCTAGATTAGAACTGACTAAATGAAGATCAGGATTCCAATGTAGAAGGGCAGAAGCTTTTACCTCAACATGGAATCATTGCAACAATATACCAGCTAGTTACACTACAGGAAAAAATACTTTTAAGCTACAGGAGGTATTTTCCCAATTGCAAATAGCACAGGTGTTTGTGTCTATGTGTGTGTGTGTATAGGAAAACAAATATTCACTGGGATTACAGTAAAGAATAATCTAGTTTATATCCCACTTTAGGATTAAAGCCCTCAAATTTCCTATTTAGTGTTTTTTTAAAAATGCCACTGCTAAATAGACAGAACTAAGGGGTAAAACTAGAGAACTGCTAATTGCATAAAGGTATCTTTTCTGGTTTGACCCTTGCTTCTGTCTACTTTCCAACTGTTGCCCTGGACCACTCCAGTCCTAAACCTCTGCATTCTCCTTGTCAAATCTTATTAGTAATGCTTTTTAAAAAATAAAGTTACTCTTGAATTTCATTTATTGCAAGTTTGCAATGCTTATTTTTCGCTTTTCTAGAAACTGAAGTATCTGCTGTTTCATTCAGTAGCAATTTCAGTACCTTCTGCTCTTCACTTGCATATTTATGGATCAATTCTTCCTTTCAGTAGGGAAGGGTATTTTTTTTTTTGCTGTTCTCCTTCAACCTCCTTTCTCAAATACCATTCCAGCTTTATTTAACAGTTTCTTCATTAGCAACTGATTATTTAATCACTCCTTGACCTCTTCCCCTGTTGTTGTTAACCAGTCAGTCTAATACAGATTTAAGGCCTTTGGGCATAGACTACATTATTTCCACCTAGTGCCTAGCACTATGACAAATTAAATAAATGATAACTAACGATATAAAACTTATCATTCCTCAGCAATAGCCCAGGACCGTGGCATGAGATTAATTCTACCCAGTATGCTATTCTTCCCTCATTTCTGCTGGTAATTATACCTGGAACAGCTTTGCTTAAGTCAACATCATCACCATTGATTCACATTCAGAATCAAACCTCAAGCCTGCATTCATTTCCCTTCTGGAGCGATAAACAGTTCACACTGATATATTATAGCTTCTTGTACGTAGATAATTTGGTATTCATTTTACCCCTGCAAGTATTTTATTAACCATGCATCTCCATCCAAAAATTAATCTAGCCCACTGCATTTTATTAAATCACCCCTGTACATCCCTTCTTCCACAATTTGCAAAAGTAATTGCAGCCTCATTTTCAATCATGAAACAGTAAATCTAAACTTGGTTTGAGGCAGCTGGAATATAAGTCCCTGGACACACATAAGCAGACTAAGCTTTGCCGAAATAATTCTGCTACCACTTCAACAGTTTATCCATATAAAAATAAGAGGTTGACAGAATTCAGATGAATTCTTGGTGTGTTTTTTCAGTCTCACCTCCCTCCAGCAGTTTGCCTCTATACACACATAGGTTTTCTCCTCCACAATGCTGTTGGTAAATTTTTATTTCCTCTCGATAATCTAAAAGGTCATAAGAAAGGTGCACAGTTTTTCCCAAATAGACCATGGTGACATATGCATTGCTTTGTATTTGAGGCTTGCAGAATCTTCCAGTGTCCTGCATAAAAAGGCAGAAAAGCATACTGAAATATGTGGATTTTTAGACATTTGTTCCCATGTTATCTCATTCTATTTTGAAATCACTTCAGTACTCACCCATGAACAAGTGCTAAAATTCAAAGGGATTTATACCATCCCAAGTACTTCTTACACATATCACAAAAAAGGCCCTCCAACAGAAACATGCTATGATTCTGAAGGGTGAATAGTCAGGATAGTGGAACCAAAGTCATTCTCATAAAAGTAAATAACCACATTTGAAGCTAGATAATATGGTGGTGGCACCCATACTAATCATTTTAAAATAGGATTAGACACATTCATTTAAGTTAATATAGTAATTCAGAATCTTACTGTGGATAGCTCCCACACTGGAGCCTCAGATAAATCTAAAAACCTGCTGGAAAAGCCTAAAAGAAATGAAAAAAGGGGAAAGGAACATCTAGGCCAGTCCCAGAGCCCAGAACAGCAATCTGTAACGTTTATAGGCCCAAAGGGCATAATGCAGTGCTTAACTGAAATTCATGGGATTTCAACTACTTGATTATTTGTATTTTATTTTATGATGGCTTTATTTAAAGTCATCATCCTTAATTTCAGATTTACATAACATAACATTTGCTCATTGAGACCAATGAGCATATATGAGTTCTTTAATATTATGGACATCACATACGGTATATCATTTTTTCTAAAAGTGTTACTTGTATATTTAAATGCAGCTTCTCTAGCTACCAGGAATAGTCAATCTTTTGCAAAAGGGCTTATCTTTCTGTTCCAAATTATTTGATATATAGTATCACTTTGGATATATAATATCCACTTTCCTTATCCTGGTGACTTCCCCCAGATACAGCAAAACCTTTCTGATGGCAATTCCTAGAATTCACAGCTCATATTTTTGCACTGCTGTAGGTTGGGAAAATGTACTCTATATTTTAGATTTTTAGATTTTATTAGATTTATATACCGCCCTTTCCCGAAGGACTCAGGGCGGTTTACAGGGCATTTTAAAATCATATCAATATAAAATACAAAGTTAAAAGAGAATTAAAAGATTAAATTATCCCTGAAAATAAAACCCCAGTTAAAATTCTCAGCCTGGGTCAGAGAGCTCAAAGAGCCAAGTCTTCAGGTCCCGGCGGAATGAGCGTAGGTCAGGGGCAGTCCTGAGCTCTACGGGCAGCTGGTTCCAGATGGTAGGTGCACCCACAGAGAAGGCCCTCCCCCTGGGTGTTATCCGCCGGCAATCTTTTACCGGCGGCACCCTGAGAAGACCCTCCCTCTGCGAGCGCACTGGACGAAGGGAACTTGATGCTGGCAGCAGGTGTTCCCTCAAATATCCCAGGCCCAAGCCATTTAGGGCTTTATAGGTCATCACCAGCACTTTGAATCTCACCCGGAGGGCAACCGGAAGCCAATGCAGCTCACGGAGTAGAGGTGTTACATGGGAGTATCGGGAAACCCCCATCACAACTCGCGCGGCCGCATTCTACATATATATATATATATATAAAGTATTTTATTAAATACTTTAAGGAAAGCCTGGATGAAAAAGCAGTAGAATAGATTCAAAAGAATGGTTCAAAGCAGTGCTTTTTTTGTAAAAGAAAAAGGTGCCAGAACTCACACATGTTATACAACCCACCTTGCCTACCCTACAAGGTTCCATCCAAAAAAGGTGCCAGAACTCCGTTCTGAGCGTTCAATGAGAAAAAAAGCCCTGGTTCAAAGTATTAACGTTTATCTATTCAAAAGACTGATATTAGAAACAAAACCAAGTTTTTAAACAGGAAACGAAAATGCAAACTTTCTTTATTTTAAAAGATGTATCTCTGTGTGCATTTTAAAAAAAAGCCCATCAAGGAGTATTTTGGCACATCTTTATACGCTTAGTAGAGGCCATTACAAAATTACCTATACAAGAAAAAAATGCAATAGTGGGAAGAAGAAGAATCACCTTCATTAGCAACTGCTCCAGGCCATTTGATGAAGTTGTAGGGCGAAACCGCCGACCTCTTCCCCCAGGTTTCATGGGGATTATAGTTTTGTCACTTCTGGGTGGTTGTGGAATAGGTATCATATAATTGTTAATAATGGGAAGTCTGGATACTTCAACTGAATAATCCATTGAATGCACAGGCCTTAACACCCCTTTGTTCCCCTGAAAAAAATTGAACAAAATTAATATTCATTAACACTTAGACTCAAAGGTGCTTAGCTAGAATTTTCCATTTAGTAATTCCGTGCATGAACAATACATTTCTTCGTTTGTGTTGTTTTTTTAAAAAAAATAAATAAATCTAAATTTCATTGGTTTCAGCAGGGATTCTCAGTTGAAAGATTTCTCATTCCTGGCTTCATGTGTAAAACAGACTATTGCTTGACCATATTTTGTAATAAACAATTAAGGTTCTTGGCAAGTGTTAAAAAGGCAGCTCATAAGTACAACAGGATCAATCGTTACGATCCAACCTATGAGTCAGATTCTGAACTAGAGGAGTAGGTTTGACATATTCTGAGCTTGCAACTCAGGAGTCAGAGGGATCTCAGTTATCTGCTCAAAAAGAGCAGGGCCTGTTGGAGGAAGAGCCTGCAGTTCTGAAGCAGTCAGGTATGCTCTCACCTGACCTAAAGCCTGAGCTGAAAAAGATCCATAACTCTTCTTCTCCAAAACGTATAATAGCATGCTTGAATCAGGGCTACAGCAACACATGCTTGGGAGTCAAATTTCTTCTGGCAAACCACTTTTTAACTTCGGATTTTACTTCCAGGAAGTATGCTGCTTCTGATCCCCTGACTGACTCCTGAAAGTACAAGACTCCACTCAGCTCTTATTCCTGCACCTTGGGTTTATCGGCACAGAATTTCCACTTCTGAAATAAAATTCTTTGTTTTTCCTCAGCTTTTACATTCCTGCACTGTGGGTGAGATTTACAGCCACTATAAAGACCATTTTTTCTGACTTCTCGCAAATTGCTGGTTGAGGATCTAAACTGAATTAGTACTTGAATGTGTGTATATATAATAATAAAGTTGGAAGGGAGCTTGGAGGTCATCTAGTCCAACCCCCTGCTCAGGCAGGAAACCCTATACCATTTCAGACTATATATATATATATATATATATATATATATATATATATATATATATATATATATATATATATATATATATATATATATATATATATATATATATATATATATATATGGATCTCTGGTCATTCGGGTTTTTTCCCACGTAGAATTGAAGGTGTAGGAGCAACGTTTCGACGGAATCCCATCCGTCATCCTCAGGCTGGTGGCTTCAGCTTCCTTCTTCTGGGAGAAGCATGTGGTAGTGGGTGTTTGTTCCTCTTTTTTAAAGGAAACCTTCAATTCTACGCGGGGAAAAACCCGAATGACCAAAGATCCAGATACAAACACCCGCGAAAACCTCAGAAAACAAATATGTCAAATGCTTGTTAACTATTTTAGATTACCTTGCTAGGCCCCAAACATGGGACAAATCTTTACTTCCTGTGTCAGCCTAACCTGAAGGCCATCGACAGGCAGTAGTCACACCGGTGACAGCTCATATTTGTGTAAATTTTAAATTGCTAATTCTTAATTCTTTGTTAGCAATTTAAAAATTTACATATATATATATATATATATATATATATATATATATATATATATATATATATATATATATATATATATATATATATATATATATATATATATATATATATATATATATATATATATATATATATATATATATATATATATATATATATATATATATATATATATATATATATATATATATATATATTTAATCCCATTTATATCCCGCCCTTCTCCGAAGACTCAGGGCGGCTTACAATTTTAAGCACAAACCAATGTGCTTAGCAATAGCCTTCATTCTATGTATATGCCTGCTTATTAGGGCTTTTGGGGGCCCCCCAAGCGGCATTATTACAAAGTCAGCTTATTGCCCCCAACAATCTGGGTCCTCATTTTACCTACCTCGGAAGGATGGAAGGCTGAGTCAACCTTGAGCCTGGTGGGATGCGAACCTGCACTAATTGCAGGCAGCTGGTGTTACTTATATATATATATGTATATATGTATGTATGTATATAACTTCTTGCAATCCCATACAATATGGGTAAAACTAAGATTGTGGAATATATATATATATATATATATATATATATATATATATATATATATATATATATATATATATATATATTCCACAATTTTAGTTTTACCCATATTGTATGGGATTGCAAGAAGTTTAAAATGAGCAGCACTTAAAAACTATGTTTTCTAAAGCCGGAAATTATATGAGGTATGTTTAAGCTGAATTTATTTATTTATTTATTGAATTTGTATACCGCCCTATTCCTGAGGACTATCTTCCCATATTTACAAGCTGAGTCCAATACAATGTATGGATAAGGTTATTGCTATTATAGGGTGGGTTTTCCCCTCTCTAACCAAATACCCCATTTTGCATTAGCTGAGCACCTGTCACTTTGCAGTGTGTATATGTATGAATGATTTAATAGTCTTAATAGCTTAATTATTTATAAAATGTTATTACATGTTATTAATAAAGGCAGAGATCAACTCTAGGCTGGAGCCAATATATACAGGTGGGCCTATTCATGCTGTTTAGATGTCATTTTTACCACTAGTGTCCCACCAGAGCTCCTATGGCCTAGATTGCTCCATTTTGTGGCTGCTTTATCTCCTATCACTATGTCTTCTTGAATGTCTCCCAGGTTCAGTTAATATGATTAAGCCAACAGAACTATACATTTGGTTTCAATCACTCTGCTTTGCTCACACTTCAACAGTTTTCCTTGGCCTAAGCTTAACATGGTGTGAAATAAATCAGGTATCAGTGAGATTATTGGCAGTTCCCTCCAGAACATCCAGATTCAGTCCCAGTTTTGTTCCATACAGTATTAACCTTGTGACCTCTAAAGCTTCCTCCTTCAGTTATGTATTCAAGATGGAGAGTGATTAATATTTATGTTACTTATATGTAAGGGTGTAGGTCTATACTTGTGTTATATAGTATGTTTAAATATGTGTTATGTATGTGTACACTTTGAGAGCGAGCAACTAAATTTCATTTTTAATGTGTGCCATTGTGCCCACAGTAAAAACTGACAATAAAGGTTATCTATCTATAACCATAACACTGCTGCATAAAACAATATTTTAGGAAGTATTTTTATCTCACAAGCTTTCAGAAGCTATAAGCTGACGCCAACTTAATTCAGAAGAACAGTAATACTGGGAATTAAACCTGTGTAGAGTTTCAAAGAGGTGTGCCTCAAAGGTGCTTTTTTGAAAGCATCTTCTTTCAAAGAGGTGTTTTTCCCTTTCTCTTCTCCATTATATTTGTCTCTATATACTTGCCATAAGCTCTATCGGTCACCTTGGGGGAATCCCTCTCTCTCAACCCAACCCATTTTACAGGATTGTTGTTGTGGGGAAACTAGGGGCAGGAAGGCGTATTAGCTATGTTCACTGCTTTGAAATATTTGTAAAAATAATAAAGGCAAAATAAATATATATATTTTAAAAAAACAAATAGGGAAAGAAGGGAAAGAGGAACAAGTTCCATTACAGAAAGGGTGAATATTCAGGCAGCTTCCAAGCAACATCTAATCTTCAGAGGCATCCATGCCCTTCAGCAGTGAAATCCTTTGCACCTTTCCCCCCCTCCTTTATTTTCAGCAGCTGCTTCATTTATTGATTGATTGATTGATTGATTGTTAAATTTATTTGCTGATAGCTAGTGCTATCTCATCGCAGCTAGCAATAGCACTCAGACTTATATACTCCCTCCCCAGTGCTTTGCAGTCCTCTCTGAGCAGTTAACAGAGTCAGCCTATGGCCCCCAACAATCTGGTTCCTCATTTTACTGACCTCGGAAGGATGGAAGGCTAAATCAACCTTGAACCAGTGACACTTCAACTGCCAAACTGCTGGCAGCCAGCAGTCAGCAGAAGTAGCCTGCAATACTGCATTCTAACCATTGCACCACCACCCTAGCCAGCTTAAAGCAATAAAAAGGAAGACATGAAAAAAATGTAAAGAAAACAGAAGTAAAATAATAGAACAAAGTAAACAATGAAAATGAAAACGAGAATATCAGTACGGTAACAAAAGATGGCTAGGTGGAGACCAGAGACCAAGGGGGGAGATGGAGCCTGCCATCAATCCAGCCGCTGCCTCCAGCACGGAATTCTCACACTGGGTCTCCTTATCAGGAAGATGACCCACCCCCATTTGCAACCAATTGTAAGAAATAATTGCCCTTTGTTGTTATCAACATTCTGCATCATTCTGCATTACTTCACATTCTATTTTTTTAAAAAATGTACTAGATGATTCCTTGTGTATAATTGAACAAAATGACAGTATATCCTCATTCTTCCTATTGTAGTGCATGTGTAGAGAAGTAAACGCTAACCTCGCTAGTAAAATGATATTCTTTGTCAACAGTGATAAACTTTGGTCTGGAGCTCAAACCAGTCTTTGATGAAGCTTCAGTCACGACATTTCTGTAGAGGGGCTGAAGCCGGAGTGGCTGTTGTATGTTTCCTGGAGCAGTGCTTGGTCGAGGATAAGTAATCTGAACCATTAAAAGACACAGAGGTAAATCCTTAAGTTAGGCTGAGTAAACTGGTGCTCTGTAAGTTTTTAGTTACAACTCCAAATATCACCACTGGATTTGTAATCAAAAACACTGAGAGGACACCACACTACCTATCCCTAACTTAAGAACACGTAGCTTATGCAGATTTCTGAAAACGAAATTGTAATCTGTCTACATTTGGACTTTTTGTTTCGAAATAGATAGATGGATAGATAAAGGTTTTACAACTATATCAATTTATATCCCTTAAACTAAATTGTGCAAAAACTGAATTAAGTAAAAGAAGCCAATGCATATTTCATTCAAATAGGTACAGGTAAGTCCTTATAATCAGTGGCTTAATGACTTCAAAGTTATGACAGATGTCCCCGACAGCTACTTATGACCCTGTTTGAAAGTTATGACCCAGTTTGAAAGTTATGGCCACTGCAGAGTTTCTGCAGTTGTTCACTCTTATAACAAACTAATAATAATAATAATAAACCTTTATTGTCAAAGTGCAACATGTGTACATTGAGATTAGCTGAGCCTCCCCCCCCCCGTGCTCTCTCCCCCCAACACACAGTGACAACAAACTCTCCATCCCACCACACTATGTGAACCAACTACACCACACACCGGCCTCCCAAGTCAATTCTGCATAAGATTATGTCCCATTTAAAAGCCTAACAGCCCACGGATAAAAGCTATTTTTCAGCCTGTTGGTACGGCTGGCTATATTCCTATATCTCCTACCGGATGGTAGGAGAGTAAAGAGATACCGTCCAGGGTGTGAGTCATCCCTGAGAATCTTCCTCACTCTTCCAAGGCAACGAGCCCTGGCGATGTCATCCAGGGATGCTGCAGTTTCCCCCACACACAAACACCCATTTGTCTCCCCCACCCATCCTGCTGGGTCCTCACAGGCCTCAGCCTGCTTCGCACCCAGCCATTCAGACACCCAAGGGAGCCTAAAGCCAGGCAGCCAATGTTACTGGTGCACATGGGGCTCTGAGAGCTTGTAGGCCGGAAGCCTTTGTCCCACTCGGCCACCCAAGGGAGCCTAAAGCTGGGCAGCTGAGGCTACTAATGCATATGGGGCTCTGAGAACTTGTAGGCCAAGGCCTGCTTCCCATTCAGCCCCCCTCCCCACCAAGGGAGCCTAAAGCTGAGCAGTGAGTGCTACTGGTGCATGTGGGGTTGTGAGAACTTATAAGCTAAGGCCTGCTTCGTAATCAGCCACCCAAGGGAGCCTAAAGCCGGGGGCAGACATTACCATTGCAGGTGGGGCTGTGAGAGCTTGTTAGGCCGAAGCCTTCTTCCCATTCAGCCACCCAGGGACTTGCAGGACTTGGCCTACTCCTCAGCCAGCTCCAGGACCCAGCAGCACCCAGTTTACCTTTCTATCTTTTGCAGAAACCTGCTCGGCCAATGCAAGACTCAGCATTAGAGGTTGCCTGCCTTATGGCAATCTCATGCTATTCTATAAGCAAATGTTATTCCCATTTGTTTGTAGAGTTTGTGGATGGGGGGGTTAGGGGTCATGAAGCTAGGCCATCTCACTTAACAACTGTCACCAGTTGTGGCCATAATGGCCATTATGGTTGTACGTCAAGGACTACCTGTATTCAAAAATAGCTATATTCTAACAGATATATATTTAAAATGGTCACATTAAGTAGAAGATAACATTAGCATAACAGAGTGCTCATGAAATTAAGCAAGGATTTGTGTATTGGCATTCCACATCAGAGTTTCTTTATATCCTAAAACAGGGGTCTTCAGACTTGGTCCTTTTATGACTTGTGGACTTCAACTCCCAGAATTCCTCAGCCAGCGTGCCGGTGGGAAGGTAACAGCGTTCCATGTGCCTTTGGCGTCTAGTCATGCCGGCCACATGACCACGGAGACGTCCTCGGACAAGCGCTGGCTCTTCGGCTTTGAAACGGAGATGAGCACCGGCCCCTAGAGTTGGAAACAACTAGCATGCATGTGCGGGGGAACCTTTACCTTTACTAAGAATACCTTATGCATATTTTAAGCCAATCAGTGCCATTCTAGAATTGGGTAGCCTAAACAAATTACATAAATAAAGAAGTAAAACCTGTAACATTGACTATGAGTAGCCAAATCTCCATATTAATGCATCGAAACACATAAAATGATTATAAATGCTTCAGTCTTTAAACAAGCCATAGCTTGCTAAGTTCTTACAAGGATAAAATAAGTATATATGGCCCAATTGCGCCACGAAATCTCCAGCAGTTTTTTTTTACCAATTCAGTTTAATGAAAGAGAATTTGTTTTACCAAACCATTTCAAACTGGAAGAGAGATTCAGAAAAATTCTCATGGATAAAATGGATGGCAGACTTGCTTAGTGTCCAGTTAGTTAAGCACTATTTGTGAATATCTTACTTCCACTGTTCAAATATTTTTTCAAAGGAACCCCAACCTTCCTGACTGGCCATACTTCATTAAAATCCCATTTCTCCATCTACAAATTTGGTGGAGATCTGCAAATGTCATTTATAACCACAGCCATGTATGGCACCTTGATATCCTTTGGATTAAAAGGGAATAAACATTTTAAGATAGTTCCCAGTGCTACAAATTTGCATGATGTCACTTTGATTCCATTAAAATTTAAACAGGAATATTGTTTATCCTACAGAGACTCACTAGAGACTCACCGTGTGACTTGATGGTCCTCTCTCACCCAATTTGCGCCGCCCAAAGCGATTTCTTGGTACAGTAGGTGGATGTGGGGAAAGCAAATGATGGGAACCATCTGCTGCCTTTCTCGCTCGGTCCGCCTAAATGAAGGAGAAATGACAGACTTGACATTACATATACAAGTACGTTACCTTATGAGTAAGGGTGGGCAGCCTCCTTCTCTATGTCTTTCAGCCATCTCAGGTGAATCCAACCAGAAATATGCCTAGGTCACAGGTCTGCAACCCGCGGCTTTCAGCCGTCTCCTGCGGCTCCCAGTCCTCTGCCATGTGCAGTCCAAAAAAAAAAAAAAGTGGGACTAAAAAAGTTCAACCAATCAATTCAAATATGCACGGTAGGTGCATATCTCGCCTTGGCTCCACTCTTCAGTCAAACCCTGTTCTGCACATGCGCGCATGTACGCGCATGCACACACATTTTTTGCGGCTCCCAGTTTTTCCTTTTGTGAGGGAACCGGTTCCGAGTGGCTCTTTCACTGTTTCAGGTTGCTGACCCCTGGCCTAGGTGAACTAATTAGGCTTAATTAATTCAATACCTTAAAAGAATCTAGCAAGTCTGAAAGTACAATTTCACCACCACCACTTTTAACTACTTGATCCATTAGGGTGAGTCCTCCCTAATTTTCTTTCTCCAACCATTAAGCCACTGACGGCTCCTGCCTCTCATCGGATGGTTTCCAAGGCAGCATCTCTTCCCCTCATTCCCCAAGGTCATCCATACATTCCATTACAATGTCCTGCTGGTAACATATATGCAGAGATGGTTTCCATTTTTACAGCCTGTGGTTTCTAGCAAGGACTTAATTCTATATATAAGCGATCCCATGTGAGACTGTCAGGCTCCTGTAGACTCGTGTAAAGGCAATTCTCTGTAAAGTTAATGTGGCTGTTGCAGAGAGCTGTACTGTAAGCATATGGCTAAGGAAGGGGAGGGCCTGCTTACTCCTCATCCAGTATCAGTTTGAACATGGAACAGTAATGCCTGAACATAGCTTGAGATACCTGAGTAAACAATATTGTTAGAAAACAATGCTCTGGCAAAGCTCTTTGTAAATAAGGCTTCTATCCAGGAATTCAGCCAATATCTTCAAAACCCTAGACTAGAGAGAATCAAGGCCCACACCTGAACCTTCCAATATTAGTAAATTTGCTTGTTTTGTTTTTTGCTTCCTTTGAGTCAGTTGTAACTCCTGGGGACTGTGCAGTCTGTGTAGTTTCCTTGGATATATTTGTGGTCTATCATTGCCCTCTTTCTAGGACCAAGAAAGTATGACCAGCCCAAAGTCACCCAGCTGGCCTCATGTCAAAGGGATACCTAAAACTCACTATCTCATGGTTCCCAGCCTGGTCTTCAACCACTGTATCAAACAGGCTCTCAAACTGGCTTTTCTATTTATATAAATGTAATTATGCCTCCCCGTGAGAAAATTATTAGGAAACAGTAGCAGAATCTAACCAAATACCCATCATGAATAGAATAAAAAAACATTCTAATTGCTAGACATAGGAAAAAGGAATAGCTCATAAAATCAAGTCAAATCTAGGGCCACTGGATTTATGCTGCAAAAAAACCAGGGCAGCCAGGGAATTCAGTAAACTCTCTTTTGATGCTGTCTAGCAATTATTGAGACTTTTGCAATCTAGAACTGGTTACCCTAAACAAACATGTATCTCTAAGTCTTATCAATGGCAATCAACTCTAGTCCTGGAAGAAATCAGGGATTCTTTTCAAAAAGAGAGAAATTGTTACCTTGGTTCGCTGGATCCGCTCCCGCCTTGCCGAACTCTCAAGTTTTCTTTTTATGTCACCCTGGTGATGTCGCTAATAGGTCCATTTAAAAAATAAAATAAAAAGTAAAGACAAAATCACATTTCAGATTTACCATCTGGTTACATCATTCCTAGAGCACATAACACTACTCTGAGTTGTTACACCTTTTCTCTTTCCTCCCAATCTTTAAGTTATGTTTTTTTCTTCCTTTCCTCTTCATAATCTCTTTTGGATAGTAGGACTGAGATTCTTTCTGGTTTTTATACATTGCTCTGCTGGCCTTTTGGGGGGGAGTGAAGAGCATGACTTCTTAAAATATAAATAGAAAACAAAATCCCCCATCCAAATGGTTGGTCAAATTTATTGTGTAAGCAAGGCTCATATCAAAGAGCAAGTGACTGTCAAGTGATTAAAGACAGGAGTTTTATTCAAATAGCTATTAGTAAAAGCTGCCCAATAAGTGCATAGGCTTCAAATCCTCCTACATCCAGCAACCTTTTCCCTTTCTTTTTCTTCCTTCTGTCTTTTCAAACCACAACTCCCAGCAAGCAACACTCCCAGCCTAGTTGATAATGATGATTTATATCCCTTTTAAGAACACAAGTAGTACTTGAGAACACAACAGAAGAGATGGGATGGGTAAATTATATAATGCTTTAGCTATCTATGCAATATTATAAATGCAATTCTCAGGCGCATGCAGAGGCAAAATAGGGTGCCAATTTTGATAACATTTTGTCCCATTTTCTGCAATGCATCACAATAATTAGGGATGGAAAGGAAGGAAAAAGAAGTAGCAATTCCCAAGCAGACCAAACATTTCACCGTTGCAATGCATAGTGGTCACGTCACGTAATTAAGCACTGCAGTTTTACCACTCAACAATGAAGTAATTTTCTATGATAATAATACAATAAACAAAGCTACCACCCATACCGCAGTAAGTGGAGAGGGCTGTTTAAGTATTAAAAATTTATCTGAACAGGTAAAAGCATTTTCCCGATGTTTCTTAAAGCTGCTGTTAAAAATGGAGCATGCCAGGTTTCCTTTGCAATGAAGAATAACAAGACACTCTATACCTAATGAGTTCTTGTGAAAATGTCTTTTAAATGTAGACAGCAGGTGTTGGGTATGGAGTGTCATGTCTAACTTAATCCTGAGAGACAACCATTTTCGCAGTTTTTTTAGGTAATAGGCAATAAGCTCGTATGTGTAAATCCCTTGGAGATTTGGATCTAGTAACACTTCTGTGAATGTTATAACTGAAGACTGAGATCCTCAAAAATCTTCGGGAAAAAAGTACCCAGCAATTTGAAAATCATTATTTTAATATATGGCCAACTGCTCGTAGGACTGAATCCTTTAACAAAAATGTTGGTATCTCCTACATTCAGCACATAATGCTTGCAAATAATAATAATAATAATAATAATAATAATAATAATAATAATAACAACAACAACAACAACAACAACAACAACAATAAAATAATAATAATAATAATAATAATAATAATAATAATAATAATAATAATAATAATAATAATAGCAGCAGCAGCAGCAGCAGCAGCTGGAAGGGACCTTGGAGGTCATCTATTCCAACTCCCTGCTCAGGCAGGAAACCCTGTACCAATTCAGGCAAATGGCTGTCCAGTCTCTTCTTAAAAACCTCCAGTGTTGGAGCATTTATAATAGGAGTATTAAAAACCTAGCTGCTTTGAAATGAACTGCTAAGGGTGGGTTATTGTAATATGCACTTTTGCTCTATCATGGCCTCACAGAATAGTGTCTTCAGAGAGAAGCAGGGGCAAGGCAAGGATAAAAAGTTAGGGAGATCAATCCTGAAGATTCAATTTCTAGCTCTGATGTCTTGAAAGAATTACTGTCTACCATTCTAGATTGCAAAAATCCATACAACCACTAGATGGCAGCAAAGGCACAAATCCTCATAACATTTTGGTTGCATCTAGAGAGTCATCTAGATTTTTCCAGTTGTCAGAGTTCAGACACAGTGCTTTTGGAATGTCTTAACTTTACTATATTTCTGAAATATTTTACCTTAATACTGAATAAGACTTTGCTTAGTCTCTTGTCTATCAAGGGATCTAAGTATTAGAGCTAGATTTTGTTCCAGGACTCTTTGCTACCTAGGATAGGACACTTGTCACTGCTGGCTCCTTCTCTCATTTCTAACTAATTTAGGGTTTGCTTTGTTCCCTGCATGGTACTTTGAAGAATAACAAACTGAAAATAAAACATGGGTTCTCTCCTTTTACATGCTCCCATGAACACTTACGGAATATACAATAAGACCCAAACAAGCTGTATTGTTCAGGAGAAAAATGCAATAATCTTAAGTAGAACCTGTTCAACTATATTTGTAAGCTTATTGTATTGTGAAGCCACGTCCTTAATTAGCCCATCAAATCTAAATCTTGAATGTGAAATCACAAGCTGGCAATATGGATATATTGGCACATGGACTTTCCTAAACATGGAATCTTTCCTCTTTGTAATTAGGTTTGAAAAGGTCTTCCGTTTAAGAATTCTTTTTAGCTTATGTACTGTAATCACATGAAATTCCCCAGGCACAACAAGAAAATCCCATAAAAGTGTCTGCCTCATGAAAGAAGAAAGATCTGTCTGTAAGAATGAATAGGCAAGCATTGCCATATATTGTGTATGGTGTATGGATGGGCCCAAATATAGGTGTGTATTTTTGAACAAATGATGGAGAGAACACAAGCTGGTGGCCCTGGTGCAGCCTAGTAACATCAGTTTTTTTCAACCATAGAAAGGAAAATTCATCAGTGGGGCATTTGTTAAGGATTTTTAAAATAAATAAATGATTGTCATGGAAAAACAACAAAAAGGTATTGTGTATGCCCAATGTAGTTCATAAATAAGTAAAATTCTCTGATATATGAGATTATCAAAATCTTTATGTGGTAGCCATACATTTCTGCTACCACTTCTCACGTTGGAACAAGCTCAATTTACATTCAAAATATATACTATAGTTTATTTAACAAATATCCCCAACTTGGTGCCTTCCAGATGTTATGGATTAAACTTCTATGCTGGCTGGGCTATAATGAAGATGTAATCTATTATATCTGAAGGACCCAGACTAAGATGAGCCACTATTTTTCATTCCAGCAGAAAATTCAGAAAGAAGAATCTTCATTAAATGCCACATGAGATCTCTTATCTCCTTCCCAAAGGGCCATTGCCCCTTCGTTTCCTTTTCACAGGCCCTATTTAGATTTTTCTTTTTACCCCCCCTCCCCACCCCCCCCAAAGCTTTCCTCACTATCCTTATCTATTCAATTTTCTTGTTTATCTCAGGAAGGGAAATGGGGAGAAGGGAATATAAAATTTCTATTATGCTCCAAACCAAGTCATAGGTTTCCGCTGCCATCTTTTCTCTTCCAATGCAGATTTCGGTGTGTTTATGTATAGGAGGAAGGGTAATGGAAGTCCACAACAAAACTCTCTTTGGGAATTCCATTGGCAAACTGTTGATAGCTACTAGCTTCGATGATCCATAAGATTTCTTCAAAGATTTTGTCTGTGCAGGGTGTTTCTGATGTTACCAGATGTTTGATCAGCCGGGGAGGGGTAAAAAGTGATAGTCACTATTAAATAATCTCCATGTTTGTGCAAGTATGTATGTATATGCACATCAGACTTAGGTGGTACCTCCTTAGAATTCTAAGATTCTAAGACAGTTGGTCTCAACTGCTGTTTTCTGTTCGTCAGGCGAGTAGCACATAGGTTTCTCAACTTTGCCAAGAACCTGTATAAAATGAATGCTGACTTCTTAGCAAGGCTCAGAGACCTAAAGTTCTCCTGAACTGTATATCTGAGTTTTAGGTGAAACCATGAGAAACAGTAGCATCACAAAGGAAGTCAGAAGGTAGAAACAACCGATAGCTGGAACCGAGCTAGGATGAGGCCTACCTCCAGCCACGCTTCCACTTTTTGTGTGAATGAAATAGCGTCTGCTCCTTCCTGTCCTCCCTCACTCTTTATATCTATGCTTTTGTTTGTTCTGGCCAGTTTCCCATGACCTTTGGTGTTCACATGGGTAGAAGTAAGCATTTTTCTGATGGACCGTGACCAGTTCTTGAGTACACAGATGGGACATGACCTCCTGCTGTCTTTCCCACAGGAGATGACTGTGTGGAATCTAGTGACCATTCTGAGGTCTGGCCAGCAATCTGGCCAATTACAAGTCTCTGCTTCTTTTGACAACTAATTTATCTCTCACGTAAGGCATTCTCTCAGAATTGATCGCTACAGTAATAAATCTAGAATAAGTGAAATTACTAATTTTTCGTAATCACAGTTACTAACACATGTTAGAACTACAGGTGTTCCTTAGGTTAGCGAATCAATACAGATTTCTTTTGGGGGAAAAATTAAGCTTTATAAGTGTTCTGGGAGTTAACATCAGGATTTGCACCAATTGATCATAATTTTCCAGATGCTCAATCCTTTGCTCAGGAGTTGATTTATCTTGCAGAAGTCTTTCTAGGTTAGAAACTTGATTGCAGATAAGAATGATGCCTCTACCCAAGCAATTGATTGCCCAGAGCTGAACAAGGGATTCAAAGCTTGAAATATCTATGACCCAACATTTAAAAGCCCACCTTCATCACCCCCACAACCTTGGCCCCTGGGATATATTTTCATAATGGTTTTCTCTAGCTTAGGAATTGCTGGTTTCTGCCTGGCCAGTTTCACCGCTTACAAATAGAACAATTCTTCTGCTCTAATGTATGTTAGAGTTGCAATTCAGCATCATTACTAACCCACAATAACTGTCAAACATGTGAAAATGGGTAATTATAATACACTAATGGTTACTAATCAGTGGTGTAGATCTTCTACCAGTCGCAGCATATTTAATGACATTTCCACATGTAGATATTCTCAGAAATCCTAAATATGACTATGACTTTTATGAAGAGTAGCCATAATATAACCATACTTCCATATCAAGAGCTTTGTGAAAAATAGCCTGAGCCAAGCATTCCCGTATATACTTCTGATGATCCTTCTTCATGGCATTTAACCGGTATTCCTTGTCTGATATTATCCTTCCACTTCTTGAGATCTGCCATGAAGAAAACAAAATATGCAGGTAGTGTGTGTTAGGGAAAGAGGATATAAGACTTATACAGCTTCTCACCATAAACTAAAATATTTTCATCATAATCTTAATCTTCTATGAGGACATGGAGATTAAGATAAGCACAGACTGCTCCATTCTCTCCAGCAAAAATGTGATGTTCTACATAACCAAGATCTTGTTACATATGTACCAGAGAGACAGGCTAGGTACTTCTGCCATAAAGTTTGTATTTTAATCAAACTAGAATTCAAAAGGGGAAAAAAGACAATAGTATTTTTCTTCTCTTCTAGAAAAAAAAAGTCATCAGTGAGGAAATGCTTTGCATATTAACTAAAAAACCAAATCCCATTGTGATCACTGGGGCTTACCCTCAGTGAATACGTATAGGGTTGCAACTACCAAAGCTAATGAAGGGGTACAGAACTCAGATAGAAACCCATCTTTTTTCTGTGATTCTGTTTTCCAGCCATTACAGTGGAAGTTTCCAAAGCTAGCAACTTTAAGACTTGTGGACTTCAACTCCCAGAATTCCTCAGCTACTTATGCTGGTTGGGAATTCTGGGAGTTGAAATCCACAAGTCTTAAAGTTGCCAAGTTTGGAGAGCCTTGCATTACAGCAAGGGTGGACATTTGTTTTCCCATCACAGGCTACATGTATACCCACAGGATGAACTAATAGGTTGTTTAACGGCAATGCTGATGCATCTAGTGTGGGGTAGAGGCAACCCTGGCTTTTTTATGACTTGTGGACTTCAACTCCCAGAATTTCTGAGCCAGCCATGCTGGCTCAGGAATTCTGGGATTTGAAGTCCATGAGTCATAAAAGAGCCAGGGTTGCC
This sequence comes from Vipera berus, assembly GCF_964194415.1. NCBI lineage: Eukaryota > Metazoa > Chordata > Lepidosauria > Squamata > Viperidae > Vipera > Vipera berus. The sequence goes on from NC_138204.1 coordinate 74,314,242, forward strand.
TATCCCTGATCTAGTGGTTATGAATACCCTTCCTCTTTCCAATACCCTCCTTTTTCTTTCCCAAGCCCACGGTATAGGAAGTTGAACTGGCTTTCTGGATTTAATAGCAATAACACTTAGACTTATATACCACTTCACAATGCTTTACAGTCCTCTCTAAGCAGTTTATAGAGTCAGCATATTGCCCCTCCAACAATCTGGGTCCTCATTTTACCAACCTTGGAAGGATGGAAGGGTGAGTCAACCTTGAGCTGGTCAGGATCGAACTACTGGCAATCAGCAGAATTAGCCTGCAATACTTCATTCTAACCACTGTGCCATCATGGTTCAGTGGTTAAAATGAGCCAATGAACCCTTTGTGAACCACGCACCTCTTATAACTATGTTAGTTATTATAAGTGGAAGGATGGTTTTGAAATCCAAATGCTGAATTGCTAGAGTTTAATTTTGGTATCCTTTTTAAAATACACATCCCTTCAAGCATTGAAGAGTAGCCTTCCAATTATCAACTGGAAACATGCCCTGACATAGCAGATTTATGAAGCCACTCGAGAACAAATCATGCCTGAAAAAAGTATGGAACAGCAGCCTGGTAAGAAATAGCTTAATATTAAGCTTTCTAGTTGGTGTCATTCATGGGTAGAAATGATTTAATATAACTATGTTAAAAGCCCAAGCTTTGTGCCAAGATAGCAAGTCTACATAGAACCTAATCAATCCATGTCACCAAAAGGTCTCCCATAGCATTAAAGTAGGTTGCTGCTGTATTATTGATAGTGAGCCAGGTTTATTAAGATGGAACAAAGCTTCAAATTCCATTAATACTTCTTCATCAGTCATTCTCAGTGTGTTAGACATCTTGAGCATAGAACAGGCTTATTTAGCTTCAAATGTCACTTGAAAATGCTAAGTGGCTCATTTGGTGGCATGATTCTCCTCTAAATGGCTTTTATTTGAATGCTTTTTGACCAAGCAGTTTACTGTTCTGTATTACTGAGCTTATCTATTGGATTCTCATTTTATCCTTTTTCCTGTTTTCTATACAACCAACCAACACACACACAAAATTTAATACACTAGAAAACTGCTCCCCTCCTTTGAAACTTAAGATTGCCCTCGTCTCTTATCTAAAGCACTTCAGTATGAAACATATAACCTGAGTATCTGCATGGATATCCCACTAGATTAAATTACAACCCCCTGGCTCAGATACTAAATAGCAAATATCATTCAACTCTGCAGGATAGACGTCTAAGTAAATATCCATCTTGGATGTCTGTCAATACACCACACGATGCCTGAGTTGGTAGGATACAGGCAGCAGTATCTTGGCTTGCAGAGTAGCTCTAGGTTTTAGATCCTAGCTTGTACAAAACAGAGTGAGCATACATGGAGTAAACCTAAGCTTTGGTTACACTTTATACTGACACAGTATAGAAGGCACAGGTCCAACTAAAACTGGTAACTTATAAAGAAAATTACTAAAAGCAATATGTGATATTTTAAATTGACCAAAACTATGATATGCAGTGTAGGTCAATAATTATGAGCCCACTTGGTGACAATCATGCCGTAATGAAGGCTGAAAGTTAGACTTTACGAGAGTAAATGTTAATGAGCATGAATGAATGAATAAAATTATAGAACAATCAGAATTCCTATATTGATGGCAGTTGCATACTACATTCCAGACAGTGGCATCTTCAGGGAAAACAAGGAGGGTCAGATTAAGGAAAGAATCATTGTGGCACTTATAGTGCATGACCTAGTCCTTTTCTATATTCATCAAAATATTTCATGCCCAAAGGGGTAGAGTTTAAGCTAAACTAAATTATACAGATTTCACTGACTCCAGTAAATGGACTTAATAGAAGAGCCAAGTATGAGCTTTTGGGAGAACACTATGCAACCTTTTGAATGAACGCAATCCAGAAGGAAACAAAAATATTCAGATAAGTGAAGTGAATGGATGATGGCAACTGGTTAAGAGATTACAGAAATGATTCAGTGACCAAGAATGAAGGAAGGAAGACTGTTTGGTGAGCATCTGCATTGGAAGTGATACATTTCTTTCAAACAGCTGTTAGCAGACTCTCTTCGTGTATATGCATGGCAAAGGAATTAATATATCTAAAACGTGACTGATTTCCCTATTTATAATGAAAGCCTGAAAGAATTATTGAAGACTAGAAGGCGCTAGAAGGTTCTGAATGTGGGACGAGCACTGTTTGCTAGTTTTAAAAGTAAAAGTAAACTGACTGCAGAAAGATAATCTATAAGATAATCAATTAAATCAATTAAATTGAAATTGAAATTGAAAATGGCCATAAAAGAAACAGTACTAGTGGGAACTTCCGGTGGCTCCGCGGCGACGGAGACAGCCTTCTCGGGCTGCCCGCGGCTCAGCTGTTGTTTTTTCACCCGAAACAGCGCCGATCAGCTGTTCGGGCGAATTTGAAGCCCCCTCCTCGGGAGAAGAGGAGGGGGTGAGGCCCCAGGTAGGGGTAGAGTTCTCCGGGGCCGCCTGAGCTTGGAGCTTGGGCGGCTGAAGGATTGAACTCCCCCGAAGCCTGGGTTGCTCCCAGCTGGCTGGCGTCTCTGCTCCGGACTTCTTGGAGCAGAGCCAGGCGTCTGCGACCACCCCTGCCTGAAGAAAGGACTATGGATTAAAGGAGCAGGCAGAGCGGTACAAGAGGAAAAGGTGAAGAGGATTATTTTATTATACTCTCGAGCTTGATGGACTTTTTAAACTTTAAGTGAAAGTGCGTCACAATTGAAAAGTAAAAGATGGCGGCTAAACCTCCCCCTAAAACTCTTCGGAGTGGTGGATCTTCTCCGGTGCAACAATCATCATTACAGGCGTTGCACCCTCCTGATGTACTGACATCGAAGGACTTACGAGATGCTTTGGATAAACATGCCCAGGTACTTTTGGAGTCAATTAATCAATCAATGGCTGATAAATTTGCACAGATGGAGGAGAAATTGGAGAAACTGGAGGAGAGAATGGAAGAGAGGATGGAACAGAAGCTCAGCGTGATGAAGGTAGACATTTTGTCTTCAGTGCATAAAGTGGCGGAATGTGTGGAAGATTTAGATGAAAAATTGGATGATTTGACTCAAAAGAATGAAATATTAGAAGTTAAAGTACGGGAGAATGAAAATTTAAGAGACAAAATGGAAAGGGAGTTAAGCCTTGCCCAATATTACCAGATGCAGTTTGCTGTTAGAATCAGAGGTTTAAAAGAGAACATTAAGGAAGATTTAAAGCAGCTGGTTTCTGAGGCTTTTGAAGTGGTATTGAATCAGCCAGCATCTGAAATAAGAGCAGCTATGGATAAAGTGTTCCGTGTAAACTCATGGATTGCCAGACAGAGAAAGTTGCCTAGAGATGTGGTGGTTTACTTCACAAAAAGAGAAATCAGAGATGAAGTTATACAAGCTGCCTATGATGCTAAAGTTGTGATTGCTGATCAAGAAGTCTTGGTTTTAAAAGAGATCCCTCCAAAGATTTTGAGGAGAAGGAAGGATTTTATATTTCTTGTGCAAGAGCTCAAGCAACGAGATATAAGGTTCAGATGGGAGATTCCAGACGGGCAGATGGTGATGTATGAAGGCAAAAGGTACCGGTTGATTACTGTGAAGCAAGCGCGTGATTTCTACAATACTGTTTTAAAAGCAACCCCATTAACACTTCTGGAAGCTGCAAAGGGATCTGGAGAAGGAGAAGGAGAACATCAAGAGGATGAAACTGAGGAAAATGGTGCTGGAGGAGATCAAGCTACAACCTCTTTGGATGATCCTAGAGAGCAAAGGGTAACGCGTGCTGCTTTAAAAAGAGCAAAGAAAATAAAAGAACAAGATCAGCAAAAGTCTTCAGAATCTTCACAACGTACTCGTAGCCAAGCAGTGGGAGGAGCACGGCCTAAAGAAGATAGTCCTATCAAAGCAGTGCTTCAAGAGCTTTGGGAGGATATGCATGGCAACTAAATTTTTGACTTGGAACGTTAATGGACTAAATTCACCACAGAAGAGAAAGAAGGTTTTTCAATATTTAAAACAATTTAAGATAGATGTTATATGTTTGCAAGAAACGCATATTAGGGCTATGGACCAAAAGTTTTTATTGAACTCAAGACTGGGTACGCATTTTGTTGCCTCTGCAATGAATAAGAAAAATGGAGTGGTTGTTTATATTAAAAGTGCCATAACAGCGGATTTAATTGAAGCAGATAAGCATGGAAGATACGTACTGATAGACTTGTTGCTAGAAGGCAAAAAGACGCTTCTAGTTGGACTGTATGCCCCTAATCAACAACAACAACAGGCTGACTTTTTTAGTTTACTTTATACAAAGCTTACCCAGTTGGATTATAAATCTTTTATTTTTATGGGGGACTGGAATGGTGTTATGGATGTACAGATGGACAAGGCTGGAGCTTTTAAGCGCATTCCAAGTCATGCTAGACTGCCTAAATCTTTTTTTGAAATGAAGGATGACTTGGAATTGCGAGATATCTGGCGCGAGAGACACCTGCAGGAAAAGGATTATACTTTTTATTCTGATAGACATAAATCTTTTTCGAGGATTGATTTTATTTTGGTGACTAATGACTTTTTTTTGAGGACTAAAAAGGTGAAGATTTGTGCAAGAACTATTTCTGATCATAGTCCAGTGTGGTTAGAGATTGATAAGGAGAAAAGAGACAGGCGCTCGTGGCGCGTAAATGAGAATTTGTTTAGAAATCAGAGAAATGTGGAAGAATGCAAACAGCGGATGAAGGATTTTTTTGAAACTAATATGAACAAAGGTACTTCTATGGACATGGTGTGGGATGCTAGCAAGGCATACATGAGAGGGGTGTTGATATATATGAACAACAAACATAGACGTGCTGTGGAAGCTAGGAGGAAAGAACTGGAGAATGAAATAAAGGAAAAAGAAAAGGCTTTGATTTTGAAGTCAGAGGATGTGAAGACTAAGGAGGCTATTAAATTGTTAAGAGGACAATTTGATAAATTAATGGCTGACCAAGTGGCAACCAATCTGCGGTTTGCCAGGCATAACACTTTTTGTAACGCTAACAAACCAGGCAGATGGTTAGCTTATAGATTGAGGAAAAAACAAAGGGCTTCTAATATAGACAAGATTGAGCATAAAGGAAGGGTTGTGTTTCAACAGGACCTTATCAAGGACGCTTTTGTGGATTTTTATTCTAAATTATATGCTAAGGAGAAAATTAATGAAAAAGACATTGATATATATTTGGAAAATGCTAGCATCCCGGTTCTTACGCAAGTACAAAAAGAAGGGATTAATCAACTGATCACAGAAGAAGAAATTTTTACAGCAATTAAGGAATTGAAGGTGGATAAAGCACCAGGTACGGATGGCTTGACTGCGGCCTATTATAAAAATTTACAATTAGAGATGATCAAACCGTTAAAGGAACTGTTCCAGACAATCCAGAGGGGGGGAAAGGTGCCACCGTCTTGGAGAACAGCTTTTATCTCTTTGATTCCGAAGGAAGACCAAGATGCTACTCAAGTTAAAAATTATAGACCGATATCGCTTTTAAACACAGATTACAAGATATTTGCTAAGGTTTTGGCTAATAGACTGATGAGGGTTCTGCAACAGGTGATTCATGGGGATCAAACAGGGTTTATTAGTGGTAGGCAAATGAAAAATAATGTGAGGCATATAGTTGATGTGTTAGAGTTTTTGGAAAGGAACAACCAGATTGCTGCGGTGCTAATTTTTTTAGATGCTGAAAAAGCTTTTGACCAATTGAATTGGAAATTTTTGTTGAAAGTTTTAGATAAAATGGATTTTGGGGAAAATTTTTTACAACCGATTAGGGCATTATATCAAAAACAAACTGCCCGAATTATAGTTAATAATAGCTTGACAGAAGCATGTAATATTGAGAAGGGCACAAGGCAAGGGTGTCCGTTATCGCCCTTGTTATTTGTGTTAACATTAGAGATATTATTGGTTAAAATTCGGAATTCGGAAAAAATTAAGGGGATTCAAATTGGAGATCAGGACTACAGATTGAGAGCATTCGCAGACGATCTGGTTGTTACAGTGACCCAGCCAGAGTACTCTGTTGTGGACCTGATGGAGATAATAACACAATATGGGAAGGTTTCTGGATTTAAGGTTAATGTACAAAAAACAAAAATTTTGGCCAAAAATATGACAACGCCGCAAAAGGCCCTTTTAGAAGGATTAACTGGATTTGAGATTGTTAAAAGGGTTAAATATTTGGGGGTGATTTTGTCGCCCTCTAATACAAAGCTATATAAAAATAATTATGAAAAATTATGGGGGGAAATTCAAAAAGAATTGGAGAGCTGGAAAAAATTGCAATTGTCTTTGTTGGGACGGATTGCAGCAGTAAAAATGAATGTCCTGCCTAAATTTTTATTTTTATTTCAAATGATACCGATTCTTAAGAAAGATTCTAATCTGGAGGAATGGCAGCGAGGTATCAATAAATTTGTGTGGGCAGGGAAAAAACCACGAGTTAAACTTAAGATTATGCAGGATACTCGTGAGAGAGGTGGCCTTAAATTGCCTAATTTTAAATTATATTATGAAGCTGCTGCATTAGTAGGAATAAGTGACTGGATTAATTTGACGCAAGGGAGGTTATTAAATCTTGAGGGCCACGATTTGTTGTTTGGCTGGCATGCATATTTGTTGTATGATAAGAAGGTAGACAATGTGTTTAGGGTGCATATTTTAAGACAGGCATTGCTGAGAGTTTGGAAGAAGTACAGACATAAGTTAAGTTGCAAGATACCATTGTGGGCAATTCCAAAACACGCAATAGAAAATATACATGCTGGCTTCAAACATGATTTGACTACGTACAAGGAGATTCTCAGTTTGGAAAGAAACGTTTGGTGTTTGAAATCATATAGCCTCTTGCGAGAAGAGAAGGTTGTTCAAAATTGGTTTCAATATACTCAGTTACGGGCCAGGTGGAAAGAAGACCAGAAAAATGGATTTACAATGACTGATGAAAATTTGATAAAGCAAATTAGGAATCAGGGACCAGCACATATCAAACGGATATATCTTGTATTGATAGAGATTGACTCAGAAACAGAGCTTGTTAAGGATTGTATGATAAAATGGGCCCAAAATATTCAGGAAGTTATCACAATGGACACGTGGGAAAAGATTTGGGTGAGGAACGTAAAATTTACACAAGCTCAAAATTTAAGAGAGAATTTTTACAAAATGTTTTATAGATGGCATTTAGATCCTAAAAAGCTTGCAAGTATGTATCCGAATTATCAGCCTAAATGTTGGAGGTGCGGTGATGAAGATGCAACATATTTTCACATATGGTGGACTTGTAAAAAGGTTAAGGCTTTTTGGATAAAAGTCTGGTGGAACATGCAGAAGATTTTTAAACAGAGGTTAAAGTTTTGTCCGCAATTTTTTTTGTTGGGAATAATTACAGATGCCACAGTTGTGGACACCAAGTTGATGTTGAATTTAATTACGGCGGCAAGACTTTTGATAGGCCAATACTGGAAGAAAGAGGAACTGCCGACCATAGAGGAGTGGACTTTAAAGGTTTCCGACCTGGCAGAGATGGCGAAGATTTCGGCCTATTTGAAAGATCACTCGCAAGAACGCTATATTATGGAATGGAGAAAATGGATTGATTTTATCCAGAACAAGTATAGGGTTAAGAAGTTTTATGTAGCATTTGAATAAGTCTTCTTTCGTTTTTTTTTTCTTTTATTATCTTAGTTTCTTTTTATACATATTCAATATTATTATTATTTGTTTTATCTTATATAAGCTAGAGAGTGATGGATTTTAGAGTTTATAATTGTTAGTATATGATTGTTTATGATTGTTTTTTATATATATACCTTGTATTTAGCTCTGGGAAGTCGGGGGGGGAGGGGGGGAGGGGGGGAGGTAGGAAGGGGGGAGGAGGGAGGGGGAAGGGGGGATTCTTAAAGGAAAACTGTATTTTAAAACTCTTCAATAAAAAAAAAAAGAAACAGTACTAGTGTATTAAATTTACTGTATGTAGAATAGTTTTGATCATGTTAGAAAGGTGAGACTTAGTGGCGCAGTGGTTAGAATGCAGTACTGCAGGCTAACTCACTGCTCAATCAAGGAGTTCGATCCTGACTGGCTCAAAGTTGACTCAGCCTTCTATCCTCCGAGGTTGGTAAAGTGAGGACCCAGATTGCTGGGGTCAATATGCTGACTCTGTAAACTGCTTAGAGAGGGCTGTGAAGCACTGTGAAGCGGTATATAAGTCTAAGCCCTATTGCTATTGTTTGCGGACATAATGTACATGGAAGACCAGAATACAAATAGTCCTCAACTTATGCTCAGTCACTAAATCACCGTTCAAAGTTATGATGGAACACCCCCGCCCCCCCACAACACACCTGGTTCCAAAGTTCCGACAGCTGGGCCTCCCCTACAGCCATTTGAAGTGTCCCGCAGTCACATGATCACAATTTACAATGATTTTGCTGAAAACCTTCCAGTTTTTGGCAACCCCGCCATAAAGCAAACAATGGGTTCACTTAATGACTGTGCCCTTTGCTTAACCAACACTGCAAAAAAGGTCATAAAATCACATCATTCATGTGATTACTCACTATATGACTGTCATGACGTATGGCCATAATAGGCAGACTCCATTATGGTCATAAGTTGAGGACTACCTGTATTTGTAATTTGGACTTCAAAAGGGGCTTTTCCTTCCACCCACCCATTTGAGAGCACATTTGCAGACGGAGCAGCCGCGCGTCTGGAACCAAGCCCCGCCCAGGAGGCGGTCAGCCAGGTGGGCTCGGAAGACGCGCTGGAGAGGCGGGCTTTGGGCGGCCATGCTGAGGCCGGCTGGCGAGGGCCGCTGCGTGGTCTGAGGGCGAGAGGGGCGCCAGGCCTGCCGGAAGTCCCCAGAAGTTCCTGGAACGGGCTGGCAGGCACGCTCTTCCCCGGCCCACCGGAAGTCCCCCAAACCTGGAACTGCCTGGCGGCCGGGAGTCCGTCGGCCTGGTCACTGGCGAGCTGGCCCGCGGCTAGGGCCGGGGCCCAGGAACAGGTAGCCGGGTGCGGGTGGGGGGAAGGAAAGCCGGGCGCGGGCTTCTGCGGCTGGTTGCGAGGCCAGATGCGGGTGTCTGCCGGGAGACATAGCGGGTAGCAGGGCATGCTCTGCTTATGCTCAGATGCCGCTTGGGTGAGGGGGAGGGGCTTCCTGCCACTCCTGGGGTCTGGCATTTGCAAGGGGGAGGGGAAGGGGCTTAGAGGCTCTTGGGGGTGGGAAGGGAGAGTCACGATGGAGGGGGGACTGGACTAAGGAGGCTTGAAGTTGCTTTGCAAGAATGGGGACGCTCGACTGATTTATGTTTTTTTTCCGGCGTATAAGACGACCCCCCAACTTTTGAGATTTTCATGGGTTCAAAAGTCGTCTTATACGCCGGAAAATACGGTAATAGTTTTATTAAACGTTACATTTTTTAAAAAAAGCTAATACAAAGTAAAACATAAAAGAAGAAAAAATGCAGAAAAGAATAGAAAAAATAATAATACAGTAAATAAAAAGTTAAGAAATATATAAAGAAATGACTTCCCCTTTCATCACAACAAGTATAATCCATTTAAGTAACTTACCCCTTCTCTAAAAATACAACCAATGATCTCTTATTCCCATATCTCATCTCTTATCTACAGTATAAATGAATCCTTAAATCCCAGGTCAGCAGAAACTCATTAAGGATTGTCAAAGATAACAGCATATCTATTTTAACCTGAGAAGATGGACAGAAAAATCTGAGGATGTTTAATATTCTAGAAAGGCAGTGGGCAGTGAGGAAAGAATGTTAAAGGAAGTAAAAAAGAATGTGTTTGTGCCTGCTTTGTTATATGTTATATGGTAGCTGGGAGTTGGATGATCAGAAAAAAGCATATTGAATATAAGTTGAATACAGTAGGAACATAAGTGGTGAGTAATAAAACAAAAAGGCCACCAGCACTGACACGGCAAACCACCTGTATACAAAGAGAAGAACAAACTCTCTTCTAGCCCTGATGATTTTACCTAGTATGGTAATGAAACGTCTGCAAGAAAACAACCAAGCTCAAAGAACATCGAGGACCCTGAGTTCAACCCTGAGCTACAAATGTTCTCTTCTACTGGTAAACTAAAAAGAACATCAAGAAAAAATGGGCACTGGACAAATGTGTATCAAGTATACAAGTGAGTGACCACTACGAAACAATTTAGGTAGCTTAATTATAGACAGAGACTGAATGATCATCAAATTGCAAATAAATTTATTAAGAAAGAATGGGTCAAAAAGAAGACTGGATCACATTGGTGAGATCCTCAAAAAGAGACAGTGAGGCGTTTAAATAACAAAAGGCAAGATGTGAAGCAGGAGCAACAGATGTGCTGGAAGCAAGACATTTTGTAGATTCAGAAAGATACAGAAAGCATAGTCAGATAGGTTGGCCTAAACTAGGTTTATTCCTTTTCTTATTTCATATCTTTTGTTTCCTTGGATTTCTAGTTTATACTTCTTTTTGTTCTTTGCCTACTGTTGTTTACCCCCAAACTAAAAATACTGTTGCATGACGGCTATGTATCTATGTATGTGCATAAACATGTACAAAAATCTACTGTTCAATGCTTCATGTTCCCACTTTCTAGGCTTTCTTGAATAAAATGGGAGGCAAAGTTTTTTTAAAAAATGGGCCTTTTCTGATATCGGAAAGTATGATCTGCTCACGGTAAATACGGCAGGTGATTAAGGGAATGGAGGAGAAATATGTTACTTCAAGAAGCCAACGAAGTTAGTTCCCTGTCTACAGACACGCACATTCTTTACTGAATGTTGCATTACTGACACAGATGAGCATAGCACAATCCTTCAACTAAAATTCTAACTTGATTGTGATTTTGGCTTAAGGCTGTTTTTCTCAGAGAAAGTTAAGATCACTTAACTTTATGAACAAGCAGAAATGGCAATATAAAGCAAAAAAGAAAAAAAATAGCCCAAATCCTTCCACTAAATACCTGTAGAGGATTATAATATAAGGGCAAGACAGTACAATAGAATGGATATTCCAGATGGATCTATTTTTGTACTTCTTTCCTGCACTATTAGGCATGTAATGAAACACGGGCTTTCTAGGATGTGCAGCAACACATTTATTAACCTTTTAAGGTCCACAGAGAGTCATGGTCTAAAGGTATACAGAGAAGCAATTCTAGAGCCCTTTCAGACAAGCAACTGAGTGGATTAAGATGGTGTGAAAGTGCCCTCTACTGGTAAGAAGTACATTTGGCTGGTGGGGGAGGGAATATCATAAAAACAGATCAAACCAAAGATCTAACTAATCCAGCCCCAAGCAGGGCAGAAGTGCAAATAGCATCTTCTCATTTATGTTCCCCAGCAACCAGTGCTGACAGGCATTTTGTCACTGGTATTGAAGGGAATACAAACAGCATCATGATTGGATTAGCTCCCATGTATTTGTCCAATTTACCAATGTGGTAGTAATGGCTACAAAGGTTGAACTGGGAATCAAATATGTAGGTTCAAGTCTCCGCTCAATCCTGAAGCTCACTGGATGACACTGACCTTAACACACTCTCTGTCCAATCTACCTCCCAGCGTAGCTGTTTGGAGGATAAAAATGAGGGCGAGTTTCTTAAAGAAAAGGCAGGATATAAATGAAATAAATCAATAAAGCCAGCCAAGTTTGTGGCTACTATTTCATCATCCTGGAAAGTCAGACTTACGCTATTGAAAGTTTAGGTGATTAGATTTTGGATCTGCTGAATTGAAAGCATAAGTCATTTCTCTATGCTTCTCAGGCTGCTTTAGATATTTTTCCTTCCACAGATTTGAAGGAGAAAGACATTTGTAAAATAGCCCAATTGGTCAGAAAAAAAGGAAAATAGTCAACCCATTTGGCTTTTATGTCTGCAGGCTAAGCTCTGCATGTCAAAGAGCATTCTACAAGAGATTGCAGGAGATTCTACTTTTTTGAGACATTCTCTAATTCATCTGTAATTCTGTAGTAAATCTATAATAAATCTGTAACAATCTGTAATAATTAGTCAGTAATTCATCTCTATTTCACCTTAAGGTAAAGGTAAAGGTTCCCCCGCACATGCGTGCTAGTCGTTTCCAACTCTAGGGGCCGGTGCTCATCTCCATTTCAAAGCCGAAGAGCCAGCACTTGTCCGAGGACGTCTCCGTGGTCATGTGGCCAGCATGACTAGACGCCAAAGGCGCACGGAACGCTGTTACCTTCCCACCGTAGTGGTCCCTATTTTTCTACTTGCATTTTTACGTGCTTTCGAACTGCTAGGTTGGCAGAAGCTAGGACGAGTAACAGGCGCTCACTCTGTTACGCAGCACTTGGGATTCGACCCGCCAAACTGCCGACCATCTGATCGACAAGCTCAGTGTCCTAACCCACTGAGCCACCATGTCCCTAATTCACCTTTACTCATTATTAAATGCACAGACCTTAGTTCACTAATCCTACTCATTAAATTCAACAGGTCTAATATTGGAGTGTGAGTAAATTATCATGTTGTTAATGCAACTGGAGTACTTCATTCAAGGACATATTTTTGCAGTGTCCTAATGTTACTCTGTTTTGGGAAGAAGTAATTTACAGGTATTAATTTGATTTTGAAATAGTTTACTATTTTTGTATGTACATGTTCTTTTGAACTACATATTTGCAACATGGGAATTGACAGCTGGACAACAAAAATGGATTCTCCATGCCCTCATTAATGCCAAGAGATTAGTTCTTCAACATTAGAAAGGTAAATTTATAGCTCCAATTATTTAATAAATTGAACCTGATGTTACGTTCACCCTATGAATGAATTGCCTACAGTCACAGATTATGCATGAACGATTACAATGAATTGTAAAACAATTCTAGTGAAATGGTTACATAAAGAATTTCATATGTATGCATGAGAAACATACATACATTCATATGTATGCATGAGAAACATACATACATACATAAAAAGGTAAAGGTAAAGGTTCCCCCGCACATGCGTGCTAGTCGTTTCCGACTCTAGGGGCCGGTGCTCATCTCCGTTTCATAGCCGAAGAGCCAGCGCTTGTCCGAGGACGTCTCCGTGGTCATGTGGCCGGCATGACTAGACGCCAAAGGCGCACGGAACACTGTTACCTTCCCACCATAGTGGTCCCTATTTTTCTACTTGCATTTTTACGTGCTTTTGAACTGCTAGGTTGGCAGAAGCTGAGACGAGTAACAGGCGCTCACTCTGTTACGCGGCACTCGGGATTCGACCCGCCAAACTGCCGACCTTCTGATCGACAAGCTCAGCGTCCTAACCCACTGAGCCACCGCGTCCCTACATACATACATACACACACACAATTTATCTTGCATTGTTTGTGCTTTTGTTTTTTTGAATTTTTTCTCAGTCTTTTCTCTGTTTTATTAAATAAATTAAGCAAAAGCAAATATATAATATTTGAGTAGTCATTATTTCTATTCATTGTTCCTGTTCCATGGTACATAGTTGAAATACTTGAATCTGACATCTCTGCTTTTTAATGGTAGATGTCCCACTTATCCTCCATTTTGGCACAAAAGGCAGCACCTGCCAATGACAATAGGTGTGTTTTAAAGATGGGCAGGTTTTGGTCAAATGAGATTTCTAGGTGAAATTATGAAAGTGTCATCAATGGTACAATGACATGATGTACACATTGTCATTTGATGCCACTGTGGCTTATAACAGACATCTATGGATACAAGCTATTGTGTGAGAAACAGACTGTACCCCAAAATGAAATGTGACATCAGAGCCCAATATGACATCAGACTGTTTTCTCAGAGGTGGGGACTGTTCTTAGGAACACTAAAATCAATGTAGTTGTATTATTCCAACAGAAATAACAGGCAACAGCAATACCAGTGATAGAATCTCTAGGTTTCTATTCTGTTTCCAAAGTTACTCATTATTTAATTCCTATTAAAATAACCTTGCAAATAACTAGTTGAACCTCATTTCTTCCTTAGGCTTTTTCAGGTTATCCACTATCTCAGATAACACTATGTCATGACTCACTTTACAGATCACATATATAGTATGCATACATATATACAAAAGTACATATTCTTACCTTTGTGAAAATATGTGAGAATTCCCATACAGCACGATCTTATGAAGGCTTACTCAGAAGTAAGTCCCACAAAATTTAGTTGGACACTCCTTAGGAAATGAACTTAGGGCCACAACCTTTATGTATATTGGTTGCTATATTATGCTGTCACCTTAATTGGTAACTTTGGGTGTTGTCACAATGATTTATGACAACTGTAATAAAAGTGCATTGGCATGCATTTTCAATACAGGTATGGCCTGAGGGTTTGGCTAGATTTGATTAAAATAACAAGTCTATTTTTAATATGTTTTAGAGAAGAGGCATGAAACAAGGAAACAGGAAAAAATCTTCAGTCATTACCTGATTATAGTTTTGGACAAAGGACTTTAGTTTAAATTATTATACAGCTAACCCTTTGGATAATGCAGAGCCAGTCACTTTCTCTTAGTCTAACCAACTTCACAAGGTATAAGAGTGGAAGAAATCATAACTGTCTTCTTAAAACTCCTTAAGAGAAAGCTGGCGAGATAAATCTAGAGAAACTAAGAAATATTTGCATACCTACCAGTCCTGACCTCCGCAGATGACGTCTTATCCTGGTGTTGCTGAAATACCCTGTAAGATGCTTGTCTGTTAAACTGTTGTAATTTGCAAGGTATCTGAAATGAACATACCAGCATAGTATGAGAAAATAGTTTTTTTTTTAAAAAAATAGAAAATTAAAGGGATCCACAATAGCATAGATGTCAAGAATTTTTTTTCCAGAATTCTGAGTGGCTCTGCCCAAGCCTAGAATCCTGCTAAACTGAAGTATACTTTCAGTCATCTGCAACTTATTGATGTGCTGGATAGAAAAGATGAGAGTCCCAATCTCTTCTGTCTAATAGGGGTCAAGCTAGGAAAGGTCCTCTATAATTTGATGAGGCTATTGTGTTTAATATAAATACTCCTGCATTGGCTATTAGCTATTCCCAGCTTAGCTTGTTAGCTGAAACCTGTGAAAAATAATTACTAACAATAGTAGCAATAATTCATTGCTAACCTTTAAAACCCCTAAAATGACTGGGTGTAAGCTTTCTGATGTCCATATATATATATGGCATTTAAAACCATGTGTCTATATTGCTGTTTTCTGTGCTCCACAGAGACAAGAGAGAGACACAGAGAGAGAGAGACAGAGAGAGAGAGAGAGAGAGAGAGAGAGAGAGAGAGAGAGAGAGAGAGAGAGAGAGAGAGAGAGAGAGAGAGAGAGAGAGATTAAAGCAGTATCTCTTTTAAATACCAAGCCAACCAAGGAGATACCAGCACATCATAATAATATGATAAGCATCTCTATGGGCTGAGTCATCTTTTTTTCTGCTTTTTTTATTCTGCATTAATCCCATGCCTTTGAAACCAGATTACATCCTATCAGGATTTTTAACTTTAATAAACAAAATCACTCTGATGGTGAGAGGCAAAAGAAAAAAAAAGAATAAACTATTCCCTTTACAAAATCATTGACAAAGGCAAAAGAATTACAGGAAGTTTATTTTTGGTTTCACAATAATCCCACAGGTAGCCTACACGAGATAAATTAAACTTTAAACACATAATTTAGTTTGCTGTGTTATGCCTGGTGATTAAACACGGGTGCTATAGCAACTGTTTTATGTTACTTTCTTTATCCTGTTGTTTGCATTTGCATCTGAAACTGCCAGATTACAGTAATTATACCAAATATTGATTTAGTGTGCTTTGCTGGCTCTAGTGTTCTGCATGAATTGGAGGTGGGGGGGGGATTGCTTTACCCAATATCCCTTTACTTACTTCCTTCTCAGTATTTCATGGCCTACCTCACAAGCTAAAATGCAGGAGATTTATCCACTGTGATTCAACATTAGCTACTCTAAATCAGGAAAGAATAAGTCAAGCAAGGATTCAAGTCAAGGTTTCGGTCTTTATATTGAAAAGACTCATTACAAAAGACAAAAATTGCCTCTTCAGTGTATTAATGCTTGTAGTCTTAATCGTCCTAATTCAGAGTTAGAGAAAGAAGAAAATGAAGACATTAGTGTTTGTCAAAGAAAGACAGGAAGGAAGTGTTGCTGAAACAGAAAGCTTTTTTTTTAAGAAGATACGTATCAGTTTAGGCACTGTGTAAATGGTTCTTATAATCCCCTCAATTTCTTGTTTGACTGTTGCCATTGAACTCAAAGCCAGCAATTCACATGGAGGGTGACAACCTGTATGGAGTTAAAAGGAGGAGAATCAGAGCCAACAGATGCATTATGAATTTATGGAAACAGATTTTGGTAAAGACTGCTTTGCGAAACTAAACTTGGGAATTCTGGGAGTTTAGGCATTACAGCAGAGCAGAAATACTGTTCTGAAAGCATAATGAGGAATAGTCTTGGAAACTGAGTGAAAGGCTGATCTGGTTGCTGTCTAATCACAACCTTGTTCATATTTGATTCTTGGAAAGAAGCAAGGTCAGGCACTGGGTATTTATATTGGAAAGTAATAATGCACTTCAGAAAAATGAGGGCATGGGAGTCAGTGGCCTTATGGCTGGGTAAGACCATAAATTATCTTTCAGCATGAAAGAAAATGAAAATAATCCTGGCTGTTGATAGACCACAAGTACAAACTGAATGGACATATGGGGGGGGGGGGAATTGCAAAGATGATACCCAGCTAATCTGAGGCTGCAGATTCTTCAGGATTATGAAAAACAAACTAGCCAATTACATTACTCCTGTGAGCCAGCTGGTCAACTTATTGGCACGTCTTCACCTGGAAAGTCCTTGGTTCACTTTTCGAGATCAACAAAATGTCAAGAAAATTCAAGAGAAAAACTGGACATGCACAAGGGTCTACAGACGTAACAACTGCAACACAAGACTTCTAGCTTTGGTGGATAACTTCTAATCAGACCTGGCATTCAGCCCGTTTATTTGAAAAAATGAAGTAGTGGGGTAGTCCAGTTCATAGGAGAGCTTAACTCCTCGAACCAAATTAGTTTTTCTGACACTCAGAAACTCCAATACAATGGCAGATAATATGACATCACTGGCTGCCTGCCTAGATATAGTTTCCACCAACGTAATGAATTGTGTACCATTCACTCAAACATGCACAGATTACTGAAAACCTAAACTAGGCTTTCTTTTATAAGTGCTAATAGCAAACTATTGTGCAGGTATAATGTTTACACTGCTGGAATGAACAGAAGGGAACAACCCTCTTTCTAGTTACCTGTTCCTGACCATTAATGGAACACTATTTGTTTACCACAACCTTATTGATCATACCTGAGGATAAAAGTGGGGGGAAAAACATCTTTAGGTGAGGTGAGGGAAAACATGAAGATATTCACTAAGAAGGAACATGCTAATCAAGATCAAAAGCCCATTTCAATTCAATCTGCCTACCAAAGACAT
This sequence comes from Vipera berus, assembly GCF_964194415.1. NCBI lineage: Eukaryota > Metazoa > Chordata > Lepidosauria > Squamata > Viperidae > Vipera > Vipera berus. Next base: position 74,331,839 of record NC_138204.1, read on the forward strand.
CATATGGGAAATAGCTCTCTCCAATGGTGTTCTTAATCATTATGGTTCAAGGCCATGCTGTTTGATTCTTAAGGCAGTATAACATCATTATGATGGCATCATTACCTTTATCCTTAATCTGTCTACACAATTAAAGCTGTCCAATTAAAGATGGTGATGCCCATTACTACATCATGTGGAAGTGAATTCCAGGGTTTATCTATGCTCTATGGGAAGAAATCCCTGCCATTTTCCAGTTCTGAGCGTTCTACCATTCAGCTTAGTTAGATGATTCAGGTAAATGTATTATGAACAAAGAGAACGTGTGGCCTTTTACTTTGAGGCAGCTAACAAAAGAAATATTTATTCTAAAAATATAAACTCACCTTAGCTACTTGACATTGTCTTGGTATAGCTAGAAGACACTCTCTTCTCTAGGATATGAACCAAGTGATTGCATGGACAACATGACTCAGTGGAGGCAAGAGAAATTATTATCATTAGTGATCTCTAGCATATGAGCACAATTTGGAAATAAACCTCTGTTTGGTTATCAATAACATACACTCGCAGATACAGAAATTTTATTATTCACATTAGAAAACTACAACATTACTTTTCGACATAGTCTCCATTCAAATTGAGGCACTTGTCATAACGTCTTACAAGGTTTGAAATTCCTTAGTAGTAATCGCTCGGCGCCAAATCTGAGCTATGGAGGGGTGATCAAAAGCATCCCAACAGAACTGCTTCAAAAATTCTTGAGTGTGTCTAGCGGTGTGCGGGCGAGCATTATCATGAACAAGCACCACACTGGAAGTCAGCATGCTCCGATGCTTGTTATGGATGGCTCATCTGAGTTTTCATTATGTTTCACAGTAGACTTCTGAATTGATGGTCAAACCATGCTCCAGGAACTTCACTAGCAGTACTCCTTTGGCATCTTCACATTTGGCAGGATTTTCTATAGCACCACGTCTGGTGTGGTTCATGATAATGCTCACCCACACACACCACTAGACGCACTCAAGAACTTTTGAAGTAGTTCCATTGGGCTGTTTTTGATAACCCCACCTATAGCTCAGATTTGGCGCCAGGTGACTACTACTAAGGAATTTCAAACCTTGTAAGGAGTTATGACAAGTGCCTCAATTTGAATGAAGTAATGTAGTTTTCTAATGTGTATAATAAAAGTTCTGTATCTGCAAGTGTCTGTCACTGATAACCAAACAGAGGTTTATTACTGAATTGCCCTCGTATTTTTTTTCCTTTTCCTTTGGAAAAGAGTGGAGACTGAGGCTAATTAATTTTCATGGTCTTCAGTTCTAAAAGTTTACATGAAGTGTTACCACCAGTGTTTGAAAAAGGGTTTCAGAACTCCAGTTGTGACAGAGTTCACACGACAAAACTAAACATCCGAAGTGCATGACTCCACGGTAGATGTATGTAGGTCTCTAAAATTGCTTAGTGTCCATCAGTCTACCCATGTACTTGAGCAACATGCTGATTCAACTGCACTCCCAAAAGCTAATTTCTCTCAAGCATGGTAACTGTATTGACTTGTCTTCTGCTGCATGAGTCCCAACACTCCCTTATTTATTGTATCCATAGTCAATGATGGAGGAGTTCTTTATTAATTACAAGTGGTCCTTTAATTACAAGTGGTCCTTTTCTACTAAACTTTTCACTTACAAAATTAAACACCTAAACAAATATTTCAAGGACGTTTATCAGGGACACTTCTGACCCTGACTCTTTCCCATTTTAAGTAGCCAAATATGGTGACATATATTAGGATTAAAAGGGCAAAATCAAAATCAAAAGTCACTATTGAAAGAGGCATTTTGAAATTCCCCATGAGCTAGCAAATGGCTGATCTTGGATGATAATACACTTTTATCTATTGATTTATCTTTTTTATTAACAAATTGTTTTATTCCCAATTGATTGGTATTAAAAAAAAAGTTAAAGGCTTGCAAAACTATGTTATTAGGTTAGGCCAGGGGTCTTCAAACTTGGCCCTTTTATGACTTGTGGACTTCAACTCCCAGAATTCCTCAGCCAGGCACGCTGGTTGAAGAATTCTGGGAGTTGAAGTCCACAAGTCATAAAAGGGCCAAGTTTGAAGACCCCTGGGTTAGGCTATTCTCAAGTAATACCTCCTTTTTTCAGCCACTATCCCTCTTCTTTGGAATCTTTGGAATAGCATTCCCCAAAAGAATCACTTAGCAATGAAATATGAATAACTTTTCCATCAGTTCTTGGAAAACACGGGTCATGAATCATTTTAATCATTTTTATGCTTTTTAAACTGTGTCTATTGTTCCTGGCCTGAAACTATGAGTAAGATACAATAGTACGATTTTTAATCTTATTTTATGACATAAGCCAAGGTAGCTGCTCAGAATCACTGACAAGATCAGTTAAATATTTCATGTAGGGGGAAAAAACCCTGTCCAGAAATAGCGATGGGTAAAAAAAAAAAACAAGGTGCAAGCCACAAAAATTACATGGTATCAATTGCTTACTGGATACAATTTAAAGTGTTGCTATTACATTCATTTTGAAAGGTTTAAGGGCAGCCTGTCGCATTACAACAGTCTTAAGATCTACAGGACAGGTCTCTTTGGAGATGCCTCTTGTTAGCAAAAGGCTGATCTTTGTGATATGAATCAAAATGTCCTCCCTTGCGTTGTTTCTGGCTAACGGAATGTACTCAAAGCTGGGTGTGTTAGTTCTCACACAGTAAGTGAAAAACAAATATGACCACTGCAGAAATAAAGGACAGATGGAAACAGACCAACGTATGCAAAATCAGAGGGCAAGATGTCCCCGCCATAGGGCATAAAGAAAAATGAAATGCAAAAGGCCTCAAGCTTTGTTTCTATAGGTTGGTGTTTCAATGATAGCACGTGCTGACATTATTATTTTTTTGGTTATGTTTTCTAACTTCCTTTTATCATAAGCTTTTGGAATTTTTATGATCTGGCTCCATTGTTTCAGTTCTGCTCGATTCGGTGAAATCTGTCATGGTGTTCAGCTCCCACGAAGTGATTAGAAAACCTGTAAAGGCACGTCGTTTTAGTCAGGATTTTAATTATTAAAGACTTCTAGAATGAAGGTTAATTTGAACTGTTTTTTTTTAATCTTCTATTTGTGTTTTCTAAATTTGGTCCATTTCCACGAATATTTATCGGAATAAGAAGATAGAGGAATCAATGGATATAGCAGGTGATATAGAAGAAAAATATGCCTCAGCAAATAATATGGCGATATTATGAGTAAGATACCCCCGACCTTCGCTCCTTCCGGCGCGATCTCAAAGCTTTCTTTTTCGAACAAGCTGGCCTGGTCTGACGGGATGGGGTTGGGTTTTTATAAATAGTTTTAATTTTAATATGTATTAATTTTATGGGCATAATGTTTAATGGCTTTTTAATTTTTGTATTCTATTTTTATTGTGTATTGCCCTGTTCACCGCCCTGAGTCCTTCGGGAGAAGGGCGGTATAAAAATTAAATTATTATTATTAAATACAATAGGACGGTTTTTAATCTTATTTTATGACATAGAAGCTGCTCAGAGTCGCTGACAATTGAAATGGTATGCAGACTGGTAAATAAAATATTTCATGTAGGAAAAAAACCTGTCCCCCCCCCCCCCATAAGCTGGAACTAAATGCCAGTTTCTGGGGGGGAAACATTATAAAATGCAGTACCATGATCATGGGGTGCTGGAAACAGTCATAAATGCACACCAGAGCACTCAAAATGGAATCACGTAACTGCAGGGAAGGCCTGGTATTGTAACTTCAGAACTGGGTCATAAGAAGCTTTGCGGGGTCTGTTTTAACTTTGATCAGAAGCATAAATCAAGAGCTACCTGTATTCATAAGACAGTTCACAAGTTTAGGCTCAGTCTCTGTTCGTAAAAACATCAAAAATACCTTCACTCAACAATCTGAAGTCTTTTTGTCCCATTAAAAAAAATGCTTTTGAAAGTTCTATGTTCCATTTGCAAATGAATTTTTTCTCCTCATTCTTTCGGACATGAAGTTTCTAACCTGGAGAAAGGGCACCAGGAGGTTTATGAATATATTATCTTCCAGAGACAAAACTGACAGGGTACTTGAAATGCAACCTCTGTGAAGCTATTACTCTGCCTAAAATTTAAAAATAAGTTGCTATGACAGAGGCGCTAATTAGTTAATCTGAATTAACTTTCACTGCGGGCTGGAAAAGATTCTGGAAGATGGAGAAGTTTAAAGGGCAAGAACATAGACATTCAGTGATTAAAGAAAGTTGCCAATTATAAATAGAAGGGTAGGTTCTGGTAGAAAAGTAGTTGGAAGACAGGTGTGAAGGAAGAAGGAACAAGGAAAAGGAAGCATAGATAAATTAATGAGAAGGTACTGAACAAATATTACTGTGGTTACAGTCAGGAGATCTTGCAGTGAGAAGGAAATTGAAATGCTAGAAGGATGATCTGAGAAGGGGAAAGGGCTAGTAGGTGGAGAAAACAATGACCGGAGGCGATGATGATAATGAGAGGAAAAACAAAGGAGGCCTACAGAAACTCTCATAACGAGCAAAGTCAGTAGCAAAGAAAGGTCTATCAGATGGGCATAAAAGCCACAGCAGAACTTCCCTTCCCTGGCCTAGCCTATTGGGACTACAATTTCTATCATTCCCAGTCACTGTGGCTTATGGCCATACTGATCGAGAACTGTAATCCAGATTCACAGGGACATCCATCATATTTTATTTATTTTATTTATTTATTTATTTATTTTAATTCTATTTATATCCCGCCCTTCTCCGAAGACTCAGGGCGGCTTACAATTTAAGCACAAACCAATGTGCTTAGCAATAGCCTTCATTCTATGTATATGCCTGCTTATTAGGGCTTTCATACACCCCCCCAAGCGGCATTATTACAAAGTCAGCTTATTGCCCCCAACAATCTGGGTCCATATTAAGCAAGACTGATGTATGCAACCTAAGGATTATTTACCTTTAATAATAATTACATAGGGCAGTTTTGTCCTATTGTGATTATTGCTTCTTACTGCATCAGTATTGACAATTGCTTCTATGATGCATTATTTTTCTGCATGGATGGACTTCTTATATGAGGAAGTATTTTAAGTAAAAAAAATAGTCTTCTGCTGCAGTCTGAAAGAGATAAGACTTGTACAGAAAAAAGACAGATCCTATGCTATTTTTTTCAGTTCATGAAAACAGAAATGTTTTACTCTCCCTCTATATTTGTGTACACATGCACTGATGGATTGCATGAGAAATGACAGTTTATGACTGATCTATATCTAGTATAAATAGTTTGAAAACTAAGGATTGATAAATCTAAATAAATGTAATTTTGATTTAGTGCAATATGTGGATCCTGCTATTATTTTTCAGTGTAATATTTGATTAAACTGCTAAGACACAGAGTTGTACACACATACACAAATACACACACTTTTTTTTTCCCATGATGAAATTCAGACTTTCTAGCCATCAGCACTTGGCCAGTTGTAAATTTACCGTATTAAAGTTGCTTCGTATTTCCTTAAAATTTGATTTCACAATCCCTCAAGAATTAATTAGAAAACTCTGTGTTACTATGAACATTCAACATCAAGGTTATTAACTTTCTAATGCATAAATCTTACAATGATTTAAGTTAGCTGCCTTTAGGTTTTGTATTAATTTAATTTTACTTGTTTTTCCCCTTCCGAAAGGTAATAAGTAGAAGTGATTGTATTAACTACAACAGGACAAGTTTTGCAATAAGACCAGCTCTTGAGCTGTTCACCTACTTTCTTAAAAAATGTATACCACGGTTCATTAAACAAACGAAAACTTCATCAGAGCAAGGGGATTTAGATTAGATTTTTTCCTCCTTGCTTGAAAGATTTCATTGATGAATTAGCAGGAGCTGCCAAATCTATATTCCAACAGGTTGTCCAAAATAAATAATGTAACCATTTCATTCTGAGATGCAATTTCTGCAGATTAAAATTATTTCTCCATGCTCCCTGCCACTCCATCATGCCTGAAGAAGATGGATGAGCTTCAGCCTAGTCAAAACCCTATGCTGTCCCAAACGTCAGACGCTAAACAGCATCTCCTTAACCTGGAATTTAGGGCAGGGCTGCCTACAACTCAAACTGCTGAAGTGACCTGTGTCGTCCACAGCCTGTTCACTTTTGCAAAGAAATGGCATTTTAATAACCAGGGGGAAAAAGGCTTCCTCTCTCTGAGGCACAGACAGAGGAGAAAAAAAGGGTGTTTTTTTTTTGTTTTCCAGAAAATGAATTCGTAACACAGCCACTAAGGAGATAAGATAGGCTGACAGCAACCCAAGAGATGACTCTTATCTCATCCCATCCACCCTCTCCCAAGTATTTGGAAGCTTCTCACTTACCCAAAATGGGGATGATTCATGATTACAGAATAGCTCTTTTTGGTGTGGGGAGGATGCACTGGAAACCCAAAGGGCACCTTTGGGGCGCTAACAGGCTGGATGCTTTTTTTTTTTAAATGAGAACCTTCATTCTCAGCGCTTGGAGACTGCGCTGCCTCGCCTCGCCTCGCTCCGCTCCAGAGCCCGGACCCAATTGATGCCCTGGAAAGGGGGGGGGAGCGAACCCGCACCTCACCTCGTCCCCGCCCCCCCCCCCGCTCCAGCCTCCTGCATCAACGCAGGTCTTCGCGTTGCTAAGAGAGGACCACGTGGTGATGCTTTGAAGGAGGTGGGTGCAAAGGTCTCCCTTGACCCAATGAATTGGGAGGCTGCCCGGGCTCTCCGCGCTGATAGGGGAAGCCGAGCTGCCCGTTTCTGCTCGGTTGGCGAGCCAGTTCCCCGGGCTCTTGTAACCCAACGCGGAGAAGTAGACGGGAGAGAGATAGAGAGAAGCGAGCTGCTTGTACTTGGGCAATGCTCCGACTTACTTGGCTTATACCAGGGGTAGGCAACCTCGGCTCTTTTAGGACTCATGGACTTCAACTCCCAGAATTCCTGAGTCAGCTATGCTGACTCAGGAATTCTGGGAGTTGAAGTCCATGAGTCCTAAAAGAGCCGAGGTTGCCTACCCCTGGCTTATTATACAAAGAGGTATTATTGTCAAACGCGAACGCTGATGGTGTTAGGATTCTCCCTGGCGGGGTTTGAAGTATGGTCCCTGAATATGGAAATGATTGGGATTTGCCACGGAAGGATCAAGGCCCGACGTGTCGTCAAGGGCTTGACTCTTCTAAACTCAGATCTCTGAAATCTGCGAGGAAGTGTCCACTGGCAGGGTGTAGCTTCCAGAGTCCCAGAGGAAGGTGGCCTGCCTCTCAGGTATTTGCATCTTAAAAAGCTAGAGAAGTGCAGTAAAGAGGCTGGAAAAGGAAGGATAGAAAACGGAAAACGCCGCATGCCCTTAAAATTCGGTTACCCTCTGGAGTAAGCAGACCAGAGACGACCCCCAAGCCCACCTTTCTTCTGACTGCAGCGCAAACGCTATTCTTTCGCCTGCTTTTAAAAATACGCTTTGTGGCCAGCTCCAGCATCTCTCCTTCAAGATAAAGTTTCAGTGCTAAACCCTTTTAGCTTAGTTTTTTTTATTTTAAAAAAAGCATTTGTAGGAAGGAGCATGGTTGAGATGGATAGGATCGCAAACATGGTAGAGGCTTTCCTTGCTGCTCGTGATGCTAGCTAGAACCAGAAGTGGTTGATGAATCCAGAGAGAATGAAGGGATTGTTTCTTGTGACTGAATATGCTGGCTGAAAAATTAAACAGTTGCATTCAGTTAATACTGGGATGGGACACCACTAGGAAATCTTAGATCTATAGGCCGGACAAAGAAGTTTTTTTAAAAAAAAATCCCATAAGTAGGAGAAAAACTTGTTCTATAGTGTTCTCAAGAAAACAACTGGGATTTCCATCTGGAGGGTATAGTTAATCCTCGATTTACAATAGTCCATTAAGTGACCATTCAAAGTTACAACAGAACTGAAAAATGGGACTTATGACCTTTTTTCATAGTTACGACCTTTGCAGCATCCCCATGATCATGTGTTCAAAATTCAGATGCTTGGCAGCAAATAATTCATATTTATGACCTTTGCTGTGTCCCGGGGGGGGTGTCAGGTGATCCCCTTTTGCGACCTTCTGACAAGCAAAGTCAATGGGGAAGCCAGATTCACTTAACAGCCAGGTTACTAAATTATCAACCGTAGTGGTTCACTTAACAGTGGTGGCAAGGAAAGTCATAAAATGGGGCAAAACTCACTTAACAAATGTCTCACTTAACAACAGAAATTTTGGGCTCAATTGTGGTCATATGTTGAGGACTACCTGTACCTTAAAAGGGGCTACTATTTAACATACATGAAGCAATGGCTACTTTGATGATTTTCAAAGCACTAAAACATGTCCATGATGAGACCTCTCTACTATTATTACTTCCGATAATTAAACAAAAAGTACACAGACTGATTGTTATGAATGCCAGGGACTGAAGAATGACTTTTTTAAATTGCCTAGTTAGCTCTAGTATGATGTGGTAATTAATTGTTGGACTACAAGGATACAGATTCAAGTCCAACCTCAGCCACTGAAGTTCACCGAGTGATTTTGGACTGGCCACCTCTTGGCATAATTCAGCTGAGCAGACCCACGTATACAGGGATTCCTTGTTTACTGACTGCCTCATGAAGCGATTGTTCAAACTTACAAACTTACACCACTACAGCTAGTCCATAGAACCAAAATTGAGCTCCAAATTGCCCCATTGTGTGACCTTTCTTGTCACAATTGTTAAGTAAATCTCTGAAATTATTACTTTAGTAACACAGTTGTGAAATGAATCTGGCTTCCCCGTTGACTTTGTGTGTCACAAACGGTGATCACATGACTTGCAATCATCATAAATACCCACTAGTTACCAAGTGTCTGAATTTTGATTATGTACAGTAACCATGGAGATGCTGCAATGGTTGTAAGTGTGAAAAATGGTCATGTCCCTTTTTTCAGTGTCGTCGTAACTTCGGTCACTAAATGAATTGTTGTAAGTTGAGGACTACCTCTTTCTTTCTTTCTTTCTTTCTTTCTTTAGTTTACTTTGCGACTAGTCCAGGGGTAGGCAACCTCAGCTCTTTTATGACTCAAGGACTTCAACTCCCAGCTGACTCAGGAATTCTGGGAGTTGAAGTCCATGAGTCATAAAAGAGCCGAGGTTGCCTACCCCTGGACTAGTCTTCACATTTACAGCCACTGCACTGTCCCATGGTCACGATTGCCATTTGTGTGATTTTTTAACCAGCTTGTGCCAGCAGAGTTAATGGAGAAGGTGGAAGTAAAACTGTAAGTCTCAATCACAATTGCTACTTAATGACCCTGTCACTCCACTTAACGACTGAAGGGGAACTAAGGGCATAAGCCTATTGCAGTCATGTGGTTTTTCCATTTAGCAACTGCAGTGTTTAGCAATTGAGTTGCCAATCACAATTGTGGTCATCAAGCAAGGACTACCTGGATAGACTTTGATTCCTCCGTTTAGCAAAAAAGCAAATCTTTTCTATAGTTTCTTTCTTAACTAGAATTTTAAAAAGACCTCTAGCAAGATTAAGTCTGACAATTCAAGTTCTTACTTAACATGGGATGTAGAGTAGACGTTTCCTGTGGGGTAAGGCATAATACATGCCTACTTGGAAACCAAGGTCAAAGGCGTATGTAATTAAGAATATAATTCATAAAGTGGAGACGCTGCAATTTGTCACATTGGTGAGTTGTGCAGCTATACAAATTTGATAAACAGCTCCCCAAAGTGTCTGACACACTTGAAATGGAGCAAGAATTCAGCTCTGCTCCTAGTTCTTCACATGCAGGCCCTTTATGTAACTAAGCAAGCTGCATTTCCAATCTGATCCACAAACGCTGGAATGCCTGCTTGTTAATGTCTTATTGACAAAAACTTCCATAGAAACTTGGTTTCAATCGCCAGAGAAGCCTATGCGCATTAAAATCTACCTTCGAAGGCTTCTCTAACTTAAATGCCTGTATACAATTAGAACGGAGAGATGTGCAGGTAGTCCTCAATTTACAACAATTCATTTAGTGACCATTCAAAGTTACAGTGGCACTGAAAAAAAAATGATCCATGACCATTTTTCACACCTAAGACCATTGCATCCTTCCCATGGTCACATGATCAAAACTTGGATAATTAGCAACTGGCATGTACTTATGACGGTTGCAGTGTCTTGGGGGTCATGTGATCACCTTTTGTGACCTTCTGACAAGCAAAGTCAATGGGGAACCCAGATTCATTTAACAACCATGTTAATTTAACAGCTGTGGTGATTCACTTAACAAATGTAGAAAGAAAGGTCGTAAAATGGGGCAAAACTTATTTAACTGTCTCACTTAGCAACAGAAATGTTGGGCTCAATTATGGTCGTAAGTCAAGGATTACTTGTGCAGCCTTAGAGGTGGAGCTCACATAATAGCCCATTTTCCTTTTCCATGTTGAAACATCCTTAACGGGTTTAACATAGATATAAAAAAATAATATTTTAATATCTAGATAAGAGGCCATTGGGATGCTGTCCCAAATGGCAAGAAAGAAGGAGAATATAAATGTATCAAATGCCACATCATAATGAAAGAGAATAACTGAGGCTGGAGTACAGGCAGTCCTTGACATACAACCAGAACAGAGCCATTGTATGTCATAAGGGTTGTAGTATGAGTCAGTCACACAACCCACGCAATTTTACAACCTTTTTTGTGGCGGTTGTCAATGGTTCGCTAGCTGAAAAGTGGAAGTGCTGGTTTTCAGCAAAAACACTGTAAAATGCAGTTGTCTGACCCCAACCGTCAGCACATCCAGCTCATGAATCCCCTTTTTCAAGTCGGTCATCACTTTGAATGGTTGCTAAGCGACCGGTCATAATTCAAGGGCTACCTGTAATATAGGTGGATCTTACCAGTTTTAGAAATGGCACTAAAATCACATGTATTTATAAGGTCAAAATGTCTACAGAGCAGGAATGGTCCGGCAGCCATTGCTACAAGCATGTTGTTTCTCAACACGATTATGCTGGTAGGACTTTTACGAATATTAGCTCAGCAATCACTGAATGACAAAGAAAGAATATTGGAGGACCAAGAATAAAAATACAAGTTGCATTTTGTGTACTTGGCAATATGGTTGAAAACAAAGAAATGGCATCCCTAAGAATAATGTTTTTTATTTATTTTTTTATTTTAATTCCATTTATATCCCGCCCTTCTCCAAAGACTCAGGGCGGCTTACAAGCTTAGCAGTAGCCTTCATTCTATGTATAAGCCTGCTTATTAGGGCTTTCACACACACCCCAGCAGCATTATTACAAAGTCAGCTTAATTGCCCCCAACAATCTGGGTCCTCATTTTACCTACCTCGGAAGGATGGAAGGCTGAGTCAACCTTGAGCCTGGTGGGATGTGAACCTGCACTAATTGCAGGCAGCTGGTGTTACTTAAGGAGGCATTAGCCCACTGCTCCACCACTGCAGTTGCTATGTTCCCCAATATCTGGTCAAAACAAATTATTTTTTTATAAATCACTTTTTTTCAAGTTCTATAAATTTTGCTCATGTGATGAAGAAAAGAATTAGCTAGAGAAAACACAGATTGTCAAACAAAACAGGATGTTTATCTTTATGGAAAAGTATGAAGCTGGCTTTTTTTTTATATCAGCATAAATTCGTCCTCCAGTCCAGACCTTGACACTTTTACTAAACTATATTAATCCAATAGCTTGTATGTCCTCCAAATACATTTATAGTATTGGTTTCAGTTTATTGCCTTCATAAAGTTCATATCAGCTCACTGAATTTCAGACTGGTTTGCTCATTCTTTCTGAAGGACGTTTATCACAGATCTTGCAAACAAAACATAACCTATTAAAAAAGGAAGGTCTCCCATAATTTCCATCTTCCATGAGAATCCCACATGCATCTCAAGTAGAGGGTGTAAAATTATATTCTGGCAAATGATGTTACAATTATTTCCCCCCTTCGGAGTGAAAAGTGATAGAAATGAAATGTGTTTAAAATAATACTCGTATGACACCTTCTGGTGGGAAGTCAATAAACTCTCATGATTACTTCAAAACCAATGAAAGGCCTCACCAACAGAAAATAGTCAGAACATCTCCACAGTGGTTTGAAAAATTATATGCATTTAAAATTATCTTTTCAGATGCTTTGGATTAGAATTCCAGTAATCCAAGGACTGGAATTTATAGAAACTTTAGTCCAGAATACTGTAATTTTCCTATCTCTGCCTTATATCATGCTTGCTTTCCATTGAAGCCCCTTATAAACAAATCAAGGGACATGGTGGCTCAGTGGGTTAGGACACTGAGCTTGTTGATCAGAAGGTCGGCAGTTTGGCGGGTCGAATCCCGAGTGCCGCGTAACAAACTGAGCGCCTGTTACTCGTCCCAGCTTCTGCCAACCTAGCAGTTCGAAAGCACGTAAAAATGCAAGTAGAAAAATAGGGACCACTACGGTGGGAAGGTAACAGCGTTCCGTGCGCCTTTGGCATCTAGTCATGCCGGCCACATGACCACGGAGTCATCCTCGGACAAGCACTGGCTCTTCGGCTTTGAAACGGAGATGAGCACCGACCCCTAGAGTTGGAAACGACTAGCACGCATGTGCGGGGGAACCTTTACCTTTACAAACAAATTATATGCATATTTACATCCAAATTATAATAAAGGACCAATCTTGATCTCTCCTTCACTCTTTTCCAACAAGAAATTGTTGGAAACTCTGTAATTTTTAATATTCTACCTAGCCTAAATCTGAAGCTGAAATACTTTAACCATCTAATGAGAGGACAAGACTCTGATGTTGGGAAAGATTGAAGGCAAAAGGACAAGAATATGACAGAGGATGAGATGGCTGGATAGTGTCATCAACACAATGAACATGAATTTGGGCAAACTGTAGGAGACAGTGGAGGACAGGTGACCTGACGTGCTATGGTCCACGGGGCTGCGAAGAGGACATGTCGTAGTGACTGAACAACAACAAATTTGCCCAAAGGTTAGGCATGTGCTCTGGAACTGCCAGACTATGGAGAATTTTGGTTCTTTACACACAGTGGAGGAATGATAATAAGTCTTTACTGATTAGCCCTTGGGCCATATCAAAGTGCAAAGTTCCAGCAACAAATTATTACTAAAATTTGATAAAATCAATTTAAAATGGAATTTGATAAAATACAATTTAAAATGGAATTAGAATAAAATATGATTTAAAATGAAATGGGAATAAAATACAATCTAAAATGAAATTATAATAGTGTACAATAATTTAAGATATAGATAAAATATGATAAAATTATATTTTGGAGTCACCCTTGCAATCTACCCCAATCAGTCCCACATATGCAGATCTCAACCGAACCATTTTGTTTAAGTACTGTGCTGTGTTAAATGTTATTTTCAAGTTCTGGCCAGACATAAAGTAAGTTGTTTTGATATGGGGATCCCAATGGGTCATTTGTTTGGTATATAGACCAAGATACCTGTCTCTCACCCTCTTATACAGGCAACAGTCAAATAGGATGTGAGCTAGGTCTTCTACCTCTGCCGCTCCGCAAATGCAGATGCGTATTGTAGGGTATAGCATGAAATCTCCCATATCTGACCATTGTGTCAAGGTGTTCAAATCTCACTTGCATAAATATCTCCCTAAGATGTTTTGGCAGTTGTAACTTCAAATAACTGTCTATTTGAAAGGTACGTTTGTATTTACTCAGCCATTTCAAGTTACCCACCTTACCAAGGAGAGCTATATCATTTTGTGCTTCTATATCCTTAATTTTTTGGGCAACTGTTTTTTTGGGTTGTTCTCCTGTTACGCAAGAGACAGGAAGGCCACAGCTTCTTACAAAATTTGTTAGTTTGGTGATCCAGGAGATTTGTGATTTTAGTTTAATTTGCTGTAGTAAACATAACTTGGGGAGTCTTATCAGTCTCCATTTCATTAACTTTGCACCAGTAGTTATATGCTGTAATTTTGGATAATGCATGAATTGTATGAATTCCCAATTCAGCTCTAACTGCTGCAGCAGATGTTCTTGGATCTACACCCAAAATTTATTTTTATTTTATTTATTTGTTTGTTTTTATATACTGCCCTTCTCCCGAGGGACTCGGGGCGGTGTACAGAGCAAGGTAAGTATACAGTTAAACAATAGTAAAAAACAACTGAAACCCCAAGCGCTATCAGGCCAGGCCGGACTGCTGGAACAGGTAGGTTTTTAAGTCGCGCCGGAAGGTGCGAAGGTCGGGGGCCATCCGGATTTCGGTAGGCAAGCAGTTCCAGAGGGTTGGCGCACCCACTGAGAATGCTCTCCCCCTGGGGGCCACCAGCCGGCATTCTCTGACCGGTGGCACCCTGAGGAGGCCTTCTCTGTGGGAGCGCACAGGACGGAGGGGTGTTGACGCTGGCAGTAGGTGCTCCCGTAGGTAATCCGGACCCATGCCATGTAGGGCTTTGTATGTCATCACTAGTACCTTGAATTTCACTCGGAAGGCAACTGGAAGCCAGTGCAGCTCACGGAGGAGAGGTGTGATATGGGAGTATCGGGAAGCCCCCAAAAGTGTTCGTGCAGCTGCACTCTGCACCAGCTGAAGCTTCCGAGTGGCTCTCAAGGGCAGCCCCATGTAGAGAGCGTTGCAGTAGTCAAGGCGAGAGGTCACAAGTGCATGGGTGACTGTACGTAAGGCATCCAGGTCCAGATAGGGTCGTAGTTGGCGCACCAGTCGAACCCGAGTGAAGGCCCCCCTGGTCACAGCTCCTATGTGATCTTCCAAGGATAGCTGTGAATCTAGGAGGACACCCAGGTTGCGGGCCCTATCAACAGGGGGTAATAACTCACCCCCGATGTTAAGGGATGGAATGCTCTGAGTATCCTGGCATGCCGGTATGTACAGCCATTCAGTCTTGTCCGGGTTGAGTTGAAGCCTGTTCCTCCCCATCCATTCCCGAACCGCTTCCAGGCAACGGGACATCACGTCGAGGGCATCACTGATGCAGTTTGGAGTCGAGATGAAAAGCTGGGTGTCATCAGCATACTGATGGTACCCTACTCCAAAACCACGAATGATCTCACCTAGCGGTTTCATGTAGATGTTGAACAGGAGAGGCGAGAGGACCGACCCCTGAGGAACTCCACAAACGAGAGGCCTCGGAGTCGACCTCTGTCCCCCTGCCAACACCGACTGCGAGCGTCCCAGGAGAAAGGAGGAGAACCACCGCAGAACCGTGCCTCCCACTCCCAATCCCCTGAGGCGCCGCAGCAAGATACCATGGTTGATGGTATCGAAAGCCGCCGAAAGGTCTAATAAGACCAGGACAGAGGAATGGCCCCTGTCCCGGGCCCTCCAGAGATCATTCATCAGAGCGACCAATGCCATCTCCGTGCTGTAGCCCGGCCTGAAGCCCGATTGGCACGGTTCTAGATAATCTGCTTCATCCAGGACTTGAGGAAGCTGATGCGCCACCACACTCTCAACAACCTTCGCAAGGAAGCGAAGGTTGGAGACCGGACGAAAGTTATTCAATGTAGCTGGGTCCAAGGTAGGCTTCTTGAGGAGAGGTCTCACCACCGCCTCCTTCAAGGAGGCGGGGAAGTGACCCTCACTCAGAGAAGCAGAGATGACCGCCTGAAACCAGCCTCGTGTCCCTTCCCGAGCTGCATAAGCCAGCCAGGAAGGGCACGGGTCCAATAAGCATGTGGAGGAACTCAACCTCCTCATAATCCTGTCCACTTCCTTTGGAGTCACAGGATCAAACTCCTCCCAGATGACGTCGACAAGACTGCCCATGTCCTGTTCCTCAGACTCTGCCCAGTTGGAGTCCAGGCCGGTTCGAATCCGAGCGATTTTGTCCAACAGATATTGACCAAATTCCTCGGCTCGACCCTGTAATGGCTCCTCCCTCACCTCTTGGTTCAGAAGGGAGCGGGTCACTCTAAACAGGGCAGCCGGGCGATTATCTGCGGACGTGATGAGGGCGGAAAAGTAATTGGTTCTCACCGCCCTTATCGCTGCGAGATAAGACCTGGTGTGGATTCTTAGTCGCAACCGGTCGGATTCGGATCGACTGGATCTCCAACGGCTCTCTAGGCCCCGTCTCTGACGCTTCATTTCCCGGAGCTCCGCGGTGAACCATGGGGCTCGCTGGGATCTGCGCCGGGTCAAGGGCCGCAAGGGTACAACTCGGTCAAGTGCCTCCGTGGCTGCCCTTTCCCAGGCTTCCACTAAGGCATCCGCCGAGCTGTGAGCAGGGAGTGCAGGTGGGTTCCCAAGCGCTGCCTGGAACCTATCAGGGTCCATTAGGTGCCTGGGGCGGTACCATCTGGTTGGCTCCGCGCACCCACGGCGGGGGGTGGCATCTGAAATGCTGGGACTGTGTTTGTTCTAGGACTGTGGCTGAGTAAAGACCCCAAATTTCTCCCAAAAAGCTTGCAAGTATGTATCCGAATTATCAGCCTAAATGTTGGAGGTGTGGTGATGAAGATGCAACATATTTTCATATATGGTGGACTTGTAAAAAGGTTAAGGCTTTTTGGATAAAAGTCTGGTGGAACATGCAGAAGATTTTTAAACAGAGGATAAAGTTTTGTCCGCAATTTTTTTTGTTGGGAATAATTACAGATGCCACAGTTGTGGACACCAAGTTGATGTTGAACTTAATTACGGCGGCAAGACTTTTGATAGGCCAATACTGGAGGAAAGAGGAACTGCCGACCATAGAGGAGTGGACTTTAAAGGTTTCCGACCTGGCAGAGATGGCGAAGATTTCGGCCTATTTGAAAGATCATTCGCAAGAACGCTATATTATGGAATGGAGAAAATGGATTGATTTTATCCAGAACAAGTATAGGGTTAAGAAGTTTTATGTAGCATTTGAATAAGTCTTCTTTCGTTTTTTTTCCTTTTATTATTTTAGTTTCTTTTTTTACATATTCAATATTATTATTATTTGTTTTATCTTATATAAGCTAGAGAGTGATGGATTTTAGAGTTTATAATTGTTAGTATATGATTGTTTATGATTGCTTTTTATATATATACCTTGTATTTAGCTCTGGGAAGTCGGGGGGGGGAGGGGGGAGGGGGGGAGGTAGGGAGGGGGGAGGAGGGAGGGGGAAGGGGGGATTTTTAAAGGAAAACTGTATTTTAAAACTTTTCAATAAAAAAAAAAGACCCCAAATTTCTGCTCCATACAAGAGCATAGTGGTAACCTTAGCCTTATAAACCTTAATTAATGGGGCTAGGGACCCTGGGTAACTATGGTTCTTTAGTTTAAGCAGTATTCAAACAGGCTTTTGCTCTACATGTACTCCGTTGATGATGGCAGGCCCAAGATCCAGTCTTGGGAAAAATTATGCCCAAATATACAAAGGTATTAACCTGTTCAATTGGTTCACCATCTAATTGCCACTTATGTCTGTGATGGTGTCTTCCAAACACCATTATTTTTGATTTAGATTTGCTAATGATTAGAAAGTTATCCTGGCAATAAGAGCTGAATCTTCTTAATAGCCTACGTAATCTTACTTGTGAGTATGATAATAAAAACATATCATCAGCATAAGCAAGCTGTTACAGTAAGTATTTAGGATCATCGGCATGTGTACCATGGGATCCTTCATTAACCCTGGCAAGTCATTGATATATAAACTAAATAATAATGGGGCCAGGATACACCCTTGCCTTATCCCTTTATTTGTGTGAATCCTGTTAGTCAGAGCCCCATTAACCCCATACTGCACCCTCAAACAGGTACTTTTGTAAAGGTCTTTAATCAAAGCCAGGAATCTGGGTTCTATTTTAAGAGAGGTCAATTTACTCCATAGTACTTCTCTATTTACCATATCAAATGCTGCTGTAAGGTCTATGAAAGCAGCAAACAGGGGTCTCCTCTTATAGGCATATTTGGCAATTAGATGGTTCAAGACAAAGCAGTTATCAATAGTAGATTTGCTTTGTCTAAAACCTGCTTGTTCTTCTGTGAGGATATTGTTTTCCTCTACCCAGATTTCAGTTCTGTTCAACAGGCACCTAGCATGTATTTTTGCTACAATGTCAATCAGGCTGATGGGCATGTAATTACTAGGATCCTTTTTATTCCCTTTTTTATATATGGGGACAACTATTGCCATCTTCCACCCATCTGGTATATGGCAGGTGTTACTTATGTGTGTAAAAAAAACCTGCCAATACAGGGCCCCACCAGTTGGGAAATTTCTTGAATAATTCTGCTGGTAAAAAATCCTCACCTGGGGCTTTATTGCTCTTTAAGCTTTTAATGATGGGCTGTATCTTCTTTTCTGAGACTGGTGGCCAAGTGGGCGGGGGGAGTTCTAGGGTTTACTAAATCACTGTTTGGTCACCCAAGTACATAGGGATGTATTTCTTGTTGCTCAGGCTACTACAGTACATTGGGTAACTGCAATAGCTTCTGAATGCAGTTCAAGGGTAACATTATGGAGAATGTTGCAGCTATTCAAAAAGGAAATGGCTATAGCATGAGTGATGTGTGTAGGGCCTCTCACTCCAGAATAGTCACAATTGGCACACAAGATGTGACTGTGCAAAGGCCTCCTAGCCACAGTTGTCAGTATGTCATCAAGTATCAGCTGTGACTTTATAACCCCCAAATTGTGACCCTACACTCCATTCAGTCAAAGATGGAATTTCCCAGGAATCATTGGATCCACAAACTCAACATTTAGGTTCTATTCAGCCACTGCTAGAGGCTTCCATCAATGTCAGATAGTTACTACCTGGCCTTCACACCTAACTGCTCACGTTCAGTTATGCTTTGAACTGAGAACATCATAGATCGTATCAATAACCTGCAAGTTATCAATCTGTAAGTTTTCACCAGTCCGAGAAAAATTATCCTTCAGCACTAACACACGATTCCATATCTGTAATGCATTCAGGCGAAGCCAGCAATCCAGAAGTATGTGTCAGATAGCATTTGGTAGGAATCAGATCAATGATCATACAGTTAAAATGTATTTCTAAGCGAAATTTAAGAAAGTATGAATTATACATTCAAAGCATTACTTGGGTAGATATGCTTTTTACTAATTTTCAGTACACCGGAATGGCATACAATAAATTATGTCTTGAAGTTGACTTATTTGAGCTATGAAACTGAGGATTAAGCAAAACTCAGATAATATACCAAGTAGCATAATTCTATACAGCTCTATACAGTTGTAAAAAAATACACACAATGCAGAAGCCTAAGACTAGCTGTGGCTCATAGTGTCAAACTACTACTTTTGTATTATATCTGTGGGGGCGCAGTGGTTACAATGTGGTATTGCAAGTTGCCCACTGCCAGGAATTCGATCCTGACAAGCTCCAGGTTGTTGACTCAGTCTTCCATCCTTCTAAGATTGGTAAAATGAGGACCCAGATTATTGGGGGCAATATTTTATTTTATTTTAATTCCATTTATATCCCGCCCTTCTCCGAAGACTCAGGGCGGCTTACAAGCTTAGCAATAGCCTTCATTCTATGTATATGCCTGCTTATTAGGGCTTTCGCCCCCCCCGCCAAACGGCATTATTACAAAGTCAGCTTAATTGCCCCCAACAATCTGGGTCCTCATTTTACCTACCTCAGAAGGATGGAAGGCTGAGTCAACCTTGAGCCTGGTGGGATGCGAACCTGCACTAATTGCAGGCAGCTGGTGTTACTTAAGGAGGCATTAGCCCACTGCTCCACCAATATGCTGACTCTGTAAACGGCTTAGCACTATAAAGCAATATATAAGTCTTTAGTCCTAGTGCTATGTCCACATAATGTTACTATGTGCAGGAGGTTCACAAAAGATACTGACTGCATGTTTGTGTCAGAATATAAGAGCCCTGGGCTCTTTTATGACTCATGGACTTCAACTCCCAAAATTCCTGAGTCCTGGGTGTTGTAGTCCACAAGTCATAAAAGAGCCAAGGTTGCCTACCCCTGGGTTAATGATACATCAGTTCCTGCATTCTGGGTCCCAGAGTGGCCAGCAAGATACAGCCAGGAAACCCATCACCTTTGGCATGCCATTTGAAAGAAGGCCTATACAACCCTCAGCTTGTGGTTCAAGTCATTCTGCCTGTGGTATTTATCAAGAGTCCAATTCTTGAATCCCACCAAGCTCATTTGAAAACCATCTCAACTGGTATCCATCACAACTGATGGAAGCAAATCATGCACCTTAAAAAACTTGTGCTTTCTAAGTATCTTACAGCTGCAATTTCCAGAATTCTTCGGCCAATACGGGCATTACCCTTATCTGCTTGGAATATGAGAAAGTGCAATTTCAAGCAGACATGGGAATACATGCAGTCCTCGACTTAACCACCACAACTGAGTCCAAAATTTATGTTGCTAAGTGAAACATTTGTTAAGTGAATTTTGCCCTCTTTTACGACTTTTCTTGCCACTGTTGTTAAGTGAATCATTGCAACTGTTAAGTTAGCAACACGGTTGTTAGGTGAATCTGGCTTTCCCATTGACCTTGCTTGTCAGAAGGTCGCAAAAGGGGATTGCATGACACACACACCCCCGGGACAGTGTGACTGTCGTAAATATGTGCCAGTTGCCAAGCATCTGAATTTTGACCACATGACCCTGGGGATGCTGCAACAGTTGTTAAGTGTGAGAAATGGTCCTTTTTTTCAGTGCCGTTGTAACTTTCAATGGTCACTAAATGAACTGTTGTAAATTGAGGACTACCTGTACTCACCTTAAAGGAAAATTAGTGTAGATTCCCCCCTCTTTTTCTGAGAGGAAGGACTGCAAGGAAATTTCATGAAGATAAGACTAGCAAAGGACGATTCAGCAGTATGCCCCAAATATCTGTTACAAGGATCCATAAAGACTTTCAGAAGATTAATCATTTAATCGTGTGAAATCTGATACATTTAAATTTTAAATTTGTTGTGCAAATTCATACCAGTTATATGTGTTATATTTTACTTCGGTGTCACATTTTGTACATTTCAAATGCGTTGGATAAAAGACTGCAATTCGTATTTACACAATTACTGTAGAAGAACTTAACAACACGTAAGAAGCACCATCTTCCCCAAAGCCCCTTGGCCGTGGATTATGTCTTTATGAGCCTCTGCCGCTTTCTCCAGTGGGTATTCAGGGCCCACTGCTGGTTTCAGCCATCCAACTTCGATCCCTGCAAGAATTGCCATTGCACATTCGTGCATCTGTTCCTAAACAGAGAACATTTAAAATCAAGCATTTAAAAAGAACATTTCAGATATATCCTGACACTTAAGATTTGACATGCTGGAAATGTCAGCATTGACCTTCTTTGTCCCATTGAAGCCAAGATCTTGCCATTCCCTTCATTAGCCAGTCCAAGGCTCCTCAACAAGAAGTAAATGTAAAGTTTCCTCCAAATGGAAATGTTCACACTATGTGGCTAAATCAGGGTTCCCTTTCCTTGGCCATTTGAAGATATGTGGACTTCAACTCCCAGAAATCCTCAGTTAAGCTGTCTGGGGAATTCTGGGAGTTGAAATCCACATACCCTCAAGTGACCAAAGTTGGGAAACACTGGGCAAAATGAATAACACAACAGAACAGAAGCTGGAGGTTAAAGAAACTTCCAGAATTCTCCACATGGAGGCAATCATCTGACATTGTGTAACCAAAAAGATAAACAGTTCAGCTTAACCTATTATCATGTCACATCATTTTAGTTTTTACCTTAGAGGCAGAAAATAAAGTAATTCCTATGATGCTTGACTCATTCCCCATTAGATCCCTGGGGTTTGTCTCAATTGAGCCACGACTTCCAACAATCTATCGCAGAGAGAGATGAAAATTATAAAATAAGAATGCTTTATGGTAAAGCCACTAATTAAAAAGTGGAACCGCTTGCTCACCATCACTCTTCCTCCTCTTGACAGCAGTTGCAAGTCATTTGCAAGGTTGACATTGGCTAGCATCTCTATTATCACATCTATGCCTTGGGCACCAGCAATTTTCTACAAAACAAATAAATCAGCTGCACTGTGAAAGCATGGAAGATTGGCAGATTTAGTCTCTCCTGAATTGTTACTGTTCTTTTGTGGAGTCTTTGGTCCAGTAGTGTCCCTCTCTTGGAAATGTTTTATACATACACACACACACACACACACACACACACACACACACACACACACAGTATATACAGGTGAAATTCGAAAAATTAGAATATTGTGCAAAAGTTCATTTATTTCAGTAATGCAACTTAAAAGGGGAAACTAATATGAGATGGACTCATTACATGCAAAGCAAGATAGTTCAAGCCCTGATTTGTCATAATTGTGATGATTGTGGCGTACAGCTCATGAAAACCCCAAATCCACAATCTCAGAAAATTAGAATATTACATGCAATCAGTAAAACAAGAAGTGTACATAGAACAATATCGGACCTCTGAAAAGTATAAGCATGCATATGTACTCAGTACTTGGTTTGGGCCCCTTTTGCAGCAATTACTGCCTCAATGCAGCGGAAGCTATCAGCCTGTGGCACTGCTGAGGTGTTATGGAAGACCAGGATGCTTCAATAGTGGCCTTCAGCTCTTCTGCATTGTTCGGTCTCATGTCTCTCATCTTTCTCTTGGCAATGCCCCATAGATTCTTTATGGGGTTCAGGTCATGCAAGTTTGCTGGCCAATCAAGCACAATAATCCCACGGTCACTGAACCAGGTTTTGGTGCTTTTGGCAGTGTGGGCAGGTGCCAAGTCCTGCTGGAAAATGAAGTCAGCATCCCCATAAAGCTCTTCTGCGGAAGGAAGCATGAAGTGCTCCAAAATCTCCTGGTAGACGGCTGCGTTGACCCTGGACTTAATGAAGCACAGTGGACCAACACCAGCAGATGACATGGCTCCCCAAATCAACACAGACTGTGGAAACTTCACACTGGACTTCAAGCATCTTGCAGTGTGTGCCTCTCCATTCTTCCTCCAGACTTTGGGTTCTTGGTTTCCAAATGAGATGCAAAAGTTGCTCTCATCAGAAAAGAGGACTTTGGACCACTGAGCAACAGACCAGGTCGGTTTTCCTTTAGCCCAGGTAAGAGGCTTCTGACGTTGTTGTTCAGGAGCGGCTTGACAAGAGGAATTTGAAGCCCATATCCAGGATCCGTCTGAGTGTGGTGGATCTTGATGCACTGACTCCAGCCTCAGTCCACTCCTTGTGAAAGTCCCCAACACTTTTGAATGGCCTTTTCCTGACAATCCTCTCCAGGCTGCGGTCATCCCTGCTGCTTGTGCACCTTTTTCTTCCACACTTTTCCCTTCCACATAACTTTCTATTAATGTGCTTTGATACAGCACTTTGGGAACATCTAACTTCTTTTGCAATTACCTTTTGAGGCTTTCCCTCCTTATGGAGGGTGTCAATGATGGTTTTCTGCACAACTGTCAGGTCAGCAGTCTTCCCCATGATTGTGATTCCTACTGAACCAGACTGAGAGACCATTTAAAGGCTCAGGAACCCTTTGCAGGTGTTATGGCTTAATTAGCTGATTAGAGTGGGACACTTTGAGCCTAGAATATTGCACCTTTTCACAATATTCTAATTTTCTGAGATTGTGGATTTGAGGTTTTCATGAGCTGTACGCCATAATCATCACAATTATGACAAATCAGGGCTTGAACTATCTTGCTTTGCATGTAATGAGTCTATCTCATATATTAAAAAGAGCCTGGGTGGAGCAGTGGGCTAATGCCTCCTTAAGTAACACCAGCTGCCTGCAATTAGTGCAGGTTCGCATCCCACCAGGCTCAAGGTTGACTCAGCCTTCCATCCTTCCGAGGTAGGTAAAATGAGGACCCAGATTGTTGGGGGCAATAAGCTGACTTTGTAATAATGCCGCTTGGGGGGGGAAAGCCCTAATAAGCAGGCATATACATAGAATGAAGGCTATTGCTAAGCACATTGGTTTGTGCTTAAATTGTAAGCCGCCCTGAGTCATCGGAGATAAATGGGATTAAAATAAATAAAATAATAAATAAATATTAGTTTCCCGTTTTAAGTTGCATTACTGAAAAAAATGAACTTTTGCACGATATTTTAATTTTTCGAGTTTCACCTGTATATGTGTGTGTGTGTGTGTCTGTGTGTGTGTATAGAGAGAGAGACAGAGAGAGTGTTTTTTTATGCATCCTGTCGACCCAAATATGGGGAGAAGGAATCTTTTGCCTGTATCAGCCCAAACTAGGGCCATCCACAGGCAATAATAACAACAACAACAACAACAACAACAATAATAATAATAATGATAATAATGATAATAATAATAATAATAATAATAATAATAATAATAATAATAATAATAATAATTATTATTATTATTATTATTATTATTATTATTTTATTTGTATACCGCCCTTCTTCCGAAGGACTCAGGGCGGTGAACAGGGCAATAAATACTAATACAAGGATACAAAAATTAAGAAAAGATTAAACAAAGTGCCCAATACCTAAAAACAATAAGTTAAAATACGTTAAAAGCAATAATAAAACCCAAAACCCATCAGGCCAGGCCGGCTTGTTCAAACAAGTAGGTCTTAAGATCCCATCGGAAGGAGCGAAGGTCGGGCGCCGTCCAGAGCTGAACCGGTAAACGGCTCCACAAATCCGGCGCACCCACAGAGAAGGACCTCCCCCTGGGGGCCACCAGACGGCATTCTCTGACCGGTGGCACCCTGAGGAGGCCCTCTCTGTGGGAGTGCACTGGGCGGAGGGAAGTTGATGCCGGCCGCAGGTGCTCCCTAAGGTACTCCGGACCCATGCCATGTAGGGCTTTAAAGGTCATTAAAAATTGCAACAATCATTTTTATATTAAATTTGGATTGCTAACAAAGAATTAAAGGGAGACTGGTATAGCTATTTCAAGCTGCTTTGCTCTCATCAGCCAGCCACACCCTTCTGAGATTCGAACCTGGGCTGCTTGCATGTGCAAGTTTGTGGCTGGCTGATGAGAGCAAAGCAGCTTGAAATAGCTATACCAGTCTCCCTTTAATTCTTTGTTAGCAATCCAAATTTAATGTGTGTGTGTGTGTGTGTGTGTGTGTACACACATACACATACATACATATATCAAAATAACAAAGTATTATTGCGTTTATTCTTGTTAAAGGAGGATTAAATACATTTTATTTTAAATAGGAATTCTAGAGAAAATGACTAGGTGGGGATGTTAAGCTCCAGCTTCACACAGGCACAAATCGTCATTATAATTCACATCTTCCATCTTCCATTGCTCAGGTGGCTGCCCTCTTTGGTTCATTCCTTCCACCACCCAACAGTAAAGCTGAGAGGATGATGGTTTCTCACCTCCCAAACCTTTCTTTTTATGGAGGGGGTTAACTTTTGCCTAAAAAGAATCCCCAAAATTGTTCCACACTTGCTATTAAAAGTAGGGAATGACCTAAACTTAAAAAATGAATGTATCAAAGACTGAGAGAAAGCCAGCATCTAAAAATGTTGCCACCAACCATCCGAGGCAAACTTTATATATTTATTCAAAGGAAATGAATGCGTACCTTTAACTGTAACCTTAATTCAATGTAATTATGATTGAATTGGGTGACTTTGGGCCAATCCCTCTTTCTCTCAGCCCAACCCACCTCACAGGGTAGTTGTTGTGGGGAAAACAGGAGAAGGAAGTAAGATTGGGTATGTTCGCCACCTTGAGTTATTTACATGAATAATAAAGGTGGAATATAAACAAACAAACAAACAAACCCTGCATAATTCAACAACACATGGAAAGCAGAGTAGGACTGCAATCTAAACTGGCTTACCTATTAGCTGACTCCCCTGGAACTAAATGTAACTTACTTTGAAAGGTTACAGGTAGGATATTAGATAGAACTCTCAAATTACCTTAATCTCAGCCAAGTAATCACTCTTCCTGTGATTAAATACCCTGCAAGCACCATTTTTCAAAACTAGATTCATTCCTTTCTCTGTCCCAGCTGTGCCCCAAACCTTCAAGCCATAAGCTCTTGCTAATTGGCATGCTGCTATTCCAACCTAAGAAACAGAGAGGAAAAACAGCAAAGATAAGAAGTAGTAACGTTTCCAGCACAACAGCATCATGACAATCATCCAATTGAATGAAGAGCCCTTCAACCACACAGCGATAACCCCTTAACTATTACTACACTTGTTAAAGTGTTCAGTGTTTTTATAGCTCCCCCTCATCTGATACATCTGCATGATAGGATAGGAAAGTATTACAGAGGGTGGTGAGCACAGCACAAGACATTGTGGGCTGTTCCCTGACACCACTGGATGACATCGCCAGGGCTCTTTGCCTTGGAAGAGTGAGGAAGATTCTCAGGGATGACTCACACCCTGGACGGTATCTCTTTACTCTCCTACCATCCGGTAGGAGATATAGGAATATAGCCAGCCGTACCAACAGGCTGAAAAATAGCTTTTATCCGTGGGCTGTTAGGCTTTTAAATGGGACATAATCTTATGCAGAATTGACTTGGGAGGCCGGTGTGTGGTGTAGTTGGTTCACATAGTGTGGTGGGATGGAGGGTTTGTTGTCACTGTGTGTTGGGGGGAGAGAGAGCACGGGGGGAGGCTCAGCTAATCTCAATGTACACATGTTGTACTTTGACAATAAAGGTTTATTATTATTATTATTATGAGACAATCTACTTTCTCTTAACAATAGTTCAAACATCATCCCTGAAACAAAAGCAGGCAAATGAATAATTAACTCAACCGTCAGGGTATACGATTATACTTTTTCAGGTAGCGTGTAAAATCTTATTTGCTCAATTACCCACTATAATGCAACCGTTCCCTCTTCAAATTTCCAAGGTATCAACTTGAAGCTACTCCTTATAATATTATTCAAAGCCAGGGGTTCCCAATCTAGGGTACCTGTACCACCCCCCAGAGGGTTTAAGGTGGAATTTCAGGGGGTGCGACAAAGAGTGACTTGTGTGCTTAGTGACAAGTCACGAATCACAAGTACCTTTGTAGTGGGTGCTAACATTGATCAAACATTTCCTAGGAAGATGGGGCACAGAAAAGATTGGGAACCATTACTCTAAGCAATGCAGAAACTGCATACTTTTCAACTAAGGGAGATGCGTTTTCAAGCAACACATTTCCAAGCATCATAGACCTTTTTTTTAATGCTTAGGAAGTTTCAACCAGAGGACCACTTTGTTGCAACCCTTAATCCATTATGGGGGTTCTACAGCAGGGGTCCCCAAGCCCAGGTCCGTGGACAGGCACCGTTCCGCGGCATGCCAGAAACCGGTCCACGCAAACAAGAAAAACCCCATCCACAGGATGCAGGTAGCACGTGAAACCATGTCCCCGCTGGTCTACGGAAAAACTTTTTCTCCACGGAACCGGTCCCTGGTGCCCAAAAGGTTGGGGGCCGCCATTCTACAGTATGAACATTAAGCGTATTGTAGGTGAAATGCACTAGGAGTAAAGGTCAAGGTTTTCCCCGTCCAGTCGTGTCCGACTCTAGAGAGTTGTGCTCATCTCCATTTCTTGGCCTAGGGAGCCAGTGTTGACCACAGACACTTCCGTGGTCATCTGACCAGCATGACTATATCCTGAGGCACATGGAATATTGTTACCTTCCCACCAAAGTGGTACCTATTTACAGGTAGTCCTCGACTTACAATCACAATTGAGCTCCAAATTGATGTTGCTAAGTGAGAAATTTGTTAATCGAGTTCTGCCCTCATTTTATGACTTTTCTTGCCACCTTTGTTAAGTGAATCGCTGAGGTGGTTAAAATTAGTAACACGGTTGTTAAGTGAATCTGGCTTCCCCACTGACTTTGCTTGTCAGAAGGTCGCCAAAGGGGATCACATGACTGTGGGACACTGCAGCCGTCATAAATGTGAGTCAGCTGTCAAACGTCTAAACGTAGATCGTGTGACCATGGGGACACTGCAACGGTCATAAGTGTGTAAGATCGTCATAAGTCACTTTTTCAGTGACGGACACTAAGCAAACTGTTGTAAGTCGTGGACTATCTGTATCTACTCACATTTGCATGCTTTAAAACTGCTAGGTGAGCAGGAGCTGAGACAAGGACTGGAACTCACCCAGTTGCACAGCGCTTAGGTCTCAAACCCGGGCTGTCAAGCTTTCTAGCTGACAAGCTTGGCCTCTTTAATCATTGAGCCATCGCTTAATATTTTTTAGGCCTTTTGGATTAGGGTTGTTTACCCGGAAAAGGGAATATCAACCTGCTTAAGAACAACAAAGTAATTTTCCCTAGTACGTATTGTATGTACCCACATACTATACTTATTTCTTTAAAGGAAATATACGGCCACCAGTTCACAAAAGTGCAAATCTGATTGGCATACAGCAATAGAAACAGAATCACTTACTCCTCCACTTGCTCCATGGACTAGCACAGTTTCTCCTGCTTTGGCAGAACCTCTGAAGAAAACATAATAAATATTTTGAACGTAACAATGTAACCATTTCACATTATGCAGCCTCAAAATCTAGTGTTTACACAGCCAGTGGGGAAAAATAACATCCATTCAAAATTATATTTAGTGGAGTCTTGATAATTAAATTGGGATCAGTTCCAGATATTTTGAATTTCCTTTAAAAAAAAATCCTTTGTGGCAATAAGTACAGATATTCCTCATTTAGCGACTGCAAGTGGTACTTGGTGGGCAACTCAATTGTTAAGCAAAGCAGTCACTAAGTAAAAGTGTCAATGTGCTTGCGATCTTACTTCACTTTTCCTTTGCTTTATAGATATGCAAAGTCATAAATGCACATACCAGTCACAATTATTTACATAACTGTAAGTGAAAGATAATATAGTAGTCCATCCCCTTTGAAGGACATGTGGAACATGCTGGAGTCTACGATAAATTGGCTAAGATTTACAAAACATGTGCCCCTGTGTGGATCTGTGAATCTATTTCTCTGATCACTTGCATAATCCCAATGTTGGTTCTTGTCATATAATGAACCAACAACCAGAGATATGCTGGCTTATAGCACTACTGACAAAATGATATTGAATGAAGGTCTTCAGCAACCTCTGTGAAGACTTCTTTTTACGCCTCATCGAGGAAAGAGCACATCAAGTCATTCAGCACTTACAGTGTGAAATCCTGGAAGACTTAACAGGAGTACATTTGGAAAGTCAGGAAAAGGGAAGGGGGCAGTATCACACAAGAGTTTAAAAACAGTTTTAGGAAGTGGCAACCTTACTTTTGAAAGAGGGCTCGGAATGCAGTAAAATATGGAATTCCAATGGCCGCACCTTGCTTGAAGTCCAGTTTATCAGACAAAGGAAAAATGGTGTCAGCGGATGCGACAGTGTATTCAGCATAGCCACCAGAAACAGTGCCCAGGGTAAAAACCCGGTCACCTTTCTAACAAGAGCAAACAAATGCAGAAAGATTAATGAAAGGTTTTGGGGTTTTGTCTCTGTTTTCTGCAAAGTCTGTTCAAAAAAAGAAAAAAAAAGAATGAAATCTGAACAAAATATAGTTGGAAGAGAAACATGAGGTGAACCGACTCATAAAATAACAGCCAAATGACTACTGGGGAAGAAATGATGAACTGGAACTAGAGCTGATGACCACAGCGGAGTGAAGAGCCAGCTCTATGTAATTCTTCTCTGGACAAATTAAAAGGGATTTTAAACAAATCAAAAGAATGACCTGGATAACTTTCCTACGTTGGATTTAGACACTTGTTGGCAGTTTTGAAGAATTTAGTAAGAAAGGACAAAGGGAAAAAAATGAAAAGCATTCAAGTTCTAGGGCACTATTTGAAGGGATTATAGATCAAGTTTGTTAAAGGGAAGAAATAAAAAGTTGGTTTATTTGATCCAGGTTAAAATAAGTATGTTATCTCCGATAACTCTTAATGGACTTTTGCTGACCAAAACTGAACAACAAGGCTTTAAGGATTTGTTTACATATAAGAGATGAAATATGGGAAGAAGAGATTTGTTGTATTTTAAAAGAAGGCGATCAGTTACTAAAATTGTTTGTGATGAAGGGGGAAATCATTTCTTTATGTATCTTTTCCCCCCCTTTTCATTACTATATTACTTTTTTTTTAACTTTTCTCTCTATTTTTCTCTTCTGCAGTATTTTTCTTTTTGTTATTTGTATTTTTTATTATAATGTTTAAATTGCTATAAAAATGCCAGCAAAATGACAAAAGTGAGACCCAGTGAGGGATGGGAACTTTTATCAAGGCCAGAAAACCCAGATAAGAATTTATTTCCCGAGCCTAAAGATTAAGAGAAAGGAAGAGAAGCAAACAGCAGCCCACCTTGAAAGCAGTCACATGTTCTCCAACTTCTTCTACCACTCCAGCTACATCTGTACCTGGTGTATATGGTAAAGATGGTTTCCTTTTATAAGATCCAGAACGAATATAGGTGTCTACTGGGTTGATCCCACATGCATGAACTTTGATGAGAACCTGAAAAAAAAATGTCTCAGAACTTAGTTCAAAAGAAAGGGGGATACTTTTTTTAAATGTGCAACCTCACAATCTCAGATCAGAGATAAGTCTGCAATCACCCCTGATTTGGCTCACTCCAGAGGCATTAAATCATAACCCCCAACACTCACATGGATGCATCAGTCATGAATAAGATGACTTGGAGAAAATATCCTCTCTCCTACAGTTTCTCCCTTCCTCACCACCCCGGAATCATTAATCACCCTATTTTCTTGCTGCCTTCTTATGAACTGTGAATCTGCACACAGATCTACCACAACTCTTGGTAGAATAGTTATGTTCCAGATTATTGATGTCAATTTCAATGATCCAAATGTAAATTCTGGGTTCCAATTAAGGTGCAACTGTAATTGTTTCCCCCATTTTATCTTCTGAAATGAAATCATTTGTATCAAGGTTTATTCAAGCTCATTTTGCATTATCTGAGCAGGACCTCATGTTTAAGAATAGTATTAGTAGTAGCCGTTGTAGCAAAAGCAGCAGCATTGCACATTCTTTATTTTACCTGGTTCTCTTTTGGAACTGGCACTAAGGTATCTAGCTGCAGTTTGAGCACTTCAGGCCCACCAAATTCGAATACTTTTATGGCTCTCATCAAATTTCTTCCTGTTGTCATGACAACCTGAAAATGCACAGATATAAAAACTACAGTATCTGAATATCTGCTGCCTTTTCACGTCAAAGAGAATCAAATCACTTGCTCTTCACCTGAAATTTAAACTAGTGGTTCTCCGTCTATTTCTTCCTGTTCTATTTTATGTCCCCATCTGATTTTTATCCCTAAAGAGAGAAAATTCCAACCACAATGTGAAGAAATCTTGAATCAAACACAGCAAAATATATACAGACACATCACTTTGAACTGGCATCATTCATCACGTTTTCTGAATGATTTACTGCATTGCAAAGTTAACAGGATTTTGCAAAGGAACAGAGTCCTAAATTACAACTGGCGAGTCTCTACTGAACCATGGAACTCCCAAAGAGATTACTACACAGTCTGACCCTCCTTATAGAATTGTGAAAATAACCAGAAGGGGAATATAACATGTGTTACCTTGAGCTCCTGACCTCCTGGAAGGGGAGAATCAAAATACAACACAGATTCAAAGATCCTGGTGCCAATAAAAATCTCAGGGAAGGCAAAATCAACAAACATTCAAATCAGGACATCAGTGTCTTTGATCTGATATGCAAATAATTGGCACCTTTTTTCCCTTTGGGGTCCAAAAGAAAACAAAGGCATACCTGCAGTCTAATAATACTTGTCATAACATAGCATGATTACTGTACAGTATGAGTTCTACTCAAATTCCATCCAAATGTTCCTTTATGGGGAGAAATCTTTCCTCCTCTTTAGGCCAAAAGCAAGCAGTGCTTGATAAATGAACATATAAATAGCAACAAAGGGCCTTGCAGTGCTTTAGATTAAATCTCTAAAAATTTATTTGAGGGTACATGGGAGCATGAACCTAGTACATGTATAGGTAAAGGTAAAGGTTCCCCCGCACATGCGTGCTAGTCGTTTCCATCTCTAGGGGCCGGTGCTCATCTCCGTTTCAAAGCCGAAGAGCCAGCACTTGTCTGAGGATGTCTCCGTGGTAAAACACCTTAAAGCAGCCTTACCTTTTCCTGACACTGTATGGCTGCAGATCGATAAGTGCAGAAAATCCTGGTTTGCACAGCCTGAATGTTGCAAACTGAATTGACTTGCTCAATCTTTTGGCATAATTTCATCTATAAAAATGAAAAATCTCAAGGCTAAGTCTACATGGCGTCATTTCTTATGCCATGTTAGTTTGTTTTGTTTTATATCCCAAGCAAAAAGTGTCTTCTGATTTAAAAAGCATACTGCAAAAACTCATCCTTTTGCAGTAATCAAACTAAACTATATGTGAAACTAAAGTATATGAAAATTTGCACAGACCAATAATATATTGCCGCAAATCATATCCGTAGAGATGTCAGACATATAATATTTCTGAGAAAAGCCGAATCCAATTATCAGTGGCCAGAGTCAGTACATCACCAATATTTGTAACAATTTGTTCACATGATCACTTGTTGTTTTAATTAACAATTCAGTCTTATCCAATGCTTGCTGACTTTGTAGGCCAGTGCTCTCCATGCTACCCTGTCAAGCACAGCTTCTTTCAATTGTTGGATGTTCATCTTTGTATCAGTTTCGATGTTTTTTTGCTTGCCCCTTCTTCTTGTCCCACTAACTATTCCTAGCATCATTGGCTAGTAAAAGAAGAATAGTAGAACAAGAAGAATGAACAATAGGAGTTGCCTATTACACTCCTAGAAAAAAAAAGGAATTTTGTCTGTTAAAAAGCTATTCAATACATTTAATCAAAGCAAGTTACATTTTTGCCATTTCTAACACAATCAACAAATTTTAATAGATACAATGCACAATAAAAAATTACTTCAAAATAGTTTTATAATATAAATAACCTAAATAATGTCATACTGTTGATAATTCATAGAATCTTCCTGCTTCTGGCATGAAAAGGAAATAGAGGGAAAAATGATTTGCAAGGACAGTAGTACTTAAAACCCTAAGCATATAACATATTTCACCAGAGTCTCTGAATTCCTGTATTGTCCTTCTTTATCTCTGAACTGTTTGAACTGCCAAGAAATAACCAGGACTACAGAACTCTTGGGTCATATTCAGCAAACAAATATGCTTTTAAAGATTGCACAGGAATGTGCAAACGTGCTCTCATCTGTTTTGGAAGAGATCACACCTATATTGGCTAGTGCTAGTTTTCAATGCTAGTAAATAGTTTTTAAATTATTTTTCTTCTGCACTGCATGAGCATTTGTCCAAAAATTGTTGTAATGGAATTTATTCCAAAATAAGATTTCAGGAATTGTATCCCTATTCTATTTTTTTAGGGCTGCCAAATCCATACATATAATAAATCTGGATACCCACATGCTGGCAGCAAAGATTTACAATGGCCACCTGCCTTTCTGCACAACAGATCTAGCAGTCCTTTTTTAATTCAGAATTTAGCTAAGGTACCACTCAGTGCAGATTTCTTCTTACTTAAGCAACCACCATCAAAGACTGCAATTTTTCTATATGTCATTTATGGAGTTTTGTTCAGGTAGTCTTTTAAATTAGTTTTTTTTTTTACAAAAAAGAGACTGTGAGCTGCCTAGTGTCTTTCTGGACTTGGGTGGTCTGAAAATCCAATTTAAAAAAGGAAATATATTTTCAATCCTGTTATAGTCCAAGAACAAAATTGGACTTAGTTCTGATGTGAACATTCCCCCTGCTATTTATTGCTGTGGAATGTCTACCACAAAACCTCCCAGACCTATTGCTGTTACACAATATGAATGACTGCCCTTTGGCCAAAGACAGGTGGTCTCCTGATGTTTGCAGGACTGCAGCTCCAGTTAGCTCAACTGATACAATTTAAACAACTAAAAAATACAACCACCCTGGTTTCCCAACAGCCGTCTGGTCGAGTCTTCTCTTGTCTAACAGGAGCTATAGACCCTCACGATGGAGGATGAGTAGAATGAAACCACCCTTGAATTGATTCCAGCTTCTGCTGACTTCATGGATATCTCCAGATACTTTTCTTGGGAGCAGTACAAAACTAGGTGGATGATGCCTTTTTTCAGTGTTTTGCTGTCTTCTCTCTCTAGACCAGGGGTAGGCAACCTCGGCTCTTTTATGACTCATGGACTTCAACTCCCAGAATTCCTGAGTCAGCTGACTCAGGAGTTCTGGGAGTTGAAGTCCATGAGTCATAAAAGAGCCGAGGTTGCCTACCCCTGCTCTAGACCAAGGCAGCCTGGCTAAGAAGTCAGAGTGATGTAGTGGTTAAGGCAGTGTTTTTCCATCCCTAGTAACTTTAAAACCTGTGGACTTCAACTCCCAGAATTCTCCAGCCAGTATGGCTTGCTGTAGAATTCTGGGAGTTGAAGTCCACAGCTTTTAAAGTTGTACGGGTGAAAAACATTGGCTTAAGGGTGTTAGAATGGCACCGGGAACACCCGGATTCTATTCCAACCTCAGCCATAGAGACCTCTCTCAGCCTGACCTATTTCAAAGATTGGCCCGGGGAGAAACAGGAAGAGGAAGCAGTAGGTGACTCCATCAGACAGGCGGAGTACAAATCTAAGGAACTTCAGGCCCGCAATCACAGTCGAATCATGCCGCAAAACGTGGCTTGGATTTTGTACCTCTCGACTCACCGTCGCCTAGGGTCCTTGAGCAAGGGAAGAAGCCTCCGCAGTGTCTTCGCATCCAAGAAAATAAGGAGGGAGGGTGAAGCCCGAAAGCAATATATATACTCCTATCTAATCAGAAAAGGTCATTGGGCGTTTACTTCCGAGGGTCCGGGACTTGGGGAAATTAAGTTTGCCCCAAGCGAGACACCGTCCGGCTAAGATGGCGCCTCCCACGGACGGGTCCCATGAAGGCTGCCATTGCCGCCGTCTGGGGGCGGGGAGGAAAAAGAGCCGCCGCTGCCGCTATTGCTGATGGCCGATTTCAAACGCTGGAAAGAGCAGCGGCTGTCGCGCGCAGACGCTAGCCGGAAGGGCAGCGTGGATGAGCCTATCGAGGAGATCGTCCGGCTCCTGAATGAGCGCGAGACTTTCTGCACCACCAGCTCGTGCTCGGGGCGCGTGGTGGTGCTGGAACAGCCCCCGGCCGCCCCCCCGGCTGCGGTAAGCCCTGCTTCGGCCTGTTCTGCGCCCAGCAGATCTGAAGCCGACCTGAGGTTGGGTGGAACCGCTCCCTCCTCCTCCTCCTCCTCCGCCACCTCTTCTTTCCGCTCTGGAGCCTCATGGGGTTGTAACCTGACAAAATCCACTTCTTTGGGAGTTAAAGCGCTGCTTTAGGGCAGCCCTTCGCTAGGTTAAAGCTCTGCCCCATCTGGGTTGCAGAGCTGCGCTCGACCATTAAGACGATGCCTACAGAATGTGGGGAGTTGTTGCTGCCCGGAACTCTGCAGCCCAAAATCTTTGAAGCCCTGATCTACAACACACACTCACTCTCACTCTCACTCTCTCTCTCCCTCTCCCTCTCCCTCCCCCTCCCCCTCCCTCTCTTCCATCCGCTATAATTCATTCCACTCTCAGTTTGTTGGAATTGAACAAGCAGCTCAGTGAATTCAGATTCCCCTGAAATATTCCAAAGGGTGGAAAAATCCCTTTACGTGTAGGTGTCTGTGTTAGCATTGACACCTGGCGAATGCGTGGTCTGGTTCCTGAATTTTCTTGGCAAAAAAAATAAATGCAGAAGTGGTTTGCCATTGCCTCCTTTCTAGGGCTGAGAGAGAGGGACTGGCCCAAGATCTCCCAGCTGGCTTTGTGCCACCTAAGGCAGGACTCATGTATCTCTGTTTCTATCCTGGTGCTTTAACAAAACTGGGCAGTTGGCCAGAATTATTCTGCAGCTTAAGTAAGATGGTTTGGATAGTAGCAATAGCACTTAGACTTATATGCTGCTTCACAGTGCTTTACAGCCCTCTTAAGTGGTTTACATAGTCAGCATATTTTCCCCAACAATCTGGGTGCTCAGAAGGATAGAAAGCTAAGTCAACACTTCAGAGTACCTCTTAAAAGAAAATTGAGACATCTTATACATGTATTTACTAGGAGGTGCTTCAGATTGCACCTGATGTATTTGGAAGTATGTATGTATGTCACAGACTTCTCATCTTTTAAAAATATAATGGCAAGATATGCCTTATTTAGAGTAAGTGCCGTTGCTTCAATCCCTTCAAGACTTCTTCTATTAGAGATAAATGTGATACGATCTCCAGAAATATGTCTTTACTCTTTTTCATCTAACTAGTCAGATATGTAGCTTGAAACTGATTCATTGGCTACATTTTATTCCCCCATCATCCTTAACTTTTTTCCCCCTTCTTCTTAGCATGCAGGGAAAATTCTAGTGTTTTAATGTTGGAAAGTTGGGAATACAGCAAGTAGTTCTGAGTATGTTTCTATGCCTAAAAGATTTGTACTCTGTGATTTTTTTTTCTTAACTAGGGTGCTGCTGGCTTTGAAATACAGAAGCAAAGCTGTACTTGGCTTATGGTGACCCACCAATTATGTACTACAAAAGATGTGGTAAGGATCAGTACATTGTTTATTCCCCAAGCTTTCAAAATGTTGCTTATTTCTGCATACTAACAATATTGTAAGAATTGCCAAGCTTCTGTAATTAAATTTATATAACACAATCAGTAAGAGAGGAGTCTGCTCTTCCATGTCATTGTCTTGTTTGTGGCTGATGCAGTTCTTTATTGATCAAAGTAAATGGAATTATTGTGTTTTCTTTTTTGTAGAGTTGTGAGTCATTCTATAGATCAGGCATGTCAAACTCGCGACGTCACGTGACGTCGCACGACGTATCGGAACTTTTTCCCATTGCTGAAAATGGGATGGGCACGGTTTCTCCGT
Organism: Vipera berus; assembly: GCF_964194415.1. Lineage (NCBI taxonomy): Eukaryota > Metazoa > Chordata > Lepidosauria > Squamata > Viperidae > Vipera > Vipera berus. The sequence continues at coordinate 74,368,856 of NC_138204.1, forward strand.
GATGCTCCGGCCCGTGGGCCGGCAGTTTGACACCCCTGCTATAGATGATAGACATGACTGGTTTTCTGATGCTTTTTCCATCATAGATATTTAACTCACATGGAATGACTACTGTTAACTTAAGTCTGAGGGTATCCAAGAAGCTGACTATATCAGATGATCAAATCACCTTATTCATTTCAAAATTTTAAATGTCTTGGTGATGATTTCTAGTGATGGGGACAAACGTGTTTTAAAGCCCTAATAAGATATATTTTTTGTAATAGAAAATTGCAGGCTTCTGAAAGAAAGGGACCATGTGAGAGCAGAAGAACATGTGAAAAGGAATTGGATGACTTGGTGGATCACAAGTTGAACATAAGTTAACAGATGCAGAAAATTCAAATGTAGTTTTGAACTTCCCCAATGAAGTATAATACCGGGATTAAAAGAAATAGTCCAGTTCATCAATCCTCCTTTTTCTGTTTTCCTTTCCTTTCTTTTTTTCCTTCTTTCACATTTACTATTTTTGTTTGAATATACTACTTATGTTTATTAAAATCTTTTAATAAAAACATGTTTAAAAGATTGGTGAACTGGACTACATCCAGAGGAAAGTAACAAAGATGATCAGTGACTTGGAGGGAAAAGGTACAAAAAATGGAGAAAAGTGTTAGGTTAGCTTAGCTTGGAGAAGACAAGATAGAGGTGCAACATAATAGATTGTTTTCTTCAAAAGCTGAAGGGTTGAGATACAAAAAATGAGACAGAATTCTTCAGAATTGTTCCAGAACATTGTTTATACTACAGAGAAATAGAATCTTGATTAAATGCCAAGGGGAAAAAAAATCTTAACTACCAGACCTGGAAAATGTCTGCCTTTGGAGGTGATGGTCTCTCTTCACTGGAAGTATTTAAACAGAAGTAGGATAGCTCTGTATCAGGGATGCTGTAGAAGTGGATTCCAGCCCTTATTAGGGGGTTGGACTAGATGATCTCCAAACTCCCTTCCATTCTAACATTCTAGGGTATGGTGATCAAAGAGAAGATAAAATTTTATTGAAGTGAAAGCATTCTAGGGAAACAATGCTTTGTTGTGTTCATTTTCTTCCAAAAACCAGTTTTAAAAGGTTAAATAGGTCAATATGTGGATAAGATCTGTACAGAAAATAATAAAACTTTTGGAGTCAGGAATGTTTTTGTAGTATTCTTTAATCATGTGCATTATTACTGTAAATGTGCACTATTTTTCCCCTATTGCAGATCTTGTAGCTAGATGGAGTTTGTATTAGTTTTCAAAGTATTATTTGAATGACATCTGGAAACCGATAGGCCAGATTTGATCAGAAATTTTTCTGAAAACTGGTGTGCAGACCTTAGAATTGTGGCTATATGAGGCAACATCAAGATTTCTAAACCTCTTTTTATCGTTAGCAGTCAATCTTTTGGAAAGTTAAATCCCAGCAAAATGTTATACCAAAGTGAATAAAACCAAGCAGAGCACATATCAGGCAGTGGGGATGAATATTATAACATGGAGAAATGTATTTTAATTAGCACATGAAGTCAGCTTCTGTCTTGCAGTGTTTTTAGATGCTAAATAAGCTACTTATATTTCATTGCTAACAGATGTTACATCGATATTAACCTTTTGCTCTTTCTTAGCTTACCTCCTTGCAGAAAGCTGCAGCTGATGCCATCTTCAAATTTGAACCATTTGTTCTCCATGTGCAATGTCAAGACCTGGAAGATGCACAACTTCTGGTAAAGCATTGTGCTGAAAACACAGTTATTGTTACATAAGTAATGTTTGATTCCTCACAGTTCTCACACATGAAGGCATTACAAGTAGTCCTCTACTTACGATCACAGTTGGGATCAGAAATTGTGTCGTTAAATGATGTTCTTGTTAAATGAGCCACACCTAATTTTACAAACTTTTTGCCATGGCTGGTAGCTGAATCACTGCAGTTATTAAGTGAATCAGATGGTCATTAAGTGAATCTAACTTCCGCATTGACCTTGTCAGGAGCCAGCTGGGAAGGTTGCAAGTGATGATCTACACCTGTATCTCCCTAATTTGATCAGCAGTTTTTAATGGCTAGACGAAATAATCTGGGAATGTCATTATTTTGGAACAGAATCGTTGTTACACAATGAAACCATCTATGGCTACTTACAGACTTTCAATACAGTATGTGGAACGTGCATATTCCAATTCAAATGAAGAAGCTTATGCTCTGAGAAAGACGGCCATTCATTTCAAAGAACTGGAATAAAGTATTTACTGGGCCTGACCTTTAATTAAAAACAGCATTTAAGAATTGTGGTGGCGCAGTGGTTAGAATGCATATTGCAGGCTAACTCTGCCGACTGTCAGCAGTTCGATCCTGAACACCTCAAGGTTGACTTAGCTTTCCATCGTTCCAAGGTCAGTAAAATGAGGACCCAGATTGTTGGGGGCAATATGTAAACCACTTAGAGAGGGCTGTAAGGCACTGTGGAGCAGTATTTATGTCGAAGTGCTATTGCTGCTTGCTAGCTGCTATAGGTAGTCCTCGATTTACAACTATTCATTTATCAACTGTTCAGAGTTACAACAGCACTGAAAAAGTGATTAATGACTGGTTCTTGCTTTTACGACCATCAGAGCATTCCCACTGTCATGTGATCAAAATTTGGGTCCTGGGCAACAACTGGCATGTGTTTACAATGGTTGCAGTGTCCCAGGATGACATGATCACCATGTGAAACCTTCTCAGCGATCATCCAACAAACAAGTTAATAGAGGAAGCTGGATTCACTTAATGATCACATGATCCCAGGACACAGCAACTGTCCCAACACAGTTGCTAAGCACCTGAATTTTAATCACATGACCATGAGGATGCTGCAATGGTTGTAAGTATGAGGACCAGTCATAAGTCACATTTTTCAGTGCCTTTGTAACTTTGGTCACTAAACAAATTGGTTGTGAGTTCAGGACTACCTGTATATGAAGCACTGTGTGTTAAATAACTGGTCCTGTGAAAATGCTGATGGAGGAAACAGCATTTCTATTGTTTCTATAGATATGCTCATAAATGAAAGCTTGTTTTGTTGGGATTATGAGGTTGAGAATTTCAGAAGTGTAAGTTTTAGATGGTTGTCAATAGTTGGTGGCTATCATCAAAGTATGTAATCATTATTCATGAATACTGGATTTTGGATATGGACTTGTATCAGTAAGGAACTATTGTAAGCTTTTAATTATTTTGATTCACATCAGCAAATGTAGGTCTTACAGTTTTACGATGTTGTGGGTAATATAAACAGACTTCAGAAAAAGGGAGAGATTAGATGTAAGAACATTTTTAGGGATCAAAGTGTTTGAACCCTAAGGTAGCTCTTGTCAAGCTCACCAAAAGCAATTTAAGCTGTTTCAAACTGACTGACAGTATTCCAGCCTTTAAACTGATTGCTCTGATTGGAAAACAGAAATCAGATTGGCCAGTTGTGAGGTGAAAACACTTCCAGTAAGGTACCGTTCTACTATTTGCACTTCAAAATGCTTTGCACAACTCTTTAAAGAAGATGTATTTTGTCTCTGATTGGTAGTGTTGTCCATTCTAAGGCACCATGATTCTTCACCTTTAGCTATAATTATGTGCTAATGTTTACTTCTTTTTTTTTGCTTCATAATATGGATTCACATTGCTACGGGCCTGTTACTATAAACATTTTACAATTATGTACTTTTTGAAGTACATCCTTCTGCTATACAGATAGTCCTTTCTTAGGTAACTGCTTTGTTATGCTCACCGCTACAGCAGTGATGAAAAAGTAATCAAGCCTTGCATTTATGACTTTTGCAGGTCTACAAAGCAAAGGAAAACTGAAGTAAGATCATAACCATAGTTCTGATTTCCCTTAGTGACTTCACTTAACGGCCAAGTTACCAGTCGCAATTGTGATGGCTAAATGAGAACTTCTTGTAATATTTCGGGATAATGTAAAAAATCTACTTTTTGCATCCAAACATAACACATAACCTATATTCATATAAACAGGAGAAAAACCAGTATTCGAAAATATATCTTTTTTCAGTATGGTATATGTTTGTTGGGAAGTTCTTAAATTGACATAGCACTTAGACAGCTATTTGGTCTTATTTTTATAGCACACGGTGGCTATAGAAGCTGGGTTCAGAAATTCTGGTATAACCGTTAGCCGGAAAGGAAAAATTATGATGGTATGTTGTGTTTTTCTACTTTGACCCAAGGGATATTGGCAGCTTCTCCTGAGAAAATTGCTAGGGTGTAACTGCATACAGGCCACATTAAGGTGAACTAACATCTCTACATAGAAAGTAAATGCATGACCATCACTGGCCCCCAGATGGCAGGGATATTGCTTTGACTTGCTCTTGTCACAGCATAAGATGACACTCACCATAGTACCCAATAATAAACCAAATACATGTGGCAAGCTGTGAAAATATATGTTTTAATCAATAGGTTGAATCACATCTTAGCCATGTTAAGGTCTCCGTAAAAGCTTTAAGTCAAATCGTGAGTGCAACCAAGAGCCTCAGCCACTTTCAAAGGCAGTTATATGTTAATCACCAAAATAGACAATTTCAGCTGGCTTGATGGAAGCAGTGTGAAATGTTTGATAATTGCTAAAAAATGAATTGTACGTTGTAAAAGAAATTTAGACAGCTTCCTTTGTCACGTCAAGTATATTTTCTATTAAAGGCCATACGCATTTTCTTTAGCAAACCTATGCTGAAAACTGTTTTCATGTCAGACTTCTTTAAAAAAAATACTTTATTGCTTTAATATACAAGGGGAAAAAACAGAAGGAAACACCCCAAAAGTAAAAGGGAGAGAAAGAAAAAAAGAGAGGCAAAAAAGGGGAAAAATTAAACAACAAAATCAGATTGTGTCACATATAAGAAATCATCCAGCTGTATTTTTAAACACCATTATGTCTTGACTACATTGACTTGTCTTTCCATTATACTTCTAGAGAGTCAGGCCATAATCAGAAAGCAGATATATACTAGTGTACCAAGGCTATACATACAGGTTTCTTAACACTGAGAAATAATCTTTCTCTCTGCCCTCATCCTCAGTAGATCATAATCCTTCATTAGCAATAAGTTGCAAATTTTTGACACAGAATTCAAAAACGTACACATCTTTTTATCGGATTTAATAAAAGCTGGTTAATATGTACGTTTCTCCTTTTACATCCTTATAGGCTGTCCGAAGTACCCATTGTTTAGAAGTTCCATTAACTCAGGAAGGAAGACTAATGGTCAGCGAAGAATATGCTGACTTTGTGGTTCAAGTTGCTAATCGGAAGATGAAAGAAAATTGGAAGAGAATTAACAGGTTTGTTAGCAATGCAGTGATCAAGGTGCTGGCCTAGAAACCAGGAGACTGAATTGTAGTCCTGCCTTAGACATGAAGCCAACTGGCTGATCTTGGACCGGTCACTCTTTCTCAGCACAACCCACCTCGCAGGGTGGTTATGAGGAAAACAGGAGGAGGGAGGAGTATTAGCTATTTTTGCCACCTTGTGCTTTTTATATAAAATAATAAAGATAGAATAAAAAAGTTCATATCTATGCACCCAGTACAAAATGTGTGTGTACACATAAAAGGTTAAGGTTCCCCCGCACATGCGTGCTAGTCGTTTCCAACTCTAGGGGCCAGTGCTCATCTCCGTTTCAAAGCCGAAGAGCCAGTGCTTGTCCGAGGACATCTCCGTGGTCATGTGGCCGGCATGACTAGACGCCAAAGGCGCACGGAACGCTGTTACCTTCCCACCGGAGTGGTCCCTATTTTTCTACTTGCATTTTTACGTGCTTTCAAACTGCTAGGTTGGTAGAAGCTGGGTCAAGTAACAGGCGCTCACTCTGTTACGTGGCACTTGGGATTCGACCCACCAAACTGCCGACCTTCTGATCGACAAGCTCAACATCCTAACCCACTAAGCTACCACGTCCCTATGTGTGTACACATATACGTACATATTTACTATGCTGATCCATGCATAGTGATTTGGAAGGAATTCAGTGGGTTTTTCTCCTGAGTAAGGGTGGATAACTTTAATGAGCAACCATTGTAAGAGTCTCTTTAATGAGGTTTCATCTTTGCTGGTTATCCTGTGATATTTTCTTCCTGCACACTGCTCCATTCTAAGCTCATATATTGGTTGCTTTTGATCATTAGCCTTCTGTATTCGAGAAGCTTTAATTATTATAATGTAGATGTTTTACAGTTGACTTTGTGCCATGCCCAGAGTCTTACGATTGCTGTAGAGTAGAAATTTAATAAATACAGTATATCAATATCATGCTATTTTAGCCTCTCAGATTCTCCTGTGGCATTGCATTAATTTATTTTGTTATTAGTGCGATCCAGTTGTTATTTATGCGATCCAATTAATGGAACTGCCAACTTGAAACATATTCACATCATTCTCTCTCTCTCTAGATTTTACAGCTCTTTGAAGTTTGCACTAGAAAACAGGGATCACTCCAGGAGTTCTCCCTCAGAAGAGAAAGAAAAAGGAAATGACATGGATTCGTGTGGAAGAAAAAAATCTCAAGCAGCCGATAAGGATGGTGGAAGCTGTTTTTCAGAACAAAATAAAAATTTAGAAAGTGATAGTCAAAGTAATGCTAGTATTTTTCACTAAGTTGTACTATAGAATTGTGTGAAGTAGTCCTATATACCCATTATGTTTGTATAATGTAGTTTTTTTTTTCTTTGCTCTTTATAAGAGCTTGTTAGATTAGAACAGTGGTGGGCATCGATGGCCCTTTACAACTTGTGGCCTCCAATTCCCAGAATTCCTGAGTCAGCATGGCTGACTCAGGAATTCTGGGAGTTGAAGTCCACAGGTTATAAGGGAGCCATAATTGCATATCTCTGCTCTAGAAGCTAACATGTTATTTATACGTATTACGTAGGTTATTAGCAAGGTTTTAACTGCGATATAATATAAGTGAACTTCAAAATTGTTATGGACAGTTTTTGGACCTGGAGTGTGCCTTCCCTGATGTGTAGATACCCCTAGGGGAAAGTGATTTTTATTTTTTTACACGTTAAAAAATGTGCAATATCACAAACTTGTACCTAAGACATGGCCACCATAAACATTCTTTTGGTCACTGTGCTTTTCTTGTGTGAAAATATTCTTTAAAGGGTTAACTACTGTTCTGAATATAACCAGAGAAACTTCTGCTATTAAAATTACTTTCCTCTTCCCATTTCATTCAGTATGGGTAATTGAGACCATAAGGCCATGTCTGGGAGCAAAAATTCTTCCAAGTGTTTGAAAAAAAAAGCAGGAAGCAAATACATCCTTGATTAAGCTACCGAAATAAATAATTATAGGAAGTATTAACCTTTGCCTTTCTTGATAAACATTTTGAGACGTTGCATTGCTTCCTAATTTACACATGAATAGAACCTTACTCTTATGTATAACTCCTTAACTATATCTTTCTAAATTACTCTGTCTAGATGTGAATGTATTTCACCAAAATTACAAGTAGCTAATACTAGATCAGAATTGTAATAGGTTATGTCCAACCCTGTGCATTTTATTTGCACTCACCTACGCTTAGATAACAGCCATTCTTTGCCCTATTTCCTAGAGAAAACACTTTTTCAGACAATTCTGCATTTCTCTAGGCTGATGTACTGTACAAATCATACAGCCTGAGGAATACATATAAATTAATGGAGGTAGCATTCACCAGTGAAATGACATATTTAGATATAACTCAGCTACTACTTTGAATCACTGATTAAAAGTGATGATCATCTTACTGGTGCATTCATTCTATTCAGTTCAAAAACTAAGAACTTTTTAAGCATTAATGTGCATTCAAAAGGCACATTAATATTAAAGCATAATTATTTTTATGCTTTATTTCAGTCTTCCCTAATCTGGTGTCCTCCAGATCTTTCAGACTAAAACATTGCTTTCGCCTCCCAGCATAGCATCGATGAGAATTTTCAACTCACTGTAATTATTTATAAATGGGAAACATAAATGTTGTAAATTGATTTCTGAAACTAATAACTGATTTCCATATCTACAATAGTCTCGGAATGAATCAATTGTTCATACCAATTGTATATTGGAAGCCAAATACTGCCAATGTCAGCAAATATCTGACGTAGTCTATCACTGTTAACGCTCAAAAACAAAAAAATGCCTGTTAAATATAATAGTGCCTCCTACACTTAAAGATTAAAAATGTAAGCAATTGTGTTTTTCAAAGTTTAGAACCTAAAACTAAATTTGGCTTGTGAAAAAGTTGCTGGTTGACAAACATACGTAGTCAATTACATGTCTAGATCCTAGAAGATCATGGACAGTGAAGTTCCTGGAGATTCTGTACAGGACTGCAAATTGTTCAGAGGAATTCAAAACATTAAAATGAGTATATTGTAATCATCTAGGTTTGGCAAAAAGATATCTATCTTTGGAATGGGATTAGTTCATTTCCCAGTTGGATGTAAAAATTTGCATACTATGCATATGTGAATTTTCAAGACAGTATATGGCTATTATATAACTCCTAATTATTTGGAATAATATGAACACACGTATACTAATATTAACAAAGTATATTTCTGATGCTGTTCATTGAGTCTTCACTTACAGGTAATCCTCAACTTATGACCACAATTGATCCAAAATTTCTGTTGCTAAGCGAGACAGTTAATTTTGCCCCATTTTACAACCTTAATTGCTGCAGTTGTTAATTGAATCAGTGCAATTGTTAACGTATGTAAAATAGTTGTTAAGTGAATCTGGCTTCCCCATTAACTTAGCTTTTTTTTATTTATTTAAAAAGTTTTACAATACATTTTATTTTAAACAAAACAAAACAAACCCCCTCCCAACCCCCTCCCCTTTCCCCAACCCTCCCCAACACCTCCCTCCCTTCCCCCTCCCCCCTCCCCGACTTCCCAGAGCTAAATACGGGGTATAAAAATACAAACAAACATAATCTACCTTATGCAAACAACAATAAACTATTAAGTCTATCGCACTTTAACTCTAATAAAATAACTACAAGCAATATAAGTATCACATCAATACCACTTATAATCCCAATTTGGTCACCATGAATTACTTATTACCATACCCTCACTAATCTATTAGCTAAAACCTTAGCAAATATCTTGTAGTCCGTATTCAAAAGTGATATTAGCCTATAATTTTTTACTTGGGTGAAATCCTAATCTTCCTTCAGAATCAAAGAAATAAAAGCAGTTTTCCATGAATTATCTAAAACAATTCCCTTAATGACTTTACCATCTCTGACTGTAAATTTTTATAATACACAACAACCAAACCATCGGTACCTGACGCCTTACCCACTTTCAATTGTTTAATTGCTAAGAAAAAATTTCTTCCTCAGTTATCAAATAATTCATCTCCTCCTTTTGTTCTTGTGTAAGAACAGGAATATCAACATTTATCAAATATACATCAATATCTGCCTCACTAATCTTATCTCTAGCATATAACTTAGAATAAAAATCAACAAAAGTCTTCTTGATAAGATTCTGCTAGTATTTGTTATTCAAATATATTAATACACCTCTCATATAAGCTTTACCATTAACTTAGCTTTTCAGACAGTCACAAATGGTGGTCATATGACCCTGGGACACTGCAACCGTCATAAATATGAGTTGCCAGTGGGAATGGTAGAACAGTTGCAAATGTGAAAAAAGGTCACTTTTTTCAGTGCCATTATAGCTTTGGTCACTAAATGAACCTTGTAAGTTGAGGATTACCTGTACCATCCTAGATATGAATATTTTATGAATATTTCAATGTCTGTTTTATAGATGTGAATGTGGCTAGTTAATCACCTTTAGAAGGCTTTTCTAAAATGAACTGGCTCGCACAGACCCCTCAGAAGAAGACAATGGTAAACTGGTGCCTTCTCTGTCATGGCACCTGTCTTACAGAACAGTCTCCTTTCAAAATCTGGAGGGTCTTAAACCTGGACTTCTGGAAGACTATGAAAACTTTTCCAAAGGCTGGACCAGGATGTTAGTTGAATCTAATATAGGTGTAGTTGTGTTGTGACTTCTGGTGCCTCAGGTACTCTATTCTGCTTATGTATGTAAGATGGGCAGTCTTGTATAAATAAGTACATTCTCTAAATAAATATTGTTGCCAAGAAAAATAATTTGACAGAAAACTGATCCTGGCTGTGGTTTAGGTGTACACACAGACGCACGTCTTGAATTACCAATTGCCCTTAGGTTGCGTTTCTTCCTTCAGCTTGAGTCAGTTGCCTCATGTTTATCCAAGTAAGACAACTTAGCCAAATAAGGAAAGCCTCACAGCAAATGTATATGAATGCTAGTACACAACTAAACATTTTGTTCTGACGTTGGCAAACTGAGCTTCCTTCTCATTTTTTTTTCTTTTCCTTTTGAGTATGTTGTCCATTTAGTAGGAAGGTCTGAGGCAATTCTCCTGTCATTGATGAGAACTAAGACAATCTTTAACAAAGAGTGTAACAGTAGTAACTAAATTAATTTAATTTAATTTAATTTAATAATATTTCTATACCGCCCTTCTCCCGAAGGACTCAGGGCGGTGAACAGGACAAGAATAAAAATACAGATTACAAAAGTTAAAAGAAGATGAAATAAATGCCCACATACTAAAATACATCTTTAAAACCTAATAAAATAACAATAACAACCCCCCCCCCAATCCCCTCATCAGGCCAGGCCAGCTTGTTCAAAAAAGTATGTTTTTAGCTCGCGGCGAAAGGAGCGGAGGTCGGGCGCCATCCGGAGCTCAACCGGTAGCTGATTCCATAGCTCCGGGGCGCCCACAGAGAAGGATCTCCCCCTGGGGGCCACCAGTCGACATTCTCTGACCGGTGGCACCCTGAGGAGGCCCTCTCTGTGGGAACGCACAGGGCGGAGGGAAGTCGATGCCGGCAGCAGGTGTTCCCTCAGGTACTCCGGACCCCTGCCATGTAGGGCTTTGAATACCATTACTAGTACCTTGAATCTCACCCGGAAGGCAACTGGCAACCAATGCAGCTCACGGAGCAGAGGTGTAACGTGGGAGTATCGGGAGACTCCCAACACAACTCTCGCGGCTGCATTCTGTACCAGTTGGAGCTTCCGGGTGGTCCTCAAGGGCAGCCCCATGTAGAGAGCGTTGCAGTAGTCTAGTTGAGAGGTCACGAGCGCATGAGTGACCGTGCATAGATCATCCCGGCTTAGATAGGCCCGCAACTGGCGCACCAGGCGAACCTGGGCGAAAGCCCCCCTAGTCACAGCTCCTATATGGTCTTCCAGGGTGAGCCGTGAATCTAGGAGGACTCCCAAGTTGCGAGCCCTATCTACGGGGGGTAATAGTTCACCCCCCATAGCGAGAGGTGGAATGTCCGAATAAACCCGGGATGAAGGTATGCAAAGCCACTCAGTCTTGTCGGGGTTGAGTTGAAGTCTGTTCCTCCCCATCCAGACCCGAACCGCCTCCAGGCAACGGGACATCACGTTGAGGGCATCACTGGGGTGGTTTGGGGTCGAAAGGAAAAGCTGGGTATCATCAGCATACTGATGATACCCAACTCCAAAACCACGAATGATCTCACCCAGCGGTTTCATATAGATGTTGAACAGGAGGGGCGAGAGGACCGACCCCTGAGGAACTCCACAAATGAGAGACCTCGCGGTCGACCTCTGCCCTCCTGCCAACACCGACTGCGAACATCCCTGGAGATAGGAGGAGAACCACTGTAAAACCGTGCCTCCCACTCCCAATCCCCTGAGACGCCGCAGCAAGATACCATGGTCGATGGTATCGAAAGCCGCTGAGAGGTCTAATAGGACCAGAACAGAGGAATGCCCCCTGTCCCGAGCCCTCCAGAGATCATTCACCAGCGCGACCAATGCCGTCTCCGTGCTGTGCCCGGGCCTGAAACCCGATTGGTACGGGTCTAGATAATCCGCTTCATCCAGGACCAGAGGGAGCTGATGTGCCACCACACTCTCAACAACCTTCGCAAGAAAGCGAAGGTTGGAGACAGGACGAAAGTTGTTCAATACAGCTGGGTCCAAGGCAGGCTTCTTGAGGAGAGGCCTCACCACCGCCTCTTTCAAGACGGCGGGGAAGCTGCCCTCACTCAAAGAAGCCGATATAATTGCCTGGAACCAGCTGCGTGTCCTCTCCCGGGCTGCATAGACCAGCCAGGAAGGGCACGGGTCCAATAAACATGTGGTGGTGCTCAGCCTCCCCATGATCCTGTCCACTTCCTCCGGAGTCACAGAATCAAACTCCTCCCAGGTGATATCGACAAGACCGCCCGCGTCCTGCTCGACAGACTCTGCCCAGTCAGAGTCCAGACCGGTCCGAATCCGAGCGATTTTGTCCGACAGATGCTGGTTAAACTCCTCAGCACGACCCTGCAAGGGTTCCTCCCTCACCTCCTGATTCAGGAGGGAGCGAGTCACCCTAAACAGGGCGGCCGGGCGATTATCTGCGGACGCGATAAGGGTGGCGAAGTGGTTAGACCTCGCCTCCCTTATCGCAGCGAGATAAGACCTAGTATAGGTTCTTAGTCGCAATCGGTCGGATTCGGATCAGCTGGATCTCCAACTGCTCTCTAGGCCCCGTCTCCGACGCTTCATCTCCCGGAGCTCCGCGGAGAACCATGGAGCTCGACGGGATCTGCACTGGTTCAGGGGCCGCAGGGGTACAACTCGGTCAAGAGCCTCAGTGGCTGCCCTTTCCCAGGCTTCCACTAAGGCGTCTGCCGAGCTGTGAGCAAGGGAGGCAGGTGGGGACCCCAGCGCCGCCTGGAACCTCTGGGGATCCATTAAGCGTCTGGGGCGGTACCATTTAATTGGTTCCACACACCCACGGCGGGGGGTGGCAAAATGGAAGACCAGCCGCAGGAGATGATGATCGGTCCATGACAGGGGCATAACAATTGGGGAGCCCCCACCAAGATCATCTAACCACCGTCCAGATAAGAAAACTAAGTCAAGAGTGTGGCCTCCCTCATGAGTCGGTCCCGAAATTACTTGCGTCAGGTCCATGGCCGTCATGGAAGCCATGAACTCCCGAGCCAACTCAGATGATCCAGCGATGGTAGATTGAAGTCCCCCAAAACTATAAGTTTCGGGAACTCAATCACCAACCCAGAGAGGACATCGAGAAGCTCAGGCAGGGCTGCTGCTATGTGACTAGGCGAAAGGTACACCAGCAGCAAGCCCAACTGCGCACCAGGGCTGCATCTCAAAAAGAGAGACTCACACCCGACTATCTGGGGAACGGTGGCCTCCCACGGACACAAGGTCTCCCTCATGACAACAGCCACACCCCGACCCCTACCCTGAGCCCGAGGCCGGTGTAGCACCCGGAAACCTGGTGGGCAAAGGTCAACCAGAGGAATCCCTCCCTCTGGGCCCAACCAAGTCTCTGTGATGCAAGCCAGGTCCGCCTGCTCGCCCTCGACCAAGTCACGGACGAGAGGAGCTTTATTAGCGACAGACCTGGCATTTAAGTACACCAGCCGGAGCTCAGGAGGCTGCACATCCTCACTCCCAGAGCCTCGGGGCGGAGCCAGAGGGTCGGAGTGCCCCACTGCTTTTAAGTAGCGGAGAGGCCTTCCCTGAGGACGATACGGCCCTCTGCTCCTGCACCTGCTGCCATTCCCTAACGTTGTGGGAATAGGTATTCCCACGACCAGCCCTGGAGCCCCGGAGGCAACCGACCCTCGCTCCTCCCCCCCGTGAGCTACCTTGGCACTGGCCTGAACAGAGGTTGTTGGACTGCCCCCCTTGTCCAAACAACCAAAAAGAGTACCCTCCCCCCTCCCTAGCCCCCTAAAAAATTTAGAAAGAAAACTAATTAGTACTACATCTGAATAAACTCTTAACAATTTTGTACAGGTAATCCTCGAGTAACGACCACAATTGAACCCAAAATTTATGTTGCTAAGTGAAACATTTGTTAAGTGAGTTTGTCCCATTTTACGACTTTTCTTTCCACAATGGTTAAATGAATCATTGCTTTGTTGCTTATCAGAAAGTTGCAAAAACTGATCACATGACCCCGGGACATTGCAACTGTCATAAAAATGAGCCAGTTGCCAACCATCTGAATTTTGATCATGCAACCATGGGGATGTTGCAACAGTTGTAAGTGAAAAATGGTCATAAATCACTTTCTTCAGTGCTGTTGTAACTTTGAACAGTCACTCAATGAACTGTTGTACACAAAGGTTTACCTGAATATATAAACTATAGTTTGCAAAGTGCAGTCAAAGATCATAACTGATTATATCAGCTGCCTCCCATGGCTTAAATTAAGTAAAATTCTAATGTAATTAATCATTTTTATTCTTAGCAGAAACTAGGGAAGCCTAACATTTGTCCAAGGATTCATTTGGAACATGGTTAAAAAGCCACAACTACACCTGTATCTCCCTAATTTGATCATGCAGTTTTTAATGGCTAGACGAAATAATCTGGGAATGTCATTATTTTGGAACAGAATCGTTGTTACACAATGAAACCATCTATGGCTACTTACAGACTTTCAATACAGTATGTGGAACGTGCATATTCCAATTCAAATGAAGAAGCTTATGCTCTGAGAAAGACGGCCATTCATTTCAAAGAACTGGAATAAAGTATTTACTGGGCCTGACCTTTAATTAAAAACAGCATTTAAGAATTGTGGTGGCGCAGTGGTTAGAATGCATATTGCAGGCTAACTCTGCCGACTGTCAGCAGTTCGATCCTGAACACCTCAAGGTTGACTTAGCTTTCCATCGTTCCAAGGTCAGTAAAATGAGGACCCAGATTGTTGGGGGCAATATGTAAACCACTTAGAGAGGGCTGTAAGGCACTGTGGAGCAGCATTTATGTCGAAGTGCTATTGCTGCTTGCTAGCTGCTATAGGTAGTCCTCGATTTACAACTATTCATTTATCAACTGTTCAGAGTTACAACAGCACTGAAAAAGTGATTAATGACTGGTTCTTGCTTTTACAACCATCAGAGCATTCCCACTGTCATGTGATCAAAATTTGGGTCCTGGGCAACAACTGGCATGTGTTTACAATGGTTGCAGTGTCCCAGGATGACATGATCACCACGTGAAACCTTCTCAGCGATCATCCAACAAACAAGTTAATAGAGGAAGCTGGATTCACTTAATGATCTCAGGATTCACTCAACTGCAGTGATTTGTTCAAACAGTCATGGCAAAAATGGGCATAAAATTGGGGGTAACTCACTTAACAACCACCTTGCTTAGCAAGAAAAATTCTGGTCCCAAATGTAATCATAAGACTACCTGTGTCAACGAGAGGAATTTTTTTGCCAAAGGGCAAGATTTATCAGCCCAAATTAATATTACACGTGTAAGCAAGGTATCCTTTCTACAGAAGATTGAAACAATTTCTGAAATTGTATTGATTATCAGAAACATTTGCTAGGTTAGCTATGAGAAATGAAGAATGTAGACCAGGGGTCTTCAAACTTGGCCCTTTTAGGACCTGTGGACTTCAACTCCCAGAATTCCTCAGCCAGGCACACTGGCTGAGGAATTCTGGGAGTTGAAGTCCACAAGTCATAAAAGGGCCAAGTTTGAAGACCCCTGATTTAGTAGACCAACCTTTACAAAATTATGCACTCTTGAATTCTGAATTTGGGTGGTTTCTGTTTCCATTTTAAAGAGTGGCCACCAGGTGGCGCTATCCTACATAGAATTAGCTCAAAGAATCCTGTTCCAAATTTTATACATAAAGATGTATAAACAAACAAATAAAGGGAAACTTAGATTTGGGGGGCTTTGTTGTTGTTTTGTTTTGTTGTAGGAAAACAGTTTCTCAAGCAATTCATTCAGAATGCCATGAAATTAAACTGACAGCAGAGATAAATAGAACATCTAAAACCGTCAATACTATGCAGTCATGAGCAACAAGAATGTTAAATATGAATATACGTGTGTTTGTGTGTGTTAAATGCACCTAACATATTACAGTTTATGCAAACTGTAACCCGATTTAGATTTTCACCTTTCTCACAAAGCAGATATATTTAAGGTATAAAAGAAATCAATGGATTTTTGCTGACAGAATTGAAACCTGGCCTGGCAAGCCGCTATGTGTCCAATTCAGAAGTAAATTCCATTTAAATTGTACAGGATGGCAATACAGAATTTTCTTTATTTGTAAAAATACACACAATAGAGCAGAGGTCCCCAACCTTTGGGGCACCAGGGACTGGTTCTGTGTAGAAAGACCGGAGAGTGTGTGGTTTTGTGTGCTGCCTGCATCCCACAAATGGGGTGTTGCTTTTTTGTATGGCCCAGTTGTTGGCATGCTGCAGCCTGGTTCCCATCCATGGACTGGGGGTTGGGGAACCCTGGCATAGAAGAAATCATTATCTTTTTTATCTACAGATAACCCTGGAAACATAAATAGAAGGAAATGTCCACACAAAAAAATACATAGAATTTTACTATGAATCTACAGTCCTATACTTGAGGTTCAATTGTCATTAAATATAACCAGATACAGAAAGGGAAATAATGTGGGCTACTGAGTTCACTCGTCAAAGCAGTGTCAATAGTAATTTGTATTTATATTTATAGGTCTAAAACAATGTGCATGGAGTGTGTCAAACTGTAGATTTTCTGCCCAAAGTAGATTACAAGGAAAAAAACTAACGTGGAAAACAACCTACAAAATATAAATAAGTAGAACATCAGAAATAACAAAATTCTGTCTCTCTCCATAGATGAATTACACCTTCAGACATGCCTCACCAGTAACCACAATGGCTGAGGCTTTAAAACAGGTGACGATGAAGTCTAGTAGAACTTAGAACAAGCCATTGGTGCCAGAAACCACAGAAGTGATGGATTAAGCATGGATTAATTAGCCACCATAGCTGTCCTTAATTTACGACCGTTTATTTAATGACCATGTGGAATTACAACAGCAGTGAAAAAAGTGACTTATGACCATCCTCACATTTACAACTGTCCCGGCGTCCCTGCACTCTGAGCACTTGGCAGCTAGTAGGCATTTACAATGATTGCAGCATTCCTGCATCACATGATCGCTATTTGTGACTTTTACAGGGGGCCTCCCACAATCAAAGTTAATGAGGGAAGCCGGATTTGCTTAATGACCACAATCATTTGCTTAACCGCCACAGTAAAAAAGGTAAAATTGGCCACTATTCACTTAGCGATTGCATTGCTTAGCGACGGAAGTTCCAGTTCCAACTGTGGTTGTAAGCAGTGGTGGGATTCAAATATGTGAACAACTGGTTCTCTGTGTAGACGCTGCTTCCGGAAGTCCATTCTGGGCCTGGGCAACAAAAAAAATCAGCTACCGGTTCTGCTGAAGTGGTGCGAACTGGCTTAATCCCACCACTGGTTGTACATCAAGAAGAACCTGTAGTGATGTGTATCACCATCAAATTAATTTCTGTCACACAAATCTCCTGTACCTGTCTCTGAATCCAAGTCATGAGGCTGTTTCCCAACAAGTCTTGTCTCTAATCTGCTGGATAATTTTCAAATACCTCTCCTCTATTCCCATTCTCCAATAAAAGTTCAGCAGCCACACTACCTAAAGTCATTTTCAGTGGGCGCATTAAGAATAGAATTGAAAATTTTATCCAGAAGCTTTGCTATTCATCCTGCTTATTTTCATACTTCTAAGAAAAATGAACCTGCTGCATACATTGGCCTGGTGTCCAAAGAAATACAACCATGCTCCGCCATTCACATGAACACACATGATGCTTTCCCCCCTCAACCTGTAACACCCTTTTGCACCCCGTCTCTGACTACGAGGGAGCCTCAAATGCAGCATAGGAGCTGGCTTAAAGGATGCAACTGTAATATGCATTTTGGTCTCTCAGAACTGCTTGGGCTTGTAAATGGATTGTGCAAATGCTACAATTCTCCCCTTTTAAGATATTCTCTCAGCTCTCACAAACTTTTTAAAGGCATGCATGTACTGAATACACAATTATATTCTCTGAAAAGATGCAGGATTTGAATATTGTTCATAGAGCAAATCAAGATAGATAACAGTGCCCATAATTTTAAATATAAGTACTGTAGCCCATGATTAAAATAAGGAGGTCAATACAAAAGGAAATTGAGATGTGTTTAAAAGCTTGGAGGAGGAAAAGTTAATCACTTAATAAATACGATAGAGAAGTGCTATTTTAAAAAGTAGACACACTTGTTAGTCAAACAACATACCATATTTTATCAGGGCGGTACAGCCCTTTTGAAAGTATACCAATTCTCTATTACAGTATTTCAATAATAATCTCTATTATTAATAATTCTCTATTATTCATTAAAGTAGCCATTTTTTTAATGACTTGGACATGAACCTGAAAAAAAACTGAGGAAACCATAGTCTGCAACTAAGGTGAGTGATACAGTGATACTACCTGACATGATACATGCTTCAGGCATGTTTAAAAACCTGGGGAAGAATAGGCTCATGCATGAGCAAAATCTGAAGTACAACCAAAGCAAAATCAAATTAATAGATAGATAGATAGATAGATAGATAGATAGATAGATAGATAGATAGATAGATAGATAGATAGATAGATAGCCTTAAAGGATTGCAATTTAGATCAATTTGTAGTTTGAGTCCCAGCATTTGCCTAAGGCTTTAATTATCTCATGGAATCATTACAAAAGTAGTATACTCCTGATGCATAAATATAGGAACTCATTTATTCCTTAATTAGTGGAGAATATTCAACATCAATGAATATTCAGTAGCACCCAAGTATCTTGTACACATCTAGAATCTATGAGAAAAATAATAAAGCCTACATAGGATGAAAATTAAGACTTTAATTCAGATTCACTTGCTTGAACTGTAGCTGTGAAGTTCTATTGTACTCTTAATATGGGTTTTTTTAAAAAAATGACCTAGTGAGAAATATATTTGTATTAATATTTTGGTTGTATTTTGTGTTAATTTCCTGGCCAAGAAGAACAGAGATCCAGTCTTTCCTGGTCAAGAAGAAAAGAGATCCAGTCACCAGCATTAAAAAAGCAAAGAAAAAGAAAGCTACAAATTAATAAATAATTGGACTGATATCATCTAAGTCCCATGTATAAACATTACAGCTGCCTTTTAAAGACCATACATTTATGACTAGAACTGTGGCCTAATTTTTTTGGACTATAAAAGTATTCCTATTTATTTTTCTGAGCAAAGAACAAAAACATAACCATTTATAAACATTAGATGCATGTATGCTGTTCACAGAATGGAATCCCCAGAGTGAAATGTGGTATACATTTGAAGCTTTGCAGAAGAAAATGAAAAATTAGACCATAGATAAGTATTATACTGCTCGTAAAATACTATGCTTTTAAAAACTTTAGCCCAGACAACTAGCTATATACATTATGTCATTCTGAAATTTTTATTATTATTTAAATAATGGTTTTCTAGATGGTACAATATACCATAAAGCTGAAATCAGTGGTTAAAAAAATCAATATGAAGTGACAAATAAATATAAGATTGTCCAAGTCAGAAGAAAATGTTTTAAAAAATCAATTTTGGAGGTAAATATTAGGCTTGCTGAGGACATACCTGAGATTTGTAAATGGATTTCAAAGGTTTTGGCCATTAGCAATTGTTGCCTTTATTTAAAATGACAGTTTAAATAGAGAAAATTACTCCAATGGACATTTAACAAAAACTACTAGTAGCAGTACTTTCTTATAGTCACTAATCAGAATTCAACAAATTACCAACTAATTATTATTTTTTTTATTTCAGGAAACCTGGTCAGTTAACAATCAGTTTTAAGTGACTACAAATTCCTTTCTTTGACAGCAAGCCTTTCAGTATGATGAAGCTGAATGCAACCAAGTTGCATTGTACAATTACATAGCTAGATGTATTCAGTTACTAGGCAAAGTCCACACTGTTAAAGTTTAATCAGTTTATTAGTGGTTGCAGTAATAAGTCCCAAATCAAGAGGTAGTGGACCAAGTAGAATCTTAATTAAGCTAGCTTATAATTAATTATCTTTCTACTTACATAATAGTTTCTAGTGATTTAAAAATTATGATTTAGCACCAGCTAGTGTCATTCCCACTCTGATACTATTTTTCTTTTCTTTTCTTTTTTAAAAAAAATGTCATTAAAATAGAGTTATATAATATGAATTTTTCAGTCCCCAGAAAAAAATTGAAACAATTTGAAACTTGCCTTTTTGTGTTATAAATATTTTAAGAAATGTGAAATAGAAGCATTTAGTAGCAGTAAGACATCTAAAAGTGTGTTTGACCCAAATTCTAAAAATCAATCCCACTAATCCACATATATTTTTGTTTCCAGATATTTTTCATACCTAGTATTGAGTTTTGTGTGTTTATAACAGGAATTATGTTCTATTTACCAATGATATTATTATTATTATTATTATTATTATTATTATTATTATTATTATTATTATTATTATTATTATTATTTAATCATCGCATAGTCAGCCAAATGTTCAGAGTGGATTTAGCATTTTTGTCTACCTATCAAGTCCTTATCAAGGACCTGGGATAGACAGATGTGGATGTTGATTATTATTATTATTATTATTATTATTATTATTATTATTATTATTATTATTATTATTATTATTATTATTATTATTATTATTATTATTATTTCAAATAATTCACAATATTTCCACTGGCTACAAACAAATCATTTAAACAAAGTCTGCATTTTATATTAATTTCAGACTTGCTGAATATAAAAAACTGGATTGTTTCTAAGTCCAGTATAAATACATTATTCACCATTTAA
This sequence comes from Vipera berus, assembly GCF_964194415.1. NCBI lineage: Eukaryota > Metazoa > Chordata > Lepidosauria > Squamata > Viperidae > Vipera > Vipera berus. The sequence goes on from NC_138204.1 coordinate 74,389,721, forward strand.
AAGATAGGAATGTTTGAAATACATTTAAGTTTTTCCACTGGGAAGATGCTCACAAAAACATTACCTTAGAGAATAATACATATCAAATGCACACTGAAAAATAGCACACCAAAAAATGGGCAAAAGTTATTACATGGGGGAAATGATACACAAAAGTGAACAGAAATGTTTGAGCTAAATGTGTCTGCCTGAAGATGGGGTCAAACTATACGTACAATCTGTCACACGGATTGCAATTTGGAGAGAAAACGTCCATGACTACACAACTTGACAAAAGTATCATTAAGACAATAATTGCACCTTGAAGAAAAGGAAATTGACTGAATCATGGATCCCTACCTTCATTTCTTAAAAAATTTAGACTGGTTTAGATACTTGTGCATTTGGTGGAACAATCTTTACATGTACCAAGGTAGGAATCTGCAGTAATCCTGATATTCTTGGACTGTAAGACTCATCATACTGTTGTATCGTGTTGACCTAAGTCTACAGGACTTCAAATATCAGGGAGGCCTCAGATTTATTACTCCTGTTCTATGCAGTGAAAGGGGGAGATAGAGGGTAGCAATACTTGAAAAGATTGTGTCTTGCATCCACTTATGACTCTAGTGAGATCACATATTGTATACATGTAGGAAATATAATATGCTACAATCACTGAAATAATTTTATGTCAAACACAATTTGGACTGTTTTCTAGATGCATTTAAGGAAAGATGTATGCACAGGCAGATGTCTGTCTTGACAAACTTGACAAACTGGCATTAGAAAGTATTGGCAAATGACAGGTATTTTCCTGCAGCTGCAGGGCGCAGTGTTGAGTAGGCTTATGAGGCTAAGGATATCAATCAAAGATGTAAATACCTTTGCTCCATAATTGTATTTGTGTATCTCCTGCTTATAATTCTTATTCATATCATTTTACCCTAACAATCTTTATAAAAACTAACCAAATGTAAATAGCAATGTAATCCCACAAATAATCACACTTTTAAGGGCTAATAAGGAAGAGTTAGCATCTAAGAAATTAAGTATTAACTAATTACATAGTGATTTATCATTAAGTTCTACAGATCTCAAAGACGTTTTTTTAAGCAGATAAGCCTTGGATTTTACCACAGATGAGGTAAAAACAATTCTAGATGCTAAAACTAGATGCTATTATCAATATCTGACATATTATCGGATTCTTCTCTAAAGAGAAACTGGCCAAGTATGCTATTAATCAACAGGAAATATTCACATATGTTTCTGACATGTTTTGCTTCTTCACAATTTAACCATTTATTGAAACTATACAAAAATAGGCAAATCATTACCTCATGGAAATAGCTTTCAACTTTTCACATTCCAGATCTTAAATTGGATTCTGTTCTGTTAAACTAATATTGACAAATATCATATTGGCAAATGGTTTTGGATCTTTTAACCTACCATTCATTATTTTAATATAGTTTTATTTATTTACCCAGTCACAAAAACCTTCAATTTACTTCCAGGCAATGTAAAGAATCTTGAGACAATGAGTAAAACATGTTTTAAAATTCATTCTAAAGGGTGAGTAAGGATACCTTTTTCTGGTTTCTTTTTTGCATTGTTTCAAAAAAAATATTCCCTGATCCCTAGCTCACTTTATGTAAAAGCAAAAACTTCAAGCATCTTGATATTTAAGCTCTAGTGGGAGGACAAATTATGCACTACTCAGAATATTTTCCTCTTTTTGTACCAAAACCAAGTAAAGCAATCATAGCAACCAGAATAAAATGATATGCTTATTTTCACCACAAATCTGTTTACCTATCTTAATTGTGGGTGGGATAAAAGAGGCAGAATTGATACCTACTACCTCTAATATTTTGTTTAATATTTTGCCTATACACTTAACATTTTTCTTTCCATTTTCTTATGAAAAGTATCTTTTCCTGAAAACCAATACTTTTGCTGACAAGAAAGTAGATGTTCACTTAATCAGAAAAGACAGCACCGTTAATTTTGAAACTTAAGACTCCACAGTCCAGGCAGTTGAATAAAAATCCCAAGGACTAAATGATTTGAAGATTTCAACTGTTCTACCATAATTTATGTTACTGATAGAAGGTTCAAACCAGGCTTTCTGTCTATATATTTCTGAAGGAGAATTTTATGATGAATTCTTCACTTCAGCAGAGCTTCTTCTGAAAAAGTAGGTTAGAAACTCAGTGTATGATGCATAGATAAAACCACAATATAAACTATAATTCTTTGTAAATGCTCTTATCTACAGAGGAGCAATTTTGTAAATATTCATATACACATGCTTTCCTGGGAGATATAATGAAAATTACAGTGTGGATTGATTGAGAGTGCCTTCTTGAGCTAAAGAATCTTAAGGAAAACAGAGAGCATTTTAATGAACGCAATTTCTCAACATCTATACATATCCCTTGTTATAGTATAAAAAATAAAACTGCTGGATGAGTGACTCTTCAGGGTGCTATGCATATTGCCTCATTAATTAAAAAAAATCCTTATATACCTGTGCAGTAAATCACATGTTTTGTATATTTGAAACTTCAGCTTCAGTCTCTTGATGCAATCTAAAACTTCTTAATTTACTGACAGGACCAATAAAAACTTCTCCCTGAGAGCAGTTACTATCTTGAGCTAGATGGACTTTGCATACCTACTGAAGGAAGACTAACCCATTTCTACATGATCACACACACACCCTTTTTTCCTATGTAGAAGAAACGATTATATATATTTCTGATTGATTGCGTGACACATAATGTGAACATCAAGGGACAGAGAGAGTACTCTATACATTTGGGTTATAAACTCACAAATGCCACAATTTCATAACTAAAAGGGTTCCTTTGTCGTGTGTTTATATTGTTGCTATAGTTATGATTACACACAAACACACACAATCTCATACGTACATATGAAACCATTTTACGCTGCTTTCTGCATCTGAGAATTTAAATATTTCCAAACACAGACCTTAATACCGCACTGAAAAGCTTGTCTCTTTTCCTTCATGCTCCAGTAAAGAAATCTGAAATGACCTACCTCTAGAACCTTTTTACTTCTCCACTTCTAATTTATCGGCAAACAGCAAAAGGAAAGAAAGTCAGCTATACCATATAACGTATCATGTGTACTGAGTATTTTTGACCTACAAAGAATCCCTATTGTTATAATTCTTAATATAATAATTGCTGATCATGTTATACAAACACACACACACAGACAGACACACACACAAACACACACACACCATATATGGTTTGAAGGGGGGAGTATTTCAGATATTTGCATTTTTATGGAAAATGCTTTTCCTTCCAAAGTTTTGGAGAAAAAAAATCTTTGCAATTTGATTTGACGTCCCTTTTGTGTACTCTTTCATTAATTTACCTTTTAAGGTGTCAGTCAATTCACTGCAATAACTAGACAAAGAATTTACTTTATTATAATGAAACTCTTCCTTTATCAGGGAAGAATGTCCTAACAATTCAACTTAGCATTTAAGAAAATGTTTCCAGTATCGTTCAATGTTCCATGTAAAAAAGTAATAATCATCATCACAGAAAAATTAAAAACAAAGAATAGCATGGCTAATTGATATTCAAACATCTTAGCCTTTAAAAATCAGCTTTTACAATTAGGTGGGGGAAAGCATATTTGTCTCTTTAATTGAAATGAATAGGTGACTTTTTTGTTGGATGTATTTCTATTAAATTACATTAGCATCATCTAATATTCATCATTATTTATACCACCATCAGCATGTAAAACATTGACAGCATGGTATTAAAAAAAAAATCTGTTTTGTTGACAATATTCAGTTGTACCATTTCCCAAACAACAAAGCCTAAATAAATTGAATAGGGCAGCAGGACAAAAAATCAGTTTTTCTTCATTTAACAGATTTTCTACCAATTTAAGATGTCCATTTTATTTTTAGATCAGACCATAAACGTAGTTTAGATTATTAGCCCCCCCCTTTGTACACTATTATCTTTGAATAGGGGGGAAAAATCAATGCTTGTAATTGTTTTAAGCGTGCTGCTTTTTGACACTAGGGGTCATTTAAGCTTGCACTCCCGCTGTGTACTACTAAACATTCAGAGAATACAAAATTTCTCAGAAGGCAGCATTATTAAGAAAACCATTTTGCTGAGTCCTGACTGACAATTTTCTGTTAATACAGCTGTAAATTGATCCCATTGCAATTGGGATCAGTGTGTGATCTGTGATATATCTGTGAAAATATCGATCAAAGCCACATGGATTTGTGGGAACATGAATTTTATAAAGGGATATTGCTACCTCCATATTATATGATTGCTTTTTTTAATCACACTCTTCTTTTCTCACAAGTAAATAATATGATCTCTGATCAAAATGGGTTATTTCCCTGTTGAAAATGTCACACCATTATACAGCTGTAAATCCCTGAGCTCTAATATGGATGATAAAACAGCACCTGTGAATTAATTGAAAGAAGAATTAGAACATACCTACACATCCCATTATTGGCTTTTTATGTAATTATTATGAAGTTTCTCATAATTTCCTTATTTTGTGCAAGGGAACATTCCCACTGGACTCAAGATTTAGGCCAACTCTGCAGATTTATTTATGTTTCTTTTAATATTTCAACTTCTTACAGATATTTAATTTTTAATTTTTTTTAGTTACAATCTTTTTTCATAATAAATTCCACCACAGCATACCAGATACACTATTATTGCCCCAGCTGTTAGATTGATTTGAGTATTATCAAATAAATAGATGTATACCTATGCCATTGCTTGGAATTAATTGAGTGAGAAGGTAATGCTATAATCCTGTACGTGGGAAATATATATATTCCACTCAACTCAGCCTCTCTTTAGAGTAGAAATGCACAGCAGATCACTTTCAGTTTCTTCTTGTGGATTTTAGATCAAACCTGATAATTAGCTCCCAACTTCACTCATGAGCTATAGATACAAATATAAAAAAGATACTGTCACCCAACCATGTCCCACAATTTACCTTCCCATTAGTAGGAACTAGAACTCTCCATTAAAAAACAGTTGCACATACACTTTCAAAAAAAGATTTCTTACATTTTTCTAAGATAATTTTTAGCATAAAAGCAGCAACAGATTTTGAACAATCTTTGTAGAGGAACTGTCAACTTAGAACCTATTTCTATTTTAGTAAGTCATGCTTTTTCCAAATATGGAAAGAGTTCTTAGAAGCAAAATGTATTCAAAATTCAAAAGCTCTTGAGGTTGAGATCTGACATTTTGTTTTCTGTACCAATACAAATAATCTTTAAACTCTGATAGCATTACCATTTCCTCTAAAAACCTTTCTATAACATTTTGGAATTTAGTGAAGTCCTCCATGTGTGATTTCTTATAATTCTACTTTCTGAAAGCCTGACAAAGTAGTGAATTTGAAATTCTAATATTATCATAGAATCACAATTGTCATATTGTGCCTAATCTTCTGCCAGCAGTACATCAAATTTAGGTGAATCTTGAGTCAGATTTAGTCCCAACTGGGTACGATTTTCACACAGGATATGCAGTGTGCCTCTTGCAGTTGTGTGTTAGACATTGAATGGATATTTGTCTCTACTCGAAGTTAGGGAGATATATATTGTAAAAACCTGCTTTCTGAACAGGTTTAATGAGAGACACAAATTTAGTAAGCTGACCAGCTTTCAGAATTCCTAGCCAGATTGGTCAGATATAGACTACAGTCCTAAACATGGGTGTCTACAGGTATAGTTAAAGGTAACAATAAAGGAGAATATTTGTAGCTCAGGGTTGAAATGAGGGGTCCTTGGTGCTCTCTGAGCTGGCTTGTTTTCTTGCAGATGTTTCATTACCCAAACTAGGTAACATTATCAGTGCTAGTACCCCCCCCCTTATAGTTAAAGAAAAAGCCAAGATGGTGGATGTCACCATGCAGAGCTCTGTTGTTGTTTTTAATGCATACCTCTCTCACACACATTTATCCCATTGCGACTCTATGGCACCATATAATGGTGATTTTATTATGTTTTTTTCTTAATTTAATATTTTATGTCCTATATTGCATTGTCCAATCTATCTAGAAAGCACCAGATTAGGAAACACTAAATAGATTTAAAATCGTCACAAAATGTCTGATCATTTTTATGTGGAGTAAAATGTAATCCCATTGTGTGAGTGGGTTTACTGCCAAATAAATAGAACTAACACTGCATCCTGAGGTTGATAGCCTATGCCAGGGATCTACAAACTTGACAACTTTAAGACTTGTGGCCACATTTGGAGACCTCTGGCCAATGTATACAATAGTCAGATTCATTCATTTCAAGAGGGTTGATTTATGAGAGGATGGCATAGAACTGTATTTTAAATGTGTAAAATTTCAGCTTGATCTCTTTAAATTAATAGGGTAGCAGATGATCACAGATGTTGCATGCATTGTATGAAACTCTGGATCAGGGTTTATGGATGGAATATGTTCACAAATATATTTAAAAATCCATTTATCATCATGAATGTTTGAAATATACATTGAGAGATATTTCCCAAAATAAAGGGAGAGGTTTATCTGCCTACCAGACCTAATTTTATATCATGAAACTTGCAAGTGGTTTAAATGTGCACCCAAATTGTACAGTTCACCTTAAGCAGTTCACACAGCTTTTTTAATCTGCATCCAATAAGGAATGAAAATAGTACCAACTAGGAGCAAACCCTAATCCGCTGTCTGGCTTCAATCATTAAGCTACAAAAAATATCTGGTGATATTTACTTGCTTACTCACTTCTTCGTAGCAATAGATCCCTTGCTTCCATTTTAGTCCCAAGTGAGAAGAATGAAGGAGGCAATTAGAAACTTACAGAATGAACAACTAACTTAAAAACAATATAATAATGGATCGATAAACCATGATCTAGTAGCAAAAAAAAACATTTTAAAAATGAAGGTGGAAAACCCATTATTTTGCAACATGCAATTGGCAATGGAAATTTAAATGCATACTAATTCCTCCCACCAACTGTGATATCCAAAATGCTGTATGTACAGACTTACATCTGATTTGCCTACTTGTAAATCTTGCTCTACTATGATAAGCATCTTCATTGGGGTTATAAATAAAAGTTTCTCATAAATATCTTCAAGATTGGACTATTAATAAGCTTCATTATTCTATTTGTTTGTTAAACAAGCAATTGTTTTAATTATTACGCCAAACATGTATCATTACTGTTAAGAACTGCTAAGAAATAATCTCAATCGGAGGCTTCACAGGAACAGTATCATGCCTGCTTTATTTAACACCGGGCAACGTATAAACTGTTAGGTCATTGTTTCAGAGATGCTTCCTTACCTAAACAGGAAAACAGAATGATCATAACTTGTCAAAAAGCAGTGGGAGCAGGAGCAACAGTTTCCAGCTCCTTTCCCATTGACATTCCAACATTGAAAAGGAGCATTGGAAATGACAATCACCACAGCTGACTGTGGCAGCATTAAAGTGACCACAACATTGCCAAATTTCAATGCCATGGGAGTAATGGGTCCTGGCTTTTTTTTTAATGTATTCTGTAAGTTAGTCCAACTGGGGTATCTTGATTCAAAAACAGTTGCCCTATGATACACCATTTCACCCAACTGAAGGTTCGAAACAGACATAAGAGTTTTCAGTAGTATACAGATGACAAGATATACAAGTATACAATTCAGATAAATGTGTTGTTACTGGAAAAACAATTTAATACGAATCACCCATACCTAAGGAGGTACAGATTGTTAATAGTTAAATATTAGTATGGATTGCCCTTTGAGAAATAGCATCTTTGCCTAGAAATAGGTTTAATTTTCATAGCTTTAAATACTCCATCATTATATATTTGTTGCATCCAAAGTGATAACACCACTATAATGTAATAATTAAGGGAAATAAGCAAGTTTTTTTTAAAATGTGATCAAATCACATTACTACCATTCTATTAATTAAGTCTCACTAAATCTGGATACCAATGAATTTTTATTTTTATTTTTATTTTAATTCCATTTATATCCCGCCCTTCTCCGAAGACTCAGGGCGGCTTACAAGCTTAGCAGTAGCCTTCATTCTATGTATATGCCTGCTTATTAGGGCTTTCACACACCCCCAAGCGGCATTATTACAAAGTCAGCTTAATTGCCCCCAACAATCTGGGTCCTCATTTCACCTACCTCGGAAGGATGGAAGGCTGAGTCAACCTTGAGCCTGGTGGGATGCGAACCTGCACTTTTGGGTCTTTTTGGCCAACTTATGTCCCCTATTGCTCATTCAGCCAGAACACTTTATTTAAATTTATAATGGTGGTTATGTAATGATTAAACATTCAATATCCTACTAGACTCCTTCTGGATTTTTGTTGGGGTTTTACTTTTACTTTTAGGACAGAATTGGAAAGAATGGATGATATAATAATAACCCAGGGGTTTTTTTTGGGGGGGGGGAAACAGGGGGTGTGAAAGAGCTTACAAACAGCAATAGCTTCACAACAACCTCTTTTCTTTCTCCTCCCTCACCCCCCTGCCAAATAAAAACAATTTACCAAATTGTTGGGAAGTTGTTATAATTCCTTCCTTAAATTATTACTCGCCTTTAGATTAGAAATGAGGCCAGGCTTAGCAATCAGCCATAAATGGTGGGATTTCTAAAGTAGGAGCACTTGTCTGATTGTGAAGTGGAGGCCATTATTGCCTTGATTGGGTCTTTTTTCCCCCCTCTTAGCTTACTTGATTTGTAGTTGAGACACACTACTACGACACACTACTCCTCCGAGGCAATCAAAGCTTTCTCTGCTCATTTCTGCTCAACGATTTGGGGTTGACTACTTTGGCACAGCTGCCACCTTTTAGCCTACATCAGGAGATATACGTTAAACACACACACACACACACACACACACACACAAATACAAATTCACACACACAAAGTATAAAGTTTGAAACATCAAGCACTTGGATTAGAGCAAGTTTTCTCCCAAATTATCTGTTATTCCACACTTCTAATTGTGTATCTTTAGACCATATTGCCCTTCTAAAAATGGATTCTGGGAAGAGAGCTTTAGATACACATGAATTCAGCAAATGTATTGCTAGATTACCCATGAGTGGTAAATGGAATAAGCAGATCAAGGCGATTCTGATATTTTTGAACAAATCAGTAAATAGATTTATTTAGTTCCAATGGTTTGCTCATTGCAAATAATTCTCAGGAGGCACCACTAATCAATACTCAAAGTATCATCATCATTTCAGGTATAAGTGAATATAACATGAATGTTCATGCTGTAACTTTCAGGCTTCAGCTTCCTAATAAATTAGACACAACAGTCCAGGTTAGTTCAGGCTATTATTTGAGTTTCCCAAGACCAGACCAAAGTATATAACAAAATAGTTGGTTAATTTATAGCACTTCCATTTGATCAGCTGCATAAGCCTGCAAATTTATGAGCAAAATGTTTCATATGTATTTCCAACAAAGTCAGGGATTCATTCCATGCCATAACTAATAGTACAAATTCTTTCTAATTAAAGAATTTCTTCCTTAAATTCTCTCTGGTTTATTTCAGCAGAGACTTTGAAATGCGTTTAATGGTTCCTAATATCATTTCTAAGCAAGAAAAACTAGTATATTTTAATTAAAATTTTCAATCTATAAAAGCATCTTTTTCTCTTTAGTGTAACTAGCAAAATCTCTTGAATCCACAAACATTTCTGAGAAGGAAAAGTTATAAAATTGATTCTCAGGAATAGTCTTTTCATCAAAATCAGCAGTTGCCTAATTACTATCATTCAGGTGTCAAGACTAAATTACTTTTTACAAATTATTTTAAAGTTTAAATGCTAATTTATGTTGTATTGTTTTTAGATTTCTATCTATTTATAACACTACTGATTTTTTATTTAACAAAGTATTTTGTAATCCCTTAAATGCCAATAGTTATCCAACAGATTTAGCCATAGATCTATCTGGCCATCCATCCTTCTACCCATTCATCAGTCCATTCATCCATCCATCCATGTTCATTTTACATATTCTATATTCTCATTGCTTCATAGTAGTTTGATTTCAAATTTGGTGAAAATTAGATTCATAATCTAGGGTCCCAAATATTAAGGACTTTGAAATAAACCTTTCCAGTTTTTCAGAGACAAGAATTAACAATTCAAAATAGAACTTCTATTACATCTGATTATTTGAGGCAAGCTAAGAATATCCAATATAAAAATGCAATAATAAATTACACTAATAAAACTACAGCCCAAAATATCTTTTGACATAATCTATTGGTACTAAATAGGCAAAATTATAAACACTAGAAACAAATTTCTCTGAAAATATAAGTGGTTTTTCCCCTCTTCTTTCTTATAAATAGTTTTCTCTTTTTTAATAACTTTATACAAATTATTCAAAAGAGCAACACTGAACTGCCTTGCCTCTCAAGAAATTGTGCTTTCCACTCCATATCTTCTAACAAAATAAGGGCTCTTACTATAATTGAATGGTTAAATCATTGCTGACCAAAGTTTATGCCTCCCACTCTATAATACATTTTGGTGAAGATTAATATAAATCTAAGAAATTAGGCTAACGCAGAAATGATAATGATTAACTCCTTCCATGTGGTAATACAATTAGGAAAAGAAGAAAGGAAAAATATTAGTGGTTTTTTTCCTTAAATTATCCTGTCCTAGAAGGAACTTACAAACAAAATTGCAATTATTCAGTATAAAGTGGCTTATAAAACCAGTTGCCACAGCAAAGACCGCAATTTCTGGATGTGTGGACTATTATTTGTTTGTTTGTGTGTTTGTTTAAGTAATTAATTAATTTTATGCCACCATCTCAATATCCAAAATGATTCTGAATCAGATGGTCATTTCCAGGTTTTCAAATATTACTGAAGTCGTGCAGTACTGTGGATTATTTTGGAAGTGGGAAACAAATATGCCTCTTGAGCATATTATTTTCTAAATAGGCATTTTTTATTCTTGAGTCATAATGCATAGTATTTTCAAAATTCTGCTTCCACTGATTTTATTTAAAACACAATAATTATTCATGCAGCGTTACACGCACAAAAATTAAATTGTTTTTAATGGAGCTATTGAAAGCAACATTGTCCAATTCTCTTGCCAGCCTTCTTCAATTGAGTGCCTTTTCAGGTTAGACAAGGGTGTCCAACCTTGGCCCCTTAAAGACCTATGACTGCTGGGGATTTCTGGGAATTGAAGTCCAGAAGTCTTAAACTGTTCATTCTGAGAGTTGAAGTCCAGAAGTCTTAAACTGTTCATTCTGAGAGTTGAACTCCAGAAGTCTTAAACTGTTGATTAGCTGGTCCTTCAAGATCCACCAATCAGACCCTAATGAGCATGCTCAGAAGGAAGATATCCAAAGTTAAGTACAGGTAGTCCTCAAATTAAGACCACAATTGAGCCCAAAATTTATGCTACTAAACAAGACAGTTGTTAAATGAATTTTGCCCCATTGTATGACTTTTCTTGCCCCAACTGTTAAGTGAATCACTGCAGTTGTTAAGTTAGTAACATGGCTCTTAAATGAATCTGACTCCCCCATTGACTTTGCTGGTCAGAAGGTAGCAAAAGATGATCATATGACCCGAGAACACTGCAACTGTCATAAATACATGCCAGTTGCCAAGTGTCTGAATCTTGATCATGTGACCATGGGGATGCTGCAAGGGTCTTAAACAGTGCTTTTTTTGTAAAAGAAAAAGGTGCCGGAACTCACACGTCATACAACCTGCCTTGCCTACCCTACAAGGTTCCATCCAAAAAAGGTGCCGGAACTCCGTTCTGAGCATTCTATGAGAAAAAAAGCCCTGGTCTTAAATGTGAATAAAGGTCATCACTTTTTTCACTGCCCTTGCAACTTCTAACAGTCACTAAAAGAATGGTTGTAAAGCTACCTATAAAGCTACATATACCTATAATTTGTTTTGTGCCCCAGAGCTGTCTGGAAGTCCCAGCCTTTTCATCCACATTTTCTTTTCTTGAATTAACAATAGTAGCTGCAACAACAATCCTGAAATAGTCCTTTTATTGTGACCAAAAAAAACCCCAAACCTGATTTAGCAGTTCACAAGTAAGCATTCCCAATCTGCGAGTCTCAATAGAAAAAAGAAATAGGAAAAGGAAGAATGGTCTTCAACATTAATTGTGCTAGTGACCGAACTGCTCAACAAATGAAGAAATTCATTTCATATTGATCTTTTCTAGACCTTAATCTTGGGAAGAGAAGTATGGCAGGTCCCCAAGTCTTATTCTCACAGGAATATATTAATATGGTGTCAGCCTCTTTTGATTCTAAACTTGGACAACCCAGAGTAAAGCAATGCTTAGCTGTCATTTAATATTATCAGTTACATCTACTGTATTCCCAAGAGATTCTCCCCTCCTAAAAAAGAGGGGAGGGTGGGTGGAGAAAGGAGAGAAAGAGCCTGAGTGAGCAGGGTGGTAGCATGCCTCATGTCTGGTAACAGAAAAGGATAACCATCTTTGTGCAAACTTGACATCTATAAATTGATTACATAAGTGAGCAGTTGTGGCCCTTTCATGTAGACTCCTTTTGTTTCAGCCTTACAGTAAAATTACCAGCAGCAGTTTACCATTAAAGGGGAATAATAATAACTGGATATGCTTTCATCTGTACATACAATTACAACGCATGGCATGCTTTAATAGGATTGTGAAAAATCTGTGTTTGACCCATACCAAAAAAAGTAAACATTCTTGTTCTGGATACTACATCATTATCACAACAAAGAGAAACTCCTGAAATCTGAGGATTTACACATCTGGAGAATGTTAATCTCTTCAAAATGACGGATGTTTTTCATTTTAGGTTTTGACAGACACACTCCTTTCATAGATAGATGATTATTTACATAAATTACATCATCAATGTGAAAAAAAAATCAGGAAACTTCAAAGGGTAAGAAGCTTAATTAAAAAGAGACTTTTATTCCTCCTCCCCACCCTCATTTTCTCCAATGCTGTCCTTTCAATAGGATAGCAGGAAAAAAATACCTTTTTCTACCCCTCTTGCAAATCTTTCAATCCCTTCATGGTTTTATAAATACGAAGCAGTTGCTCTTGAAAGTTCATCCACAAAGAAATACTGAGGATCTCAAAGGCAGCGAGGTGTTTTCTTTTCCTTATTTTTATACCTGCAGAATTTCATCTCAAGAAATCAACTCATAATTTACACATTTTTTCTATGCTCTATAGCGCTTTCATCTTAATCTTATCTTTTGCAGTTCTGTTTTCCTGAAGCAAACAGATATAGCTTCTCAAAACAAAAATAAAATGAACAGGAGCCAGCCCTGCCTTAGACAGAATTTCGTAGAAACTATATGGAAAATGGCAGCAATTACTCTTTGCTTGCGAGTTCACTAGACTAGAAAAATAATTGTGCATGCCATGTGATACTTTTACACACCATAAAGTCTATATCTGCAGCATGGCACTTTCAGACACCTCTCTCGATCATGGGAAACTAGCAGTGTTTCAGCTTCAAGCATCATCGGTACTTCCAAAAATTCTTTGGGACCCACTTAGCTGGTTTCTGATTTATTTATTTTTATCCCACCTCTATTATTATTATTATTTAATAATAACTCAAGGTAGCAAACATACCTAAAACTCCTTCCTTCTTCTGTTTTTCCCCATAATATCAGTCCTGTAAAGTGATCTGGGCAGAAAGAAAGTCACCCAACTAGTTTTCATGACTAAGGCAGGACTAGAACTCATTGTCACCTGGTTTCTAGCCTGGTACCTTAATCACTATATTTTTATTCTTGGAAAACAATAAATAAACAAGCAAATAAACAAACATATAAGAAAATATGGATGACCATGGAAATATTGATAATGTCTTTCTCTCCCATTATCAATTATTCCTAAATGTTTTAAAATCCATTTTTAACTTATTCTCTCTAACCATGAACTCAAGAAACAAAGCTTGACTATTAGACAAATGGGGACACTTCCAAACAAATGCTTCTGAAGTGTCCCTACTTGACCAGAAACACACACACACACACACACACACACACACAAAAGGTAAATTGAGACACTTGGAAGACCACACCACTATCTTCTGCTTAAAGAATGCATGCCCAATCATGGGAGCCATATTGTAACAGAACAAAAAAAGTTTATCAGCATTCAAAATATATCCACTGCATCATAAAGAGGGAGAAGATTAGCCTAAAGTCTCCTAATATCCTCAGGCATAATTGAGGATGTTGACCTGTCTCCTGCAAAGTAAAATTCAACTGTCAGTCCAATTAATTACTGCATTTAAAAAAACCTGAAAAATGTGTACACAATTTTTCCCAGGCTAATTCTACATTGTACTCCCAGACATATAATCCCTGGTGGACAAGGAATATCCACCTCACATTTTCAAAAGTGTATGTAAATGTTGTAGCCTGCCAGAATTTAAAAATAAATTGATAAGTCAGAGGAAAAACAGCTTTTTTCCACAACGATTTTTCCTCTCCACAACCTTACTCCAGCAGCCATTTGTCTAAAAGTCAAACTTTGTTTCTTGAATTCATGGCTAGAGAGAATAAGATGAAAACTGATTTAAAAACATTTAGGAAGAATTGATAACAGGAGGGGAACATTATCGACATGTTCGTGTCCATCAGCTTTTTGTTTATTTAGCACACGAAGCACTAATCTTATGACAATGTTCAGTTTTGTTTCTAAAGGCTGCTTTTGCCACAGTCTTTAAAAATAGGATGTTATCTTTACATGACAAAGTGTATATTTTGTTGGTTCTTTATTTTTCCCCATTATTTTATAATCTTTATCTTTGCCAACATAAACCTAAATCTTAATTCTTCTTCATGCACTACTTGGAACAACTTCATTTCATTCACACATATAGCTGGGCCAACCATGTGATCTGTGGACACATCTGAAGGTAAGCATCACCAGGGAATAGTAGAATAAATTTTATCGCTGGAACTCCATTACTTTCTGTTGTTTTGCTAGAGAAGCCCATATTCTTCATTGAATATTGCTCATATTATATCAGTAGGTCAGAGAAGATAGGGCAATGCCAATGCTGACTGAATTTAAATTATATTTCTTATATTTTCAAGAAATTCTACAGGATTAAGGGAACTACAGCTTTCCAGATACTGTAGAATTATAATATCTCAGAATACTAGCTAGCTGGACCAATGATGAGGAATTCTGGGAATTGTAGTCTGCAACATTTAGTATATTTCCTTGGAAATGGAGCAAGTCTGAAATGGAATGGAATGCAAAGTGTTTAAAGGGAAAATTGATTTTGTATTTTTCTTGGGATTGTTCTGATTTGGTATAGCTGTTATTCCATCTCTGTAGTTTCTGGTTAAATTTCTCTTTCAAAAGAATTTCAAAAGATTTAAAATTGTGATCTCTCCACTTGTTTGTTATGTACCAAAATAAACATTTTTAGCAAAAATGTCATCGCTTCAGTCTTTCTTTTTGTACTCTGTCTTTGAGTCATTTTGAGTCACTCATTCTGATATATTCTGCCTGAATAAATACCTGCAGTTTTCCTAGCAAGGTTTTTCAAAAATGACTTGCCATTCTCTGTTTCTCTCGATGGCCAAGAGCAAGTAACTAGTATAAGGTCACCCAGGTAGCTTTGTGCCTAAGGTGGAACTAAAATTCATGATCTCCTGGTTTCTAGCCTGGTGCTTTAACTACTAATCAAACTGGCTCACCTCATTTCCTAAATTCCTCTAAAATCTCCATGAAACCATAAAGCAGGAAAGATTGCTCCCAAATATAAAATATTTGTATTGCAATTCTTAGTCCTCAAACCCTGAAGGAGAATTGAAACCCTTAGTTACTTATTTTAGATAGTTTATTTATTTACTTGTGTATTTATTTGCATATTTTTCTTATCTTATGAAACCAATTGCAAGTGGCTTTTACAACAACAGTAAAAACCAAAAAGAGTAAAAATAAAAAATCAGGTGCCTTAACCAACAATCTCCAATCTATCCAGCAATACATTTCTTTCATTTCAAACACAGCTCCTAGTTTTCAAATCTAAGGGGCTACAAAAAATAGTCACAACTATTCACATTGTTTCAATAGGATAGTTATTTCAATATATGGGGGACTTAACCTGGATCCAAATCCAATAAAATTATTTTGCATTAGTTGAGTGATCCGAGAATATTTCTTAGTGGAAATGGAATACCACACACATCCACTTTATTAGCATTAAGTAAAAGAGCAGATAAATGGTCATGCAGTATAGATAATTCATTTTGACGTTTCGCTGCGCTAGTCAACTAATGACAAAATCTTATTGTAATTTCACAGATCCAAATCACAAAGCTTTGATAACCATTTTTAAATCCTTGAAGACTCTCAAGTAAAAACATCATTTGTGGAATTTTTCTGTGAATTTGGAAGGATCTAAATTCTGCAACACTTCTTTGCCTGATTTAGATTCAGGATCTGCTTAAATAAGAACACTTTCAGGCCCTAGGATATTCAATGGCATATTTTAAGTGCCTTGTTTGGTTGTATTTTAATCTACCCAATAAGGAAGGTTGTGTTTGTGCCTTGTGACTGACGACGTGCTGCCAAATGCGAGCTGATAGACCTGGTGCAATTTAGCTGATCCCATACAATTTCCTCCTACACTCTGAATTGATCTGCAGGATGACCTTAGACAATTTGTCTTCTTTCTGGGAGAAATGTCACCCAAAAGGAAGCTATTAAGTCAAGAAGGTAATTCAGCAAGAACAGTCCACTGTATAAACAGAACTTGACCTCGGGTAATTCATTTCTGGTCCTTTACAAAGAGACTTAAGAGATAGGACTGCTAAATGTCAGGGTCTCAATCTGTCAATTAAAAAAATGGGAGACACCAGCCTCTTAATGTGTTATTTTGGAGTGGCTGAATGAAATGTGCTAGGAGTTAACAAGCTAAAAAGCAGGCTTTGAGAAGAGTAGAGGAGCTAAAAGCTCATTCAAGCTCCAAGATAAATTTTGCACTCTAGACCAGGGGTTTATTGTACAAATATTGTTCAATGGTTGGATTCAAATTAAGGCTGACATCCTAAGCATATTGAAAATACAAAGAATCGTGTCAGGAACAATGACAGTTATACAATTCAGAGAAAAGAAATCACAAAACAAAAGTATCAAGAGGAGTATCTGTTGTAGATAAGTCATAAAATCAGTGCCTATTGTTTATTAGATTAAACAGGAGTGTTAAGTTCAGGGATTGCCTACTGTCAGAATAGCAGCCTTCCAGAATAGATGGGGCCCAAAAATGTATATCCACACCCATTTTTTGGGTATGTTACATGGTTTTAAGGCATTTTAAGAATTCCAGATGCTCAAGGCACATACAGTATTTTAACACTCAACAATCCTGAAAACTTTTTCTAAAATGTTGCATGGCAACTGTGAGGTGGGCTTTTTGTCCCATATTATCACAGGAGAAGAGGGGAATAGAGCAGAGATCTGACTATTAAGCTTGGTTTGTAGGACAAAATCCTATGTTTTCCTTCTCTTCTCCTACTACCAACTTGACTTTTACAACTGTTTTGCCATCATGTTCAGGGTATGGGTATTCATATTTTCCCAGAGGTATCCCCCAGAACAATGTGATTATATTCCAAAAGGCTACCTTTGACCTAGGGAAGTCTTTGACTCTCCTTGACTCATAAAGATTTTTGACAGACGTCAGTAGTTTGGTTCTGACAGATATACAAAAAGTAGTCATTTATTAAAGGCATTATTTGCATAAAATAATCATTACTTTTGAATGAGAAAGATTAGCCTACGTTTAATGGTATTGTTGTTGTTATTAAACACACTTAATTATCCCCAATATACATAATAGTTATCCTCAACTAGTTGTACTTGAATCAGTAATTTTTCATCAAACCAGATCTGCCTAGTACTTATTCCAGACAATCACTCACAACCAGCAAAATGTGCCAATTACCATCTTCTTCTGCCTCAAGCTTTTCCTGCCCTTCTGTCCTTTAGAATGAGTGATTCAGATATTTCAAGGAGTTCTTATGAAAGTTCCCTTTGGTCAGTACTAAAGCTTGAATCCATCAGGTTCTGCTTCCTGCTGAATGTATCGTGTTCAGATTAATAATGAGACCTCTTATTTATCAACCCTGGGAAACCTCTAGCTAAGTTACAAAGTCCAAATGAACATTTGACCCAGTCAGGTCTTTCTGCTATCCCATGAAACTATTATAAGAAGCAGTTAATAGCCCTTGAGCATGCAGCCAATGTGAACTTAGTAATACATAGCTGAAAAGAACAAAAGAATGAGAAAATGAACAGAACAATATCTACTTAAGGGTGAGGTTCCTTTGAACCCAGCTTCACTAGCTGCAAAGAAAAATATGTAGTATATCCCATTTTCTTTTTTCTATGAAATCAGTTTTGACTGCTGCACAGCAGTGTGCCCAGATGTTCATTCTGAAAAAAGTGTGCTTCTCCCATCAAGTCTGCACTGAGAGCAACAAAGTTTGAAAACCTATCAATCAACACAGAGATGATGTTAGAATTAATATATTTCACAGCTTTCCAAATTGGTTCAGGTGTTCATTTAGTTGCAGAACATGAATAAAGATAAGATGTTCTACTATTAATGAAAGAGGATGGGTTTTACTATCCAACAAGGAAGAATTTGTGCAATGAACAGCAATTTTTACTGTAATTCTGCAGGTTGAGAAAACTGATTAATTCTGCTAAAACATCCGGTGTGTATATTCTTTATTTTTGACACCAAGTCTCTATTGCTCTTTTATATATTTTAATTTTTTAAATAAAGAATACATAGTAAATATGCACGAGTTATAATGCAACACTTTAACCCTGCTATCACTAGAGTATTAACCATGTACAAATTCTCGTCCTTTATTTTTAACATGATCAAACCGTTCAAGGTTTTGGTGTTGTTGTTTATCATGCCATGAGATTTTGGCATTATTGCCCAAATCTCATAAGATTTCAGGGCTGAATATCAAACACTCATGACCTTTGATGTTCTCAAAAAATTGGGGTTTTAAAAATTAAACATTAACATTTGGAGATCCTTAAATGTCCTGTTATTGTGGATATTGATGCCTATCAGGACACACAGGGAACGGTAACTCTATATCTCTTATCCTCTATGATAGCATTTGTTTAGATAGATTTGCTTGAACAAAGGGATAGTAGGGACAAAAGAGAATTATTCTGCAATGATGATAGATAGATAGATAGATAGATAGATAGATAGATAGATAGATAGATAGACAGACAGACAGACAGACAGACATTTTTTTGTAAAAAAAAAATGGCTTGTTCCTTTTTGTGTGATCCTCTACCTTTTCCCAGATTCATGCCCCTTTATCCTTCTTCCTTACATTTCAGTTTATTTGCCTTAAAAAAGGTAAAGGTAAAGGTTCCCCCGCACATGCGTGCTAGTCATTTCTGATTCTAGAGCCCGGTGCTCATCTCCGTTTCAAAGCCGAAGAGCCAGCGCTTGTCCAAGGACGTTTCCGTGGTCATGTGGCCGGCATGACTAGACGCCAAAGGCGCACGGAACGCTGTTACCTTCCCACCGTAGTGGTTCCTATTTTTCTACTTTGCCTTACCTATAGCCTATATCAATCAATCTTTTTATCTAGTTTGTCTGTAGTTCTTTGGCTGTTTTAGTTTCCCATCAGGATTTGCATATATTTTTCATTTTCCACGATTCCCCAAAATAATCTCCTCTTCCGAATTTCCTATTTTCTTTACATTATTTCTCTATGCCTTGTCTGGTGTTCATTGCAGGAGTGAGTACAAGTTACTGTTTAGTCTGTCTGTCTGTCTGTCTGTCTGTCTGTCTGTCTGTCTGTCTATCTATCTATCTATCTATCTATCTATCTATCTATCTATCTATCTATCTATCTATCTATCTATAGCTATAGCTATAGCTATCTATCTCTATATCTATCTATCTATCTATCTATCTATCTATCTATCTATCTATCTATCATCTATCTATCTATATATGTTATAGTACTGGTAATCCTTGACATACAACCACAATTAAGCCCAAAATTTCTGTTGGTAAGCAACAGTTGTTAAGTGACTTTTGCCTCATTTTACAACCTTTTTGTTAAGCAAATCACTACAGTTATTAAGTGAATCATGCAATCATTAAGCAAATCTTGCTTTCCTCATTGACTTTGCTTGTTAGAAGTCGGCTGGGAAGATTATAAATGGTGTTCACATGACTCCAGGACACTGCAAGCATTATAAATATATGCTAATTTCCAAACGCCCAAATTTTGATCATGTGACCATGGGGATGCTGCAATGGTTGCAAGTGTGAAAAACAGTCATAAGTCACTTCTTTCAGTGCAGTTGTAACTTCAATGGTTGTAAGCCGAGGACTATTTGTATGGTATACACAACAGTAATAGTATGCATACTCATCATATTTTTAAAAAAAGTTGTGCAAACGGCATGTGGTTTGTTCTAATTAATCAAGTGCTCAAGCGGTTTTAGCAAATTCGAGTTGTTATATTAAATGCAATTAGTTGTAAGCGTCTTCAATGATACATATATGAACTGAAAGGGAAGGAAGGAAGGAAAAAATTTAACCGCAGGTAGTTTTCTACCTCCCAAGAACCCTTTTTTATCATACTGATTTATCTAAAAAATTTTTGAATGTGCATATTTGGTTGGCAAATGTGTGGGCAACACATGTGTAACCATTTTCCAACAGTGTTATCAGGTACTTAATATTTCCAATTATATTTTCGCATGTACTTTCCCAAACCATACTTTCCTACTAATTTTTGCTGATATTGATCTGGATACCAAGCATGACAACAGAATGGAAAACCATAAATTCTCTTTCGCTGTCGCCTTGAGTGCAATAATCCTTGGTGGCCACAGAAATCAGTGTGATCTAAATGCCATATCAGCCCCACATTCAGAACAAATGAAGGGACATTAAGCAATGCCTAAACGGGCTGCTTAGGAATGGTGAAAAATTAGTTGAATAAGATTTCAGCATTGAAGAAGGGACACAATATTTGACTGGTTGCCATATTTGGTCATAAAACTCTGTAATTCTCGTGAGCTTTAGAACCTCAGGCAAACACTCAAATTACCACCACAAAATACCAAAATTCAGCTGTTGTCCCCTGATGGGATCTCATAAATCCGAAGAACAGATGACATCCCACTAATTTGTACCTTATTTCACTTATTGCAGCTTACAACTAATGGTTGTAAGCACTGTACGTTGTAAATAGGGAACGGGGGGGGGGGGAAATATGTAAACCCTCTGGATATTTGTAATTGCCTTATACTAGTCTTTTCCAATCCACTGTGCTAGATGTATGCATGCATGCATGCAAATATCCACTCACAAATGTTTGGATATTCATATAGCTATAATCACTGCAATTGATCAGTAAATCAGAGTGAGTGGGTCTCATCTGAAAAACAAAATATCAAGGTTTTCAGCTTTTCTATTACACAGTAGGTCTTTTCCTTTGTTAATTTGTGCATATTCAATAAAGTATTGCAAACCCATTTGAAGGATAATTTTACCAGAGCAGAAAAAGACAAATGGAATGTAAAAATCAGGTCAAATAAGTTATATCTAAATTTACCAACACAGAATTAAAGGGAGACTAGTGTAGCTATTTCAAGCTATGTTCCATCCCATATTTGGGGTAGACCAGGTGCCCCTGATAGACTGGTCCTACCGGAAAACACTCAGGTAAAATAAGGATATCCCAAAGCGTGCACATGCACAAATGGAGCTAATTCAAAAATTCAAACCCTAACTTACCAACTCCACTTGCAGCATTTTGTCACAAAATTAAAGTTCTGCTTGCAAAAAAGAATAGAACAGTACATGGACAGAAAAAAACCCACAAATAAACTGATTGGTTTAAGAAAAGGCAAAGGGACATTTTAATAGCTAATGTAAGATAGGTAATTATAAAGCAAGAGAATAGAAAAAGGAAATTTCCCTTTGCTTTATAATCTGCAAGTCTTGATTGTAAGTGTAGATCATGCTAGACCAGTGGTGGTGAACTTATACTTATACTTATACTCTGAGGCGGCACTCAGAGCCCTCTTTGTGGACACACGTGCCATGCCCCGGATAGCAGCCGTCCCTCTTCAACCAGCCATCTGAGGTCCCATGTGGCCAGATGCATCCTGGCACGGCTGGTTTCCCTCCCCCTGTCCCATCCCTCCTGGCCCCGCATGCTGTCCTTTTCCCAGGCAGGACCCACTGCATCACCTCCTCAGCTGTTGGCCAGCTGTCCAGCTCAGAGGTGGCTTGTCTGAACTGCTGGCGGTGGGCTACAGAGCCCCGAAGTGCATTGGTCGAGGAGCCGGCAGCCTGTGGCTGCTGACGGACACCATCGACCCCCATATGCTCGCTGGCCTCTGTGTGTGGGAGCCAATGGTGTCAGTCAGCAGCTGCCCTTGCCTCATCTTGCCCCGTGACAATGGCACCCCCGCCCTGCCTCACCTCACCCCGCAGGACGAGCCTCCTGCCCACCACCCCTCCTGCCAGAGAACTCCTGGATCTCCCCCAACCCTGGCCAGCCCCCACAGGCATGGGGTGACAACGCCCACCTTGGCCACACCCACCCAGTCTGCCATGACCACCACAGCCATGCCCACCCAGTGGGCCACGCCCACACGGCACCCAGCAATGAATAAGTGGGTTTTGGGTTGCAGTTTGGGCACTCGGTCTCTAAAAGGTTCGCCATCACTGTGCTAGACTGTGGAATAGATTAAGGCAGATAGATATGCCAGACTGATTATTCTTAGGAAAACTTACAATAACCAAGAAGCTACTGTAAAAACTGAATCTGAAGGAACAGTTGCACAAAATAGGAAAATAAATAAATCTAGAATGCATATTCTTCCTCTAATAACAGCAAATACATATTAAGTGTGTGAAGATTGGAAACTTACAACAGCTCATTTAGTTCGAACTTGCAATGGCACTGAAAAAAGTGACTTGTGACTATTTTTCACACGACCATTGCAGCATCCCTACGGTCACACGATCAAAAGTCAGACACTTTGCAATCAACTCATATTTATGACAATTGCAATGTCCTGCAGTCATGTGATCCCCTTTTGTGATCTTCTGACAAGCAAAGCCAGTGGAATTAACCAGATTCACTTAACAACCATGTTAACTGAACAATTGCAGTGATTCTCTTAACACCTGTGGAAAGAAGGTTCGTAAAGTGGGGCTTATCTCACTTAGTAACAGAAATTTTGGGCTCAGCTGTGGTCCTAAGTCAAGGACTACCTATAAAGAGAAGCAGCGGAGACAATTGGGAGGAAAGAGGGCACTCATTTTCGTCCCTCAGGCCTGCTGTGAAGGAAACGTTCTTCAAGCATTTTCCTCATATGGAACCAAGATTGGGAAGAGAAATGTTAAGATCTCCAGGCAGGAACCAACAACCAGAAAAGATGAAGAAAAAGTCAAGATTTGGACAGAAATAAAAAACCAGAAACTAGAAAAAAAGGTTAAAAAAGAAAAGCAGACTGACTCTAGAAAAGTACAGCTTTAGAGACAGTGGCAGGGTTTACTGTAAGAAAATCGAAATATGGAGGTCAGCCATAAGGAAATATATTAGAGATACAGAATGGAAAGCTAAAGGAAATAATGAATTGGACTTTAAGAAACATTTTAAGGAATATAAACTATAAACAGAACACAAAATCCTAGGTCTCTGATTAATAACTTATTTTTCATTTATATCAGATGCATGGACACACATGCATACGCAAACATGCACACATGCCATTACTGTGGGATGTAAGTTTTTTTGTTGTAGAATTTCTTTTAGTAAAGTAAGCATTCTCAACACTTCAGCATATACTCCAATCTTTTAAACAAAAAAGGCAGTATGCTAAGTGAACTAATTACATACTCCATACAAAGGCATTTATTGTTTACTTGTTTTTTGTTGTTAAATACTCTGTAATTTCAATATTTTATTTAGCTTAGTTTTTGGATTTCAGGGTAAAGACAGTGTTGTAATTATTCACAGCCGGTCTTCCAACTGTTAATCTGAATTACATCTCTACTGCTTTGGAAATAATTAACCTCTAAAAATATTTACACATAAAATATTTTTAGCAATGAAATAAGTATGTTTGGAATAATGTGAATATAAAACAAAGGCAGATTCCTAGGGTGTACATCCAACATGGAAAATCTATAATATAGGCTACATTATACAGGATACAAGATACTCTCAAATAAATCATATTTAGAATCTGGTTTTATGTATATTGATTAGATATGATCCAATCCAAAATTTGAGCATTCATCATATTAACACTTCAAATGATGAATCTCAGAACATGAGTTGTGTCATCTATACATACTAATATGTGGCCATATATATTCAACAATAATGTTAAGTAATATTAAATATAGTACAATGGCAGGAAACTAATCCAACTTCTCAAATGTCTTGACGAATGAAAATTATATCCATGAAAACTCAGAGGACCAGTCTATTAAATATGACATGGTGACAGACCCTAAATCAAGGTGGCAGAAACAATTTGGAACTACTTTTGCTAGAACTTATCTCAAAACTCAGAATTAAATGTCCCAGCAAAACCGACTGAAATTGCTATTGCTAATTTCCCCCTTATTTTCAGTAGATCTAGAGGGGAAAAGGAACTGAAATATCTCTTCACAGCTGAAAAGTTGGATATATCCAAGCTTACATGAACTGGCCAAGCTTTGAAAGTTGTAAATGGTTTAGCACTTTGTTCTCCCATTCCACCCAAAACACTCTTTTCCTTAAGATTATTAGGAGGAATTCTATTGTCATATTTCTCACTTGTGCTTCATTAATTTCATTCTAAACTTCTTGTAATTAATCCAGATCTGTGTTCAAATCTATAATATGTGTATTTGAACAAGTATTAGTGAGGCAAGAACTACCTGTCCTTATAGCTGCCTGATCCCATCATCACAATATACAGTACCTGGACACATTAACATTCCTTGAGTATTGTCATATATAAAGTGACATCCAGAGAGTCCTAGCATTCTTTTTCTGACAGTAACACTTTGTTTAAGCCCTCACTAGTAACCAACAAAATCTCCAGCTCTAATGTCTCTTTGCTGTTATGCACCTGGCTCTTGATTTTCAGCACTGTACTCCTACTCCTTACTTTCCTACAAAGTAACTTTTTTCTCCCCACTGAGGTTGTTTGATTTCATGTCTGAAGTATAAATACCTGTGGGTCTGCAGGTGAAGATAATAAGGCTCTTCAAAGACCACCCAACCTGTTAAACAGCTGATCTTGGAAGTAGTTCAACTGCCATTGGCCAAGAAATTAGTCAATTCCAATATACTCCCAATTCATGAGAAATGAATACCTGCAATTATTATTATGGTTCACAGCACAATCAGCCAGATGTTTAGACCGGATTTGGCATTTTTATCCACCCACTGAGTTCTTCCCAAAGTCCTGGGATAAGCAGGTGTGATACTATCTTTGCTTTCTTTTGCCACACTTATGTATTTCTATTTGCAGACCTTGGTGTTTTGTGATTTTTTTTCCAGTTCTTTCTCTTCTCTTCTGCTGTCTCCAGGCTCTGCTATGTCCATTGTTCTGACTTTTTTATTATAATTCATTGCCTACAGTCAGCCAGATGTTTAGTCTGAGTTTGGCATTTCTATCCACCTTCACAAGGATCTGGGATAGGCAGAGATTGTTGGATGGTGTCAGAGGTATCATTGCAAAATGTAAACTAATCCAAGTCAAACTGCCTTTTGCAATTAACTGATGGCGATTTTGTTAATGGAGATGGTACAGAATAGGAGAGAGCTGGAAGGACCTTGGAGGCCTTTTAGTCCAGCCCCCAGCTCAAGCAGGAGAACCTATAGCATCTCAGAAAAGTGACTGCCTAGCCTCTTTTTAAAAATCTCCAGTGATGGAACGCCCACAATTTCTGGGGGCAAGTATTCCACGGGTTAATTGTCTTCACTGTCAGGAACTTTCTCCTTAATTTCAGGTTGCTTCTCTCTTTGATCAGTTTCCAACCATTGTTTCTTGTCCTGCCTTTAGACGCTTTGGTGAATAATGTGATGCCCTCTTCTTTGTGGCAGCCCCTCAAATACTGGAATACTGTTATCATGTCTCCCCTATTTCTTCTTTTCTTTAGACTAGCCAAATCCAAGTCCTGCAGCCGTTCTTCGTATGTTTTAGTCTCCAGGCCTTTGACCATCTTAGTTGCTCTTCTCTGAATTTTTTCCAAACTCTCAACATCTTTTTTGTGATAGGTGACCAAAATTGACTGCAGTATTCCAGGTGTGGTCTTACTAGGGTTTTATAAAACAGTACTAATACCTTGCGTGATCTTGATTCTATGCCTCTGTTTATACAACCCAGGATTATATTAGCTTTTTTGGCTGCTGCTGCACACTACTGGCTCATGATTAAGGATCATCCACTAGGACTCCAAGGTCCCTCTCACAGTTACTGTTTTTAAACCAGGTCTCACCCAATATGTACTTGTATCTTTGATTTTTCCTGCCTAACTGTAAAACTTTGCTTTTCTCCCTATTGAAACTCATTTTGTTGGACACGGCCCATTGTTCCAGTTTGTCAAGATCTTTTTGGATCTTGAGTTTGTCTTCTGGAGTGTTGGCTACTCCTGCCAGTTTGGTGTCATCTGCAGATTTGATGAGTTCCCCTTCAATTCCCTCATCTAAGTCATCGATGAAAATATTGAAGAGTACTGGGCCTAAGATGAAACCTTGTGATACCCCACTGCTTACTTCTCTCCATGTGGATGTAGTGCCATTGAGGACTACTCGTTGAGTACGCTTTGCCAGTCAGCTACAGATCCATCTGGTGGTGATGTTGTCTATTTCACCTTTTTCTAGCTTACCAAGGAGTAGGTTGTGGTCTACTTTATCAAATGCCTTACTGAAGTTTAAGTATACTACGTCCACAGTATTTCTCTGGTCTATTAGTTTACTCACTTTGTCGAAGAATGAAATAAGATTGGTTTGGCATGATCTGTTTTTAACAAAGCCATGCTGGCTACTGGTTATAAGTTTGTTTGCTTCTAGTTGTTCGCAGAACTGTTTTTTATTATCTTTTCTAGGATCTTCCCAGGTATTGATGTTAAACTGATTGGTCTGTAGTTTCCTGAGTCCATTTTCCCCCCTTTCTTGAAGATGAGAACCACATCAGCCCTTTTTCAATCCTCAGGTACTTCCCCAGTGCTCCAGGGTTTTTGAAAGATGTGGTGCAATGGTTCTGAGATAACATCTGCCAGCTCCTTTAGAACTCTGAGATGTAATCTGTCAGGCCCCAGTGATTTATATTTGTCAAAGTCAGATAGGTGTTCTCTTACCATTTTCTTGCTTATTTTAATTTTTGTTTCTAATTTGTCTTTTGCAGTGGTTTTTTGTTATGTTGGACTATAGTTTCTTTTTGTGTGAACACTGAGTTAAGCGGTTCTGCTTTCTCCTTGTTACCTGTTATTTCCTTGTCATCTTCTCTCTTTAGTGGACCTACAGTTTCCTTGACTTTTTTCTTGTTAATATTTTGGAAGAAACTTTTTTTTATTATCCATGATTTCTGTTGCAAGCCTTTGTTCGTTCTGAGCCTTTGCTTTCCTGACTTCATCTTTGCATGTTCTGGCTGTCTGCTGATAATTGGCCTTAGTTATGTGCCTCTCTTTCCATTTTTTGTATTTATCTTTTTTGTCTTTCAGTTTGTCAGAGAGATCGTTGTGCAGCCATGCTGGTTTCTTCTTGAATTTCTTGTTTTTCTTTTTCAGTGGTATTGTGCTGGCCTGGGCTTTTAATGATTGCATTTTTCAGAGTTTCCCACACTTCTTGGGTTGTTTTCCCCTTTAGGATTTTCATCAATGGGATCTTTCCTAGGTTCTCTCTGAGTTTGTTAAAGTCAGCTCTTTTGAAGTTCAAGACATTGGTTGGATTGTTTTCCGTTGCTAGTGTTTGCATTATATTAAATTCCAGTATGACGTGGTCACTTTCGCCCTAGGTTCCGGCAACTTCAACTCCCTCTATCACTTCTTCTCTATTAGTTAGAATTAAGTCCAGTATGGCTTTACATCTAGTTCCCTCTTTCATCTTTTGGATGACAAAGTTGTCAGCTAGATTGGTGAGGAATCTGTTTGATCTCTTGCTCGCTGCAGAGTTTGTCTACCAGTTGATATCTGGATAGTTGAAGTCTCCCATTACTACTGTGGTATGCTGCCTACTTACATTTGTTAACTGGTTGGCAAAGAGTTCATCTATTTCTTCTGATTGGTTGGGTGGCCTGTAATATAAACCTATGGTAATGACACTTTTTTTCTCTTTTATATTGACCCATATACATTCTGGAGATATTTTATCTTGGATCACGTGCATTTCTGTAGATATGTAGTGTTCTCTTACATATAGTGCAACTCACCCTCCTCTTTTTGTAGATCTGTTTCTTTTGAACAATTTGTATCTATCCATCAGTCCATTTCATTCATGGATTTCGTATCACCAGGTTTCTGTAATGCCAACTATGTCATACCTTCCCTCTTGTACTATTTCTTCTAGTTCACCCTGTTTGTTCCCCAAGCTTTGAGCATTTGTATATAAGCATTTAAGACTTTTATGCCTGTTCATGGGTATTTTTCCTGCATCTCCTGATTGTTGTTTGGGTTTTTATTTTTTCTCGTCTCTGCCTACCTCATTGTTTGATTTGTTTTCTTGGAATTTATGATTGGATTTGGGTTCTACAGATTCTAAAGATTGGTCACCGTCCCCCCTTAATTTTAGTTTAAAGCCCTCCTGATGAGTTGGGCCAGTCTTTTTCCAAGTACATTTTTCCCTGTTTTTGTGAGGTGCAGCCCATCCCTTGCCAAGACTCCTTCGTGTAGGAAATGTAGTCCATGTTCCAGGAAACCAAAGCTTTCTTGGCAACACCAACCCTTTAGTCAATGGTTTATTTCTAGAATTCTTTTTTCCCTCACTGGGTGTTGACCTTTTGTTGGGAGTACAGATGAGAACACTACTTGTGCTTCTTATCTTTATTACTTCTTATCTTTATTTCCTAGTTGTTTGTAATCTCTCACTATTGTGCTCAGGTTCTTTGTTGTGTCATTCGTCCCAATGTGGAGGAGGAGGAAAGGGTAGTAATCAATAGGCCTAATTATTTTGGTTGGGTTCTCAGCCACATCTTTGATTTTTGCTTCAGGGAGACAGCATACCTCCCTGGATTGTAGGTCTGGTCTGCAGATGGATGATTCCATTCCTTTGAGGATAGAATCTCCTATTACCAACACTCACCTTCCTTTTTGGGGGGCTGCAGTCTGGGGTGCTTTTCTGTTTATCTCTGGTGTTTTTTTATGTGACTCTTTTAGGGATATTTGAAGTTGTTTCTTTGCTAGGCGTCTGCATGTTTTCTTTGAGGGGAGGTTGTGGGTCTGTGTGTTTCCGTCTAAGGGGAGAAATCGATTGCTCAGTTTTAGAGGGGCTGCCTCTGGTTGGGTTGGGTTTAACAGAAGGGATTTTTTAGTTGTATGTTGCTTCTTTCTTTGAGTATTGTGTTTCCTTCTATGTGTGACATACCTCCATTTGTCTTCCTCCAAGGATTTATCAGTAGGGTCAAATCCTCTGGGAGTTATTTGTTCATTAATTGGTTCGGATTGGGTAGAGCTTTCTTTTGTATGTTGGGGTTTGGCTAGAGTTGCCTCTAATCTCCTTACTTTTTCCTCCAGTGGTTTACATAATTTACATCTCCAATATCCCAATAGATGGCATTGCTTAATTGAAGGAACCTGGAATACACCAACCTTGTCAAATCAATTCAGCCAGGTTATTGTGGTACAATAAAGGAAAAAAATAGAAATGAACTGCATTAGTGACATTCTGTGTGTATGTGTACATGTGTACATATGTGAAGGCATCCAAGTGTGCAAAGCATCAGGAGGAATAAGGAGCAAACAGTCCCTAAAATGAAAAGAGCACTCTAGAGGTAGTCCGAAAGGCAGTCCAGTTTGACACAGGAACCAACCAGTGAGGCTTATCTGCAGGTATAGGAAATGCAAGAAATAAAGCAACAAGTAATCATGTCTACTGGTGGCCATAGACTGACACCAGCTTGTATCCATTGTCAACCCATTACAATCTGGACTGGAATTTTGGAAGTTTAAACAATTGGAAGCTTGGGAGGTTGCTTGGTAAACCAGACCAAAGAATCAACTCCATGGAGAGTCTAAAATTACTCTTGTTGAGTTGGAATCTTGCAAATCTGATTGTGTTGAATGTGTTCCACTTTCTTATACTCATATGAATTAGGGTGGTGTCTAGTCTGATCTGCTTACAAACAATAAATTCTTGTTGTGGATTTAAGATATTTTCCCTCATTACTTTCATAATAGAGGTCACATATCTCTATCAATATCATCTTCTTTATTCTGTACAGGAGGAGAACTGTTTAGGCAAGAGTGCAGCATTTCCTTAGAGTAGGGGAAAGACCAATGCATTCAATCTGTTGCAAGCTTCATGACAGGTACTAAGTGAAGCACTGATTGGGGACATCTATTTTCTCTCAAGAAATCCTCATACGTTCTCTCTCTCTCTCTCTCTCTCTCTCTCTCTCTCTCTCTCTCTCTCTCTCTCTCTCTCTCTCTCTCTCTCTCTGTGTGTGTGTGTGTGTGTGTGTGTGTGTCCCTCTCCCTCTCCCTCCCTCCCTCCCTCCTCTCCCTCTCCCCCCCCTCTCTCTCTCACACACAGACTTTTTCCTCATTTTTTTTCCTGACAATTTCCTCTGTATCTCCCAAGTTTCAGAAAAGCTTTAGATACTGTTTATTTAGAAATCTGAATGGAAAACTTTTGAAATCAGGTCATGGACCATATGAAAATAAAGAATGAAATCTGTATGGCCTAAAGGTAGTAGGTTACTCATCCTTGCCGTAGAGAAATAAATTGTTGGTCAAGCAATGGGGAACATTGATTGATCATTTATGTGACCAATTCATCATTCCAACTTAACCCAAAGGTGCTTTCCAAAAGGCAACTGGTCTATGTTTTTCTTTGAAGACACTTCACTTCTCATTAGTTGCCTTTTGGAAAGCATATTTGGGACAACCATAATCTGGATGCCTGAGAATCTCCACAGACATTCCTATTTAACTTTGAAAAATTAATACATATAGGGTCAGTTAATTAACACAGCTAGGGGTCAATTCCGAGACAGTAATTAAGCAGAGGAAAAGAATAAGAAAGTGAATAGAACCAAGAGAAAGAGACTTGGTTCCTAATGTTATTATAGCAGAATGAATCTAAATTACACAGGAAGGTAGTATGATACACAAACAACTGCTACCAAGAAGAGGAAGTTTGTACAGCAATAAGGAGTAAACTAGTGACCAACTATATAAGAAAGTAGTTGCCAAAAGCATAGGATGTTATTTTGCATAGGATGTTATTTTGGGAAATAATGCTCCAATTTAACTCCTATATATGGCCATGGTTAGCATTTGTATCTGTCTTTCTGAACCCCCAAAAGTGGGGGGTGGGAGGAGTGGTTAAACTTTTATAATGCATTTTTGTTCTGTCTTCTATTACAACATTTTATGTTGGATTTTCTATTGTGTCCTGCTGGAATCCTTTGGTTAAGAATAAAAATGGAAATATATGCAAACCCAAACATATCCTTTAAATGCCTCAAGGTTGCATGGAAATAATTAAAAAAACATGCAGATATATCTTAGCATCTGCAAATCTAGTGGCTAATACAAATTTTCTGACTACCTCCCTTATATAGATGGTATTAGTAACAAAGTCTGGTTGCAGAGGAAGGAAGGAAGGAAGGAAGGAAGGAAGGAAGGAAGGAAGGAAGGAAGGAAGGAAGGAAGGAAGGAAGGAAGGAAGGAAGGAAGGAAGGAAGGAGAGAGGGAGGGAGGGAGGAAAAGCTTTAGTACAGTAATGGGGAACAAGTAGAATAAAATTTGTTAGAGATCTGAAAGAGGCATATCACAAATTTCAGTGAATGTTAGGCCTATACAAAGCTTTAATTCAGAAACGTACAGTGGTACCTCGGCACTCATTTTTAATTGGTTCTAAGAGATGCAATGAGTACCAAAAACAATGAAAATTAAACAATTTTTTCACATAACGAATATCCTAGTGAACCACAAGGCAGCTGACACAAACAAATTCTAGCTTGTGCATTGAGTACCAAATAAATGATGAGTAGTGGGGAAAAATGTTCACATCAAAATGCATTGAGTACCAAATTTGATGAGTTTCTAAGCAGTAGTACCAAAGTACCACTGTATTTCAAGGTTGATCATTATGCATATTTGAATTAACTTCACCTTTTCCAAATCAAAAATCAGACGTTATTTTCAAATTTATTTAATTCATTTATTTTAATTCCATTTATATCCCGCCCTTCTCCGAAGACTCAGGGCGGCTTACAAGCTTAGCAGTAGCCTTCATTCTATGTATATGCCTGCCTATTAGGGCTTTCACAAACACCCCAAGCGGCATTATTACAAAGTCAGCTTAATTGCCCCCAACAATCTGGGTCCTCATTTTACCTACCTCGGAAGGATGGAAGGCTGAGTCAACCTTGAGCCTGGTGGGATGCGAACCTGCACTAATTGCAGGCA
Source organism: Vipera berus (assembly GCF_964194415.1). NCBI lineage: Eukaryota > Metazoa > Chordata > Lepidosauria > Squamata > Viperidae > Vipera > Vipera berus. Next base: position 74,422,466 of record NC_138204.1, read on the forward strand.
GCTGGTGTTACTTAAGGAGGCATTAGCCCACTGCTCCACCAAGGATTACTTTTCATGTAGAAAAGCTGATTTTCCAAAATTTCTTCAGAACCAAATCAATCCAGTATAGTTAAATCAAACTGTTGAATCAAGTCAACTCTTTTTTTCTAAATAGATTTGACTTACTGAATCAAATTGAACTGACAATCTGAAACAAATCTGAAATGCAAATAAGAACTATTTTGCTTTTTTTTTTTGCAGGTAGATATGCACTCTTATGACCCACTGGAATAAACAAGCGTTCCAAAAGCCCCTTTCCTTCATTCATTTCAAAAATAAATATTTTTTATAAAAATGACTAATAGTGTATGTAGGCATATTTTATATTAGCATAGTAGAAATTTAAGAGGAAATCAATCTCCCACCAAACTTATTCTCAACAATTTCTTGTAAGAATTGTGATGAGTATTTTCTAACTGATTATAGTACACCACCCAGATTCACTTTTTGTAAGATGGGTGACTGTACAAATTTGATAGATGAATAAATAAACTGCCATGATTATATATTGAATATCTCGTACTTAGCATTAACAATGAAAAACCATTGAAGTTTTTTATAATGGTCAATAATGAATTATATATATATATATATATATATATATATATATATATATATATATATGTGTGTGTGTGTGTGTGTGTGTGTGTGTGTGTGTGTGTGTGTGTGTGTGTGTGTGTGTGTGTTTTGTTCTGGAGATGAGTGTCTTGGCTACGGAGTTGATCTGTGCTGGGTGGTGGTGTGAGAGTGCGTTCAGATAGCGGTTTGTGTGTGTTTTTTTATGGTAGATAGTGTGTCCTAGGGAGCCGTTGGATTTCTTGTAGACTAAGACATCAAGGAAGGGAAGTTGATTGTTAGCTTCTGTTTCCATGGTGAATTGTATTTTGGGGTGTAGGCTATTGAGGTGTATGAGGAAGTCATCCAGTTTTTCTTTGCCGTGTGGCCAGATTACGAAGGTGTCATCTACGTATCTGAGCCAGAGTTTGGGTTTGTGGTTGGATTTTTCTAGAGCGAGGGTTTCAAAGTGTTCCATGTAGAGGTTTGCGATGACAGGTGAAAGGGGTGATCCCATGGGTGCTCCTTCCATTTGTTTGTATCTTTGTCCATTGTAGATGAAGTATGTGTTAGATAGGCAGTGGTTGGTCAGATCTAGGATGTGTTTTGGGGGGTTGTATTTATTTAGGATAGCTGTCAAGGCTTCTTTGATTGGCACTTGGGTGAAGAGGGATATGACATCGAAGCTCACAAGTAGGTCACAGGGCTGTAAGTTTAGTTTACTTATGATCTCTATGAATTGGAATGAGTTTTGTACATGTGAGGTGATGGAATTTGCGTAAGGCTGTAGTTGTTTGGCAAGAAATTTGGCTAGATTTTGTAGAGGTGAGCCTATGGAGCTGACTATGGGTCTGAGTGGGGTTCCTTCTTTGTGTATCTTGGGCAGACCATAGAGCTTAGGACATCTGGATGATTTTTCTCTGGGAATGATTGTTTTCTGGATCTCTTCACTGATGGGGGTGGCTTTTATTTTTGATTTTGTGGTTTTTTTCCAGGTAGGTGGTGGGATCTGTCTTGAGGAGTTTGTATGTGGAGTCTCGGAGTAGGTTGGATAATTTGGTATGGTAGTCAGATGAGTTCATTACCACCGTGGCGTTGCCTTTGTCTGCTGGCAGAATGATTATGCTGGTGTCATTTTTTAGGTTAAGTAGTGCTGTCTGTTCCTCTTTGGGTAAGTTGCTTTTGGGTGGTTTGCTGGTGCAGAGGATGTTGGTAACTTCGAGTCTGATTTTGTTGGCGTCATCAGGGTTAATTTTGGTCAGGCTGGATTCGACTCCGCATATAATGGTTTCCGTGGGAATGTGTTTGGGAGCGACTGCAAAATTAAATCCTTTAGACAGGACGTTGGTTTCGGCTTTGGTGAGAATCCTATCTGAGATGTTGTGCACAGTTTGTTTCATGTGTTGCTGTGGGAGAGGAGGGGGTTTTTTTTGGCGTTCCTTTAGTCTTCGGAGTTTATTGGTGTGTGTGTCTGTTTTGTAGGCAGTCTCTGTTTCAGCTCTCCAGATGGCGATTTGTTTGAATTTGTCCCAAAGTGTGGTGTGGATCTTGTCGCTGAGTTTGAGGTGAAGTGTGAGGAGGTCTCTGTTGATTCGGTCCAGGAGGAATCTTTTTGTGTGGAGTTCATTTCTGATTAGGGCCAGTTCAGTTCTTATCACACCACCACCCAGCACAGATCAACTCCGTAGCCAAGACACTCATCTCCAGAACAAAACACCTAGCTGACGAACAACACCTAAAAACCGAACTACACACTCTCACTAATGTACTAACAGCCAATGGATTCCAAAGAAACACGATTACCAACTTAATCCGAAGAGAGACACCCACAAAAACCCAAGACAGAGAACAAGAAAATGGCAAAGCCCTCCTCCCATACTTAAAAGGGACCACAGACAGAATCAGCAAGGTCCTCCAAAAACACAACATCAAAACAGCATTCTACACAGACAGAAAAATATCCACCATCCTAAGAAACCCCAAGGACATAATTGGTTTAGAAAACCAAGGAGTATACGAAATCCCATGCACCACCTGCCCCACCACATACATCGGACAGACCAACAGAAGAATAAGTGCACGCATTGAAGAGCACAAAAACTCACTCAGAAAGGGAGAACAAACTTCATCCCTGGTCCAACACTTTGAAGCCACGGGACATGAAATTGATTTTAAAAAAACCAAAACTATCGCCAAAATTGAACATTTTAACAACAGAATAATCAGAGAAGCCATTGAGATAGAAAAACGCCCCCACAGCATGAATAAACAAGATGATACCTCTCGCCTACCAGCCATTTGGAAACCCGCCTTGATTGACAGACGAGGCCCAACCACCAAGAATGATACCAGACCCAAACTCATGATAACATCACAGGACATCACCACCGCACAACCATTCAAAAAGCAAATCCGAACCCACAATGATAACGAGGCACAACCACAAAACAGAAACCTAACTACAGCTGCAACATCAGCCACTTTAAACCCCTCCAAACCACACAATAAGCAAACTGACACCCACTATAAAAACATGGCACCACCACAAACACGAAGCCAAACAAAAGCAGCACAACTCACCAGCTCAGGTCTGGAGCTGGCAGCTGAGACCAGCCCATCCACTCAGAACACACCCCCACCCAATCAGAACACACCCACCATTCAAAACACACTCCCACCCAATCAGAACACACTTGGTCCCCCACCCAATCAGAGCACATCTCCACCCACAGAACACACCCCCTCTGGCAGTTTAAAAAAAAAAAAGAGGAACAAACAGCCACATGCTTCTCCCAGAAGAAGGAAGCTAAAGCCACCAGCCTGATGATGACGGATGGGATTCCGTCGAAACGTTGCGCCTACACCTTTAGTTCTACGCGGGGAAAAACCCGAATAACCAAAGATACACACACACACACACACACACACACACACACACACACACACACACACATATATATATATATATATATATATATATATATATATATATATATATATATATATATATATATATAATCAGTAGTTGATATATTATTAGTGCTGCCATGTTTGAACACCAATACTCTTGATGATCTAATGAAGAAGAATATTTGTAGCTCAGGGTTGAAATGAGGGGTCCTTGGTGTTCTCTGAGCTTGCTTGTTTTCTTGCAGACGTATCATTACTTTGACTAGGTAACATCATCAATGCCAGTATGGAGTGCTGTTTGCTGTCATGGTATCTTGCCTGTCTGGGTGGGTGGAGGTGTTCTTTGGGATTCTTTGGTTGGACTGTTTCTTGATAGCAGTATTACTTACTTGATCGATGGTCTGAAGGTGACCTTGGAGTTAATTTATCCAGGCATGTCAAACTGCCAGCCTGTGGGCCGTATGCGTCACGCCAAAACCGCGCCCACCCCATTGCCAGCAATGGGGGGAAAGTCCCAATACGTTGTGCGATGTCACATGACATCACGAGTTTGACATGCCTAGGGTTTTTTTCTCTTTGGGGCTGGTTGATTGTCTCTTGTGAATTATCTATAGATGATCATAATGTGGTAATAAAACATTAGAGGTTTCTTTATCACTTTACTGCTATCTAGTAGCTGTCTGGATTTTTGTAGCCAAAGATGGTAGCCCTAATATTACAGTTGAGTTGAGATGAAATACAAGCAGTATTTCACAGGATTCAGCATACCTAATTCCTAGAGCATTAAGATTGCTAGTGTCTTCTGATAAGAATTACAAAGAGTCTTGTTGCACTTAATTCCAACAACTTTATTATGCCAAGGGTTCCTGGACTGTGGAGATACAAAATGTTCCACAGCTTATAGCAGAATGTTGTATACCCAGCCCTCTTTATTTTATTGTTTGTATACTAGTAAGCTGCATCACCACAATTCCTCAGAGCAAATTCCACCATTTAATTATATGCTATGTAAAATAAAATAAATTAAAATTACCTTAAGGATAGTCTATGAAATTGAGCATACTTTTTCCAAATGATTCTGTAGTTATTTATTAGATTTTCCAAATGTTTTGGAAAAAAATGAGAGTGAACAGTATGTGACTTTAAAAAAAAAGCATCCACACAGATTGCAAAAAATTACTCTTCTTGAAGCATTTAAGGAGTGGAAAAGGATTCTGATTTGAATGTAACAAAAGAGAATAGTAATTTGCTGTAATAACAAGTCCCATGTTACTGGTAATTTGACACAACTGTCCATGTTTTGCATGTGAAGTGAAAACAGTTGTTTAGGAAAACATTAAATATATCCAATTTACAGCCATTTGCCAGACAATTTTTCCCAACTTTGTTTAAAAAGGGAGGAAAAACAGATCTATCCTTTCTAGCTAACAAAACAAAAATCTTAGCAATTAGACCGATATGATGAGAAAGCAATCCATTTTATATGAAAAATAATTGTGCAATGGACTCTGCTTTTCAGTCTATACTTTCAAAAGTCAAATGCAAAAAGACAAATGAATTAAAATAAATATATTGTTGGGAAGAGCAAAGATCTAACTTTGCTTCCTAATTGTTAAATATATCCAACAAGATTATATAAGACATCATCAAGTCATATTTTCTGTTATTGTAAACATAGCAATACTATCCAATAATTTCAGAGGAAAACTATATGTTTGTGTATATGTGTGTGAGAGAGATAAAACCAAGTAGATACGTTTTAAAATCTCAAAACTATGTCCCTGTTAATGGGTTAAACCACCCATTCCAGTTACCCTCTCTTCCACTAATATTTCTGAATTTAAAATAGGGCCATTGTTATTTAAATATGACCCAGCAGCTGGCAACAACTGCCTCCCGTGATTGATATTGGGTTAAAAAAAAGTTAACTAAACATAGTCAGATGTGACTGGTACTTGAATGGGAGACAACAAGGAAATCTTGCAGTTTAAATGCCCATATAATAACAAGGAATCCTGTTCAGGCTTAATGTATTTTATTTCAGCATGCATTGCATAATATCTTTTTTCTATTCCATCTGGGCATGTATTTTATCTCCCAAACCCTAAGGAGATCATCTTTGGAAGATCTAAACAAGACATTCAGACAGAGATTTCATCATCATCATTACATTTCCTCATGACAAAGAATCTTTTCCAGTCTAGTTCTGGAAAAATTTGCAAAGGTCACATTCCAACTTCGATGGGAACAAAATTAAAGTGGATAAATAAAATTAAAAATGACTTTAAAATAACCAAAAACCTCTACCACCTGCATATTTCTTCGGGTTGCCTATTAAGAATTGAGGAATTACTTGCGTCATCAACCATTTCCCTACACATCAGTTGTGTACACTGTTCCCCACTTCCTTATTCAGAAGGAAGAAATAGCAGCAGTTGAAAAATCTGTTCCTTTGCACACCTCTTCAGACGTGATTCTCAGTAAATTCATTGTGACATATCCCTAGATAAGCATGTGTAAGATTACAGGTATCTTATAGATAATTAAACAATAAACTTGCCACACAAATAGTAGCAGGTTGTTCCATCTCTTCCCTCTTTGCCCTTGTAATTATAAAGCCAACACTGAAAGGTTTTTTCTGCAGATTCTTTGAATAAATTGCTGCTCGTACAGTGCAATCTTACTGCATATGTGCCTATTCAGGTGTTAGTTAGCTGAATTCAATGAGTCTTTGTAGTGTATGCCCTTAAAAGCATACACGGAAATGTCAGCACAGCAGGGGGCTGGACAGCTCCAGGCTACAACTGCTTTGGCGGGAAAGCCTGAATAGAGCGAGTCGTTGACAGCCCCAGGGCATGGTCAGCTCTGGCGGGAAGCCAGGGTTTAAATCCATTGGCCACCTGCACTGGCGGGAAGCCCAGGTTCAAATCTATTGGTCACCATTCACCTGGGCAGGTATAAAGAGATGCCAAGTAACCCCTTCGCCCCAGCTTCATTTCTGACTCAATAAAGAAATACTACCCAGCTCAAGTGTCCGCCTCTCCGTACAACCACGCGACATTGCAGTCTTTTTCCTAGGTAACATAGTAACTAAATTGCAATCTTCTTAAATGGAATAAAACAAGTAGAATCAAACAACACTGATCGCACAAAAGCGATTTCACAAAAGCTTCTGTTAAAAGACAAAAAAAAATCCCTTACCTCTATTTCCCTCTCACCTTCTTACAACAGCTTATAATGTAGCAGAGGTATGCACACAACACTGTCAGACTGCACACTCCTGGATTGAAGCACCAAAATTTGGTGTTTGGCAAAATGAAGAGATTTCAGGCCATGATAGTAGGTCATCTGTAGGTTTTTCAATAAACAAAAAGATCAGTTTGCTTAAAGTAGCCTCCCACTTCCATCTCATCCTAAAAATAGCCTCTTATCTCATCTCAAAAGTTCTCTTTAGACATGGAAGCGGGGGTGGGGGGAGACTACCAAAGAAGACCACACTGTCACTTTCTGCTAATACGTTTGGGGACAGCAAAAATGGAAGACCAATGTGTGCCACATCTAGTATCATGTCCTGTTCTGGGCTCTACTTATTAGTAAGAATTTGGAGAAACTGCAAAATAACTTGAAAGAAAAGTGATCGGGATTATCAGGGTCTAGAAAGTAAATCCTCCGAAGAGGGAGCGAAAGTTCTGGATGAGAAAAGGTAACTTACAGAAGACATGTCAGAATTCTTCAGATGTCTCCAAGAAGAAAGTCATGAGCTGTTTGACCTGTTCTTTCTCATTCCAGAGTGCAGGATCTGGAATAATGATTTCCATTATAAAGGTAAAGGTAAAGGTTCCCCCGCACATGCGTGCTAGTCATTTCCAACTCTAGGGGCCGGTGCTCATCTCCATTTCAAAGCCAAAGAGCCAGCGTTTATCGGAGGACGTCTCCGTGGTCATGTGGCCAGCATGACTGGATGCCAAAGGCGCACAGAACGCTGTTACCTTCCCACCAGAGTGGTCCCTATTTTTCTACTTGCATTTTTATGTGCTTTCGAACTGCTAGGTTGGCAGAAGCTGGGACAAGTAACAGGTGCTCACTCTGCTACGTGGCACTCGGGATTCAACCCGCCAAACTGCCGACCTTCTGATCGACAAGCTCAGCATCCTAACCCACTGAGCCACCGCGTCCCTAGATTTCAATTATGGGAAGGCAGGGGAAAAAAACCTCCCTAATTGTAAGAGCAGCTCAGCAGTGGAACCAGTTATCTATTCTGCTGCCCTTCAATGATGTGTTCCAGGGAAGGCTAGACAGCCATCTCTCTGGGATGCTTTAATTTCTACTCCTGAGCAGGGAGTTTGTTTCAGTAGCTTAAATAGAAATTCCAAACTCTTTGTGAATCTTTCCTTAGATTTCCAGTTGCCATTACCCTTTCCTGGAAATTTGACTCATAGCTGATCATACAAATCGGTTATTCCAATATGACTGTGGGCCACTAACCATTTCTCAAGGCAGGAACACAACATCCTCTACTTTCTACACACACATACACAGACACAGTCACACACACACCTTTTTTTTCTTTATGCAACAAAAGGAGCTTTTTTCACCTTGTGGCAGTGCAAATGGTGCTATCCAGTTCGCCTGCTGTGATTCACTTTAGGGTCTTCACTCCAATTTGTTGGCATGTGCCATGGCAAAGCAGTCACTTATCACTGCCATCCATATCCATTTTGCTTTGTTTTTTTAAAAAAAGGATGAAATTCTTTTCTGCCAGTTTTCACTTCTAGCCCAAGATTACAGGGAGAAAGGTAAATCTCCTGATTGCTTGCTTCCACCTCTCCTAGTCCAGCAGCAGATGCACTTGATAGTAGGTATCAGTAACAAAAGAAAGCTAAGGATGGGGTAAGTCTCTCAATGAAATTATGTATGTTCAAAAGCACGCCCTTGGAAAGGAAAGCAATTGGTGATTACTTTCTCAGCATGGGTGAGAGAGGAAAAGAAACAGAGGACTCTACCAATCAGGGGCACCAGCATTCATGGTCTAGTACAGGGGTGTCAAACTCACAATGTCACGTGACGTGTCGCAGTGTATTGCGATTTTTTCCCCATTGCTCGAGCTGGGGTGGGTGTGGTTTTGGCATGACACATCCAGCCCATGGGCTGGCAGTTTGACAACCCTGGTCTAGTAGTTAGAACATTAGATGATCACTTTGGCCAAAGGCGAGGAAGGAGTTAACACTAGAAAGGGATTTCTTAAGCCATCTTAATTTCTAACTGGTTTATGGACTGAGTCAAGTAGTTTAAAAAGTAGCAAAAAAGCACAACCAAGAATGTTCTTCCTGCACCAACTCAGAAAGCTCAGACTGTCCAAGGAGCTGCTGCTGCAGTTCTACAAAGGAATTATTGAGTCTGTCATTTGCACTGCAACCAAACAAGACAGACACAGACTCCAACAAATAGGACTGAGAAAAACAACTGCAACCAGCCTGCCTTCCATTGAGGACCTGTATACTGCACGAGCAAGAAAGAGGGCTGTGAAAATATCTACAGACCCCTCACAAGTTTCAACTTCTTCCAGCAAGACGACACCATAGGGTATTGCACACCAGAACAACTAGACACAAGGACAGTTTTTTTCCCACACTGTCACTCTGCTTAACGACTAATTCCTACAGCGCCGTCAAACTACTTAGTAAAGCTATATTACTATTATTCTCCTCATCTTTCCTATTACCTGTCCTCATCTTCTTATGACTATAACTTTGTTGCTTGTATCTTACAATTTATATTGTTTTATTTATCCTAGTATGATTTATGTTGTTGCTTAGCTAGTATCCTATGACTATCACTAAGTGTTGCATTTTATGATTTATGATGACTGTATTTTTATGTTGTTTATAATCATGATTTATCACTATTACTTGTATGTACACTGAGAGCTTATGCGCCAGAGACAAATTCCTTGTGTGTCCAGCCACACTTGGCCAATAAAGAATTCTAAAAGGGTGCAGTGCAGAAAAGCATTGATTTGTCTTTTGATTGTTCCTCTTACAGCTTCTATTAATATAGCTTGCCAGTGAGTCTGCCGACATTTGTATGAAACTTAGTGACTGTAGGGCTTTGAGATAAGGCTGTCAGATTTATTTTGACCTCATATCAGATAATCACATCTGTTTGTGGGGCTTCAACCATCATACACTGAGGGAGCACCAAAGAATTGGCTTCACCCACCACTGACATTGTAATAGGCCTCATTCAACCATTTAGAAAGTCATTCCTGAAATGCTTTATATGTAAACTAAATATCAGGAAAATCATGTTTATCTTTTGATCCTCACTTTGCTTGCATCTGAACTTTACCAATGCAGCCACTGTCTCACAAATCTCTGTGCTTCGTTCCTAGTTGTTCTTCTAGCAAAGAGGAAATTCTTGAGGTCCTGGATACAAGGAAACTGCCAGCCCCAACTAGAAAAGAGAAGCAATTAGTTCATGTTGTTAATCAACCAATATCAGATTACATTTGCTTTTTGGCTGCACATTAATTAATTAATTTCCAGCAACAGGAGGGAGAGAGATCCTCTGCTGATACAAGCCTTTTTTCAAGCTCTTTGGCATCTACCAAAACTGAAAAAACTAAACTCTTTCCAAAGCATGTCTGTCACAGTCTCCTTAGCAAGATTAAGACAAAAAATATGGAGTTGCAAGAATTCCAACAACTGAATCATTTCCCATCTAAAGCCAATAATTCCCCCCCCCAAATAGATTCTTCTTTAGTTTCTTTAACTCTCTATGAACATTGAATTGGTTGGGCTTTTCACGGGTGACAAGGAAACCTGCATCTTACTGTTTAGACAATAGTCTCCTGAATATCAACTGGCTGACCTGGACTGACAGGGATTTAATTATGTTTAATTTTTATTTTAATTATGTTTACAATTTTTAACTCTAATTTTTAATTTATTTTAATTTTAATTGCAATTTATTGTACAGAGGCCTTTAATTTTAATTTTATCTTAATTTCTGTATTTATTGTATATTATTGCTGTTAGCCGCCCTGAGTCCTTCGGGAGATAGGGCGGGATATAAGCCCCATTAATAAATTAAATAAATAAATAAATAAATATTTACCCATCTCTGACCCAACCATTACATCCCATTTTCCCAGAAAAAAAATATCCTAAATTAAGCCTAGGAGAAATGGCATGAAGCAGTTCAAAGTAATCTTACTGATTTCAGCTTTTTAGGTGCCAGGAATTTGGTGCCAGGCTTTGTGTGCAACCACACTTTTAAAACTGTGGCAACGCCAAGAAATTCATGGCAGTTAAGCTTGTCCTTCACTGCTGCCATATTGACTGTTTACGACTCTTTCTGGCAAGGCTTCGATCAAGATACTGTTTCTTATGTTTCACACTTGTAAATTTAGAAGTATGTACGCTGGCTAAATTCAAGGTCTCTGGTTCACTTATGTGTTCTTTCAACAGGTGAGGGAGTTCATTTCAACCCATTTAGGTGTCTATCAAAAAACCCAAATCTTACTTAGGGTTTCTCTTTTTTTAACAACTGCCCCATACTAAATGGCATTTTCATGGTTTCCCTCTCTTATTAAAAATCCCTTGATCTTTTCCCATGAGCAAACACTTACCACTTTCTAGCATAATTAACCCACTTTGAAGAAAGCTTTGTGCAACTCTTCATAATTTATTTTGCTTTCATCTACTTTTGCATTAATTAATTACTTCTATATGTGCCCATGGATGCAAGCTTGTCAATTGTACGAGAAGGAAGGAGGTCAACAGTGAGATAATGTGCTCAAAAATCCTGCCTATAGCTGCTACAATAAAAGTAGAATTTCAGGATTTTTTTAATTCTGTGTGGACAGTTGGGAGACACAACACCAAAATGAAACCTAGCATATCTCAACCACACCCAATATGTCTTGTCAAATTTATACACTTTGAATAAATGTCTTAGCCGAGATTTCCTCCAAGTCTTGTTTACGTCCATGCAGAAAAACCATATAATTAACTCTGGTTTGCCCATGCCGAACTGTAGAAAGGTCTTTATCCTATGAAGGCAAATTTCTGATATTTATGTGTTGTGGGAATACTCAGGGCTATTTTTATTAGCTTTGTAAATTTTGGCTATGTTTTCTCCATTCAAAAGATCAATCAACTCCTAAAGAGCTTGAAATTTTATATTCTGCCCCTTTGCAGTATCTTAGCTTATCATGAAACTGTAGTCAAGAATCGCCTAAATTAGTTGTGTTAAAAGTACGTAAAATTTGGCAAACTTTGCATCGTTGTTCTTGTGTTGGTGTTGCAGTACAAACATCAGCAGATTGGCAGAGAAATGAAAGCATCAATAATTTTGTCCACTTTTAGCAGAATCACTCATATGTTTGCTCCCATGTAACAATTCTCCTGCACAGATAGTCCTCGACTTAGAAACAGTTCATTTAGTGACTATTTGAAGTTACAAATGCAGTGAAAAAAGGAACTTACAACCATTTTTCACACTTATGACCATTGCATATGCTTAGCAACTGTCTCATATTTATGACAATTGTAATGCCCTGTGGGGGGTGTCATGTGATCACCTTTGAAAACTTCCAACAAGAAAAGTCAGTGAGGAAGCCAGATTCCCTTAAACACCATGTTATTAAACTAAGACCTGCATGATTTACTTAACAATGGTAGCAAAGAAGGTCATAAAACGGGGCAAAACTCACTTAACAACTGTCTTGCTTAGTAATGGAAAGTTTGGGCTCAATTGTGATCATAGGTCGAGGACTACCTGTATGTTCTTGTTCTGCTTCTCAGTCTTAGCCAAAGATCTAACCTTTGAGGATTGATCCTCCCTTAGCAGGTTATTTATTCCTTGATAACATAGTGGCCACAGCCCATGAAGTCAACTCAGTTCTACAGACCTTTTCCATTGCCTTGATTTTCCTCTAAACACAAGTTGACTAGATCGGGCTAAGTAAGACCAGACCATTTTTCTGTTGAAGAGGGGAGAATCAGGGCAGCAGAAGTAGACCCAGGAAAGAAATTTAGACACTGAAATCATTTCCTTCCTCTCTCAAGTGTTTCTTGCTATGGCTAATGCTGACAACATTTTTTTGGGTACGAGAGCAGAGGTAGCTATAGTCTCAGGTGTGTTGGCCTAAAATGACATTTTCTTTTTTGGAATCACTGCTTCTCTACAGTAGTGGCGAAAATTGTGGAAACCTTTTGGGAAAAGTGTATTTTTGAGGTTTGATAGCTAATAACACCACTTTTGGGGGGGGAGTAGTACCATAAAATTATATATCAATGGAAAGATAGTTTAATTAAGAATGTAATGCAACTAAGTTTGTTTAATTAACTGTACTGTATTCTATGAAAAATTATACCAAATAACAAGAAAAAAGAAGCACAACTTGCTTAGGTTGATATCAGGTAGCTTTCCTTCATCTGATTGTAGCCAATGGGCAAGAGCGTTTACAGAGCCAATCATGTGTCATCTTGTTTTGGGAATGAGCCAATCAGATCACAGTAGGATTCAATTATTGATGTCATGTATTGAAGCTGAGAGGAGGACATTTGTCAGTGTGTTATGTGATCGCTATCAAGTTGGTTGGGGTTTTTTTCGTTCATTTAGTGAGCTTGTAAAATGTAATAAAAAATTAAAGTAGGTGCAAAGAGTTGACTGGTTGCCCAGAAAGCGATGTAAAATAGTATTATTAAGCAAACAAGGCTACAGTTATAAAGAAATTAGAAGAAAAATTGGTGGAAACTTAACCAAAGGTGGCATTTCTACTGTATACTGTTCCCAAAATGTTTACACAATTTTGGCCACTACTGTACTTGTGGGAGTCTGATGGTGCCAGATGGCTTGGCAGGCCTCGCCCAGAATAAGACCCCAACTGGGAAGGGGGCATAGGTCTGCCACACCCACTTTACAAGCATGCATATGGCAGATATAGAATATATTTTGAACAACCTGCCAGCCCAGTAAATATGAGCATAGTAGATGAAATATCTGGATCCACATACTGTACATATTTCAAAATATAGCAGCACAAAGCTTAAGGTAATTGCATGTTCCTGAGGAATTAATGCCTTTTAATGTTGCAGGAATAAAAAACAGATAGATGCCGCTGTCCAGAGGAATGTTAAAAACATTAAAACATATTAAAGGGACCTGAATTTATTTATTCTATAAATAAAATTTTGTGAATAGTCTCATTCTGATCAGATGTGGTGCTCTGATCATTTCATAATTCATTAGACTGAGAGTTCACATCTACGCTGCTATAGATTTTTTTTTTATTGAAAAGTTTTAAAATACAATTTTCCTTTAAAAAACCCCCCTTCCCCCTCCCTCCTCCCCCCCTACCTCCCCCCCTCCCTCCCTCCCTCCTCCCCCCCTGCCTCCCCCCCTCCCCCCCTCCCCCCCCCCGACTTCCCAGAGCTGAATACAAGGTATATATATAAAAAGAGAAAGAAAAAAAAAGAAAGGCAAACATAAGCAACCATGTACTAACAACTATAAATTCTAAAATCCATCACTCTCTAGCTTATATAGGATAAACCAAACCTTGGCAATATTAAATATATATAAAAAACTAAAATAAAAAAAAAACACTTTCTAGCTTATATAGAATAAGACAAACCTTAATAATATTAAATATACATTAAAAACAGGAAAAAGAACCCCAAAATAGAAAGAGAAAAAAAGAACAGGAAAAAAAAGGAAAAAAGAATTATTCAAATACTATATAATACTTTTCAACCTATACTTGTCCTAAATAGACTCCATCCCTTTTTGTCCATTACATGATATAACGTTCTTACAAATAGTCTTTCAAATTAATCAAGATCTTCGCCACCTCAACCAAATCAGAAAACTTTAAAGTCCACTCTTCTGTAATCGGCCGTTCCTCTTCCAGCACATCTATAATTATTCCAAACAATAAAAAAATTGCGAACAAAACTTTAACCTCCATTTGGAAATCTTCTATATATTCCACCAAACTTTAATCCAAAAAAACCTCACCCTTTCCACAAAACCACCACATGTAAAAAATATATTGCGTCTACACCCAAATCTTTTCCCACCTCCCACCTACGCTGCTATAGATTTTAATATAGTATGTGATAGATACAAGAGCTGAGGGCAAAGCTTGGTTTACATATGATACAATCTACTACTGGGACATCTTGTGCATAAGCTCTGTGGAAATGCAACCATAGCCTTCAATATATTGTATCTTGTGAATTCCCTGAAGTGAAGCTGGATGAAGATAATATGTGTTTCTCTGACCAAATTCAAAGTGACAATGAGGTTTGGTATATTTTGCATGTGAAAATGTATGCATACGTGTTTATGTGTTGTACCAGTTGCATTTCATTATGCTTATTTAAGAACCTGATATTTTTTTAAAAAAAGTTATTTAAAATTATAACTGAAGCCTTTGATTTCTGACCAATGAAAGTTCTGAAAGATTTCTGATATCAGGTAATTGTTGTTCCACACTGTAGATTTATGGCTAGCTTTCCTGGAACTGATCCACTGAAACTTTTTACACAGAAAAGTTCCTAATGTCCTTGTGGGCCAATCAATCATTTAAGATTAAACCTCCCTGCCTTTTGCTAATGCAGACAGCTTAGGAAAGAGCAGGAAAAATCACAGCCCGCCTTCAGAGGGAGGCACTGTGTAAGCTACACAGGAGACAATCTGCACAGCAGCCCCCAGAGTGACTTCCAGAGCTGATTTTGCTTGGCAGTCCTTCCTGCTCTGTCCTGCTCTTCATCCCCGAGGCGAACTGCAAACAAACCAGGACAACAGGAAGTTCACATTTATCAGGTGTGCAATCTTCTCATAGCAACTGTTCTTCCTACTTCAGCAATGTTATTTGTGCTGGCCTGATGCACAAATGATGCTCGGTAGAAACATCTGCTTTATGTTGCTGTAATGGCTGATTTAGTTCCATTCTCTATAGGCTTCTGGGTGGTTGTCATCACCAGTTTATCTGAGCATCTTTCCAAAGTGTGCTAAGTGTGCCTGCTACATTAGAGGGCCATCTTATCCTTGAGGGAAAGTTCACAGTGCAGTGCAAGGTTTCCTTTTTAAATAGAATTAACCAGAAGGAAAGTTTTTAAAAATGATACGAGGAGGAGGGGGAATAACGTTAAGGGGCAGATTTTTATTTGGTCCACATATTCAAAGTGAACTGACCTAAATATTTATTTCACCACACAATCTGTTTTAGCAATTCTGGACTTTCCCAGGTTTTATAATGCATGGCTTAAAATTTACATCAGAAAATATATGTGTTTACTAAATTTGCATTTGAAGTGCATATATTAGAAAAACATATAGAAAAATGAAGGGTTTTTTGTTTTGTTTTTTGCTTTTTGCTTTTTTTAAAGATTACCAGGATGGTGCAAAAATTTAACAGAACAGTTGTAAGACTGAAAAAGACCTTCTTTGGGCTGATTCATTCAGTTCCGCTGACAGACTGAGAAGTTTATTTTTCTTAGATTTGTAATTTATGTTTGAAGTTTTTCTTCTCTGAATTGGTGATGGAATAAATTATAATAATGTGCTAGGGACTGAGAACCAGAGACTGCAGGAGGTCTTAAATAGCTTTCCTTTAGGGTGGATTTGAATGTTACACATGAGGTTGCTGCTAAAATTGTCAGTCCTGAACTTGCTATCCTATTTCTCACATCTGTGTGAAGAACAGTTAAAGTGCTAAACAGAAATTTGAATGTCCCAGATTCCATTCTCCACTGACGTATGAAATTCAGTGAGGCATTACAGTATTTGAACCCTTTCAAACAAAGCTTGAGTCTTAATGGTGAAGGCAAGATGAACCAATCTACTGATCACATGACTCTATAACTGCACTTGCAAGCAATCACAAGCAAGCTCTGTACTGATGGTGTTTCATTCACAGATGATTTGAGGTAGGGAGAGGCATGAAAATGGATTTGATAGACTTCTGGGGGAAGCAAAGAAAGCACATCTCTCAAAAAGTGGAGACAATGACCATGACAAAAATTGAAAAACCAATGAGTAGATTGGTTTTTCAAAACCTCTCCAGATAAGGAGAGGATGGGAGATCACCCATATGTGCTCCAGAGATTACAAAATAGCAGTCTCCCATGGGTTTGAGCATTGAGAGATGAAATAATCAGCCATCATGTTCACAGTCATGGTGAAGCTATGGTTTGCTAATCTTACTTTCTAGAAATTGCCTCCTTAACTATCTTAATACTATTATAAATCTTCAGAAATGACAAGTTTGAAAAAACACCTAGTGAATTTAGCTTTATTTCTGAATAAAAGAAAAAATAACCATAAGTTTAAGAATTTTTAAAAAGTAGAAATAAATTAGAAATCTGAAAATAATCAAAACAGCATGGATCATTCTCAAATTCTTTTTAAAATGAATTCAGAAGCTTTGGGAGAGTGAAAGGCTGATTGTCTGGAAGAGTCCTTTCTCAATCTGACTTACCTCTCAGTACTGTGAAGATGAAAATGAACACTGCCTTAAATACATGGAGAAAAGATTCAATATAATGGTAATAAATAAAAGACTAGCACAATGTGAGGGCATTGTGAGCTGAACTAGTGTGTTTCATAGAGGAAGGGACAATTTTTTTGTCCTACCGCTCGTAAAATATAGAGAGGGAAAGGAGGAGTCAAGAAGATATAACATAGACAACAGCAACAAAAAGCAATGGCTAAGGTAAATATAAGCAAACATAATTGCAATGCATGCGATCAAACAAGGTCAGCTCATCTCCAGAGAAACAGATTTCTGTGTAGGTTGTCATGCAGAATGAAAAATTTGAAGCTGCAGATTTCTGGTTAGGTGCCACAGCATGATGGGTGTAGAAAGACAGGGTTCCGTCTTCCATGTTCGATTTCGCCTTGCTGGGGACCCTAAAAAGGTCAAAGGTCACCCCAGAGAGGCAACAAAAAAGGAGGGGACCCTTGTCAATTGTGGAGGGGTGGCGGCCCATCTGCTTGATCCAAGGAAGCCCTCCAAACCAGCAGGGGAAAGACTGGCTACATTTGTGTGGCCAGTCAGAAACTGCTGACAACTGAAGATAAGCACTAACGAGCAATTTTTGAGCAACGTGGATGGAACTGGGTGAGACTTTATCCTCTTTTTATGATCTTAATACTACTTTCCTGGAAAAAAGAACACCCAAAACAAAGATTCCTCCCCGATGTGAGAGGGAAGGGAAGTTTTTGCCCCACTCCCTCAGGAAAAGAAAAGCAGTGAATTAATTGTTTTGGGGGAAAATAGAGAAAACTATAAGGTCAATATGGAATTAATACAGATGTATAGCTTTGAAATTTGGGGACTAAAAGAACCTTTGAGACTTTTTTTTAGAAAAGATATTTGAAAGTCTGTAAAATATGCTTGGATTTGGAAAGCTGGAATACAGTGTAAACAACATCTAGTGGTGAATCATGGCACTACAATTTATTATGGTTAAAGGAAACTGCTTGAAGCCCAGATTTAGATAAGACTTTTTGTTGTTCCTGGAAACTTTAACTTTTGCAGACTTGAGCTGGAAAAAGGGGGGGGGACTCTTGGGCTGCTTATCTGTGTTGTGGACCCTATTGGACTATAAAGACTACATATAAAAACAAAATTGGTGTTCCATATTCAGCCTCAAATGGTAAAAAAAACCATCTTTAACACTTGTCTCTGAAGCCACCAGCTTGATATAACAACAAGAAAATGTTAATGAATCTCAGAAAGAAATTATTTCTATGTTGAAATCAATTCAACAGACAATTGTTTTATTTCATGATAAGAGTAAAAATAACACAAACGACATAAAAGAACAGTTTTCTAACCTAAACTTACAAATCTAGACAATGACTACAAAGAAGGAACTAGTAACTCAGAAAACAGAAGGAAAATTAGAAGAAACGGATCTAAAGATGGCGGACCTAAAGGAAGGAATTAACAGACAGATACAGACAAATGAAAAATTAGAAGATGAAGTAATAATACTCGAAATGGAAAAGATATCTTACTTGTCAAGATCTCAGAACACATTTGAGGATTAGGAAAAAGAGCTGATCAAACGGATGACAAAGCTGTTAGGAGAAATGCTGAGTATTGACAAACAGGAAATGAAAATTAAAACTGAAGGAGAAGGATGGAGGTTGTTTAATCAAAATAAAAGGGTTGAGTGTTCTTCCAAAAATACTTCAATCAAATTCTCTTCCTCATTCCAAACAATATATACAAAAACAGAGGAAGAATTACTTGATCCAAATGCACTGACTTGCAAAGTTATTTGTCAAAGTAAGAAAGCTAGAGTAAGAGTCAAGAAAATAGAGGTTTTGACCTATTAGATGGGATATTATACTATTAAACAGATGTTTGAATATGGTTAAGAAAATATCTATTAGAAATAAAAGTATTATTATAATTAGAAGAATAGGATAGGATTGTAACTAGAGTATTATGTTTTGTTATGTGATGGGAAATATGAAAATTCTAAAAGGATTTGAATAAGCTTTTGGTTACCCAAATATAATTTATTATGAGAAAATTATAAGCGATAGAGATATTTTGAGCATTGATGGGAAATTAAAATTTTTAAAAAGTGGGAAAAACAGGATATTGATTGAACAAATGGATTTTAAGTGCAAATGCAATTGAGATATATTCTGGCTAGAAAATATATTATAAACTAACACTATCAATATTAGGTATGATACCAGAAAAATGTGATGAAAATGTCTGTATGTAATTGTGTATGTATTAACAGTAACAAGAATTGTATTTAGATGGAAGAAAAATGAGGAGATAAGGAGGGACACCCAGGCGATACAGTATTGCATAACCGGAGGTAGTATAAAAATTTATAGAACTATATACCGAGAAGGCCAGATTTATAGAAATATTGATGTAATAGAAAATTAATGTTATCATACCTAATATAGATATATAAAATCTAAGAAGAGATGCTCGGACATTACCCCTGAATTGTATCAGAAGAGGAATGGGAGGGAAGAAAGGAGAGGAGAAAGGGAAGAAAGTAGAGAAGGGGGAAGGAAGTAGGAAGGTTAGAGGAAAAGAGGAGGTGAATTGGGGAGAAATGGGAGGGGAGTGGTGAGGGAAAGAGGAGAGGAGAGGAAGAAGAGGGAAGTAGGAAAGAAAAGAGAAAGGGAGAAAGAAAGTAGAGAAGAGGAAAGAGAGAGAAGGAGGGTGGATACAGTGAAAGGGGAAATGGATGAGCAGCACCCAAACGTACGAGTATGTATTTATGTATTGCCGTATATGTGTTGATTTGTTTGTGGAAGAAATGGAAAAATAAAAATGAATATATATATTTAAAAAAAAAAAGAATGGTATTTGCCCAGTGTGGGAAAATGCATACCACCAGAAGAAGAGAGGACCAAGAAAGCACTGGATGGTGTAGTATTGGAACTAGACTGACAAAGTTAATATGTACCAATGGACTCAGACAACATGTTGTTTATTAAGTACTCATAATTATAAAATTATAAAATTAATAAAATATTTATACAAAAAAGAAAGAAAGATTTGAATCTGCTAACCCACAAATCAGAGAATCTTCTAAACAAACTTTATGGAAGTGAAAGAAGGAAGGATTACAAATATTGCTGCAACTGAACTATTTCCCAGTGCAGCCTATTCCCCTCTTTAGACACTCAGGCAAAGCCCTATGCAATTTTCTTCTAATGGCCTTACTGTGAACAGGCTATTTAAAAAGCTGCTCCCTGAATCTTTATCAGCTTGAAAAGCAGGATTACATTCTGAGAACCCATGCCAGACAAAGCTATTGTTTAAACAAGGGGCAGAAGGTAGAAATCTTCAACATGGCCATTGATTCAGAAAGATGAGACCCAGGATTTAAATCTTGAGACTAATGCATATAAGTAGCAGGATTTTCGGGTAGTGCTAGATAGATAGTATCTTCGTATATATGGTTTCCCAATTCTTTGCAATAAATTTATATTAGCTATGTATCCATTTGGGAATACAGAATAAGGAGAAAGTTGAGTAGGAGGACAAGTAGTAATAGTTTTATTTGTCACGGGGAGTACAAAATGCCTGGTACAAAGCAGCAGATAGAAGTTGGGCTCACTCAGTGTGTTTTGTAGGTTGTCCTTAGTTAACAACCTCTCATACAGCAACCATATAAAGTGCGCCAGTGCTTAATGAGTCTGTCAGCCTTCCTGGGAAAACTGTACAGGAAATACAAGTAGATGAGTTAAGTCTACTTTATTGTAAACCTGCATTAATAGAATCTTGCAAGTCTGAAAATAAAGACTTCCCACCCTCCACTTTTAGCTGTTTGCTCCATTAAAGTGAGTCTTTCCTTAGTTTCTATCTCTGACTGTTAAATGACTCAGGATTTTTTCCCCTCTTGTCTGATTTGTTTCTTTTCTCCCTTTTCCTCAAGGTCACTATTTTCATTCCATTCAGAGCTGTACAGATCACTTCTCCAAGTTCCGTCTATGACAGAATCCCTGTAGACATGTGGTTGTAATCCAGATGCTCAGCAAACAACTCCGATTCTGGAATTCTTACTTGGAACAGGCGGGGGGAAAAATGAAATTTTGAGTTTAGGTTTCGTCAATTAGATGACTTTTCTTGTGCTAGAAATGGCTAGTACTTCATAAATATTTAAAACAAAAAGTGAGTTTCTAATCGTATCTTGTATTTTACCACACTGAAAAAGTTTCTTTCCCTGTCAGCTTGTAACCCTTTCTTCTTCTTTACCTTTCCCTAGTCTCTCATCATCCTCGTTTCTCATTGTATTTTATATTATAATAAACTTTAACAAAACAGGGGGGGGGAAATATCCCACATCACATGATAATAATTTGTGACCTTTCCTGCTGGCTTCCCATATGTACCATCAATAGGGAAGATGGCAGGAAGTCACAAGTCGCAATCGTGTGAGGTCCTTCCTTAATGACTGCAATCCTCGGTTATTAACAGTGAGGGGAACAATCAGGATTGCCGTCACTAAGCGATGTGGTCATGGGATCTCATACTTTCCAACTGCATTACTTAATAACAGAAATTCCAGTCCTAATTACTGTTGTTAAATTAAGACTAATACAAATGGACGACACTTCAACATGGCGGTACAAAATCAAAGAAGCTGCCTTTGGTTTCCTTCAACATTCTGCTCCAAAAATAATTCCTTGTAGTCACTGTAACTACCATTGCCCCCCCACCCAAGACTTTTTTCTATCCAAGAAATGCTGGTCATTGCTATTTTTAAAAAGAAATATAAAGCCTCCAAATGGCCATTCTTTTCTGTGAAAACACTCCTTTTATCCCAAAACAAGCATACTGGGTATGATCTAGTAGTATCCTGAACATATCAATACCCCATGCTGGAGTGAAAACCAACGAACCAGACATCATCAAAAGATTGATTCTGTTACTAAGCAATGAGACTTGATCTTAACCCAAGCAGAGAAGATCAAAACATAGAATTGGAGTCAGGGGCATTGGGAAATTGTGTCTGAAATATTCTACACACTTAGATCATTGTTTAAATAAATCAGGGGGAGATGGCAGTTTCTAGTGGGGCAGGATAGCTTTAGTTCTTCTAAAGAGAACATAGAATTGGGATGAAGGGGAAGAAGTAAACTATCCAAAGGTTTCCTAGGTGTAAAAATAAACACAGATGATAACACAAACAATTATATCATCAGGTTGTGACAGGTTCAGCAGACAATAACTTGTTGCATTCTCTCATTCTTTCTTTAGGGAGCATGACAATTTTCAGAAAGTGCATAAATCAATCCAAGATTAACTTTCTACCCGTAAATAGAAGTACAAATGATCTCAGCATTTGCTTTTTTTCCCCTTATTTTTTTTTTGTCTCTCAGTTTCATGGTTTCCCCCTAAAGTATTCTGTCCCCAACACAGAAACAAGTTTTTACATTAATCAGACCTGAAGTCTTATCTTCAAGTTTTCTGGAAGGGAAATTTAATTACACCAGAATACTTAAGCTCATATCCTTTCAGAAAAATCAGATCAATAACATGCATCCTTCTTTGCTGCTTCTTTGATTCAAACATAAAGATTTAATTACACTTATTTTAAGCATCAGGTACAGAAAAACAGATTCCATTCTTCCTCTGCACCTCTCAGCAGACACCTCAGAGATGTCCTAGGTCAGGGGTCAGCAACCTGAAACAGTGAAAGAGCCACTTGGAACCGGTTCCCTCACAAAAGGAAAAACTGGGAGCCGCAAAAAATGTGTGTGCATGTGCGTACATGCGCGCATGCGCAGAACAGGGTTTGACTGAAGAGTGGAGCCAAGGCAAGATATGCACCTACCCTGCATATTTGAATTGATTGGTAGAAATTTTTTAGTCCCACTTTTTTTTTTTGGACTGCACATGGCAGAGGACTGAGAGCCGCAGGAGATGGCTGAAAGAGCCGCATGTGGCTCCAGAGCCGCGGGTTGCAGACCTGTGTCCTAGGTAGATTCTGCTTGATTAACATTGCCATTTGCTGCAAGATTGTATTATCTCCCCTGTTTAGAATCTTATGGATACTTGGAGGGGGGGGGGCATTTTAAACCTGTGAGTTTATGCTTTTACGGTACGTTGTTAAATCAGAAATACCAAATAGATTTACATATGTCTATGCTTATCTTTCTACAGTTATCACCTAAAGATATTAAAATCTTAGCATTGAATTACATGTGTTACAGTATTGTTTTGGTTTTAATATTTGATAATGTACTTAATCTTTAAGTCAGTAAATTAGGTTCTTTTTCATATCTTTTTTATTACAAAGTTGCGTTTAACTTATTCTAAAACTGTACTCAGCTCTGGTTACTGACTAATGTTGGTTAAGTAATTAACCAACTAGATATAGAATTTAAGATGGTACAGGCATGAATCAAAGATTTTTTTGACAGGTAACCTTATTTGCAGCAAATACAAACTGTATGAATAAAATGTGAATATTTTTCATGGAACCACATTATCATGTTCAGCTCTTCCACTGTCTAAGAAATTTTAGATACCATTTCCTTCGTTTTGTTTAAAGCAAGTACCTATGTTTAGAATGAAACTCCCAGAGGATCTTAGAGGCCTCAGAATGAATTTTGTAGGGCACTCAGCCAATTCTTGAATCAGAACTGTGGACTGCTTAATTGTGCAGGTCAGAACAGAAAGGAAGAATGTATTTATAAAAAAAAATACTCAGGTTTTGAATCTACCCATTAGTAGACAATATCTGGATCTTTTTTCATGATTTGATTCTTGTCAAAAGTTTATCTCCAACAAAGAACCATTTGTCTTTTTAAGCAAACATTGTGTTTGGAACGCAAAAATAAAACACTTTTGAATTCAACTGAAGGTTAGCATATACAACAAAATTTGTTAATCTTTGTACAGCTGTTTCTCTCTTGTGCACACATATATACACCCACCTCACATGTACCATTTCAGAAATTACTTTAAAAATGAGTACAGATTGCCATTTAGAAAAATTCATGGCACCTTTGGCTGATAGGAAATGATTCCATGGTTCTTGAGCTCCTGACTTTGATTATCTAATGATTGTCTTACTAAGTTATTTAAAGAAGATTACTAAGAACTTTTAAATGTTCTTCTCTTTGACAAGCTGAACAAAAGGTCCTTCCTCCACATGCAGTTTAACTCATCATTATATAAATATTTATATAGAGATTAGGAATGGCTCTTTCTGCCAAGCAGATTGGTTGTTGTCTCTTGGAATCTTCCATTTACTCTGAATCAGATAATATTGTTTAGGGCTTGAGGAGATCTTTTCAAATTTATACTTTTTCTATAAGCACCTGTGTTATCAGGGCAGATTGGTTCTTTTCCTGGATGATAAATATATGAAATGCTATGATTCTGTTTAGCTAAAAGCAAAAGAAAAGGCACCCCAAATGTCTAACAAATTGAATTAATGAGAATGGCCATGATATTTGTGAACAAGAAGCCAGAGTCATTGTTACCCACCAGTTTTCTCTGATCTGATGTTCATCAGGTATGTTGGCCTATAGCTTCCCTCAGTTCCAGCCATATAGGTAATAGCCATGATACAGGAATTATAGCAATCTTGGACAGGCAGCTTCCTGGGAAGATATGGCATATCTGTGGGATGATCCTGATCTTGGTGATTTAGCCAGCTAGCAGTTGCAGGCTCCAGGTCTTCAGGTCAGAGATGTTGAACAGACAAAATGTTAATCTAAGTCCTCGACTTACAACAGTTTGTTTAGTGACCATTCAAAGTTACAATGGTTCTGAAAAAAATGTGACTTATGACTGTTTTTCACAGTTACGGCCTTTGCAGCATCCCCGTGATCAGGGGTCGGCAACCTAAAAAAGGAAAAGAGCCACTGGGAACCGGTTCCATCACAAATTAAAAAAAGTGGGAGCCGTGTGCGTGTGTCCATGCACGCGCATGCGCAAAAAGGTTTTTTGCGCATGCGCGGACGCACGCGGCTGCCATTTTTAAAAAAATGAGATGGAACCGGTTCCCGGTTACCCGACGGCGACGGCCCGTCTGCAAAGCTGCCGCTTTCGGCAGCTTTGCAGACGGGCCGCGGCAGCCTCCTCAAAGAGCGGCGCCCCTGCCCATTCCGGGAGGTGCGCGCGTACCTCCGCGCGAACGGGCAGCGGTGCCGCTCTTTGAGGAAGCTGCCACGGCTCGTCTGCGAAGCTGCCGCTTTCGGCAGCTTGGTAGACGGGCCGTGGCAGCTTCCTCAAAGAGCGGCGCCCCTGCCCATTCCGAGAGGTGCGCGCGCACCTCTCCGAACGACCGGAGTTGCGCGCGCACCTCCCCAAACCTTTGGGGAGGTGCGCGCGTACCTCCGTGCGAAGGGGCAGCGGCGCCGCTCTTTGAGGAAGCTGCCACGGCCCGTCTGCGAAGCTGCCGAAAGCGGCAGCTTCGCAGACGGGCCGCAGCAGCTTCCTCAAAGAGCGGCACCGCTGCCCATTCGCGCGGAGGTACGCGCGCACCTCTCCAAAGGTTTGGGGAGGTGCGTGCGCACCTCCGCCCATTCGGGGAGGTGCGCGCGCACCTCTCCAAACGGGCAGTGCCACTCTCCATTTGGAGAGGTGCGCGCGCACCACTGCCCGTTGGAAGAGGTGCGCGCGCACCGGGCGGCTGGGAGCCGCAAGAGACGGCTCAAAGAGCCGCATGCGGCTCCGGAGCCGCAGGTTGCCGACCTGTGCCCATGATCATTTGATCAAAATTCAGATGCTTGGCAAATGACTCATATTCATATGATTGTTGCTGTGTCCCAAGATCATAAGATCATATTTTGCAACCTTCTGACAAGCAAAGTCAATGGGGAAGTCAGATTCACTTAACAACTGAGGCAAGAAAGGTCATAAAATGGGGGAGAACTCACTTAACAAATGTCTCAGTTAGCAACATACATTGTGGGCTCAGTTGTGGTCATAAGTTGAGGACTACCTGCACTTCTCAGACATTCATTTGCCATTGTAAGAAACTAGCAGTTTCTATTTTCTTTCCCCTTTTTTTTAAAACAAAACACCAAAATCTGATGTCACCCCACATGCACCAAATCATTATATTTGGAAATATCAGCTGAAGACGTTTCATAAACTAAGCAGAAGCATTATTAAATGAATACCCAGAAATTCATAGATTTCTCCACTTTAATGATGACTTTTGAAATGTATATAACTACAGCAAATTAATACCCATATGACTTTTGTATATAATAGAATAAATTCACATCAGGGAAAGCAGAATTATAATGAAAAATGAATTTAAAAAAACAATGACCATCCCATAACTAATTCAAAATACAACACAATCGTGCAGTTCTTTGTTTCTCCTGGCTCAGCAGTGTTGTTACTTTCTCCAGAAACAGCTGAGCTCAACTTAAGACCAAACTGTTAAACCTGAACATCCAAATTCTTCAGTCCAGGAATGTAGACTCTTCTACGGAGGCCATTTTTTATGGTAGGATGGCACCAAAGACTGTTATTAAGTTGCAAGAAATAAAGCAACATTGATACTGTAATGTTTCATCGGGGTTAGTGTCTGAGCCTTTCTGAGTGATTTAAAACCCTTTTTGGAATGTGAGCTTGCATTCTGTACCCTTCATTCACACCCATTACTGACAAACAGAAAGTCAACGTTAACTTTTCATTTGTTTTCCACTTGGCTTTCCTGAAAATATCAGCCGTACAAAATCTTTTCAAGTAAACCTAAAAATCTGTGCATTTTGGACCATGAGTTATGGAAAAAGACAGCAAGGGAAAAATATACGTCACTAGACCACAAAGTCCCTAGTCACAGTGCTAAGATCTCCTGCAGAGCTCATTTGAATTTAAGCAAGCCGCCACTATCACTACCACACACACACACGCACACACAGAGAGAGAGAGAGAGAGAGAGAGAGAGCTGGTGTCATAGATAAAGTAAAGCTGATGGTTTAAATCAATAAGCTCACTTACCTATGTCTATTTTATCTGGCCACAAATGGGTTTGCCAGACTGACTTATTTAACAGTCTGCAGATCTGAAATCCTTATTCATCAACCGCTTGAGAAAAGGCAATTCTTTAAACGGCTGGATGAACTAAGAGCAGTAGAACAGCAGGCAAAGAATAGATTTTTAACACAAAGGGTTTTTAAATTAGTCCTTTCCCCAGTAAAATGCTGATGTATTCTTCATGTTTGATCTGATAGGAGATTGAATGGATGAATAACAAGATCACTGACTATAGTCATACGCATTTCGAAGGGGGAAAAAATCTCATGGATTTCAAGAGACTAGAAGCAAGATCCATCATTTGGCATCTGACATTTACTGAGATAATAAAACCTCTTGTGCCTAGGTAATTCTCAGAAAGATTAATGGTGATATAAAGTTTCTTCTATGTACTGCTTTCTAACCTTTCAGATATGTAGAATGCTTCCTTCTAATCCCGTTTCCTTTTCTGAGACTCGTATCTTCCATTCTTCCTACACTTCACAATCTGACCCATCAATGACAAAAAAGAAAGGCAAAATATTCATTATACAACGAGCCAGAACTTCAACATTTTTAAGCATATGACTTTTTTCTGCAGCCCAACTAAATAAACTGAGCCAGACACATGTTATCCACATGTTGTGGACGTGACTCACCCTAGGAATGCTAGCCAGCAAAGAGAAAGAATATCCTATGAAACAATCCTGGGTAACCTTATTTAATCTCAACCAGAAAAAAAAAAGACTCAGAGTTGTAAATTGTTGTGGCTAATGAATTGGACCCATTCAGAGTTGCATCTGGCCAGCAACTCAAAGTTCTCCAGGTTTACCTTACAAGGTAGCAGTGGTACCAAAAACATTTTAACAGACTGTGATAAAGTTAGTTTCACCCCGAGTTGCTTGCTTCTAATTGTGCTTTTTATTATTATCAAATTTCATTTTACTCCAGCATTACTATTCTTTCTTTTCAAAGTAATCCATATCTCTTGTCTGCAGTTGATGGGAATTGCAATCCAGTATTATGGAGGGATAAAAACAGCATGCTGCTTGATTATGTCCAAAGACTGTTTAACTGAAAGGATCCTTGTTGTAGCTGGTAGGGAGGATGCCAAGTAACACATATTTTTTGAATACAGAACTAAAAATGACCTCTTTCATTCAGTTAGATTTCCTGTATTGCTCAGAGTTGCCCATATTTGGTTGTTGAAGATGTGACTTCAGATAGACTGTTTCTTAGCATCTTATAACCCACAAAGGACGGAATGTGGATTGTGGATTAGGATTTCCCAGTGTTTTCCTTATCTATCTCTTTATTTATGAATTGTTCAGTTCAGGGTCTTTCTTCCCATCTTTTTCACCAGGCATGCAGACAGCCAGAAGAACGCATCCCCTATCACATGGTTAAAAGTTGGGAGTTGTCCAATGGACAATATGTTAGCTTGCGGTCAAGAGTGAGTACCATGCAAAGCATCAGTAAAAGTCTTTCAAACTGGGCAGGGTATTCTTAAATTGGCTTAAGAGTCAAGCTGCCAGGAGTATAGGGCAGGAGCAGTTTAAATAGTAAGTGCAGATATGCCCATTGCATGAAAACGGATTCTTCATTCTTACAGGAATAACAATGAATACATAAAATGATACCATTGGTTTATATAAGAATAGTAAATAATACAGTTCCATGTGATGGCTGCATCCATTGGGAACATCTAGCATATTGACCATTTCATAATAAGAGTCTACTTCCCATAGACGTGAGCACTTCCAAAATGAAAAATAAAAAAACCTCACACGCAATATGCCTATCTCTTCAAGCCAGCACTGTATGTAGTGCTGAAAATATCAGAGTATCTAATGTTAGGCTGCAGAAATCCAGATGAGATAGAAATAAAGAGATGCAGTATAAAAAACAGAATCTCTTGTGCTTTCTAGTAGCCATATGGATTGATGCATCCTAGAAAATGTACATATTAGAAGATTGATGTTATATTAATACATAGTTGCACACTAGTATACAAATGATGCATAGCACAGAAAAATAAGTCTACAACGTGCAACTGAAATGTAGCTGCTGTTTGGCATTCGTTAAATCTGATCAATGGGTAGCCAGAATGTAATTTTCTCTCCACACAGTGCCGCCTCCATTTTCTTCTGTGCCATCACAAAGTTGCAATAAACAAGTCATCCATAAACAGGATATTCCCACAGAATTGGGAAAGTATATGGCTATCAAAAGGTTTCAGAAATTATATCTCGGGAGAATAACTTCAGAAGTCTCACTGCAACGTTTCGTTCTAATGAGTTTCATAATTTACTCTGATGGGAAACCGGGACCGTATCCTCTGGTGAGAGCAAGAATAATACCACGTTCCCCAGGGGTTGATTTTGTTCATACACTGTCACAAAGAATCAGAAAGACTTTAAATATGCACATGTTCTGATGATGATAATGCCTTCTATAATAAGGATGTTTGGATCGGCATTCGGTCTCAAAGACAACTAAATGAAATGGATGCCCTTCCCACTTTCATTCTGAGGATTTTCTTGATGATGGAATTCTTCATGATTTTAGAGTTAAAAATAACATGTCTACTTTAGACACAGACTCATTAGAAGAAGTGTCAGATAAGGAGATCACAAATCTTACTGGTATTATTTAGTTTTGGAAAAACAAACTTGGCATACAGTTGGGGACAGATTGGTCCCAACATATCTTTTTGGACTATGAATCAGAATGGTGTTATAAAATCAGACTTCCACCTTCAAGTCGTGTATTAAAATTAAGAAAAAAATGTGAGAGGTTTTGTTTGTTGTTTGTTTTTGATGTATTCCAATCAGTTCTGACTCCTGGCAAGTGCCTGGATAAATCCCTGCAGTTTTCTTGGCAAGGTTTTTCAAAATGATTTGCCATTGCCTGCTTCTCCCCGCCCCGCCCCCCCCCCCCGGTCAAGTGGTTTTTATTAAACATTATAATTACAATAGTAAAAATGAATGCAAACTAAAAGAAAAATAGAAAGAGGGAGTAAAAGGTGCAAAGGGGGGAAATTGGGAAATGTATAAAAAAGGAAAAGGAAAAAAGAAAAAATTAAGACTTTAGCAAAGGAAAAGAAATATATGAAGAAATGACTTCCAACCCTCATCACAAGTATAAACACGTCTAGTATTTTTTTACCTCTTCCTAAACAAATTATCTCTTCTTCCATTATTCCCATCTCTTATCTATACACAATTCCATAAAGCATCCTCATTTAGACCTGATGTCATCAAAAATCCATTGTTACCAGATGCAACCATATAACTATTTTAATCTTGATTAAATAAATTAAATAACTTTATAGTCCTTCCTTTTCTTCTAACAGTTTTAAATTTTAGACCATGTCATAGAACTTGGTTTATTTTCATTACTTCTTTGTCCCTTATAATGAGAGTCTTCAAAGCTTCAACAGGTCTCTTTTGTAAATCTACTATAGAAAAATTACCTAGATCACTCTTGGTTTGTTATTCATGTGTCTCTTTTAATTATTAAAAGATCAGCCAATTTATTTTGTATGTCCTATGTAACATATTTTCCATGTCATTCTTGTAGTTTGTCATTTGCAAATCTACCTTCAACTCATTTCTGTCTTGTTCCTATTCCCTAACATATTTAAGGCACTTTCTATCCATAGATAAGCATCAAAATATTAATTTTGGAATCTATTTTTCAAAAATATTCTTCAATATTTTCAGTGTTAGAATGTTTTGTACCGTTTTGTAAATGTTAGTCTAGTTTGTGTTCTCCTTTAAATCTTTAGTTCCTCTGGCATTCAAATTTTAAAATCATTTCTTGTTTTATATACATATACAAATACATGTGTGTGTGTGTATTTAAAAAATCAAAACAAAAACATTGTCCCACTGGAAAGTTTCTTTATAATTAATTCCATAATATTATTTTATATTTGTTTGAACCCTTAGTCCATTAGTAGGTTTCTAATATTTTAGTCAACTTTTTGCTCTTTATTTCAATATAGTGAATATTTCTTAAGCTGTTAGTTATCATTTTCTTTCATTAGGGAATGGAAGCAGATTCACCTGGTGTTTCTAGACTTGTCACACCAAAGGTTTCTAATAGCAGAAAAGCAGTTAATAACCAATTTTAAAACTAATTAGAAAACTATGCAAATTTAGTATCCTTTTAAAGGCACTGATTGTGGTTTGAGCAAGATGACTATTCTCAGTGCTCAAAACCCATCAGAGGTCATTATCCTGTAGTCTTCCTATCAGAAGCATCTCTATGGAGCACCACTGGGTGATCTCTAGTTTCTCTTTTAACCACAGAGGTTTGAAGAACAGGTCTATTTGCAAGTTGTCAGCTCTGCTTTTCACGGAGTTATCTTCAGTCTGCTGTTCTTTTTCCAGAAGCCTTTATTGCTTATTTTCTAAGGCTGAGAGTGACTGGCCCAAAGACACCCAACTGGCTTTATGCCTAAGGTGGGACTAGAAGTCAGTCTCCTGGTTCCTAGCCTGATGCCTTAACCCAGGGGTGTCAAATTCGCAACGTCACGTGACATGTTGCAACGTATCGTGACTTTTTTTTCCCAATTGCCGGCAATGGGCTGGGCAAGGTTTCACCATGACGGATCCGGCCCGCAGGCTGGCAGTGGTTCCAGCCCGCAGGCCAGCAGTTTGACACCCCTGCCTTAACCACTATACTAAACTGGATCACCTTTTAATTAAACAACAAATATATCTGAAATGTAGCTTATTCGCAAATTTCACCCATAAACCTAAACATATCTCCTGTCCTTGATAATTATTTTTCCTCTCTCAATATTTTTTCCCAATATCAAGGCTTTTAGATAACTTTGGGCATTTTCCAAGTGGTTTACCACTTTGCCAAATATTGTTAACAATTAAAGAGGGAAACTCAAGGGATGTATCAAATGGATGCTTACGAATGAACACTATCCAACACAAATGCAGTTCATATGATGATTGAGGGGGTGTTATTCTTGTTTGTTTGTTTAAAGGTATTTTGTGCTCTGAAGAAAATAAACTATCATTACTGACACCAAATTGTCAATGAGGCTAAAGATTTTTAAAAATCTTAAAAAAAACATTAAAAACATATAAAGAAGGAAGAATAATACATCTGCAATACAGAAGCTATATACTGTATAATTTCAAGAGCTTCTCTTGAACTAGATTAAATATAAATATGAGTACACAAATGTACATATTCTTGAAGATAACTGTGTGTGATCTGCATTAATCTCTAAAATGTATGTTTAGAAAAGCACACCTTCATAACAATGCACTTATATCACATAGGAATCCAGGGGTGTATATTTGGTGAGCGATGTTTTTCCTCCTTTGCTAGCTAAAATCACAGGAAGTGGAATTCTCAATGAGTTCACTTCCACTGTTAATTTTTTATTTCTAATGCTTCTGATAAATTACATTGGCCACACTGAGTTCTAAGCTGGCACAAAACATACAAACTACACTGTTGGAGTAAAACATACTTGAAAATGCATAATCCCTACAGAGTGTTTTGATTCTTTTCATGCCAACTGAACTCAAACGGGGGGCGGGGGAGACACAATGGAAGGCTTCTAAAGGAGAAAGCCACAGATTGTGGTTTCCAGCCTTCACTGCAGGTAAGCTGTGATAATGCTAATCAGGCAAAGCTTTCCTTATTTTTGGCTGGGCGGGTGGGGGGGGAGTTTAAAAACATTTTTTTTAAAAAAAGGAACAGGGTATATGAGGGTAATTCAACATATTAAGCGTGTGATGGGAAATACTAGAAATATACTGCTTTAAACCTATAAAAGCTGTTGGGGGGTTTTGGGAAGTCCAAAGTCAAGTACCATAGGCATATACCTATACTTCATGAATTTGCCCAAACCCATATGACAGACAGTTGTGTAGATCTATTCAGGAACTTAGTGCTAATACTAATCACATGAAGTATATACTATAGAGCAGGGGTGTCAAACTCAATTTCATTGAGGGCCGCATCAGCATTGCAGTTGCCCTCAGGGGGCCGGGTGGGTATGGCCAGGGTGGGCATGGCCTATTGGGTGGGCATGGCTAGAGTGCGTATGACCTACTGGGTGGGCGTGGCCAGCTCTACATCATTCGCATCAAGGGTGCCTATGGGGGCCTGGGCAGGAGTGGGACAGATCTGAGGGTCTCTGGCAGGAGGAAGGTCTCTGGGCCAGGGCCAAGGCAGTGGGGGCTGTTCCCTCACTGTTTCCAGGATGGCTTCGCGGGCCGCATGAAACCACTTCGCGGGCCGGATCTGGCCCCTGGGCCTTGTGTTTTACATGTCTGCTATAGAGTATGTAAGATTATTTCTTCCCTTCAGGAATATCCCATACATTGGCTAAAATGCCCTATTGCAGGGGTGTCAAACTCGCAATGTCACATGATGTGCCACGACATATCACAACTTTTTTTCCATTGAAGGCAATGGGGTGTGTGCATTTTTGCAGGCTGACAGTTTGACACCCGTACCCTATTATGCTTGAAATGAACTCAGAATCCAATGTATTGGACCTCTTGCTATTTTATCCAGTATGGAGGTCAGGGACAAGAAATATTTTCTTATTGGAGGCTGCCATTGTTATTACTGTTGTTGTTATCCCTAAAGGCGGCAGGCCCCTTTAAGGAAAAGGTGGAAGAGACAGGATCAGAAAAAGAAAAGCAGACAAGGTTATCATGCAGGAATACAAGCTAATTTGAGGGCTAATCCACATGGAGCTCCATTTCCACCTGTTCTGTTTGCCATCGTTCACTCCCTGGAGACTAAAATGGACATTCTGAAACTTGAGCTGACCACGAACAAGGAGTGTATATTGGAGGTGGTGGCCCTTTGAGAGCTGTATGCAATGAAATTTCATTTTGATGTGTGCCGATTGGTGTACATTCACACTGACAATAAAGTTGTTGTTGTTGTTGTTGTTGATATAAAACCAGTGATGCAGAGGTAAAACCAAGTGGTATTTGTTCCATTTTCTTGGGCTAGGGGTAAGATTTAAGAGTAAAAACAATCTATGATAAACCTCATGTTTATTTTTATTATTCATTATTGATCTACTGATAAAATTATGGAAATTGAATAATAGAATTGAAGCATTTGGGGTCATAAACCATAGTTGTTTACCAATCCCCAATAAAATCCAGTCTCAAGGATATCAGATTAAGGAAGATTTCATAGAATTTCATTGTTGGGCATAGTATTTTAACTGACCATGTTTTTTTATCCCTTGTATGAAGTTTCATGCATTTGTAATCATCTCTTTTACATATAAGGGACGCGGTGGCTCAGTGGGTTAGGACGCTGAGCTTGTCGATCAGAAGGTCGGCAGTTTGGCAGGTCGAATCCCGAGTGCCGCGTAACAGAGTGAGCACCTGTTACTCGTCCCAGCTTCTGCCAACCTAGCAGTTCGAAAGCACGTAAAAACGCAAGTAGAAAAATAGGGACCACTCTGGTGGGAAGGTAACAGCATTCCGTGCACCTTTGGCGTCTAGTCATGCTGGCCACATGACCACGGAGACGTCCTCGGACAAGCGCTGGCTCTTCGGCTTTGAAACAGAGATGAGCA
The DNA here is from genome assembly GCF_964194415.1 of Vipera berus. NCBI lineage: Eukaryota > Metazoa > Chordata > Lepidosauria > Squamata > Viperidae > Vipera > Vipera berus. The sequence goes on from NC_138204.1 coordinate 74,457,052, forward strand.
CTGGTCCCTAGAGTTGGAAATGACTAGCACGCATGTGCGGGGGAACCTTTACCTTTACCTTTTACATATTCCAAAACTTTTCTAAGATTTTATGTTTAACGTTTTAACATTTAGCAATGGTTTTACAATGAGTGAATAAACTTTAATTAATATTGGTTCTGTGTTGCAAACCAACTCATAAATCCTTTTATGATATGCTTATGTTTTTGATATGCTTATGAAACATCTAAAAGATAATGTAATGACTCTAAAAGTTCTTGGGAAATATCATTGTTTGAAGAAGCAGGACATTATTTTGAATTTCTTTGTTTTTCAATCTAATGTTAGCCTAATATGCACTATTAGTTTGAAGACTTGCCAGGAAATTTTTTTTATACACTATTAAGTGAAAATTCCTAACATCATATTGGTCTAATGATCAATCTAGATTAGCACTGCTCAGAATGCCTAGCAAGAATATCCATCATTTTAAACAAGAATCTTCCCTACCAGGGAGCTGGGTTTTTCTATATTATGTGTGTCACTAAATGACTAACTAGTAAGAATTGGCTGAATAACTATAGCAGGGGTCTTCAAACTTGGCCCTTTTATGACTTGCAGACTTCAACTCCCAGAATTCCTCAGCCAGGCATGCTGGCTGAGGAATTCTGGGAGTTGAAGTCTATAAGTCATAAAAGGGCCAGGTTTGAAAATCCTTGGACTATAGCTTGCTTAAGGTCCTATTAAAGTTAAACTGAAACCCAAGAACAAATCACGACAGTACTTTAAACCAAGATGACAGAAGTAATCTGAACTCTATGAAAGTTCCATTTTTTCAGTAGTTTGCTAGAATTTTGAATAAAAAACTTTGGAGTGCCATTTTTCCATGGAAAGTTAGCAGCATCATAACCTTTAATTCAGTTTAATTTCCAGATTGCAAAATATTTCATGAAGATAAATATGAACTAAATACCATTTTTTCAGACTGGCAGCTTAAATAAAATAAATAAAAATAAATAAATAAATCCAATTAAACCATAATATATTGAATCCAAACACTGGTGTCACACAAAAATCAGCACAAACCATTGTTGTTTCTTTTGTTCCTGGAAGGTTATTAATCTCAATTATGTGATTTGTATTTTCCTCAGTTGTGTTTATATAATATTCCAAATACACGCACACACACAATTATTTTTCAAAATAAAACATCCTGAAATGGGGAATTCCATGTTGAAGCCTACTTTTGACCACACATGTTCATTGAATAATTTAAAGCCAGTCATGCTTTGAATTCCTGGAAAAAAAGATGGGGAATAAATATTTCAGATAAATGGACGGATGGCTATGTAGGTAGGTAAATAGATATGTAGACCAAGCACAGAGATAGACAATAATAATATCTACTGTCAATAAACTCCAACCATAATTTCACTTTTCTTTAAGTAAATCTCCCAAAACTCCAGCACACAGCATTGGAAAACTTAACCAACTGAGGAAGCATAAAGTTAAAAAGTCCCAGTTAATCAATGAAAAAAAAATTAATACTTGTTGCTACGATTATGAAGATAATAGTTCTTTTATGTCAGTGCCTTTGGTTCTGCAGCTGTAAAATAGCTTTTAAATCCAGCATTTTCAAGTAACAGAAATTAATAGAAGGTCATTTCTACCACAGAAATTTTAGGGGCCCATCCTCTCTAATCATCATTAAAAACTAAATCCACAGGAGAAGAGGCACTTTACTGATTGTCAAGTGGAAGCTATTATTCATTTGATGAAGCTCTTGGCACCGTGCCATTTATTCTGCTGTACAGCCTGCTGGTTGTTCTACTTCATCTTTTGCAATCAAGGTTGTTTCTGCCTGCCAAGAGTTATTTATAGAGTGGAGGGGAGAGACACATTAAAGAAAGAAAACCCAATTCTTTTTTCCAGGGTCCAAAAAGAAAAAAAAAGGGGGGGGGGGAACACAAAGCCAAAACCTTTCAAACTTTCCAAGTAAGCAATTGCTTTCTTACTACCAAAGCAGCCTTCTTTAAATCCAAAGACAGAGGTCTTTTTAAAAGAAACCTGAATTATATCTTTGATAGGCTGAAACTAAACTATTTAGAGTTAAGCATATTCAGCCCCAATGACTCCAATAGGTTACGTGAATCAAGTCAGCCGTGGCTTAATCATGAGCCACAAATCACAGTTAACAAAATCATAGCTTAGTGAGATGTATGAACCCAGTCACGGACTTCCTGAGACTTTGCCTCCACCTGCTCAGGTTCCCATCCCAGAAGGCACTCAAAATGGACACTCCTCCTCAGACAAGTGAACAGGACAGTGTCAAGCAACATGAATGCAATTAACTAAACATAGCACAGGTAGTCTTTGACTTAAAACCATTTGTTTAATGACCATCTGAAGTTACAACAGCATTGGGGAAAAAGTGACTTACAACAGGTTTTCACACGTTCATTGATCACGTGATCAAATTTGAATGCTTGGCAACTGGCATGTACTTATGACAGTTGCAGTGTCCTGGGATCATGTAATCATCTTTTGTGAGTGTCTGATAAGCAAAATCAATGGGGAAGGCAGGCTCGGTTTTCAACCATGTTACTAATTTAACAGCTGCAGTGATTCACATAACGACTGTGGCACGAAAGGTGATAAAACGGGGCAAAACCTACTTAACAATTGTCTTGCTTAGCAACAGAAAGTTTTGGGCTCAGCTGTGGTCTTAAGTTCAGGATTAGTATAAAACAATATTATTGCCTAGTCTCAAGTGCAATATTTTCAAATTGCAATCTCAAATAATTGCCCCACACACTGGCTTACACTGTCAAATCAGGCTTGGGCGATATACAGCCGCAAGAATCTACAGCTAACATTTGGCAACAAAATGCCAAAGCTACATCACTTTTCACAGTTTGGGGGAGCAGTAAATAAATAAGCAGTATATTTTGATGTCCCAAGCCTCCAATAACTTTATCAAACTTATCCTAAGGGAGAACATTATCACATCGTGAATTAAAATAGGAGCAATTTTGGGCATATTCCCCCTTTGGTAATGAGTAGCAAAGCTTTCTGTAATGGTTATCTAACTACTATGATAGAAAATTAAAAGAAGGCAGAGGGTTTTCTTAGGACAGTGTTGCTCAACAATTTTAAGATGTGTGTACTTCAACCCCAGACAGTACAGTGGGGTCCAAAAGAAAAATAGATTAAGGATTAGATTGGATTAGATTAGATTAGATTAGATTAGATTAGATTAGATTAGATATTAGATTAGATGAAACTAATTTTTAAACTGTGTTAAGCTTCCTACAACAGGAGTTCTCAGAGTACAATGCCATGATCTTCTAAAGCAAATAATAATCCTAAGAGAAACTTGATGCATTTTCTGAATCAGTATGAAATTGTCCAGCGGGCCTTAGAATTTTTCAATTTATCAAAATGCTTCAAATAAAACCAACTACTCAAATAATTTAAAATTTTTGCCCTACACTGAAACAGGCTGAGTATCGCAGAAACCACATAACAGTTTGTATTTAAGGAAGTGCATTGGTGGTCTTCTTGTCTATCGTAGATTCTGAAAAGACAAGAGTACAGATCTCTTGACGTGAAGGAAGTTATAGATAAATAAAATGTGCTTCTTGTAGAAACATAGGAAACTGACAGTGGAAAAAGATCTGGTGGTCCACTGAGTTTCCCATTTGAGTTTTTTTTGTTTTTGTTTTTATTTATTTATTATTTTTAATTACTGTATTATTTTTATATTTTATTTTTTAATTTTAATTCTCATAATAACAGATATATTCTAAGTCATTTAAAGGGAAAATAAAATACAATATTAATTACCTCTATAGTTTCAACACGTAGCAAAACACTTGTTCCCCTAACAATATTCTATGCTATTCATTTAATTTTTCAAAACTAGTTGATCTAAAATTCCCATTGACCATAAGAAGGACACTGAAAACTTTGATCAAAGAGAGAGCAATCATCTTTTAAAAGAAGAGATAATGTTAACTGGTGTGAAATAAGGAAACAAACCTTCTAAACTATTAATTAAAATTCTACTGAAGATCAGCTACCATTGCCAAGCTGTCTAGTTTTTCTTAGTAAATATTGACCAGTTGTTACCCACTTTCTAAAAATATTTTGAAATAACCTGCAGCAAAGCTTCTTGCTTTAATGAAACACCCTGAATTATGCATCTATGTAATGACAAGTATCAGTGGGAGGACTTTCCACGAACATGCAAATTATATGTAAAAAATAATAATCAGTTTTTCTACCAAATATGAACATACAGTGTATACAATTTCAGGATTGAACTCTACAGAAGGCTTCCTTCCCTACATGTCCACCACATGACAGCTTGATCACACAGTCTATTTCTACCAAAATCTACATTCATTGTTCCATCCAAAAGGGAACATACAAAAACAGGTGGATAAAATGTGGGTGGCTTGAAAATGTTTTTAATCTAAATTGGTTTTCCCACTGGATCAAATGCCAAACCCTGGACACCCAAAATTGATTCTGCTGAACAGCAAAATACCATTCATAAGCCTGGCTGTGGTTTAATAATAACAACAACGAGCTGTGATTAAACCACACACAGGACTGGAAAACAAAGGTGATGAAGTCAATACGTCTCCGAGCCTAGAAACTGACTAACACAGGAATTCACAAAAGAGCAAGATCAGATGTCTGAACACGTTAAGATAGGAATAGTGCTATCTATATGCAGTGCATTCAGTAAGTATTCACACACCCCCTTCACTTTTGTTAGTTTTGTTATGCTGCAGCCTGATTCTACAGTTGTTGAATTTTTTTTTCTCATTAATCTACATTCAGTACCCCATAATGACAAAGTGAAAAAAATTTTTTAGAAATGTCTGTAGATTTATTAAAAAGAATAAAACTGAAATGTCACATTGGCATAAGTATCCAGACCCTTCACTCAGTACTTTGTTGAAGCACCTTTGGCAGCAATTACAGCCTCGAGTCTTTTTTGGTATGACATGACAAGCTTTGCACACCTGGATTGGGGAATTTTCTGCTGTTTTTCTTGCAAATACTCTCAAGCTCAGTCAGGTTGGATGGCGACCGTCAGTGGACAGACATTTTCAAGCCCCTCCAGAGATGTTCAATAGGGTTCAAGTGAGGGCTCTGGCTGGGCCACTCTAGGACATACGTAGAGCTGTCCCTAAGCCACTCCTGTATTGTCTTGGCCATGTGTTAGGATTGTTGTCATGTTGGGAAGTGAATCTTCAGCCCAGTCTGAGGTCCTGAGCACTGTGGAACAGGTTTTCAATGAGGATATCCCTGTACTTTGCTCCATTTAGCTTTCCCTCAACCCTGACCAGTCTCCTAGCCCCTGCTGCTGAAAAACACCCCCACAGCATGATGCTGCCACCACCATGCTTCACGGTTGGGATGGTATTGGGCAGGTGATGAGCGGTGCCTGGTTTCCTCCAGACAAAATGTTTAGAATTGAGGCCAAACAATTCAATCTTGGTTTCATCAGACCAAAGAATGTTGTTCCTCATAGTCTAAGAGTCCTTCAGGTGCTCTTTTGCAAATTCCAAGTGGACTTTCAAGTGTTTTGCACTGAGAAGAAGCTTCTGTCTAGCCACTCTGTCATAAAGCCCAGATCAGCGGAGGGCTGCAGTGATGGTTTTCCTTCTGGAACTCTGTCACATCTCCACATAGGATCTCTGGAGCTCAGTCAGAGTGACCATCAGGTTCTTGGTCACCTCTCTTACTAAGGCCCTTCTCCCCAATTGCTCAGTTTGATTGGGTGACCAGCTCTTGGAAGAGTCCTAGTTATGCCAAACTTCTTCCATTTGAGAATTATGGAGACCACTGTGCTCTTAGGAATGCAGCAGAAATTTTATTGTAGCTTTCCCCAGATCTGTGCCTTGCAATAATCTTGTCTCTGAGCAATGCAGGCAGTTCCTTTGACCTCATGGATTTTGCTCTGCTACAGCAGAGGTGTCAAATTCGCAACATCACGTGATGTGTCGCGACGTATCGTGACTTTTTTTGCCATTGCCAGCAATGGGGTGGGCATGGTTTCGCTATTATGCATCTGGTCCGCGGGACTGCAGTTTGACACCCCTGTGCTACAGTATGCATTGTCAGCTGTGAAGCCTTCTATAGAGAGGTCTGTCTCTCCAAATAATGTCCAATCAATTTAATTTACTGCAGGTGGACTTCAATCAAGGTGTAGAAACATGTCAGCAATGATCAAGAGAAATGGGAGGCACCAGAGCTAAGGGTCTGAATACTTATGCCAATGTGATATTTCAGGTTTTTTTCTTTTTAATAATTTGACAGACATTTCTAAAATTCTGTTTTTGCTTTGCATTATGGGGCACTGAGTGTAGATTAATGAGAAAAAATGAATTCCAACAACTGTAGAATCAGGCTGCAGCATAACAAAATTGACAAAAGTGAAGGGGATTATATATTCACATATATAATAATATATAGCATATATTGATTTCTGAATATTCTCACCAGCTGTATAGGGACACAGAAAGTTGCCTTACTGCGTCAGGTCACTGTGCTGTCTTGCCAATGTTGCTGACACCAGAGTTTTCTCGTTCTATCCAGAGATTAAACCCAGGGCCTTCTTAAAGCATATAAAGCAGGGGTCTGCAATCCTGACAGCTTTAAGACCTGTGGACTTCAGCTCCCAGAATTCCTCAGCCAGCATAGCATAGCTGGCTGAGGAATTTTGGGAGCTGAAGTCCACAAGTCTTAAAGCTGTCAAGGTTGCAGACCCCTGTTATAAAGAGTTCATATCATGGATGTCCTGATTACATTTAGCTTCATCTGGGAAAGAACCAGCCTCGTGATGTTTCCTAGGAACATTTTGCTTCTGATTCAAGAAAACTGTGAAATGAGTTATCTGAGCTTGCCGAATCTAAGCAAAACGCAGGCTCTCTGTGCAAGTGTTACTGATTTGCATTTTAAAATAACTCAGATGATAAGCAGATCTCACAGAATGTTGGTTCTGAACAAGCTAGCTATCAGATATAACAGCTCTATCCTCTTTCCAGAGTCGAAAGGGAGCAGGTACAGAGAGAATGCAAGTTACATGCATTTTTTATTTATTTTTATTCTGGGATCTGGGGACACTTCAGTACCCCATATGGTTTCCTCTTCCCCCTCCCTGACGTGAATTCATGGAATCTTAATGATATCAGAGAGAAACACATGAATAGTAACTCATTGGCTCACACACTGTAAAAATGATAGGAGAACTCCTTCTGGAAAAGAAAGTGTTATTAACACAGCAAGCATTTGTGAACACAAGATGTTTGGATAAAAGAGGACGCATAAAGCAGAGATCTGGCATACTTCCTAAACATATCTTTTGCTGTGTCCCTGGTGGAGGATTCGCTTGTCAAAATTTAACCATCTATAACAATGCCTTTCACTTCTTCTAAACTAATCCCAGAATTTCCTAAATAGCTCTTGCGTTCCAGAGATTACCCTATCATGACCTATTCCCCCAAATCCAGTTTTTCCACAATCCCTGGTCCAAGATCTATGACCACAGCAGCTTTGTTTGAGATATGATAATATCCATGCACACAAATGTTGTATATCACTTCTCTCCAGAGGTTGAAACAATTTTTGCACAGTACATGTGGTTATGTGAATGTAGCCAAAAAGTTACTGTTTACGGTACCTGAGTCTTCCTTTGTTTTCCTTCATGAGCCAGAACAATCAAAATCAGTGTTTTTGTTCATGACGAAATGTTTTTTCAATCAGAAATAGATCCTAATGTTGGAACTTTCACAAAGTCAAAAACCATAAACCAATATGGAAGGGAACCATAACTTAATCCTCCAGAAACATGCACAAAAGCTGTTCATGTAGCTAACCCTTAATGCATTCTGCCATCCTTTTAATTCATGTATTCTAAATATCTAATTGACATGGGGAGGCTGTCCAAGGAATGGCTTACTTTGATTCTTCTAAAGGGAAAAAAACCAACTATGTGTTTTCCATTTTAGCCATATGTCCACACCGGGTATGTAGTTGTTGTTGTTGGGAGTGGGAAATCAATGTATTAAAAAGAAATAATAAAGTTGATCTTAAGAACTTTGTAACTGTTACCTGTATTTCCAGCTGTCATAAAACATTGTATTAACAGAAGCATAAAGTAAATATGGATTTTATAGCAGAAATTGGATGAGAGACATACAGTCCCAGTAATTCGCCTGGAACCTCTTAATGGCTTACTATATTATTGACCATGGTATCTTTCTGGACTGTTTTGCAGGACTAGAACTTATGAGTTCTCTCTTTACACCAATAGTTATCCTTCTTTCAAACTATGTTTGACATCTGAGCTATTGATCTATGGATTCTTGTCGGATCAACAATTCCATATTTTCGCCCAGTGCTGTTCGGTATCTATGGAGGGAGATTTTTAAGAGCTTTGGAGTGGAGTGCCACCAATGTGCCAGTGACACTTAATATCATTCCTTATTATGAAATCAATATCCTTGAATATTGTTTAAATATGATAATCAACTGCATGAGGACGAGCAAGTTAAAATTACATAGAGATAGTATTGAAGATGAAAAAAATGAAGATTCAGCCTTTTTTAGATGAGGTTGTATTCCCCTTGAAAACTAGCTCCATAGTGTGAGAGGGCTCCTAAATTTTCAACTGTAACTAAATTCATTGGTAATGGCTGTGATAAGCGCACATTTGCACATTTATAACTAGTCCACTAACAGTGGCCATTCCTCACCTGATTGGATTTGTTCATAGTTATTCACACCTTGGTTACATCCAATGATTATGGCCACATATTCTATCTGGGGCTATCCTTGAAAAAATATAATATTAAATTATAATTTTTTAATTAGGTTTAAATTATATTGTAATAGAGGGTGTGATTGGTCAGTGGTTAAATATGCTGAGCTTGTCAGCCTGGATTCGAGACCCAAGAACCCACAATGGGATGAGCTCCTGTTACTTGCCCCAGTTCCTACCCACCTAGCAATTTGAAAGCATGTAAATGCGAGTAGATAAATAGGTACCACTTCAATGGGAAGATAATAGCACTCTGTGCATCTCAGCCAGTGGTGGGATTCAGCCAGTTTGCAGCACTTCGGCAGAACCGGTAGCTATTTTACTTTACACTTTACTTTACTTTACTTTACTTTACTTTACTTTACTTTACTTTACTTTACTTTACACTTTACTTTACTTTACTTTACTTTACTTTACTTTACTTTACTTTACACTTTACTTTACTTTACTTTACACTTTACTTTACTTTACTTTACTTTACTTTACTTTACTTTACACTTTACTTTACTTTACACTTTACTTTACTTTACTTTACTTTACTTTACTTTACTTTACACTTTACTTTACTTTACACTTTACTTTACTTTACTTTACTTTACTTTACTTTACTTTACACTTTACTTTACTTTACACTTTACTTTACTTTACTTTACTTTACTTTACTTTACTTTACACTTTACTTTACTTTACTTTACTTTACTTTACTTTACTTTACTTTACACTTTACTTTACTTTACTTTACTTTACTTTACACTTTACTTTACTTTACTTTACTTTACTTTACTTTACTTTACTTTACTTTACACTTTACTTTACTTTACACTTTACTTTACTTTACTTTACTTTACTTTACTTTACTTTACACTTTACTTTACTTTACACTTTACTTTACTTTACTTTACTTTACTTTACTTTACTTTACTTTACTTTACACTTTACTTTACTTTACTTTACTTTACTTTACACTTTACTTTACTTTACACTTTACTTTACTTTACTTTACACTTTACTTTACTTTACTTTACACTTTACTTTACTTTACTTTACTTTACTTTACTTTACACTTTACTTTACTTTACTTTACTTTACTTTACTTTACTTTACTTTACTTTACTTTACACTTTACTTTACTTTACTTTACACTTTACTTTACTTTACTTTACTTTACTTTACTTTACTTTACACTTTACTTTACTTTACTTTACTTTACTTTACTTTACTTTACTTTACTTTACACTTTACTTTACTTTACTTTACTTTACTTTACTTTACACTTTACTTTACTTTACTTTACACTTTACTTTACTTTACTTTACTTTACTTTACTTTACTTTACTTTACTTTACTTTACTTTACTTTACTTTACTTTACTTTACTTTACTTTACTTTACTTTACTTTACTGATATCAACTGGGAGACAAACTCTGCACCAAGTGGAAGATCAAACAGATTCCTGACAAACCTAGCAGACAACTTTCTCTCCCAAAAAGTAGAGAAGGGAACTAGGGGATTAAACATATTGGATTTAATTCTCACAAACAGAGATGAAATGATAGAAGGTGTTGAAGCCACAGGAACCTTGGGGGGAAGTGATCATGCAATATTGGAATTCAACATTCTGGAGGCACAAGCAATAGAACACAGCCAAACTAGAGTCTTGGACTTTAAAAGAGCTAATTTCAATAAACTTAGAGAGACCCTGAGAAGAATTCCATGGATGAAAATCCTAAAGGGGAAAACAACTCAAGAAGCTTGGGAAATTTTGAAAAGTGAGATAATAAAGGCCCAGTCTAGTACAATACCAACAAAGAAGAAAAATAACAGCTCTCAAAAGAAACCAGCATGGCTGCATAAAGAACTCTCTGATAAATTGAAAGATAAAAAGGACACGTATAAGAAGTGGAAAGAGGGGCACATAACTAAGTCAGAATATCAGCAAATAGCCCGTGCCTGCAAAGATGAAGTGAGGGAAGCTAAGGCTCAAAATGAACTAAGGCTTGCAACCAAAGTCAAAAATAACAAAAATGCTTCTTTCAACATATAAAAAACAAGAAAAAACTTAAGGAAATGATTGGTCCATTAGTGGGGGAAAGTGGCAAGAAGGTGACAAGCAATAGGGAGAAAGCAGAACTATTTAACTCGTTTTTTGCATCTGTCTTTACACAAAGGGAAAAAACAGTCCAACCTACCAAAACCAGTGCCATAAAAAACAGAATAGAAATGCAAGTTAAGATAGTCAAAAAAATGGTAAGTGAACACCTGTCCAGCCTAGACGAGTTCAAATCACCAGGACCAGATGGATTACACCCCAAAGTTCTCAAGGAACTGGCAGACGTGATCTCAGAACCACTGAACTATATTTTTCAAAGATCCTGGAGCACTGGGGAACTACCAGAGGACTGGAAGAGAGCTGATGTAGTTCCCATCTTCAAAAAGGGGGGGGGGAAGATCCAGGAAACTACAGACCTATCAGCCTGACCTCAATACCTGGGAAGATTCTGGAAAAGATACCGTAATCAAACAACAAATCAGCGAACACCTTGATGCAAACAAAGTCATCACTAAAAGTCAACATGGGTTTGTCAAAAACAGATCATGCCAGACAAATCTTATTACATTCTTTGACCAAGTGACAAAATTAGTGGACCAGAGGAATGCTGTAGATATAATTTACTTGGACTTCAGTAAGGCATTTGATAAAGTAGATCACAACCTACTACTTGATAAGATAGAAAAATGTGGGTTAGATAGCATCACCACCAGATGGATTCGTAGCTGGCTGACAGGCCGTACTCAGCGTGTGGTCCTCAATGGAACTGCATCTACATGGAAGGAAGTGTGTAGTGGGGTGCCCCAGGGCTCTGTTCTGGGCCCAGTGCTCTTCAACATCTTCATCAACGATTTGGATGAGGGGATAGATGGGGAACTCATCAAATTTGCAGACGACACCAAGCTGGCAGTAATAGCCAATACTCCAGAAGATAGGCTTAAAATACAGGAGGATCTGGACAGACTCAAACACTGGGCGCTATCTAACAAAATGAAATTCAATGGTGAAAAAAGTAAGGTTCTACATTTAGGCAGGAAAAATCAAATGCACAGGTATAGTATAGGTGGTACCTTGCTCAATAGTAGTAACTGTGAGAGGGATCTCGGAGTCCTAGTAGACAATCACTTCAATATGAGCCAGCAGTGTGCTGCAGCTGCCAAAAAAGCCAACACAGTGCTAGGCTGCATTAACAGAGGGATAGAATCAAGATCAAGTGAAGTACTAATACCACTTTACAATGCTTTGGTAAGGCCACACCTGGAATACTTCATCCAGTTTTGGTCACCATGATGTAAAAAAGATGTCGAGACTCTAGAAAGGGTACAGAGAAGAGCAACAAAGATGATTGGGGGACTGGAGGCTAAAACATACAGGGAACGGTTGATGGAATTGGGTATGTGTAGTTTAACGAAGAGAAGAGTGAGGGGTGACATGATAGCAGTGTTCCAATATCTCAGGGGCTGCCACAAAGAAGAGGGAGTCAAGCTATTCTCCAAAGCACCTGAAAGCAGGACAAGAAGCAATGGATGGAAACTAGTCAAGGAGAGAAGCAACCTAGAACTAAGGAGAAACTTCCTGACAGTTAGAACAATTAACCAGTGGAACAACCTGCCTCCAGAAGGGGTGAATGCTCCAACACTGGAAGTTTTTAAGAAGAGACTGGACAGCCATTTGCCTGAAATGGTATAGGGTTTCCTGCCTGAGCAGGGGGTTGGACTAGATGACCTCCAAGGTCCCTTCCAAATTATTATTATTATTATTATTATTATTATTAATAATAATAATAATAATAATAATAATAATAATAATAATAATAATAATAATAATAATAATAATAATTTTACTTTACTTTATTTTATCTTTTTATATTACAATATTGTAATTAGGTTGAAAATGCAGATGCTGAACTGCTAAACATTACAAGGTTAAGAGAGCATATGATTCCTGCAATGAAAGGCCATTAGTTGCATCCTAGAAACAAATAAAAATGTTGCTGTTAACCTTTGAAGTACTAAATGGTTTGGACACAAACTCAGGGATATTTTTTTTCTGTTCCAGTCCAGTAATGGAATTGACATAGAAGCCCCCTAAAAATGCTTTTTTTTTTTTTACTCAGAAGCTTTTATCTGTCCTTTCTGCAACGTTGAGAACCTGTGGGAGGACTGGGGACTGCTTGGAGAAGCATTCAAGAAACATCTCTTTTTCCAAGTGATTAATTTGCATTGAATTTTATTTATGCATAATTTTAAATTGATAGTTACCGTGACTGCTCAGATTAAGCTCAGTGATGGGATCTTAATGATATAATAAAAAGAAAAATAATAATAGGAAAATGAAGACGCTAAATTGCTCTGGGACTTTAGAATTCAAACAGACAAGCACCTGCCACATAACGCCCCAGACTTAACTATAGTCAATAAGAAAGAGAGGAAAGTCTAGATAGTAGATGTAGCAGTGTCTGGAGACAGCAGAATAGAAGAGAAAGAACTGGAGAAGATAACAAAATACAAAGACCTACAAACAGAAATAGAATAACTGGGGCAAGAGAAAGCAAAGGTAGTACCAATAGTAATAAGTGTCTTGGATGCAATGCCAAAAGATCTGGAGCACCATTTGAGCACCATTGGTATTGACACAATCATGTTGCTCAATTGCAGAAGGCAGCTTTACTTGTTGCTTACATTTTGCAATGATACTTTAAAATACCATTAAAACCCACATCTACCTCCCAGGTCCTTAGGAAGGACTTGATAGAATGCCAAAGCCAGTCTGAACATCTGGCTGACTGTGTGCCAACCATATAATAAAAATAACAATTGTAATAATAACAGCAATAATTGGCAACATCTCAAGCCTAAATCACCTCAGTCTTATATTCAGTTATGATGTATGATTGAGGTAAGAAGCAACAAATGTTTTGCTTATGAGGACATTTCAAGCAAAATAATAAAAAAAAACTTAATTTCAAAAGTCATTTTGATTTCTTTGCAAGGTATTTTCAGATAGGGAAGCTTTTCAGGGTTTTTAAAAATTAAAATAGCACTGCCTCAACTTAAAATATTAAAAACCCTTCTAAATTCACATGTACAATAGAAAATATTGTACAACTTCAACATCTCAACTTTTAACAACATGAACTAAAATTTACCTTCCTTCCCCCCCCCCCAAAAAAAGCCCTTTTGGTAAACTTGAATAAATTATCTTTTAAAATTTATTTATAATTATAATCTTTTCCTTGATTCTGACTGATAAAATGGTGAAGAATGATTTGGCTGTGCATGTTGCTTATCTTAGGAAAACTGATAAATTGACTTTCTGAATGTATATGTTCCTTCCATTAGTCTCAAAGTCACTATTTGGAAGTAGGCAGTTCTTACAAAATTAATATCAGGACCCTGTGTTCACTATAGAATGGGACAACCTTTAGTACTTAATACATCTTGAGAATGTGGGGATGAGTTCTTACTCATTATGTTTACATGTAGGACTCCTTAGATCAGTGTTTCTCAACCTTGTCAACTTGAAGTGTGGACTTCAACTCCCAAAATTTCTGAACCAGCATGGGCAGTTCAATTGCCCATGCTGGTTCAGAAATTTTGGGAGTTGAAGTCCACACTTCTTAAAGTTGCCAAGGTTGAGAAACATTACCTTACTTAGACCCACGAAGAACAGATTGTAGCTCTGAATTTAATCAACAAAGAATAATGTGTTTCACACAATGCTTATCTGTATGAGTGTCTATGTGTTTGTGTATGTGTTAATAGGGAGTTAAGACTGACTTGTAGCAATCAGTTTATGAGGAAGAAATCTTTCATTTCATACAATGTTCCCACCCAAAATTCCCTCAGACATATCGCGACTTTTCCCTCATTGCCGGAGCTGGAGTGGATGCAGTTTCAGCATGAAGCATCTGGCCTGTGGGCCAGCAGTTTGACACCTCTGCTCTAGGGAAGGTCCAAAGAGAGGGGCTCAAAGAAAAAAAAATCAAGGTGGCATCCGCATCCACAACCAGTATACTGTTTTATCCACTCTCCTGTTCCCCTTTCCTGAAGATGTCCCTGTGCATCCTGCTCCATTAGGGAAACAGTTATGTGCACAAAAAAAGACAGGCCGTGCTTTATTTACTGGGATCGTTTGAAGTTACAACAGCACTGAAAAAATTAACTTATGACTCATTTTCACTTACAACTGTTGCAGCATCCCCATGGTCACATGATCAAAATTCAGGCACTTGGCAACTGGCATGTATTTATGACAGTTGCAGTGCCCGCCGGGGGTCATGTGATCATCATTTGTAACCTTCCCAGTTGGCTTCCAACAAGCAGAGTCAATGAGGGGAAGTCAGATTTGCTTAATGACCGCATGATTCACTTAATAACTGCAGTGATTCGCTTAACAACTGTGGCAAAAAAAGATCATAACCCAGGTGCAATTCACTTACAGTAACTGCTGCACTTAGCAATGGAAATTTTGGACTCAGTTGTGGACATAAGTTGAAGACTACATGTATTTTTGTTTTGGAGCCAAGAGCAGTCTTAGGAAGAGGGTTTTTTTAAAAAAAATGGACCAGGGCTATCAGTAAAACAATTTATATTATTTTGCATTTATAAGTTATTCAGAGTCTATGTGAACAGGCAGCTATAATACATTTAAATTAGTAAAAGTAATAGAAACATTGTGTGCCTGCTTAGTTTTATGATCAACTGCTTTTTGTGGGTTTCTGACAGATAAAAAAGTTAAGTCAGATATTGACAAGTAAAATAAAAAATAGAAATGAGTTTTTATAGCCAGAAGGCAATTTCTGGAATTGTACTGATTTTGCTTGTCTAACCACAGAACCATCTGCCAATCTATAGATCTATTGGTTTGTTTCTCGCTTTGGGAAATGGGGATTTGATTGGTGGGGGAGAGGAAGAAGGTGGGTGGAGTTGAAAATATAACTGGCAACCCTAGGAGCAGTTGGCTTCATATAAGAAAAAAACAAACAGTTTGAATTAGGACTCATTAGATTGATACTGCTTGTTACAGTAGCATCTTTCCTTACTTTAAAAAGGAAAAAAAAACCATTTTGAAAGCAAGTGCTGACTGAGCATGTTGAAATGCTCACTTTATTATCTTTACCTTTTAGAACAGGGGTCTTCAAACTTGGCCCTTTTATGACTTGTGGACTTCAACTCCCAGCATTCCTCAGACAGTGCCTGGCTGAGGAATTCTGGGAGTTGAAGTCCACAAGTCATAAAAGGGCTAACTTTGAAGACCCCTGTTTTAGAATATATTGTTGTTTTTGAAAAGATAATGTGAATTAATTTCCATCAAGAAGCAAAGCAGGAAGCATAAAATCATTAAATGCAGAGTTTCAAATTACCATACCTATATATTCCATTTCTCTCTGTCTTCTTCAAGACACGTTGGGCAAAGGCAGTAGTGAGATTCAGCCAGTTCAGTTCGGCAGAACCAGTAGCTAATTTTTTGTTGTCCAGGCCCATAACGGACTTCCGGAAGCAGCATCCACACAGAGAATCGTTTGTTCACATATTTGAATCCCACCACTGGGCAAAGGTAACTGCAAGCAACTAACAGTGAGTATTTTGCATTCAGGTCTAAATCAAAATTACAATCAGGGCTGAATTCCTATCCTGATTTCCTGCAAAACTGCAGGTAAATTTATAGCTTGAAAAAAAACAACAACCTTGTGCTGTATAGAAAAATAAACAAACAAACAAATATTGTGTGGCAGCTGCTCTGGATTCCCATGCATTTCTGGGTTCAAAGATTTCCACCCTTGAAACCTTAAAATTTCAGATTTATATCTAGCTGTATGAAAACCATATTGAGACTTCCTATTAGTTGACCCATTACTAAGCCATAAAAAACAAGAGAGCCTGCCTCCTAAGTGGGGCCTCTTTCCTATACAAATTCCTCATAGTATAATTCGTCCTCGGCTTACAACAGTTCATTTTGTGACCATTCAAAATTACAACAGCATTGAAAAAAGGGACTTATGACTTATGACTTTTCACACTTACGACCATGGCAGCATCCCCATGGACACATCAACCATGTTAGTAATTTTACAATTGCAATGATTCACTTAACAAATGTGGCAAGAAAAATCATAACATGCAGCAAAACTCAGTCAACAACTGTGTTGCTTAGCAACAGAAATTTTGGGCTCAGTTTGTAGCCATAAGTCAAGGACTACCTGTACAGAAGGCTCCACCTGTTCTTTTAAAGTTAATTTATTTTTGTTGGCTTTTAATGAAAAGACATCTATTAGATATGTGGCTTTTGCTTTGTTTTTCTGATTTTAAGCTATTTTAATTATTCATTTCAAAATAGATTTAAAAGTAGTATAACATTTTCTATCAAGTTTAGCCATGTGCTTTATTTATTGTTATATAAATATAATTCATATTTTTATCTTCCTGATTAAATTTTTTGGGTCTTTTAATTGCTCAAATGTGCCTGAGCCGGTTCAATTATTTGGCCTAGCCCTAGAGTATTTATGAGTGCGGTATTGTTATCCTTTTAGGATAGAATTTCCATGTTTGGGAAGCACACTTTTAATAAGCATATTGTTTTATAAAGAACCTAGTTTTATATGACAATTTCTTATTTCCTCTTCTTTTGTTTCTTTTATTCAGAACAGTTTCACTTTTTAATATCTAAACTTCATCATCTGCATTCACAGATGTTCGTTCTGTTTTCACCTTATCCGAAGGCATCTGGGGAGCTGAATTATATGGATATCGTCTGGAAATGATAAAGCATTCGCTCTTTTTTACCAATAAGTGTGTTAACCTTTTCCTTCCTGGAACAAGATATTTTTAAAACAGAGAACAAAGCCTTTAAGTTATTAACATTATGGTGATAACATCTGTGCAACACCCACAGAGTTACACAAAAACGAAATAGGTCTGAGTTCTCAAGATAGCTGCATTGCACCCACAGAAAGTCTTGAGGATATCCAAGGAAAGCTTTGGGGAGTTTCTCCTTATAAAGTTTTAAATCTGATCTAAACAAGCTCAACAAAGTTTGCATCATTGGGTCCAGGCTAATTAATACAAAATCATTTTTTTTCATAATATAAGCAGTTTGAGAGGCTGAGAGACTATTGTCAAGAGTTACAAGCACAGAATCTATTTGGTACTTTGGCTCAGCAACCTGAGAGTCTCTAGTTACATTCCTGGCACCCCCAATGGAGTTTTTTTTAATGTCTATATAGATAAATTTGGCACTAAACGAGTAGTAGCCAGCAAATCACAGGAGAAACCATGAATGGGATTTTCATTGGTCACAAACTTAAGCTTTACCTTCGAGCCTTTACCCAGTGTAGACAAAGCAGAATAATTTTCATGCAGTTTCATGCAGTTTTTTTTTCCTATTATGCTGCTGTTTTACCCATTTACTCAACTCTGTATCAGATTTGATGCTATCAAGCCAGCATTTTCTTTGCTTGCCCCTTCCTCTTGTTCCACTAATCATTCCTGGCATCATTGCCTTCTCCAATGAATTTACATGCATGACATAGCCAAAGTAAGTCATATGATTTTAACTTCTAGTGATGTATCTGATTTTATACAATTTAATACCTCTCTGTAAGTTACTCTGGCTGTCCACAGTTCTTTCTATTATACAGTAATGCATTATGTACACTATACTGCACAATATAGTGCAATTTATACAAAAACTATAAATAGAGGCTTCTGCTATTTTTTCATACTCCACCAGCTTTTCTGAGGTTGAGTGAGCAGAGGATATTGTTCAGCCTTCTTTCACCTCGTTACATTACATATTTCATAATTCTGGAACCTTCCTGGCTTCTCCCAATCTCTAACTTTTAATTTAAAAAGATGCATCTTTCTTTGAAATTTAAATGGGGTATAGGAGACCAAAGAGGTAGCAGGTCACTGGAGATATGGTTGTGCAGTGAGAAACAGAACAGTTAAACATGTTTTTCGAGTATCTCATAATTCAGCATGACTGCAAGAATTCTCTATCCCACTCAGGAAAATTTCACTGAAAGCACATCTTTATTTCTCATCAAACTCAGAGGGAAGGAAAGCCAGAAATGTGAGATCTGGATGATACCTGAATGAATCTTAAAAGAAACCTTGAACTGAGGAGTGTAAGAATTGTGGGTTCCTTAGTGCTATTTGAGTTGATTGTTTCTTGCAGACATTTCATTACCAAACTAGGTAACATCATCAGTAGTACAAGGTAAGGGGATTTGCTCTCTTTTTATATACTGGTGGCTTGCCCTGTTAGTGTTGGTGGAAGTGGTCTTTCAGGCTGTTGTTTATTCTTGATTGTAGTCTAGTGCAGGGGTCTTCAAACTTGGCCCTTTTATGACTTGTGGACTTCAACTCCCAGAATTCCTCAGCCAGGCACGCTGGCTGAGGAATTCTGGGAGTTGAAGTCCACAAGTCATAAAAGGGCCAAGTTTGAAGACCCCTGGTCTAGTGTTAATCTTGCTGCTAATCTCTGCTCCTCTGCTGATTGCTGGTGAGGAGGTGTTCTGGTCTTTTTGTTTCCTTTTTGGTTTTTGATTGTATCTTTTGAGTGGTGTGTAGATGTTGTTTATTTCTATGTGCCTATTGATAGCTAATTTGTCTGAGTGCCAGGCTTCTAGGAATTTTCTAGCCTTTTTGGACTTGGCTTGGTCTAGGATGCTCAGTTTCCCAGTTAAAATCATGATTAAGTCTGTCCGTGTGTTGTGAAATTAAAGAGGTTTTCATCATATCTTCTCACTACTAATTGATGTTCATGGATGTGCTCGGCTAGTCTTCTGCCTGTTGGTCCTGGCTGTTACAATCCTTACACTGTATGTTGTAGATGACTCCTATTTTTTTCTTTGGGGGGCTGCTGGCCTTTTGATTTACTCAGGATGTTTTGGAAGGCTTTAGTCGCTTTGTGTGCTACAGTGATGCCATGTGGTTATCATAGTTTGTTGGTGATTTCTGAGATATTTTTGATGTATGGCAATGTTATCCTTTTTCACAGTTTGTGTTGGTTGTACTACGGTGGGTTGAGTCCATTTTATTGGAAGATGTTGTATAGATGATCTGTTTCCTGATGTTTAGGATTTCTGCAACATTGTGTTCATCTGATTGTAAGAGTATTCCAAAGCTATTTCCCCTGACTGGGAAAGACAGTAATGCAAAAATTGCAGCTGCGTGAAGGTGTCTTTCCCCTAGTCCAGCGATCCCAAAGCATGCAAAATTACTATTTCTCCAAGAATAATGGTAGGAAGGTCTTTACTATAGACCTCCCTACAAAACCATCTTGATTTGCACTTCTTGGTGAGGATTTTAAATTCTTCCCTCCCCATTCCCATCCTGGTGAATCTAAGGTGACTGCCAAAACTTGTGAGAAGCAGCAAGCATAATCAGAACGGCTGAGAACCATAGTTTTAATCCGATTCTGCAATTCTGTCTCCAGAGGAACTGCATTTCTCGCAGCTCACCAAGCCTTTGGGTAAGGATGGCAGCCTTTCCCACTTCACGAAGAAGGATCTGCTCTCCTGTGTGTCTGCTGTGACACCCTTTTTGTGCCTGCAAGTCAACTTTGAGAGCAGAAAAGTTGCCTGTCTCTCCTCTAGAGAGTTCAAAGTAGCATATCTGTTATGGTTCCAATTATTTTGTGAAATCTCTTGCCTGAGAACGACGTCATATCTAGAAGAAAGGCATTGAATGTTTACCCATATGAAAGACTTATTATTTGGCCATGCTCTCACCAACAAAGAGTGCAGGATCAGGGCTGGTAAGTGCACTTTGTTGTTTTTCCCCTCTCTCATAGTGAGAACTCGGTGCCTAAATGCAGCCTAAGCTGTGTTCTCTGGACTAGTTTGGACTTAAATTCCATCATCCACCATCCTGCGTGGCCTTTGTCCACATCATCAGGGAATGGCGAGAGCTGCAATTTAATAGCATAGTTGGGCTTCACTCTCATCCCGAGAGATTTTTACTCCAGCCTGAAAATGTTTTACTGTACAGTTCACAGCACTGAACTCCAATGTTGAAAAATCTTGACCTGCTCACCCGTCATTAAGAGCAGCGAAGATCACAGATCCTTTTCCATAAGTTTGTTTTGCCTTTTTCCCCGAGTCTCATGTAGTACACCCCCCACCTTGCTGTATGAGGTTAATACTGGACTCGTGTGGGATCCTTCCCTTTTTAAAAACTCTGTAATCAGGAAGAAGAGAGACATGGAACCTGATATTACACAAAGCTTTGAACTGTGCCGTGGATGTGACCAACAGGGCTGTGCTGCAATTTTAATCTTGGATGAGGAAGGACCTTTGCCATCCTTAAATCTCTTTCTGATCCCAGTTGCCTTTGCATCAGTTAACGTTTGAGCTTCCTAGTTAGGCTAATTGTGGCATGCGAGCGGCAGGCTGCACAGATGTCAGATGTCATGCTCTATCTGATGAAGAGGTCCATGCCTCGGGCTGTTTATATATGACCTACAGGATTTCCTGAGTGCATGATGAAATAATTAGGGGGCCCTCGTGCAAGGAATATTGTTGGCAATCGATTTTAAAGGCATCCCATTTTGTTTTTTTGTTTTGCTTTGCTTTGTTTTTCAAATCTTAAGCATTTTCCTTATCAGGCACATAATCTTCCAAGGCTTCTTATGTTCTTCCTACTTGTTTGGATTACTTTTAAAGTGTTCGTGGAGATCCCGAGGACAGGTTTCATAAAGCTTAGCGAGCTCTTTTCCTTCATTCTCACATTACATAGTCAGGCTAATGGCATAAGCAAACGGGGGAAGAAAAGGAATTATGGTGTGGGAGAGTTATGTATATGGATTTTTTCCCTCTTATATAAAATATGCTTTTTTCTAATTTGAATAGTGTGTGTATTTAATGGCAATCTTTTATTTTTGATGGCTGCTCGGTAGTTAAGACGACAATCTTATAATACTTTTCTAAAACTAAGTCAAATAAAACAGTAAAATTTCTTACAGAGTAGACACGAGATTGTGTTGCAGTGCAGAAAGACTATAGCTTTCAGGAATCCCACTAGATTCAATGGGACTTACTTGAAAGTCGGCATCACCCTAAAAGAGGTATTAGTATAAATTTTTAATACTTATAGAACATATTGTAGTAGAAGAGCAGGCAGAGCTGGGGGGGGAGTTAAGTGAATCATCAGCTTAGATTCATTATGTTGCCACAAACAGTCCAACTCCAATCCTTCCTGGATTCTGTTGACTCTAATCTAGCATCAATTTAGTATTGAAATTTACTTAGTTATATTCTTGTGTATGGGTTTAAATAAATCTGCAATCTAATGGATTCTTTGTGCCTGATAATATAGATCAATCTTTTTGAACATGTTTATAATGAATACACTTTTTTAAAAGCGAATTGTTGGAGCAGTGGTATAAAAAAAAGCTATATGTCAATATAATTATATGTCAATATAATTATTATATCATAGATGTGGGACAGAATTCCAGCAACAGCTCTTCTAAAGTCTCTGAGTTCATGGTGAGAGAATATTCAGATCAACGCATCTTCAGGTATAGTGATACTATGTTAATTTGGTAGTCAGAACTGACCTAAGACATTAGCTACTTCATGTGAAGGACACCCATTGTATAATGGCTAATTGAATCTTCCTTCAAAGCTGCTGGTAAAATTGAGTTAATAAGCTATATCAGAGATGCAAGATGCCATTAGGAGAGAGGTGACAGGGAGATAAATAGAAAGATACATCACAGTATCATGACACATATTCTATCTCCTTTGTACTTGTATCATGACATCACACATTGATATATGTAGACATAGCTTACATTACAGCATCATATCATCTGTTTTATTATTTTTATGTAATCATTGCTTGCTCTGGATGCCTCTGAGATCCAGAAGAGGCCACCTGACACAAAGATATCTCCTACAAGATTTGGCTGCCAGATTTTGAGACAATCTTGGGTCAGTTATTGAAATTCAACATTATTTACAACAGAACTAAATGTTGCATCAGGCCCCATGGACAAGTATCAGCCTTTCTTTCACGTCCTTATACACAGAAGGCCAGGGGCAACCCATCATGCAAATGAATTTAACCTAGTGTGAATTCAACATTTGAGTTCTTTCAGCTGCATCAAGCAATGGTACAGTTAGAACCACAAATAATACTAATCATATTTTCCCCTAGTTTGATTATTAACTGTAATATCTCATGATTATCTATTTACCTATTAAATCACAGTATTGTACTTTCCTTCATTTAATAGCCTGCTATATAAAGGATTAAACACATTCTTTCTGAACTTTCTTGTACTTGGTTGCAACACAAAACTGATAGTATTGTTGTTGTTGTTGTTGTTGTTGTTGTTGTTGTTGTTGTTGTTGTTGTTTGGTACTATCCTTCACAAAGCCCCAAAACATGATTTTGAAATCTGATTATGCCTATTTTCAACCTGAAAGAATTCAAGTAAAGAAATTCAGAAGAATTCAGTTAACATATCCCAGTAGAAAATGTAAAGCAGAAAAGTATTGGCTAAATGCCAGATAGTTACGAGCCAAACCTCTAAATGACACGCAGCTTCAAGCCAAACCATTTCAAGCCAAATATTGTCATGATTTCTTCAGAATGGTTTACCTTTCCCTGGCAGTAAAATGATGATAACTGAGCTGAAAGTATTACATGGAAACCCTGAAGTAATATACACTATGCAATTGGGAATCTCTTCACCTTCTTTATCATCTAGCTTCATCCTTTAAAAATGACTGCATTCACATTCCTTATCTTTTCCAGTGTTACTTTATTTTTTTCCCAGCAAGCTCCCTGCCCTAGCAGGGACTTCGTTTTTTAAAAAAATGAACTTCATTTTTTTAAAAAAATAATAATTAAAAACAATAAGAAATATTTGGAATAGCTAACCTTCAGAGTGATCTTTCCCCATTCTGACCTCCCCATACCAGAGTAGGTTAAACCTATCCCAGCAAACATGCATTTCTGGAGCCATTTCTGCTGAAAGTTTTAATGTCCATTAAGCACAGTTCATCATTTCACGTGAAGCCAAATACTCTGGTTAATGTTAGCTATGGTATATTTTTTTTAAAAAAAACCTTCAAATTGTGGAAACTTAACCAAAATTTCTGTCAATATCATTTGAATTTAAATTAAAAATAAAATGCCAGAAAAATGCATAAGGAAACTAGGTAGAATGAGCACAGGATTAATCATCTATAAGGTAAAGGTAAAGGTTCCCCTACACATGTGTGCTAGTCGTTTCTGACTCTAGGGGCTGGTGCTCATCTCCGTTTCAAAGCCGAAGAGCCAGTGCTTGTCCGAGGACGTCTCCGTGATCATGTGGCCGGCATGACTAGATGCCAAAGGCGCATGGAACGCTGTTACCTTCCCACCGTAGTGGTCCCTATTTTTCTACTTGCATTTTTATGTGCTTTCGAACTGCTAGGTTGGCAGAAGCTGGGACAAGTAACAGGCGCTCACTCTGTTATGCAGCACTCAGAGAAGGTATGTGGGAGTACTGCAGGTGTCAGGGAAGGTGCGCAGGCAGCAGCATGAACTGGAGTGTCCTGGGGGAGGCATGGGTCAGGTACACAGGGATTTCTTCTGTCCTGTTCCCTCCATCCCTCTTTTCTTCCCTTCCCTTCCCTGGTAGTAAGTGGCTGCTGCTGAGTGGGAGAGGGAGTGACAGATTGTGAGACTGGCTGGGAAACTGTCACAGAATGTTGAAAATGAAGATCATGTGACTGCAGCAGCAACACTGCAGCAGCCAGTAGCACTAAAGCAGCCATAACCTTTCCTAATTTCATTCTCCCAGGAGCCATGGGTCCCGGATTCTGGACACCTTCTATATTTTAGCCCATTTGAATTATCGTAGTTCAAAAATTGTTGCCTTATTGCACACTGTTTCATCCAGTCATGATGAAAGGTCATAACAACGAGAGTTTTAGTGATATAGAGATTCAGATTTTTTTTCCAGCCTACATCTATTATCTTAGCTACTATAAACCCTAAACAGAGCTGCAATCAGAAGATCAAAGGCATCATTCAATCCCTAGATTGTCCCTAACGATCTCCAAAATATGTTATTAAAATAATTGCAACATGAGAATGGAATAAATTATTACATATGAGTGTACAACATCAAGTTAGTTAATTTTTAATTACATATACAAGGAAATGAAATGAAATCAAATTTAGTTTTTGTGCTATTGCTTTCTGATGTGCAGATCCCAACAAGCACTCAGATGTGGCCTTCAACTGGGCGTCTTAAAATTCTTTTAACATTGTTAGGCCAATTTCCATACATATTTGTACAAAAAGCTATTCCTTTTTTCTATTCCCTAGAATTTTTTGCAGGAACGTATCGTTCCAAAGGCTGTTATAAAAATGACTGAATTTATCAAATTATACTCACTAAAAATTTAGGGACACCAGAGTGACATTAAGGGGAAAAAACTGATTTGCTGTAAAATGTTCTGACGTCCATTTTAAAGATTGAATAGGCAGATGAGTCCAATCCTTTGAATGCAGTTTAACTGCTACAGCAAAATCGTTTTTTACAAAATAACAATAGACTTACTTTATATACCACTTCATAGTGGTTTACAGCCCCTCTCTAAGCGGTTCACAGAGTCAGCATATTGCGCGCAACAATCTGAGTCCTCATTTTACTGACCTCAGAAGGATGGAAGGCTGAGTCAACCTTGAGCCGGAGGGAATCGAACTTCTGAACTGCTAGCAGCCGGCAGTCAGCAGAAGCAGCCTGCAGTACTGCGTTCTAATCCCTGCGCCAACACAGCTCACTGCGAATCTGGCAAGTGGTCAATGGAATTTGTTTTTTTTTAATCTTTCATAAATCTTAGTAAGGACTGTACTATAGTTCTCAGTTCCTGCACTGACAAATTGTCTATGCCGGGATACGACAGAAAGTGCATTTACTATAACTTTCCAAGAACAGCTAATGAAGCAACAGTACATTACATAGCACATTTGCATTAGGGCAAAGATGCAATGATCTTGGAGCTACTAATTTTTCTCTTAAGCTGGACAAATGAATCAGTTATCCCAACGCACCATCCGTTGGGTTACAAGTGGTCCCTTGTTAAAGATAGTAATTGAAATCAGAATTGCCATCACTAAGCAATGCAGGCATAAAGCACAAGGTCACTTGACCACACCACTTAACAATGGCAGTTCTATCACTTCCAGTTGCCATCATTAACTGAATCCCACAATGTTGTTAAGTGCGATGTCATGGGGTTGCCACTTGGATTTTCCTGCTGACTTCAACAACTTCGCCTCTGGGAAGCTGGCAGTGAAGGTTGCAAATGGGTATCCCTGACCACAAGGACTCTGCCATATTGCAATTGTGAGCCAGTTGCTGTGACAGGCAGAACTTTGAGAGCCAGTCATAAGTACCGCTCATTCAGCAATATCGTGAGTTTGTTTGTTTGTTTATTATAATCAGGGCTTTTTTTCTCATAGAACGCTCAGAACGGAGTTCCGGCACCTTTTTTGGATGGAACCTTGTAGGGTAGGCAAGGCGGGTTGTATGACATGTGAGTTCCGGCACCTTTTTCTTTTACAAAAAAGCACTGATTATAATAGTTAGTGTCTTATCACCACAGCTGTACCAATACCTTGGAAAGCCTTGTAAAGTATGAATGTCACTTTTCTAGATGCCTTACCTTGTCTGTTAAGCCAGTGATAATCTGATAGGCTTTGGCCAGCTAAGTATGTGTTTTGTTTCAAGATTATTTATAGCGTCTTTTTATATATATATTTTTCTTGGTTTTATCATTTCTTTGGTTTTTTATTGCATAGGTAAAGTAAAGGTAAAGGTTCCCCTGCACATGCGTGCTAGTCGTTTCCAACTCTAGGGGCCAGTGCTCATCTCCGTTTCAAAGCCGAAGAGCCAGCGCTTGTCCGAGGACGTCTCTGTGGTCATGTGGCCGGCATGACTAGATGCCAAAGGCGCACGGAACGCTGTTACCTTCCCACCATAGTGGTCCCTATTTTTCTACTTGCATTTTTACATGTTTTCGAACTGCTAGGTTGGCAGAAGCTGGGACGAGTAACAGGCGCTCACTCTGTTACGCGGCACTCGGGATTCGACCAGCCAAACTGCCGACCTTCTGATCGACAAGCTCAGCGTCCTAACCCACTGAGCCACCGCGTCCCTTACTTTTATTGCATACCTTATAGTTAATTGTGATGTGTTTTTAGATTTTGAGCTGGTGCAAGGATAAGAGAAAGGGAAGGAAGGAAGGGAGGGAGGGAAGGGTTATTCTATTTTGTGGAGTGATTTAGTTTTATTTTATTTAACTGTGGTCTTTGCTCCATTACCATTTGCAAAAGATATTATACAATTAATTTGATGTAATACAACTAGCTTTTTGCCTAAACATATAGTATCCAGCTTCATACAGTGTGTGAAGCTATTATTTCAAACTGCTCAGTTAATTAAACCACAAATATCTATGTCTACTACACTATAGATTAACAATATTATGTGTAGACCAGATTATAGACTCTCCTCCATTAATGCTGCAACAATCCAGGTGAAGACTAGATGGAAACAAAGAGATACAAACAATGTCAGTTTTCCCATTTATTTTAGATCAGTCCCCTGACATTCATCTCAAAGTAAACACCGTAGTCATAGACAATTCCCACCTTTCTGGATTCTATCATGCCTTTAGCTTATGGCATGCTTAGCTAAAATTCTCAGAACCATTTGCACAGGAAGAAAAGCAGAAACAAGAAAATGTTTCTGCTTTCCATATATGTACTGTTATATCCCTATGAAAGTTAGAACCCGCATATCAGATTTCTTCATCTATTAGATGTATGAATTATAATTTATCCAGGGAGCTTCTGGGTTTCACTAGAAAGATTCATGTGTCCAGTTGTATGCAGTGGTGTTAAAACAGGCCTGTTTTCTCCATTACTTCATAATATAAAACTTGAACTACAGCTGTTGTGGTAAGCATAGTTATGTGATATCAATTCCTAGTAAAAGAAATATGCCTTATTTCTAAATAAATGAGATTTGGGGTAGTAGCTTCTCCTTTTTTTAGTCTAGGTTACTCAAGTTGCAACCACATGAAGTAGCTTTCCAAGGGTTGTTGACACTCCTGTTTTTTAAGTCCCAGTTAGCCCCCCCCCCCCAAAAAATCTATCAAATTATATAGGGCTGGCCCACAAAGTAGTCACACGTTTACAATCAGTTTGGGCACATGGCTATCACGAATGGCCCTGGCAAGTCAAATATAGATTGGGTTTTCTACATAGTCCATGTAACCTTAGGCCTAGAAATAAATTAATCCTGGCAAATAACCTCAGCATTAGACCAACTGTGTCTGAACTCTTGCCATGAATAAATCAATAATCGGGGGAGATTTAGTTCTGCTGTAGGCAAGGTAATTTCCTCAGTGAGTAAGTCAATAAATATAATTCTACTTTCACCGTTGGCTGAAGGTCCATCACAAATGCATTCATTTCAAATAAAAAAAAAGTTGCCTAAGTATCTTTCCAATCTATTTTTTTTCAAAAGGCATTCCGATGAATTAACATGCCAGAACCAGCTACATCAGAACCTGTCAATCATCTTTTCATTTGGCAGAAACTGTAACAAGAATTCAGTTCATGTGAAACCACAAGTCAACAAAGTAATTCAACAGAAAAGGCAGGCTGGATGAAAATATATTTTCTTTTCTTCTGCTTTTTTTTTGTAAGAAATGGGTTTTTTTTCACTCAAAGGCTCTTCCCTAGTCAATCAAAATAAGTTATAATAATACTTAGCATTCAGTGAGAGCTTTTCCTGAAACCCTCAGAGCATTTAACTATTGCATAATTAATCTTCACAGCATCCTGATGAATATTACAAGAAAAAAGGTATGTAATCATGGCTTCCATGCCATGGATGATGACTCTGAATGCTCTGAACTCTCCTACAGATGATAGCTTTCCATGGCTGCTTTCAAGTAATGCTTAAATTGCCCTCAGCACATGACTCTGAAAAGTATGTGGATAGCAATTATCAGTCCAAGACTTCCTACAGCCATCCATTTGCAACTAGAACAGAGAAGAGGAGACAAACTACTGCCACGATCTTCCCATCTGAGCGGTAACCAACTGAAATGTATTGCATTGTCTCTCTGATCAAAACAATAGCCATTCTTCACAATACAATGACATCACCAAGAAAGGATGAGCTTGATTCTTATTATAGCCAACACCGTAACAAAGGAAGGAAGGACACACCTCAAATTAGTGGTGCAAATAAGACCAGGAAATCACATGGCAATAATAGTTCCTAATGCAGAGGCCAAGTTGTCAATGCATCTCAAAAAGCAGCCCCTTCCATTAAACCAGGAAAAGAAATCAGCAGCAGGATGCACTGATGGAAGGCAACTGCTTGCTCAAGTACCAATTTGGCACAGTGGGGAGATGGGGAGCAGCAGCGAATTTTTTAAGTGAAATGAGAAAGGCAGGAGAAAGGGCTGCATGCGGAAGCACAGGAGGAAAAGGGAGTTCTGAAAAAGAAGGCATAAAATAAGATATGTCTGAAATGGGGAAGAAAAAGCAAAGAAAATGGTCGTACAAAAAGATCGCCTTTTCTCAACTTCAGCAACTTTAAAAGGTGGAGACTTCAACTCCCAGAATTCCCCAGCCACCAGCCAAAGGAATCAATTTAGGGCAGACTTGCCCACCTGGTCCCTCAAAGAACGTGAGAGTGTATTTCGCCAAGTGTTCACTTCTCCTTTAGTTCTTCTTGCTAGAAATTCAAGACATTCCAATCTAAGACTAATTCATTTAAATGCTACAGATTATGACTGATATAGGCCAAAATATCTGGGCAAAAACACACACACACACACACATATACACACAATAGTTATTTCTGTATGCCTATACAGAAATAACTACCACATTTTTGTATAATTTGGGTGAGTTTAAAAAAAAGAGAGAAAAAAATTGTATCTGCAGGACACAATGTTATTTTTCATATATTCGTTCAGGGCCTTTCGTGATAATCCTCACACGTTTAGTTGGAAAGGCCTTGGAACCTTTTCATGCCATTACTATTCATTAGAGGCAGTCACAACACAAATAACAGAGATACATGATAAGAAAGATTCTCTAACCCATATGCAGCTGAACATAATAAGTTAATCACAAGCAATTAATCCCCAGGGGTCCGATCGATTACAAACATTTAAAAGAATAGTCCAATAGTCTATAGCTGGAACTGGTGAGAAAGTCCAGTGGGTTGTCCATCCCTTGCTCTAAACTTTTACTCTGACAGTATTAAATCCTACACTGTGCTTTAAGATCTCCTACTTTGCTTCATTTTCTATTGCTTTTTTTAAAAAAATGTTATTCCCATGTCTTCTTTTCATTTGGCAACAGCTGACCCTGGCAGCCTGCCCAAAACATGTTAAATGACAAATCACTACCATATGAAGCCCTGCGAGCATTTCCTCCAGCCACAGAAAACTGGGAGGCCCGATCAAGTTGCTGAGTGTCAGAGAATTGTGTGGAGATCCGACACAATGCGTTCTCCTCACTTTTGTTTTGCAAGCCCGTCTAATGCACACATAAAATCCCAATGTTGTGACTCAAACCAAAGGAAAGGCCACCCAGTTACCAGTTTTAGTTGAGAGCAACTCGCTTAATTATATGTATTATACATATACATTTGTTAAAAGTACAAACAAAACAGGCAAAACATTTTACTAGATTAAAGGTTGTGAAGTCTTCACACAACTGACCAATATAGTTCAATAGTTCCATAAGTAAGACCAGCTGATTTGGATTGCACATATCTGGATGAATTCTGAAAGGCAGCAGGGTATGGTTTTGTGCATTTCTTTGTGGCTCTCTAGTGATCTTCTGGATATTTGCAGGCTAGATCTGACAGCCTTATCCGCAAGGCAAGGTCACAGGATCACATTTACCAGAATGTTTGATTCTGCATTCTCCATTTGTGAAAACACTAAAGGTAGCTCCACTCAACCATTTTAGATCTTGTGTCCTATAAGACAAGGGCTCTAAACCCCTGGTCCATGGACCAGCACTGGTCCACTGCATGCCAGAAACTGGTCCACGCAAACAACCAAAGTCCCATCTGTGGATGCAGGCAACCCCAAAAACCACGCCCCCTCTAGTCCACAGAAAAACCTCTCTCCAAGGAACCAGTCAATGATGCCCAAAAGGTTTGGGGGGCCACTGTTTTAAGACATTCATTATTTTAAAAGCTCTCAACATTCTCCTCTCCTTGTCCCATTCATCTACCAAATACTAAGCCCATTCATGATCATTTGTAGGATGTGGTTAGATGATCACTTGTGAAAGTATTTCACAACAATTTAGTCTGTTATAGCTAAGGGAATTTATTTATTTAAAATAACGAGGTAATTAACAATTAAAGGAAAAGAGAAAAGTGGTACAAAAATTATAAAGGATATCACCTTCTGCTGGCTATAGCAGAGATATTTGAATACTGTGATAAATATACTGTAGCTAGACACTGCTTCACAGTTTGAAGTTTGTGCCCTTTACAGAGGCTTGCAAAGTGTATACATTTAAATCATTTGATATATTGTTTGGATAATTCGTTGGAAAGCTTCAGTGGATCTCACCAATGCCCAAAAACCAGAAAACTCATTCTGTGTCCAAATAGACTGAGAATTATAAAGTTGAAGTACAAAATCACCTCGTGGGCCCCAGGCTGGGGAATATTAAATTAAGTATTAATTAAAACAAGCCAAAATAATCCTTACTATAGGTTGAAAAACAATTAACACATTATTCAAAAATAAAAATCAAGTAAACATTGGAGGAAGATTTACTTATGTTTCATATTTTTAGACTTATACACAGTGATGGGATTCAGCCGGTTCGTACCACTTTGGCAGAACCGGTAACTAATTTTTTGTTGCCCAGGCCCAGAATGGTTTTCCGGAAGTGGCATTCACACAGAGAACCAGTTGTTCACATATTTGAATCCCACCACTGCTTATACATTCTGTAAATAGTAGTATGATATAGTGTAGAGCTGCTTTAAGTTAAAGAGCTGATGGTAGTAGCTCAAAGCATAGAAGGAAACTTTTGTGATCTGCAGTACTTGTCTTGAAAAAAGAGTGCAATATTAATAATCCAGAGTGAATCCAATCTTCATTCTTTCAGGGCATATAAATTGAGGTGATCAGGTTGGATTTACTGTATATAGTTTCATTGTGGAGATGGAATTTCATGGAAAATTCCGGAGAGAATCAATGAGGGGAATCTGACTTGCATTTAAATAAATCTTGGCAATTCTCCATCCAGCCCACCAGCTCCCTCCATCTTTGCAGCTTCATATTTTTTTTCTTCTCCTAAGAGAAAGATTGTGAAGTGAGTTCTAGATTTTAAAAGGTAATTTTTTTCTAGGAAAAATTAGGAAGAAATACAGGATTCCCTCCTTTGGAAATAGGAGGTAGTAGCAGTCAGGTTTCTTGTTGGTCTATTCTTCCTTTCCTTTTCCAGAACAATATGTTTGTCAGTGGTGTAGACTCTGAAATCCCTCTTCCACCCCCCCTCTCTCTCTCTCACACACACACACACACATACGCATGCACACACAAACACAAAGAGAGAGAGAAAGTTTTCTCTTAAATTTCTTCAAAGGAGATGGGTGGCAAGTATTGTATGATCTATATATTTCAAAGAAATACAGTTAACAAAGAGAAACAATATTATTTCTTGGCTTATTGTACATGCCACACAATTTGTTCTGCCAAAGAACTGGGAGATTTGTTATTCTAAATGAGAACAGTGATGACTGACTTTGTGGGAAACTTTATGAGCTATTGAAAAGTTCTACATACAACAATAGAATTCTGACAATGTTTAAGGGCCCATTATAAATAT
Source organism: Vipera berus (assembly GCF_964194415.1). Taxonomy (NCBI): domain Eukaryota; kingdom Metazoa; phylum Chordata; class Lepidosauria; order Squamata; family Viperidae; genus Vipera; species Vipera berus. Next base: position 74,489,825 of record NC_138204.1, read on the forward strand.
TTTCAACTTTAGATTCCATTCCCTTCTAATTGCACTATTAAGCAGATTAAACCGTTTAATGGAATTAATGTGGGATATTTTTTTTAAGAAAAAATTATGGGTTAGGGTTGCTGTTGCCAGAACTACTGTGGGTTTTAGATAAATTGCTTGTGTAGAATCATCCTTAAACTCTGGTTTCAGTTCCAGATGAAAAGAAATATATGCAGATAGTCCTCGACTTACAACTGCAATGGAGTGTTCATAAGTGGAGGCACCATGTGATGACTCTATTTTATGACAGTTTTTACAATAGTTGTAAAACAACTGACCATGTTTCTAAAGTGAATTAATGGTCATTAAGTGGATCATGTGATCATTAAGTGAATCCATTCTTCCAAATGGGTGTTTTTGCCAGAAACTGAGAAAAGTTACAAATCGTGGTCACATGAATGTGGGATGTTGCAACCAGTCATAAATGTCAGCTGCTTGCCAAGAGCCTAAAATGCAGTATTGTGACTGCAGGGGTAGGTAGCAGTCATAACTTCAAGGATGGGTCACACAATGTAACTTTGAACAGTTGTTAAATAACCAGTCATAAGTTGAGGGCTACCTGTAGCATGACAATTTCACAACAGAATAAAGTTTATAGTAGCTTGGTGTCTACCTAAAGGTCATCACAGCAACCTCTCATTAAAGAACATGATACATAATTTTGCCTAAAGAATTCAAGCAGTGTGATTGCTTCTCAGGCTACTTATTTTAAAATAATCTTAATTATCATATCTGAAGATAATTTTCTTCCAAAGGGAAATGTGTTTACTTAACTTGCAGTCCTTTATTGTGTAGTCATGCTTCTCCTTTCTATCGTGTATAATATGTTTAAAAAGGGGGATTTCAGGTCAATCTTTATTATGCCATCGTTTAGAATGCATAAATTTAAATGCGCTACCTTTATGTTTTGCTTTTTTGAACAGGAAAGTTTTAAAATAACCAATGAAGACTTCCAGGCAGTTGCACAGAATTTTTAGATTATTTTTTTTTATATACTATGGTATCATGTCCTGCCACAGGATTTTTAGATCTTGGAATCTTTGAATACATAAGAGATTTTCTTCCCCAGTTTTTTTTAAAACTTGGTCTGCTTTTTCTTTCGTTTTATAGCAGGCATGTCAAACACAAGGCCCGGGGGCCAGATGCGGCCCGTGAAGTAGTTTCATGTAGCCCGCGAAGCCATCCTGGAAACAGTGAGGGAATGGCCCCCAGTGCCTTGGCCCTGGCCCAGAGACCCTCCTTCTGCCAGAGACCCTCAGATCTGTCCCACTCCTGCCCAGGCCCCCATAGGCACCCTTGATGCAAACGATGTAGAGCTGGCCATGCCCACCCAGTAGGCCATACTCACTCTAGCCACGCCCACCCATTAGGCCACGCCCACCCAGGCCACACCCACCCACCCCCTTGAGGGCAACCGCAATGCTGATGCGGCCCTCAATGAAATTGAGTTTGACACCCCTGCTTTATAGGATGGAGGCAGGGAACAATTTGCAGTCCTCTGTCAGTGAATCCTCCACTCTTTCAATACAGCCTGTTCTGGATATCCACAACTCTCTTCCCCCCCCCCTTGCTTGCTGTTTCCTACCTTCACAAAGTTTTTGTTGTGGCTACAAGTTTCTTAAGGGGTTCTGTTTTGGCAAAAACCCTCATAAACATTGAGTCCTTTAAGTGCAGGAACCAGAATGTCAGGCTGACTTTCATTGCTGAGCAGAGGGGCTTTTTAAATAATGAAGACCAGCTGCTGACTAGTAATAGAAGAGGGAGCAATATGGGGGTTAACTTCCCCAAAAGTTACCTTTATCAAAATTGCTGGGAAGAAATGTTGTGTGCATGTTCCCTAAATTATATGAAAACTGCCCAGCCCCATTAAACCAGCATTGCATATGATCCTTGAAGCCAAATAGTTTACCCACCTTATATTTCAAGAGTAAATTCCGAATCTCTCTCAAAACATTTTCCATTTTATATCCTTTTACTAATCCTACAAAATTATCTATCAGGTTTCTATCATGACAGGAAGGTCAATGGGATCTTGCACCATATCTGGATTTAATAGCAGTTTATAACTTTAACTTCTGAAGGTAGCCCTGGCTTACAGATCAACCCTTCAGAGCCTCTGGGTAATAATCTTCATTATTTTTAAATACAGTATAATCGGCCTGCAAGTTCTGATAGTCTTCCTTTTTGATGAGTTACACTCTAATCACAAGTGAGTTTATGCTGGGAGGTCTGACTACATGAAAGCAGAGGCCCTTCCTGACAGTCAGTGCTTGCTGTTGTTGAGAGTAAATGGAGAACATAATCTTACTAAGTGGTTGATTTGACTACTTAGCTGTTATTTCACTTGAAGGACTGCTTTTTCCTGTTATGTTTTTCTTTCTTTGGAAAGCTCAGGAACTCTTGTATGTAGTGTGAAGTCATTCCACCACATCATCAATTTTCCCAAGCACTAGTCTAAAGGATCCTTCTTCTCATCCAGAGTTCCTGCCACAAGCTTAGCCTGCACTTATCTTAAGCAACCCAAGCCTTAAACAGAACACATTCTTGGCAAATTCCCAGTCATCCTGGCACTTGTTTTGCACAGAAATACCCTAACAGATAGGCGTATTCAACACACACCAAACAAATTTTGAATCTCTGAATGCAAATGGGTAGGGCCAATGTTTCGGCGAGATGGAGGTGAAATGAACTTCAAAGGGCCAAGTCTAGACGATGCTTTCCTGTCTCAGAGGATTACGTGTGGTCCAGTGAAAGAAAGAGAAAGGAGACCTGTCAAACTTCATTCACTACAGGTAATGGTATGGGGTAATTTCTTCTGATAATGTCACCAAAATAGGAAATCCTACAGACTAAACTCATTATAGTCTCAGGGAAATGTCAAAAGTGGGGGCAGGGAGATGGGGGAAGGATTTTGTTTTTGCAAAACAGGGGGCTGCTAGAGAGTTAGCAGAGATACAATCCATTTTGACATGGACAATTATGATAGAGGGGAGGTTCTATTTTTTTTGTTTACTTGTTAAGAAGCTCTTATAAAAGCAATATGGTAATATCTGCTTTTCCAGACAATGAGGCATAGTAGATAATGGTTCTGAAGTTAAACTAATAACAATTTTATCTATGTTCTCAAAACGTTTATATTCATTTAATTAAGCAAGGCCAGGATTCTGCCTAGCAGCTAGTCAGCCAGTCTAGTGAATAAGAAGCTATTGTGGATTTTCTTTTGTCCAAAGATAGAGACACCGCATTCATAATATGTGAAATGGGCCTTTGGGCCACAGAAATTAGCCTCTGCTTTCTTTAGTTATACTCTTTTATCAAATATCTCCTTTATGTGAGATGGCCATCTATATAAATTGAACCAATGAATCAATCAAACTTTCTGGAGGATAGAGCAAGGATTTCTGATTGCCAATTGTGTTTGTTGGTTTGTTTATTGAATTTATTTGCTGCTCATCTCTTAACAAAACAACTCTTTTGTAGTGCTCGTTAATTGTGTTCATTAAGCCCACCCTATAAGGGCTTCTTGATCAAAAGAGTGCAGTCCTGCTCCTGGGGCTGAACAAGGCCCTCACTGAGCATACGATCCCATAATCAGATCTTTACCATGGTGGCAATTCCCAAATAACCTTTCCCAAAATGCATGTCAGCCACCCAAAAGGAAATCTCATTATGAACAACAACTTTTGCTGCCAAAACAGCAGCCCGTTGCTTCACTGAATTTCAAGGAGAACCTTTTCTATCACTAGAGGGAACAATTGGCTCCATTCACCTCTAAATCTCCTTCCATGGCAGGTGGCATGATGGCCTAATGGGAATCTAATGCAGAGTTGCCCTCATGCCAGCCAGTTTGAGAAAGCGGTAAGGTAGGCCTCTGATGTAGCAAGCACCGAAATGGCAGCAATTTAGCCTTGTTTATTTTTTTGAGAGGAGAAAGGGAGGCATGTTTAGGCACAAATCCGAAGGGGGTAGGACGAGGCAGTCATTATATTGGCCCTCAATGACTACTGATTGGCTGATACTTCTCTGCATTCAGCCATTGGCCAAGAAAGATGAATGCTGATTGGCTATCAGTTCTGCGTGAACTCTGTAGACTCACAAACATGTAAACATGCCCTGCTTGAAGTGTCTTGATGTCCGCCAGCAGTCAAAACAGCCCTGATCAATCTTGACTGTGTTTTAAAGTGGAATCAGAAGGGAAAAGAAAAGGCTGATCATTCTGGAAATGCCCCAAGTCGGTAGCCACATCTGCTCCAGAAGCTAAGCCTGCTTAGTTTTTTTCCTTGTAATGGCTTATATGAACTCATCCCATTTGGTTTTCCCAGAATAGATGTCAACAATGCAACCCAAAAGCCAATACTTTGCGCGAACATGGATAATATGTAACAATATTCCTCTATCTTAAATTATTACAGCTAAAACATAAAAATTGGGGGATGGGGAAAAGATAACATATTTTTGTATGAAAAACAGTAACTGCCAATTAGTACTGGAAAATCCTTGGACTCAGAATTCTCCAGTTCTAAGTATATGGGTTTTTTCCCCCCAATAAACACTCAGTTTGGGATTTTTAACAAGCTAAATCTAGTTTGCAAGATCATTCTAATTTGGAAAAAAGGTAATTTGTAAGGTTGAAGTTCACCCATTCTTAATTTAGACCAGGGGTAGGCAACCTTGCCTCTTTTATGACTCATGGACTTCAACTCTCAGAATTCCTGAGCCAGCATGGCTCAGCTTGGAAACCTCTCCCTTTCCCCTCAGCATGCCTGGCTCAGGAATTCTGGGACTTGAAGTCCACGAGTCATAAAATAGCCAAGGTTGCTTACCCCTAGTTTAGACATAAGGTAAAGGTAAAGGTTCCCCCGCACATGCATGCTAGTCGTTTCCGACTCTAGGGGCCGGTGCTCATCTCCGTTTCAAAGCCGAAGAGCCAGCGCTTTTCCGAGGACGTCTCCGTGGTCATGTGGCCAGCATGACTAGATGCCAAAGGCGCACGGAACGCTTTTACCTTCCCACCATAGTGGTCCCTATTTTTCTACTTGCATTTTTACGTGCTTTCGAACTGCTAGGTTGGCAGAAGCTGGGACAAGTAACAGGTGCTCACTCTGTTACGCGGCACTCGGGATTCGAACCGCCAAACTGCCGACCTTCTGATCGACAAGCTCAGCATCCTAACCCACTGAGCCACCGCGTCCCTGGTTTAGACATAGGGTGAAATAAATATGCTATAACAAAAAAAAACTTGTGACATGGTAAGGATTTCTGAGCCACTGAAAAATATGCAAATGATCAGTCTTTGTCTCTATGATTGGATCCTCTAAAGAGTCTAAACATTATCTGAAGTGCATCACAACAACTTTCTTAAAAGCTCTCACCTGACTGAGCATCTAAATTTCCACTAAGAGTTATCCAGACCAGTGCAAGGCAAATTAAATCATTCAATTTCATATGATAGAAAAAGCTGGCAGTGTTTCTGAAGGATCTAAAAATTCAGAAGCTGAAAAAAAGTCTAATACTGGTATTGTATTTATTCAGAAGTCCCACCATGTTTTGTATTGTTACTCTTAGGTAAATGTGTTTAAACTGAATTAGATGCAGAAATTAGAACCATGTTTCAACAATAATTGAATCAACTCTTTTACCTTCTCCAGTGGATTGCCCAGTAGATTTGCAAATTACATAACTTTTAAATAAACTTTTTTCCATTATAGCTTAATTAAAACATTCAGCACATTTAGAGAAAATTGAATCAAGGTACACAATGGTTGTATTTGTACATATGTGTGTGAGTGTATATGTGTGTGTTTTTTTTCAAATAGAAAGAGTATTATTTCAGTAGCTTACTTTTTGCCAGTCAAAACATTGCTGTAAAATTCTTTACCTTATTCTGTAATTTTTTTCTCAGCAGAATCTATCCACATTATGTGTCTGTTTCAATACATATTTGCACACTGTGAAGGCTAAATTGTACAAAGTGTTTTCAGGATCAGTTGAGAAGGATGACATTATGGTTGTCACCGGGTTTTCCATTAACATTTGAAAATTTGAATTTTCTTCATTACAACTGATTCTGGGATGGGATGTAGTGGGAGGAAATAGTAAATAGAAAAATTCAGTTTTAAGTTTTCAGAGAGAAAGAGAGAGAGAGATTGCAGCAACAGCAGCAGCAGAAAGGGAAATTAAGCAGCCTCTTTCTTTCTTTCTTTCTTTCTTTCTTTCTTTCTTTCTTTCTTTCTTTCTTTCTTTTTTACACTGAGGAAATTTGTACTATTACAGTTAAAAATGGCTGCCTCCTTTCCCACTTACTTACTTGGAACAATTTTAGAGTGGAAAGGATTGAACATCTATAGGGGGAAAAAGATCTTACATTTTTACATAGTGGAAAAAATGTACCTCTTCATTTTATTCAAAAGGTAATAGTATAGTTAAATGCCCCTATAGAGAAAAAGCAATGATTGAAACAGGGGTGTTAGAAATGTATTCACAGTGTGCATTCCATTCAACTCTATTTTTAAATTGAACTGTACAGAAATCATTTGCATTGCGGTTTTTTCTCTTTTTTGTAGTAATATCTTCCAGAAAACCTCAAAAATATGTTTTATAAGAGCTAAAAGTTTAGAACACGAACACAGTAAACTTAGGATGAGAAAGAAAAATTATCTGCTTTAAGGAAAAGGATGTAACATATACCCAGGACAAATGTGCTAAAGAATCAATAAAATATTATTTTAAAAAAAAGACAGATGTAAATTAGAGGAGTAGCTGTTTTAAAAAAAACTGTTATTTTTAACTTCCGCAGTTTCCATTTTATTCTTGGCCTTGACTTGTTTTAAGCTGTTGTTGTTGTTGTTAACTGCGAAGTGGTGTCCGACTCATCGTGACCCTATGGACAATGTTCTTCCAGGCCTTCCGGTCCTCTACCATCTTCTGGAGTCCATTTAAGCTCACGCCTACTGGTTCAGTGACTCCATCCAGCCACCTCATTCTCTGTCGTCCCCTTCTTCTATTGCCCTCAATCTTTCCCAGCATTAGGCTCTTCTCCAGTGAGTCCTTCCTTCTCATTAGGTGGCCAAAGTATTTGAGTTTTAGCTTCAGGATCTGGCCTTCTAAAGAGCAGTCAGGGTTGATCTTCTCTAGGACTGACCGGTTTGATCGCCTTGCAGTCCAAGGGACTCGCAGGAGTCTTCTCCAGCACCATAGTTCAAAGGCCTCAATTCATTGGCGCTCAGCCTTTTTTATGGTCCAGCTTTCACTGCCATACATTGCAACTGGGAAGACCATAGCCTTGACTATACGCACTTTTGTTGACAGGGTGATGTCTCTGCTTTTTAGTGTGCTGTCTAGATTTGCCATTGCTTTCTTCCCCAGGAGCAAGCGTCTTTTAATTTCTTGGCTACAGTCCCCATCTGCAGTGATCCTGGAGCCCAGGAAAATAAAATCTGTCACTACCTCCATTTCTTCCCCATCTATTTGCCAGGAATTGAGAGGGCCAGATGCCATGATCTTGGTTTTCTTAATGTTAAGTTTCAACCCAACTTTTGCACTCTCCTTCTTCATTCGCAACAAGAGGCTCTTTAGTTCTTCTTCACTTTCTGCCATTAGAGTGGTCTCATCTGCATATCTTAGGTTGTTGATATTTCTTACGGCAATCTTAATTACAACTTTTGATTCTTCTAACCCTGCCTTTCTCATGATGTGCTCTGCATATAAGTTAAATAGGCAGGGCCAAAGTATACAGCCTTGCCAGACTCCTTTCCCAGTTTTGAACCAATCAGTGGTTCCATGTCCAGTTCTCACTGTTGCTTCTTGGCCCACATATAGGTTTCTCAAGAGACAAATAAGATGGTCTGGTATGCCCATCTCTTTAAGAACTTGCCACAGTTTGTTATGATCCACACAATCAAAAGCTTTAGCATAGTCAATGAAGCAGAAGTAGATGTTTTTCTGGAACTCCCTAGCTTTCTCCATGATCCAACGTATGTTGGCAATTTGATCTCTAGTTCCTCTGCCTCTTCAAAATCCTGCCTGTACTTCTGGTAGTTCTCGATCCACATACTGCTGGAGTCTAGCTTGTAGGATTTTAAGCATAACTTTACTAGCATGAGAAATGAGTGCAATGGTGCGGTAGTTTGAACATTCTTTGGCACTGCCTTTCTTTGGAATTGGAATGTAAACTGATCTTTTTCAATCCTGTGGCCACTGTTGAGTTTTCCAAATTTGCTGGCAAATTGAGTGTAGCACTTTTACTGCATCGTCTTTTAAGATTTTGAATAGCTCAGCTGGAATACTGTCACCTCCACTAGCTTTGTTCTTGCTCAGCTTTCCTAAGGCCCACTTCACATTCTAGGATGTCTGGCTCGAGGTCAGTGACCACCTCATTGTGATTATCAGGGACGTTAAGCTTGTTCTTGTATAGTTCTTCTGTGTAATTTTGCCACCTCTTCTTAATCTCTTCTGCCTCTGTTAGGTCCCTGCCATTTTGGTCCTTTATCATGCCCATTTTTGCATGAAACGTTCCCTTCATCTCTCCAATTTTCTTGAAAAGATCTCTGGCCCTCCCTATTCTATTGTTTTCTTCTATTTCTTTGCACTGCTCATTTCAGAAGGCATTCTTATCTCTTCTAGCTATTCTCTGGAATTCTGCATTCAATTGGGCATATCTTTCTTTTTCTCCCTTGCTTTTCGCTTCCCTCCTTTCCTCAGCTATTTGCAAAGCTTTCTCAGACAGCCATTTTGCTTTCTTGCATTTCTTTTTCTTTGGGATGGTTTTGGTTGCTACCTGTTGAACAGTGTTGCGAACCTCTGTCCATAGTTCTTCAGGCACTCTGTCTATCAGATCTAATTCCTTAAATCTATTTGTCACCTCTACTGTATATTCAACAGGGATATGATTTAATTCATACCTGAGTGGCCTAGTGCTTTTTCCTACTTTCTTCAGTTTAAGCCTAAACTTTGCAATGAGAAGCTCATGGTCTGAGCCACAGTCAGCTCCTGGTCTTGTTTTTACTGACTGTATAGAGCTTCTCCATCTTTGGCTGCAGAACATAGAGTCAATCTGATTTCTGTGTTGACTGTCTGGTGATGTCCATGTGTAGAGCCATCTCTTGGGTTGTTGGAAAAGAGTGTTTGCTATGACCATCGTATTCTCTTGAATACTATCAGCCTGTGCCCTGCTTCATTTTGTACTCCAAGGCCAAACTTGCCTGTTATTCCGGTTATCTTTTGGCTTCCTACTTTAGCATTCCAATCCCCCATGATGATAAGGACATCATTTTTTGGTGTTAGTTCTATAAGGTGCTGTAGGGCTTCATAGAACCGGTCAATTTCATCCTCTTTAGCACCGGTGGTTGGGGCATAGACGTGGACTACTGTGATATTGAATGGTTTGCCTTGGATTCGAACTGAGATCATTCTGTCATTTTGAGGATTGTATCCCAGTATCGCTTTTCCTACTCTTTTATTGACTATGAAGGCTATTCCATTTCTTCTGAGGGATTCTTGCTCGCAGTAGTATACCTGATGGTCATCTGAATTAAATTCACCCATTCCTGTCCATTTTAGTTCGCTGATACCTAAGATGTCGATGTTCAGTCTTGTCATCTCTTTATTGACCACGTCCAGCTTTCCTTGATTCATGGATCTTACATTCCAGGTTCCTATGGAGAAAAAATCTTTACAGCATCGGACTTTCCTTTCACCACCAGACACATCCACAGCTGAGCATCCTTTCGGCTTTGGCCCAGTCACTTCATTCTTTCTGGCACTACTAGTACTAGCCCTCTGCTCTTCCCCAGTAGCATATTGGACGCCTTCTGACCTGAGGGGCTCATCTTCCAGCGTCATATCGTTTTGCCTTTTGGTACTGTCCATAGGGTTTTCATGGCAAAGATACTGGAGTGGGTTGCCATTTCCTTCTCCAGTGGATCACGTTTTGTCAGAACTCTCCGCTATGACCTTTCCATCTTGGGTGGCCCTGCATGGCATAGTTCATAGCTTCATTGAATTACGCAAGCCCCTTCGCCACGACAAGGCAGTAATCCATGAAGGGGTTTTAAGCTGTAGTTTAAACCAAATCTTTAAACCAAGGCATAGGAAGTGCAGCCTTCAGCTGCTGGGCCTCGTGCATAAACTAGAAATTAACAAACTCCTTTCTGAATTTCAACCCCTTTCTCTGCTTGGCCTCAGTGATGACCTGAAGTTCTTTCTGGACCACACTTAGAAATAGCCCCTGATTGTGGCATTCCCTTGCCTCTTTACTACACCCACCTGTATTGGGAAAGCACCAATTGTTTTTTGTCTTGTGGGTGTGTCTTTGGGGACATGTAATTTCCAACAATTGGACCTGCAGAATGAGGTTACTTCCCATCTGTGTGTTCACCAGTGGGCTGATAAAAAAACAGAAAAAAAGAAAACACCATAGTTTCCTTATTGAGAGAGAGATGAGAGATAGAGAGATGCAAGGGGCAAGCAATTGTACTGTTTCAAGCTGAGCTTGAGAATAATAAGATGGTGGAAGAGAAATAGAGTTTTACTATTCTTTCCTTTAGTTGGGGAAAGTGGTACAATTCTATTCTTCAACCTCATGTATTTTTAAAAGATGCTATTCCATCACTTATTTCTTTTAAAAATTTTAAAAGACAGATCCTTGATTCCCTGCTCCATCTTCACCCTTGTAAATAAAAAAATGCAAGTTCACCATTTTGTTGTTCCAATGCTGGACTTATTTTAAGTATGGCCATAAAGGGCAGTGATTAGAAAAGAGGAAGCTTTGCTAAAACTATGCAGAGTAGCCAAATGGAAAGAGGAGTCTTAGCAGTGAGATGGAGCGTAGGAGGGGAAACAGATGGCACTGCCAGTGCTGGCAACCCCCCCCCCCACAAATTACTACTTTTGAGGCATTGCAGGAGAAGATGAGCAGGAGTTGCCTTCCCAGGGGGCACTGCCAGCCTCAAAAGTAGATGAGGTTATAGACAAATGGACAGTGGCCCATACTCAAGTTAGAACAAGATGACTGTATGTATCAGTCCAAATTAAAATAGTTCTGAATCAATGCTAGGATAGATGATAGATAGATAGATAGATAGATAGATAGATAGATAGATAGATAGATAGATAGATAGATAGATAGATAGATAATCTTTATTGTCGTGTTTCACTGTGGGCACAATGGCACATATTAAAAATGAAATTTAGTTGCTTGCTCTCAAAGTGTACACATATATAACACGCATTTAAACATACTATATACAACATATGTATAGACCTACACCCTTACATATAAGTAACATATAAATATTAATCACTGTCCATCTTGAACACACAATGGAAGGAGGAAGCATTAGAGTTCAGAAGGTTGATACTGTATGGAACAAAACTGTGACGGAATCTGGATGTTCTGCACCAGATACCACGGAGCCTCCTCCCAGAAGGTAACAAGGAAAACAGGTCGTGAAGAGGATGTGTAGTGTCCCAGACAATCTTATGCTCAAGCAACGCCAGTGGCGTAGCGTGGGGGGTGCAGGGGGGGCCGGCCGCACCGGGCACAACATCTGGGGGGGCGCGCTCGCACTGAGCTGCTCAGGGAGCCCCAAGGGCTGCACAGAGTCGGCTTGGCTCTGCTCTCAAGCTGCTCTTTCTTGCAAAGCGAAACGAGTCCGGCAGGTGAGATGGGCGGCCACATAAACTGAATAAAATAAATAGAAGCACCCAACTCTCCGCCCAGGCTCAGGCCAACCGCAAGCGCCCCGCAGGCGACCCAGCAGGCTTGGCCGAGCGAAGACGGACCCGCCGGCCGGCTGGCCTAGCTTCATGCGCATGCGTGGCTTTATTTAGCGGGACTCACGTGCGAGCTTGAATGCAGCGGCTCTTGCAGGTCGGAGCCCCGCCCAGCCGCCCTCGAGAGGGACCCGGAAGCATCCCACATGCGCGCGACTCTTCTTGGAAAGTCTACGCCGCTGTGGGGTGCGTCTTTTCGGCGGTACCATGACATCACTTGCCTTGCCCCGGGTGCTGACAACCCACGCTACACCACTGAGCAACGCTTATGTGGTATGACCTGGATGGAAGGGAGGGAACTGCCAATAATCTTTTCAGCCATCCTCACCATTCTCTGCAGCGCCTTCCTGTCTGAAGCAGTGGTGCTTCCAAACCAGACTGTGATGCTGTATGACCGGATGCTCTCAATCATCCCTCTGCAGAAAGTGGTCATGACAGGGGAAGGAAGATGTGCTTTTCTCATGCAACGCAGGAAATGCAGGCACTGCTGTGCCCGCTTCACCAGTTTTTCACTATTGAGCAACCAAGCTAGCCTACTTGTTGACTGCACACCCAGGAATTTGATGCTGGTAACCATCTCCACAGGTGAATCATTAATGCACAGAGAAGTGTGGCTGTGCCTGCCTTTTTTGAAATTGACAATTATGTCTTTGGTTTTTCCAGTATTTAAAACTAGGCTGTTTTCCTTACACAGTTTACCAAACCTTCAACCTCCTTGTGGTAAGCACCCTTATTGTCATCATGAATAAGGCCCACTACTGTTGTATCATCTGCGAACTTCACAATATGGTTGATGGAAAACCTAGCACAACAGTCATGGGTCAACATGGTGAACATCAGTGGATTTAGGACGCATCCCTGAGGAGAACCTGTGCTCAAGAAAATGGTGTTAGAAGTATTTGTTCCAGCTCGCACATATTGGGGCCTGTTAGTAAGCAAATGAAGAATCCAGTTGCGCAAAGGAATGTTTAAGCCTAAGAGGCCCAGTTTGTCTACTAGATGCTCGGGAACGATTGTGTTAAATGCCGAACTGAAGTCAACAAAGTCATCCGTTGATCCTGAGACAAAGAGATGACTTCAGGGCTTCCATTTTAGTGTTGCCTTAAGGGAGCATTTTGATTGCTCCAAAACATTCCTACTATAGCCCTCTACAAAAAATAGTCTAAATATAAATAGTAGATGCTATATGGTCAAGGCTATTATGGGATGTGATTTCAGGCTTTATATTCCCCTGTGAGCGAAGGGATCTATTTATCATGAGCACCCTTGGTAAAGGATGATAGCAGAAAATATACTTCCCTGGGTGTATTCCTCATGTAGAGAAGCATCCAAATTAAATTCTCAAAGCACGAATCATATTCATATCATGATCAGCCTTAAGCAAGAGTAAGAAGGTCACCACGATGTAAAAAAGATGTCGAGACTCTAGAAAGGATACAGAGAAGAGCAAGAAAGATGATTGGGGGACTGGAGGCTAAAACATATAGGGAACGGTTGCTGGAATTGGGTATGTGTAGTTTAACAAACAGAAGGGTGAGGGGTGACATGATAGCAGTGTTCCAATATCTCAGGGTCTGCCACAAAGAAGAGGGAGTCAAGCTATTCTCCAAAGCACCTGAAAGCAGGACAAGAAGCAACGGATGGGAACTAGTCAAGGAGAGAAGCAACCTAGAACTAAGGTGAAACTTCCTGACAGTTAGTACAATTAACCAGTGGAACAACCTGCCTCCAGAAGTGGTGAATGCTCCAACACTGGGCGTTTTTAAGAAGAGACTGGACAGCCATTTGCCTGAAATGGTATAGGGTTTCCTGCCTGAGCAGGGGGTTGGACTAGATGACCTCCAAGGTCCCTTCCAACTTATTATTATTATTATTATTATTATTATTATTATTGTTGTTGTTGTTGTTGTTGTTGTTGTTGTTGTTGTTGTTGTTGTTATTATTATTATTATTATTATTATTATTATTATTATTATTAAATATATCAGGATAACTTGCTGACTCTACCAGGCTGTTGTGATAAGGTGATTTTTTTTTACTAGAGATCTTCAAGATTCTGGATAGTCATTTGTCAGAGCTGTTCTAGGGGAACCTGCACTGAGCTGAAGTTGACCTCTAGATGGGGTAGATGACCTCTATGTACCTTCCAACCCTGTTTCTATGCAAAACCCTCCTGTCTTCTAAAGTAGCTTTTGAGTCTTGCAGGCACAGGTAGTCTTGTTATTATGGTCTAGAGAGGACTAATGCAGATCTTATCTGTATGTAACACAGAATCCTTGTTGTCACCCTAATCATCAGTAGCTGTACCAAAAATTGGATGCATTATTCTGGAACAGTAACAGAATGATTCATGGGGATTTTACCCATTTTTACCTCAAATTCATATAACAAGGAAACCTCTTGCCAATGCTTGATCTCCAAACTGAAAACCTCATTGTTGTACATAAAAAGCATCTATTCCCAATGACCTAATTTCTTTTCCTGCAAGACCCACTACTGCACATACACAACATATGTCCAACAAAGATTTCCTTTCTTTGTTTTTCTTCTCCTTTCCCTATATACCATTATTGTCATTCCACTTTGTAAACATTGTGTCATAATGGTGAATGCTGATGTGCCAAAGACTTGATTTTAAAACAATAAAACGTTTGTGTGGAGTGGGATTGATTCCTAAGAGAACTAAGACAGCCTTTCATGAGAGGTGCAGGAACATTTATACATTGTTCTCTACATTGGTAATAGTAGACATAGCTATCAAGTTGTTAATGGCTTCCATGTAAGCTATCCATGTGTTTGTGATTCATCTCAGTTCTATTAGAAGTACTCCCAAAAATAAGATGAAGTTCCATTACCTCATTTCTAAATATTAAATTCTTGAAATGTGTAAGGATTAAATTTTTGAACTACCCCTCACTTTTACATTTGGGTAAAAAGACTGTTTTGTTTTCATGGATTAGAATAGAATTTACTTTGTTCAGGATCATCGTTCACTAACCTCCGATTAGTTTGTTGCTCAGTCAAATAATCTTGTGGTTATACTCTTAAAGCTTTGTCTTCTAAATCATGTTTACACATTTGAACCGAGACTGAAGGCAATTGCTGATGTAGAAAGTATGTGTGTCCGTTTATTGTCAGCAGAACTGAGGCGTGACAAGTACCTTACTGGATTACATCAGTGACAAGCCATGTACACTAGTGGTTTTGTGAAGAACATTTCTTAGCGACAAAAAACACATTACTCACCTGAACTCAAACACTGGTTTGAGTTCTGAGCTTAGGCCAATAGTCGGTGGGGAATAAAGACTTGACCCTGAAACAGAAGTGTGAGGTCTTTTTTAATTAGTTCAGCCACTCTGTCTGCGCCAGAAAAATCCTTATGAATTTTTCTTTATCCCTCAGAATTAAGCATTTTCAATTTTCTATAGAGATTATATCATAATATTAATTGAATAGCTGCTAAAGCAACTTATGCAAAATACTTGGTTTATTTATTTAAGATGAATGGTGCCTCGGTTCCAAAAAACACATAAAAAATGGATGATCATGAGTAAGTCTTTCAAGAGCCTTATAGAATACAGATAAATCTTCAACTCTGGAGCAGAGAGAGAGAAAGAGAGGGGGAAATTAATCACAGGGTTTTATAGAACCATCTAGCATCATCTCACTATTGTTATGCTGAGCTATAACAGTTATGCAGCTAGTTTTTAGAAAGGCATAACAATAGTTAGACGCTGCTAGAAGATATTATAAATCACTAGTAAGAAAATGGCCTCCCCGACACTTAGCCCATTTATTGTGCATTTTTAAATTGAACCAACTCTTCAGAAAGAAAGAAAGAAAAATCAAAATACCATGCCTGTGGCTTACAGAAACTTTAATTACAAATTAGCCAAAAGTGGCTTCTAGTATATAAAAAGGTGCTTTTAAGCACTGCTGGGGTTTTCTTTCTTTCTTTTTTTAAGGAACATTGTCACAATATTTTTGTGCTTTGTTTTTAAACAAAATGAATTATATTTACAGACAAACAATCCTTCCCAAAGCCCTGGAAATGAACAGAACTTGATGGACTGTGCTATATAATTAGATGGTAAACTATTTTTTTATTTATTTTAATTCCATTTATATCCCGCCCTTCTCCAAAGACTCAGGGCGGCTTACAAGCTTAGCAGTCATTCAGTCATTCCACTGTTTTCCTTCCCATGGTTCCCACCCTGGTTGTACAACAACATAAAAGTTAGCCATTTTCTTCTCCCTCCTTCTCTCTCTCTCTCTCTCTCTCACTGTGTACAATACCTCACAATGGTTCCATTTGACTTCCAGTCTAATGGAATTCTAATGGGTTCCAATCACTAATAGGTTCTTGCTTCATCTTCAAAACCACGTAATCCAATTAAAGCATCCCAGGATTCTGCTGAAGCAGATGTAGGCTTCTGATCAGGACCAAATGGGCAGCAGCTAAGCAAAGAAAACAATGCTAACAGAAGCCCATAATATATTTTTGAGTCCTCATCAATAATATTTCTGCACAATTTTATGGAATGCCCCCCAAAAGCAATTTCATTTAACAAATATGTCATTAACTCCCAACATAATCTCTAATACATAATACTGAGCTAGCAGACCATACATAAATACAAACTACATATTTAGTGGAACCATGCCTGCATATAAAAACTCTACATATACTGTCATTTATTGTCATGGAAGTTTAATGGTTGCTAGTGATCCCCAGGTCTATAAACAATTAAACTATGATTGAAGCAGCCACAGAATTGAGAAACTAAAGAGCACTTTGGTATATTGGTTAAATTATGATTGGAGAAGTCAGCTTCATATCCTCTCATGCATAGTAATCAGTGGTCATTGTAGAATCAATCTTTATTTCTGATTATGGTGAGGATATAGTCCAGGCAGGCAAAGGCATCTTACATAAACTACAGTGATGAAAACATGATGAAATGTGTTACAGTATAAACTCCAGCTTTTCTTACTGGTGTCCCAGTGTCACAGACACATCCATAAGCCATATGATTTGTATTGTTATGTCAGGATTCATTAATTCTATCCCCTTCATAGATGCCTATGAGGTAAAAATTGCTTGGTGCTTCTAACTCCCAACTTGCTGCTTGATTCTGAAAGGGCTGGACTGCACTTCTGAGAACTGACAGGATGGGTGGTAATTTTGTGAGTTGAAACTCAACAGAGCTGTGTGGTACGAGACTGGGGAAGCGGCCTTAAAATAAAAGTACATTGTAAATATAATAAGTCCATGCATATAAAAAGTTGGGTTTTTTTAAATGGAATCTGTTTGTTCAGAATTCATCTGGAGGATTGTTTCTCAGCAGAAATAAAATGCATGCATTTGTTTGTAACGCTAAGAATCATTTAAAAACCCAAGAGGAAGAACAATTTAATTGTAATGACACCCTTGCTAGTTTTCAAGTTCAATAGCTGTGTGGTCAGGCATCGTTCTTTTACTCTGTTGTTGTCTAACTAACACAGACTCCACAGCTAACTAATAGCTTGTATAGCTTCCATTACTAAATAGTTTCCATATGTTCTACCTCTCCCAGTGTCTTGGAAGAAGCTGGACTTCAGCACTCCAGGTCGATGCATTTTCTGGGCCCCTAAGTGTTCCACGATAGCCCAACAGTTAGAGCTAAATAACATGTATTAGCTTCTAGTAAAGGAAAATTCTGTCCAAGATTGTCACTCTCATTATCAGGGAAAAAAAATTGGCAGTGATACTGCCTGCAGTTAAAAAGAAAAGATAAATTACTTTCTATTTTAAATAGCCCAATTTAATGAATTATACAGCTAATTACTGTGTATAGAATATACAGTACTATGGAGACTCTGTCTGAGCAAGATGTACACACACACACACACACACACACACACACACACACACATGCTTCTTGATTGCCCATCTTGCTCAGAGAGGGCCTTTGTAATACTGCATATTCTACTATGACTCTGAGGGAAGTCACCACCTCCCCCAGAGAAGGAAATATTTTGGGGAATATTAAAAAGGCAGAATATTATATTTTCCCAAAGGAAAGCAGGTCCAGTTTTTCTTAATAGCCCCAAGCAGAAACTAAGCAGGCCAGCTCTGTAGAAATACAGATTTGGTAGTCCCATTCAGAAAGACTGAGGCCCCATTCATGAGCAAATACTAGCAGGCAGAAGCCCATTCAAGACAAAATATTTTGAAATCCCTTGCAGCAAAACTGATAGCTAACAATAGCAGAATGATAGAATTAGAACCAGCAACCTCTCACCCAAAAATACAACACAGGACATAGCCATCAGCCACAGCCCCAGGGAAGCAGGACATGACCTTTAGGACATAATAGGATTAACCCACCACCATCAGAATACCAAAAGGGCACACTGAACCTCAGGTCAAAGTTCATGCCACAAGAACAGGAACAACTCCAAACACAAAAGCCCAAGAAGGTATAAAAACCCACCACTTCCAGCACCATGTGGTCATCTGCTCCAGAGCCACATTTGTCTCTGGTTCTGCAACTCAATAAAGAACCTTCTTTCCAAACAACCTCCATTTTGTTTATTCCTGGCTTGGACTGGACCCTGATGAAGATTTTTCTTTCAAGAACTCCAAAGTCATTTCCTGAACAGATACTCACAGCTCAACTTTAGTACTATATATCTGAAGTCTATTTTGTGGGTTGGTGAATATGCATTTCTTTACATTTGTTTACATTAGGATGAAAGCGTCCTATTGTAGCTCTGTACAAACCCCTTTAGATTGTACCAACAATTTGCTATCATCTTCAAATCTAGCCACCTTGTTGTACGCTCACTCCTTATTTCTAATCAAAATTTTAAAAATTCTATCCAACACCAATTCTTCAGACATTTACATGTCTTGGAGGATAGACCCTATATAGATGTTTATGATCAGTATTTAAGGCCTAGAGGGAGAGCATAGGGGTACACAGGCTTCTGTAAAAAGGGTTTTATACATTCCAAGTGATAATTGTTCTGGGCCTTATGAGATATAAAATAGCCAGGACAGGACAACTTCACTAGACTTGGAACATTTTACTTAACACAGAGCTTTCTTACCAACATTTTGCATTGGATGATACCAAAGAAGAATCAATGCTCCTTGTAGAGGAGTTGACAGATGGAAGGGTAAGCCAAATTGTTACATAGGAGGACAGGCTGAAAAGCAGTGCTTTGATTTAATGCATGGATTCCAATCACATTGATTTGTGACTGATATTGCTGCTCTGCATGAATTGCTGTTGGCTTGCTTGCATAATGAGGAATATAAAGTGTTGGTACATTTTGATATCATGCAAAGTGTTTTCTGGAGTTTTGAAACGCACCTAGAATTGTTGAGCAACATTTTAGAAAATGTAAACAATTCTGCATATGCTCCTGGATTCCTTTCTTTTCCCCCATTACTAGGTGAATGCGGAATGGGTTCCATTTAATGGTAATAGAATGGTGAAGAGACAACATTTCTGGACACTCTCCACTTCCAACGTATTGCTTTCTGCTCTTTAGCCAATTGCCATCCCTGAGAAGACCTATGCTCTTATCCCACTTGGCTGTTAAGGATTTTGTCCAAGATTTTTTAAAGTCTGCAAGCTTGTTAGCTCCCTCAAAACACACTAGAAGATTCTTAGGAAGCAAGACTTACTTTAGCAGAAGCTATGCTCTGCAAGGCACATGTTTCTGTATGCTTAATTATTTTCTTCTTTAGTAATAATCTCTATCTTTTTTACTCAAAGCAGATCTTAACTAGCCCAACTTTCCTGTCTCCCTCTCCAGAGATTTTTTTTAAAATAGGAGTCACATTGGCTATTTTCTAGTTCAGAGGACTTACTCCAAGAATCCTGGTAGTTGTAGTCTCAGAGTTGCCAGAGAGCAGGAATTTGGGAAAGGCTTTTGGGTTTATTGAAATACATTATCAAAGAGTTTCTATTCCCAATTATTTAACGACAGCCACAGCAAAATGGATAGTCAAAAACCCATGGAGCTTTCATTTTTATATAACTGTAAACCTCAGTGTTTTAAGCCAAACAAAATGAGCATATTATTTGTAAACTTGTTACTACAAACCCATATATATGGGCTGAATACCATATTGAAAGAGAAAATATAGATTTCAGCTGGTAAGCTAGTCCTTACCAGAAAATTGGATTGACGTGCAGAGACTGCTCAACCTCCTCAGTCCAGAACTGAAGCTCTGAAAATAGCCTGGGTTTGTTTGTTTTTTTGCGGGGGGGAGGAGTGAGGACCAATACAGTGAAAATTATTTGGGGGGGGGGAGAGAAAGAGAGATTAATTGAGAAAGCAGTCAGGGTATAAACCAGTGTTTCTCAACTTTAGCAATTTACATGTGCTGGCCTGGAGAATTCTGGGAGTTGAAGTCCACACATTGTATATTGTTAAGACTGAGAAGCACTGGCTACTCAGGACTACCATAACCTCTACCCCAATCAGTGGGGACTATAATTTCTCTAAAGGAACAGTGTCCATGGCAGCCAAAGCTATCTTGCTTATGGGATTATCCATGCCCTGTTCCCCAAGAAAGAATAATTTTGTTGTTGTTAGCTGCGAAGTCATGTCCGACCCATCGCGACCCCATGGACAATGTTCCTCCAGGCCTTCCTGTCCTCTACCATCTTCTGGAGTCCATTTAAGCTCATGCCTACAGCTTCAGTGACTCCATTCAGCCACCTCATTCTCTGTCGTCCCCTTCTTCTATTGCCCTCAATGTTTCCCAGCATTAGGCTCTTCTCCAGTGAGTCCTTCCTTCTCATTAGGTGGCCAAAGTATTTGAGCTTCAACTGCATGATCTGGCCTTCTAAAGAGCAGTCGGGGTTGATCTCCTCTAGGACTGAGCGGTTTGATCACCTTGCAGTCTAAGGGACTCGCAGGAGTCTTCTCCAGCACCATAGTTCAAAGGCCTCAATTCTTTGGTGCTCAGCCTTTCTTATGGTCCAACTTTCACTGCCATACATTGCAACTGGGAAGACCATAGCCTTGACTATACGCACTTTTGTTGACAGGGTGATGTCTCTGCTTTTTAGTGTGCTGTCTAGATTTGCCATTGCTTTCTTCCCCAGGAGCAAGCGTCTTTTAATTTCTTGGCTACAGTCCCCATCTGCAGTGATCTTGGAGCCCAGGAAAATAAAATCTGTCACTACCTCCATTTCTTCCCCATCTATTTGCCAGGAATTGAGAGGGCCGGATGCCATGATCTTGGTTTTCTTAATGTTAACTTTTGATTCATCAAGCCCTGCCTTTCTCATGATGTGCTCTGCATATAAGTTAAATAGGCAGGGCGACAGTATACAGCCTTGCCAGACTGTATATAAGAATAGTAGTTGCTTGTAAAAGGAGGGCAAGAGAACATCCCTTTCAGCAACAATCCCCCCCCCCAGTGTCTCCTAAGCCAAAGGTCCCCAGGGACCAGTTCCATGGAGAGAGGTTTTTCCACGGACCAGAGGAGGGCATGGTTCCGTGTGCTGCCTGCATCTCGTGGATGGGGTTTTGCTTGTTTGTGCAGACCGGTTGCTGGCATGCCGTGGCCTGGTACCGGTCCATGGACCAGGGGTTGGGAACCCCTGTCCTAAGCTGTGTCAACCTGAGTTTGAGTCCATCATGCTCCATCATAGGCATCTTTGCTTTTCTTCTTGGTCTTTCGACTGAGGCTGCCACTGGCTCAAACCATTTCCACCGCATCCCTAAAGTTGTCTTTTACCCCAGTATGGCACAGGCAAGCAACCTGAAAGGCAAAAATCTTGAAGTCTGTCTATTGGCACTGATACTGAAACAAAGTTCACTTCTCTTTCCAAATATTTATTTTAAAGCAAGCTGGAAGCACACACTTCCTCTTTCAAATGCTAGCAGATTCCTTGGTCTCCTTCTCCTATTTTGGTGTAAAGGCAAGAGAACGTTTGCTTTCCAACTTCCAAATGAAAAGCCACACTTTTTGAGACCTCACACATCTCATCAGTTCAATACCAGCCACAATAGTAAACATCTCACTTAACCCAGATGTATGTACTAAACATCTTACGCATCCTCCATCTACTTGCGGATTTGCATAACTTAAATCCAGATATGCGTTACTTTTCCAAAACAAGAAATTAACATCTAGCTTTGAAACAGTATTGCCTGAAATAAGTGAATGGTCAAAGGAGGATTTTATTGGTTTGATTTTTTTTAACTACAGAGAATCTTACGCACTTTGGTATGGAGATTTTTTTTTCCTAAAGCTACCATTAGGAACAATTTTTCTTCCAAAAAATATTGCAAAACGAATAATAGAACAGCAAAATGATGTCCTAGCAAGCTTTCTAAAATGCCATTTTTAAGTTCAGTTTTCAAAGTGTGGGAGACCCTAGGAACAGGGCAATTTTCCCCCGTACACACATATAGATACTTATTGCCACTTTTTTCTCTACTCACAAAATGATAAAGGGCTCTTTCTGCCCTGATTTAGACATTATTGTGTAATTGAAATTACAGTGAGTGAGAAAAGGCAACAGCAGCATTGGGAATTGTCACGCTTTAGTTCAGGGGTCCCCAACCCCTGGTCCATGGGCCACGGCATGCCAGCAACCAGTCCACACAAATAAGCAAAGCCCAATCTGCGAGATGCAGGCAGCACACAAAACCATGCACTCTCTAGTCCATGGAAAAAACTCTCTCCACAGAACTGGTCTGTGGTGCCCAAAAGGTTGGGGACCTCTTCTTTAGTTCCCTAATACAGGTTAAAAACTAGCTAATTAAAGTTAAGAACTTTTGATTGGGAAACTTCATTTTTAGACTGACATACCACGTTTGACCTATCAGCATTTTTTTGTCAATGTTCTTATTGCATATAAAAGCCAGATTGGTATAAGATCAGGCTGGAAACTAGGAGACCCTGAGTTCTAGTCCTGCCTTAAGTACAAAGCCAGCCCAAGTCACTCTTTCTCAGCTCTAGGAAGCAGTCAAAGGCAAACCGTCCTGAAAAAAAACATTGCTAAGAAAATGCAGAGAAAAAAGAGTACAAAACAATCTGAAAACTCATGACACAGGGTTTTTCATACAATCTGCTGTCACAATATAGCAATAGCATTTTCGGCTCATATACCACCCCATAGTGCTTTACGGCACTCTATGGGCAGTTTACAGTTTAAGCATTATTGACATATTGCTCCCAACAACCTGGATCCTCATTTTACTGACCTCGGAAGAATGGAAGGCTGAGTCAACTCAGGACTGTATTCCAGGCTACGAGCAGAGTTTGCCTGCAATACTACATTTTTACCAAGGCACTTCCATATTCCAGAACAACAATTGTATGACAGGCAAATGGCAGACATTCAGAGTCAACATCTCTCAGGCATGATTTTGAGCAAACAGCAAAGTTGGGTGCACCAGCCTGTCACCTCTACTGAAGGCAGAGGTTTTACCAAAGGCTTTAATCTTTTATTAGGAAGAGAGAAGTTAAGTAATTAAGCTATGCAGAGTAACATTCCTCTCCAAAGCCACTGACTAAAAGGTTTATGACCTACAAGAAACTGAAAAAGAAAACAAGCAGAAATATTTGCTGCACGAATCCCTTTACCTCTAAGAAGCTGGTAACAAGTTTTGCTAGAAATATTTATAAGATTATTATTTTTTATTTTAATCGTGTATTATCCAAGGGTGTCCACAGGAGGGCCAAAAAGACAGGATGGTGGTCAAAATCACACAATCAAAGCCACACATTTTATTATTTAAGTTTGATTGCCTGTGCTATCTATTTTCAATCACTTTGCATGCACTTTGGAAAGTCTTTAGTAATGCTGAAGTAAGCCATCATTATCTTACAGTTTGCTTAGAGTTTTATCTTTTTTCCTGCATATGTTTCTGTCGTGGATAATTTTGCATGTAACTATTTTTACATCTACATTTTGCCTTTTCCTTAAAAAAAAAAGGTCTGATTCTGCTTATCTCTTGAGAGACTTATCTGCCTCACCATAGAGAAAGAAAGAGGGAGGAGAGGTTGATTTCTCGGGGTAGGCAACCTTGGCTCTTTTATGACTCGTGACTTCAACTCCCAGAATTCCTGAGCCAGCATGACTCAGCACCAAAAGGCCAGGAGGTGGCACTATATAATTTATCCCCATTTTTAAAAACCTTTCCATTGTTCTTGCCCCTAAGGTACACAACTACTGAAGCTTTACCTGTCTCCTATTCCAGGGCTGGGGGCGGTAGAGAGTGCAAGATAAATATATCCCTTGGATAATAGTAAGAATAGTAATAAGAACTGCCAAGCTACTGCAAGGCAAATATCACAAAAAATTAGCCGAGCTATAAATCGTTTCAGATGAGTGCGCTTCTCCTAGTAGTATTGGCCACTAGTGCAATAATCACGATGATCTGATTCTTTTTGTGCTATATTAGGAATATAAAAAAGCAGTTTCTCTCCAGAGATCAGAAGCATTGTATCAAGCCCCTGAGGACCAGACTTCTGCACCTTTGTCCTGGTTGGGAATGATAGAGCCAAACTTGCCTGCAAGGCACCTCGATTTGTTGAGGCTGCTATGGAGACACAGAAAAAGAGAGAAGAGTTATAACTAATATATCAGTCTACTTAAAAATTAGTTGCTTTGCAATTTGAATACAGGAAATGTACCCTCTGCCTCATGCAGTGGCTGTTCAAAATTTCCACAGTGCTGAACAAATTAATTGCAACCAAACTAGGTATTTACTTACTGCACAGTGTCTCTCGCTACAGCCAGTTAATATCCATTTTCCTGTGCCTGAGATTTTTTTTTCCCTCCCCAGCCCCTGCAGGGTAGAGAGATCCCTTAAGCAAGTGTTGTTTTTCTCCAATCTATTCTACTTTTCTCCAATCAATGCACTGATAGCAATAGCACTTAGACTTATATACCGCTTTACAGTGCTTTACAGCCCTCTCTAAGCAGTTTATAGAATCAGCATATTGCCCCCAACAATCTGGCTCCTCATTTTACCGACCTTGAGCTGGTAAGAATCGAACTGCTAAACTGCAGACAGCTGGCAGTCAGCAGAAGTAGCCTGCAGTACTACATTCTAACCACTGTGCCACCACAGCTCATGATGATGTTACCTAGTTTGGTAATGAAATATCTGCAAGAAAACAACCAAACTCAGAGAGCACCAAGGATTGTCACAGTTTCTCCAATCTCTATCTGAGATGCTTTTCTCTACAGCTCGGTGCTTCCCCAAAAGATGCTAACTGCCAATTAACAAGTTGAACTCTGGGACCTTAATTATCTGACTCACAGCTGTTGACTGTAATTGACAAGACTAATCAGTTTCACTCTTTCCCCCTTTGTTTGCCTCCAAACTAAAAGCAGGTTGGGACATGGAGTAGGGAGTGTAGTAGTTGCACAACTAGTTCCAGCTCATTCCTTTCCATCTCTTTTCCCTATTAGTGTGCCTGCTTACTCTGATGTAATCCCTTCTTCTCCAATCAGTGTAAATACAAATATTGATTCCCTTCTTACCAGTGATCCCAGCACAGGATGAGAATTCCAAAGGGCCAGGGAGTGGGGAAAAGGGGAAGCTAAAGTAAAATTGGAAACACAATTGTGGTCGTGCGATTTTCCACTTAGCAACCATGTCACTTAGTGACTGAGTTGCCAGTTCCAATTGTGAATCACTGAATGAGGTCTTACCTGTAGTATTAACTATAATCTAGTATATACAGCTATTTTCAAGGATTAGCTCTTGAATTATGAAACAAAAATGAACAACCCTAACTGAAGAAATAAAAACACTGTTCATTGCTAGAATAATAAATATGGCTTCTTTTGTTTTTATGCTCTATTAATAATCACAGTGGGGAATGAAAATGAAAAGTAACTTTACCTTCAACTTCCACCACTTCAGATTTGTTTTCAAATCATTTGTTTTTTTAGGTTT
Source organism: Vipera berus (assembly GCF_964194415.1). Taxonomy (NCBI): domain Eukaryota; kingdom Metazoa; phylum Chordata; class Lepidosauria; order Squamata; family Viperidae; genus Vipera; species Vipera berus. The sequence goes on from NC_138204.1 coordinate 74,515,559, forward strand.
AACTGAAAAATATCAATTAATCTACAGTGTTGCAATCTTTTCATAAATAAAAAAAATCTGTAATACTGTGCAGACAATTAACTTGTACAGAGCTTCTGCACAGGACCAATACAAGAATTTTAAGTCAGTCACACCCATATAAATGGGAAGAGTTTAGATGCAGTGCATTTACTGCAAGTATAAAGTCCCTAAATCTCAACTCATTAATAGTAAATGCTAACCATTGGCTGATTTTCTTCTGTTATGATATCCAACTGGACTCCAAATTATATTGTTCTGCCTTTGGCTATATATCTATTTGCAAAACTGAAGTTAGCTTTAAATAATTTGCAGCAGTACAAACTTAGGTAGAAGTAGTGTATTTATGTAGCAGTAACTCACTCTATAGAACAACACAATGTGAATTTCAATATATACTGACATTCCCTCTTAGCTATTAGTTTGACTAAAAAAATATAATGGATTTCAAATCCAGAAGTTAAAAGCAGAAGAATATGAGTGTATTAGCTCCAGGAACTGGACGCAATTATTGAGAAGGAAGCAGATCAAAATGGTAATTTAGTCTCCAGGGACAAGAAAGAGGTATCTGACTAGAACATAATTTTCTAGCTGTATGTGAAAGTATAAATTGGCACAGCCCTAAGATACTAAAAATAACATTATACACTTGTGAAGCTTTTGGGTCTCCCACAATCCTACACCATTTTTTTTCCACCAAAACCACAAATGATTTTAATTCACATTGCTCTTTACATGGGAATAGATAGAAAACACGGGCAACTGACCACCCACTCAGACAGTTGAATATTTTGTTCTTATAGAATACATTACTATATTGCACTGCAGTACTCATATCAAGAACAAATTGATTGGTTGAATCCCCACTGGTTTGCTTTGCCTTACTGACCACAAACCACTCCATGAAGAGAAAAGGGTTTATCTTTCTGGAACTGACAAAAGTCCTACTTATCAAGTCCATCAAAAACAGGAAGCATGGAAAGTCATCTTTCAGATAAGCCAAGAGACTATTTTGAGGGGGGACTTTAAAAGTAATACCACCATTGGGAGGATGCGAATTTCAGTAACGCAACCATAATCTAAGTTGTGAAAGTCCAGAGAAGTGTTACATGGCAGCTGCAGTTCCTTTTTTCCCTAATCTCCTGGCTATCATCTAATGCAGTGCCCCCCAACCTTTTGGGGAACCATGGTTCCGTGGCAAGAGGTTTTTCCACGGACCGGAGAGGGCATGGTTTCGTGTGCTACCTGCATCCCATGGGTAGGGCTTTGCTTGTTTGTGCAGACTGGTTTCTGGTATGCCGTGGCCCTGTGCCATGGCCCCCCACAGACTGGGGGTTGGGAACCTCTGATCTTAATGGTTATATGGATTTCTACAGCCCCTTACAGTAGCCCTAATCTAAAAGATGCCAGCTAGGAAAGGCTTTTGTACAGAGAGGAAAGAACAAGATGAAGCAGCGTTCTCCAGCTTCATTGATGTTTTATATATTGCAGCACATATCATACATAATGACTTGGAGCTGTGGAAGCTGCAGTCCTACCCCAGCTAGAGGCCAGCAGAGAAGGAAGAAGCATCTTGGTATAGTAATTAAGGCACTAGAGTAGAAACCAGGACACCATGAGTTCTACTCTTGCCTTAGGTACAAAACTAGCTGGGAGACCTTGGGTCAGTCACTCAGCACCCCAGAAAGCAAGCAAAGCAAACCACTTCCGAAATCTTGCCAAAAAAAGTGCATGGGCTTGCCAGGAGTCAACAATGACCCAAAGAGACCAAAAAAAGGGCCCCTGTGTATGGCCAAGTTGTTCACACCAACAAATACAGACCTAGAGAGAGAGAGAGGGAGAGGGAGAGGTAGATAAAATGAAGCCTGCATATACACATGTATAAAACCTGTTTCTCTCCATATACATGTAGCCCTTGACTTAATAGTCACAATTCAGCCCCAAATTTCTGTTGCTTAGTGAGACATTTGTTTGGTGAATTTCACCCCCATCTTATGACCTTTCTTGCCACACTTGTTAAGTGAATCGCTACAGCTGTTAAGTGAGTAACACCATTGTTCACTGGGAATCTTTCTTCTCTATTGACTTTGCTTTCCAGAAGGTCACCAAAGGAGATCACATGAGCCCGGGACCCTGCAACCTTCATAAACATGAGACAGTTGTCAAACATCTGGATTTTGATCATTTTGACCATGGGGATGCTGCCAACAGTCGTCAATGTGAAAAACAGTCATAAGTCAATTTTTTCAGTGCATTTGTAACTTCAAAGAGACACTGGAACTGTTCAAAGGGATTGTTGTAAGTTGAGCACTGCCTGTATACAAATGAACTTTCATATATCATCCCTATAGAAATTAGACTGGTCTCCACTTTGACACTCTTTCATAAGACCCTGAAGACTTGGTTCTGCCAACAGGCTTGGGGAATCTAGAATGGGATGGAGCCATCAAGTGGTTCATTTGACTGTGTTGTTGTCACTGGAGGGGTGGGTGGGAGTTTATTGTTATATATACTGTATATATATGTTAAATGTTTGTTAAGCATTCAGAATACACTTGCTTAGTCCCAGACACGGAACCAATCTTATTTCCTGTTTCAGCCTAGCCCAAGGCCATCTACAGGCAGTAGCCACAGCAGTGGCAGCAGCTCATATTTGTGTAAGTTTTTTTGGCTTGCTAACAAAGAATATACATACATACATACATACATACATACATACATACATACATATATATATATATATATATATATATATATACTGGGTTTTATAAGGGACGCGGTGGCTCAGTGGGTTAGGACACTGAGCTTGTCGATCGGCAGTTTGGCGGGTCGAATCCCAAGTGCCACGTAACAGAGTGAGCACCTGTTACTCGTCCCAGCTTCTGCCAACCTAGCAGTTTGAAAGCATGTAAAAATGCAAGTAGAAAAATAGGGACCACTATGGTGGGAAGGTAACAGCATTCCGTGCGCCTTTGGCATCTAGTCATGCTGGCCACATGACCACGGAGACGTCCTCGGACAAACGGTGGCTCTTCGGCTTTGAAATGGAGATGAGCACCGGCCCTTAGAGTTGGAAACGACTAGCACGCATGTGCGGGGGAACCTTTACCTTTTATATTGATCAAGGCATTTATTGTATGTGCATACAAGTTGGAACGTTGCTACATCTAGCTAAATATTTCAGTACCTTTTGACCAAGAATCATTTCCACAGGTTTATCTCTAGCAGATCAAAAAAATTTGATCCTTCCAAGACCATGCCTTCTTTTTCATAGATATTATCTGTGATAAAAGGTAAACACTCCTGATAGTATGTTTATTATAGAGATTGTAATAGAAGAGAACCATGTGTGTGGGGGGGTGGGGGGTGTTGTACACATGTGTGAAAGTATAGGCCACAATCCAGCTGGGCAACTGGCCTTCTTAGCCAGAGGAAGAGTGTAAAAATGTTCCTAGCAATGCAAAAATTAAAAAGGCACTGCTGCTTGCAGTCTAGATCAAAACCAGATGTGCTTTGAAAAGGTCCAAAAACAGTAATAAACACGGGATGAATGTTACAAATATTTCCCATGCCAAAGGTGGGGAGGAAGAATAGAATAAATATGCTAAGTTTTGTTTGTTTATTTGCTTTTTTGGGGGGAAGAGAAATGGAATAGAAACAAATAAAAAAAAATGAAAGGAAAAATGTGTTTGATCCTTTTCCACTAATTGCAAATATTTTTTTTTCTCAGACACATTGAGAAATTCTGTACCCTAATTCTATGATTATGTATTTAGAAATCTCACAGAGTTATCCTTAAGTAAGTAGGAAAAGAAATGCTGTCCTGCAGCATGATGCTTGGTGTATTAACTCACAAACAAACTTATAAAAATCCATCTCTTTCACTTTGTAATAAGATTGACATGGTAACTCTGTTTTATTTCAACCCTTGAGCATTTATTTATTACGCATATTGTCTTTTCCCCAAAGAACTCAAAACTAGATATTTTATGGTTATATCCTGTGTTATTTCACCTTCACATCACAATCCTTCTAGGTCAGTGGTTCCCAAACTTTTCTATGAGCTGTACTCCTACAAAATGTTTGATTATTGTTCGCATGCCCACAAAAGTGATTGTGACTCATGATTTGTCACTAAGGGGCACAAGCCACTCTTTGCTGCATCCCCTGAAATTCCATCTTGCACCTCCTTGGAGTGCAAGTATCCCAAGTGTCGAAACCCTGGTCTTGGTTGATTAGGCAGATATAGTGACTAGGTTCATCCACATCATAGCATTGGTGGTTAGCGAGTTTGGCCTTCATGTGACTGATATGTCGCATTGTTGGTGACTTGCCAGGAGTTTCTGAGGAGTTCACTAATTTATTTAATTGGATTTATATACCGCCCTTTCCCGCAGGACTCATTGTACCTAATTGTACCTAAAGCCATACTAACTTGCCTCCTTGCCTGGAAGGAAAAGTAACAGGAAAGGGAACCACTATGTCTCTTTATACCAGGAAAGATGAAGATATGAAAGGGCTCTCCATGAAGGCCAACAGAAAGAGGCCTCTTAGAATGGAAGGTTATTGAAAGTTGTCCAGAGCAGAGGACACAAGTGGAGGACCTTAAGGAGGAAGAAAGTTCCTCAATGGAAGTAATGTATAAATGAACACATGTAGCATGAAAGTTGAACAAACCAAGAGATGTTCCATGTCATGGGAAATGACCAACTGACTTGATGTTTGATAGACATGGAATGCAAAGTTCAACTATCTGAGCTAATTCTATCACTCCAGTTTCTCCAAAGCAATAGAGGAGACTATGCAGAAGATCAATAAAGCTCTTCACAGAGTGAGGGGAAAAAATGAGGTGATAGGAATTCACTACTAAAAGGACAGAAATGGCTCTGTGAGGGCTAAGCAAGCTATGGCAAGAAGGATGTTATCTTCCTAGAGTACATATCCTAGACGTTATGAAAAGATTATACCTATAGGACTAATAACAGTATCAGAAGAGCATAAAGAGGATTAGAAGATTACAAGTGGCTACAGAGCCATGGGTAAAAAGGTGAGGGAAGCGAAGCACTAAGAGTGATCTCATCCAGCCTCTACTATGAATAGAAAAGTGACATAAACGATCCTGAGAGTGAATAACTGGCTTACAAGCTAGGGTTTCAAGAAAGATTTGAGTGGTAAGACAATGCTCTACTTGGCAAATTTAAGACTTGACTGGCTGAGGAATTCTGGGAGTTGGAGTCCACAAGTCTTAAAGTTGCCAAGTTCGGAGGCCCCTGCCCTACAATATTAACATGTAGGAATTCCAGGGACAAATATGTTGTATCTCACAAAGGCAGGCAGTAAAGTGCTAAGCAAGACCCTTGTTGCCCTTACCAGAAGGCTTTAAGCTTTAGCAGAAGAGAGAAAAAGAGGCAGACTGAAGTACAAAAGTATTGGCCAATAGCAATGTGGCTGCATATGATAATGGAAAACATACAAGCAAAAAAAAAGGATATTTCAAACTCCCAATGTTGTCTATACAGAAACCGGCATGTCTGTGTATCAATTAATAAAATATGGGCAACAAACAAAAGGAACCGGGAATCCAAACACGGGAAACCAAATCTGACCTGATAGACATACATAGTAGGATAAGAGACGTGACTGGAAGAACATGAAGGAGACCTTTTTTAAAAAAAAATCCACTATAATGAAAAAGGAAGCCAAATGAATTTGTATGTAAAGAAACTGGAGGCCTGTGAAGAAACGTATGACCTTGAATATGTGAGTCCTGTTAAAAGCATCTGGTTAAGATTAAAAGGAGTAGAAAAACCAAAAATGTTATGATTGTTTCTACAGGCTACCTATACAGGAAGACGGGGTGGATAATGCCTTCCTAATCTACTCGCCAAGTTCTCAAGCAGGCAAGCTACCATGATAATGGGGGCTTCAGTTGGCCTGAGACTTCCCAAGGAGTGACACTGGGTGGTTATCAGTCTCCATACAGTTGTGTTATGTCCCTTGCAGTCACAGATGATGTGTATCTCAACCTCAGCACCTTCTTCTCTGTGTTTATTGTATCTTGCCCTTTACCATCCAGCAGCACCTGTTTAAAGTTACAGGGATTGTTCTGGGAAATCATTGATCTGATGCTGAGCTATAACGATAAGCTTGCCAACGCATCTAGAGCAGAGGTCCTCAACCTTTTGGGCATCAGGGACCAGTTCCGTGGAGAGAGGATTTTCCGCGGAATGGAGGATTCGTGGTTTTGTGTGCTGCCCCATCCCATGGATGGGGCTTTGCTTCTTTGTGCGGACTGGTTGCTAGCATGTACTGGTCCACAGACTGGGGGTTGGGGACTCCTGATCTAGAGGGCAAAAATTATTTGCCTTTATACAGAGCTAGATGCCTCCTGGGCAAGTCCAGAAGAAAAGGCAAAGACAACATTTTCCCAGGGTTACCTGGGACTGAATTGAGTCAATGCTTTTGAGGAAGTGGGCAGAACCTTCTGCAGTATTAGCTCTACTTCCTGTGGTCTGAACTCTGAACTCCGGTCCCACATCATTGATGAAAGTGGTCAGAAAGCTGATAGGAGGCTGAACAGGAGCTATGATGAATGCGTTCTTGAGAGGGAGAAAATGTCACTTGCCTTGAAAGAGGCAGTGGTTTGTGTCCACCTTAGGAAGCCACCCCCTAGGCAGCTCTTTGGGATAATTCCTGGCCTATCTCTATTCACCATTTCTTAGGCAAAGTTGTAGTGAAAGTGATGGGTCTGCGTTTGCAAGAGGCTTTGAGGCAGTGGATTTTGTAGACCCCGTTCAATTGGATTTCAGGTCAGGGGACAGAACTGGTCACTCTTGTGGATGTCTCTAGCTGAACTGGGATATTGATGTATCGCATAAGCAAAAGCAGACAGTTCAACATGCTAATTAAAGAGGATGTTAGAACAGGGGTCCAAAACCCCGGTCCATGGACCAGTACCGAGCTGCAGCATGCCAGCAACCAGTCCACACAAGCAAGCAAGGCCCCATACATGGGATGCAGGCAGCACACAAAACCACGCACTCTCCGGTCTGTGGAAAAACCTTTCTCCATGGAACTGGTCCCTGGTGCCCAAAGGGTTGGGTGCCTCTGTGTTAGAAGACATTTGGCAGCTGTTAGTAGGTACTTTTAGCCATGTCAGATAGAAATCAGAGGTAGGAAGAGATATTTTAAATTTTATTTCTAAAAGCATCTGAAGACCATAAATAATTACACAAAACCGAAAAAATGGGAAAAAAGACATGATAAGATAAAGAACTTACAAATAGCATACAATCTAAATTTAATTGAATGAATAGAACTGAATTCATTCATTGTATCATCTTATAATTATAAAATAATTAAATATTTCCACAAAACTCTAAACATTAATATTAGTATTGATATCACCGCTGTTTGCCTTTGTTCCAAAAGGAAACAACATAATCATATAAAGGCAAGGAAAAGAGGAAAACATTGAAAAATAAAAAAAAATATTTTTAAAATAAATAAATAAAGATAAAATAGTAGAAAGGAGAAAAATCAGTAAAAACAATATCAAATTCCAAATTCCCTCCCTAACTTGTCATTACATCAAAATATTTATAACATTAAACTTTCTTCTAATTACTTTCTATCATATATAATTTCCTTCTTAAAAACCATGAGTGTTTTACTTATATGGCATATGATGCATATTGGAGCCATTCTTGCTTAAACTTAGTTAAACTTCTGTTCTGGATGTTTACTGTTAATTCTGCCATTGCTTCATATTCCTCAAGTTTCATTTCCTGGTCTAATATTGTCAGCAAAGTGTCTCTTCCAAAATTGGTCTACATTTGTCCTTGTAACCATCAGAATATATCTTAATAAACTGTATTTTTAAAAAAGTTGTTCTGGAACAATTCTTAGTGGGAAAAACTGAGGTTTCAATTCAAGCTGTCTTTTTAAACTTTTTTGAACAATGCTATATTCTTTTTCCCAGTACGTTTTTCTTTTACATGACTATCACACATGATCAAATGTTCCTTTACTATCACAACATTTCCAGTGTTTTTAATTACATGATTTATCCTTTTTTTACAATTATGGATGGAGTTATATACCATCTGTAAAGCATGCTGTACCAATGTTCTCTTAAATAATAGTGTGAGCTAAGTGTTATTGAGTTTTTTTCCACAAGTCTTTGCATTATTGTACTGCAATTGTTTCTTTAAAATTTATTTGGAAAAGACAATACTGAGAAGTAGGACACACAGCATTACTTCATACATTCAAGAGCAATCTGGAAAAACTAGTAGAAAGGGAAATCCATACAACACTTCAGTGTATTTTAGCCCTCAGCCCAAATCTGTCACTGCCCTTGACAGCTACTCTGCTTTATGCCACCATGCTACTTTTAAGTACAGACACTTTCCATTGAATGCTTTTAGAGGCGTAGAAGAATGCCGTAGCCCGTATCTCATTAATCTTGGGGATGAGAACTTTCCTGGGACAACTTTCCTGGGACAAGATCTCCCTGTCTTTGAAAATGTCCCTAGTCTCCATTAAAATGTACAAAATGTTTGGGGAGTATTCTCATTTTTTTAACTAGTGTCACATATTGGTACCTTTCCTGGATGTCAAGATTAAAGGAGTTGAATACTCCAGGATATCACCCTCCTTCTTACCAAAAGATCTGCTAAGAATTTGTTGTGCAATGCATCTTACATCCTGAAGTACTGAAAGGGACGTTAGTCTGTGGTTTTCAGGGTAATTTCCAAAAGAACTTTCTTGATCCTTGTTGGATGGTTCTTCTTCTTAAACTAAACTGATAAGCAACTTTTCGGCACGATGCCTACATTGCAATCTGTACACACTGTTGTTGCCATTCTCTTTCCATAGGGATTGGCTGGCAAGATCCTGCTTCTGCAATTGCAGGCAGAGCTGGTATACAATCTCAGCTATGCTGGCTGGGGAATTCTGGGAGTTGAAGTCCACAAATCTTAAAGTCGTCAAGGTTGGATACCCTTGTCCTAAAGCAGGGGTAGGCAACCTTGGCTCTTTTATGAATTCTAGGATTTGAAGTCCACGAGTCATAAAAGAGCCAAGGTTGCTTACCCTTGTCCTAAAGTAAGCTGTCTACAGTTTGTTGTTCCAAATAATCAGCCATGTGCAGGTAGGGTAAACTGAGCAAGAGTGCTGCAGAGTAAACCCCAAATTCTCTGCAATGCTCTTCTTTAATTTACCAAGTGCTGTTCTGTGATATACAGTATATTACTTTACCGGTCCAGAATGCTTCTTTCTCATTCACACTTTCAATAACATACAGCTTGGATAACATTTGTCACTTACCAACTCCAACTGCTTAGGAGAAGGCTTGGCCATAGATTCCGCTTGGTTCTCTATGGCTCTATCTGCTAGTACGTGGTCCTACCACGGCAGTGTAGACAGTGATATTAGAGTGACACAAGAGTGCCATTGGAATGATCATCCTTTACCATGCACTACTGGAAGGGTGTACTCTCATGAAAATACAGCTGTTTCCATAGTGACCTAAACCCCTTCCATTGGTTGCCTAGAAACATAGCTCACAGGCAGACTCCACTGTAGTGCTCTCTATAAGGAGAAACTGACCTGCCATTTCTACTGAAGGATCCTTAGTAATGCTGAAACTTGGTCCCTCATTCTGTTCTGGAGCAGAGACATACATTGATGGAATTCAGTACTTACTTACATGCACTGACAAGACTTTATATGTATAATCAAATGTGTAATTCCTTTGAACTATGGTGCTGGAGAAGACTCCTGCGAGTCCCTTGGATTGCAATGCGATCAAACCGGTCAGTCCTAGAGGAGATCAACCTTGACTGCTCTTTAGAAGGCCTGATCCTGAAGTTGAAGCTCAAATACTTTGGCCACCTAATGAGAAGGAAGGACTCATTGGAGAAGAGCCTAATGCTGGGAAAGATTGAAGAAGGGGACGACAGAGAATGAGGTGGCTGAATGGAGTCACTGAACCAGTAGGCGTGAGCTTAAATGGACTCCAGAAGATGGTAGAGGACAGGAAGGCCTGGAGGAATGTTGTCCATGGGGTCATGATGGGTCGGAGATGGCTTTGCATCTAACAATAACAACAACAACTCATTCAACAGTTAATTGAGAACAGGTCCATTTTTCATTTATTAAAGTCCATCTGTTGTTTTCCAGCTTCCAGTTTGATTCCTCCCCATGTAATGACATCCAGAGGCACACATTGAGAGGGCCGGATGCCATGATCTTGGTTTTCTTAATGTTAAGTTTCATCCCAAACTTTTGCACTCTCCTTCTTCACCCGTAACAAGAGACTCTTTAGTTCTTCTTCACTTTCTGCCATTAGAGTGGTCTCATCTGCATATCTTAGGTTGTTGATATTTCTCCCGGCAATCTTAATTCCAACTTTTGATTCATCTAGCCCTACCTTTCTCATGTTGTGCTCTGCATATAAGTTAAATAGGCAAGGCGACAGTATACAGCCTTGCCGGACTCCTTTCCCAATTTTGAACCAATAAGTGGTTCCGTGTCCAGTTCTCACTGTTGCTTCTTGACCCACATATAGGTTTCTCAAGAGACAAATAAGATGGTCTGGTACACCCATCTCTTTAAGGACTTGCCACAGTTTGTTATGATCCACACAATCAAAGGCTTTAGCATAGTCAATGAAGCAGAAGTAGATGTTTTTCTGGAACTCTCTAGCTTTCTCCATGATCCAGCGTATGTTGGCAATTTGATCTCTAGTTCCTCTGCCTCTTCGAAATCCTGCCTGTACTTCTGGTAGTTCTCGATCCACATACTGCTGGAGTCTAGCTTGTAGGATTTTAAGCATAACTTCACTAGCATTGAAATGAGTGCAATGGTGCGGTAGTTTGAACATTCTTTGGCACTGCCTTTCTTTGGAATTGGAATGTAAACTGATCTTTTCCAAATCCTGTGGCCACTGTTGAGTTTTCCAAATTTGCTGACATATTGAGTGTAGCACTTTTACTGCATCGTCTTTTAAGATTTTGAATAGCTCAGCTGGAATACTGTCACCTCCACTAGCTTTGTTCTTGCTCAGCTTTCCTAAGGCCCACTTCACTTCACATTCTAGGATGTCTGGCTCGAGGTCAGTGACCACCTCATAGTGGTTATCAGGGATGTTAAGCTTGTTCTTCTTAGTTCTTCTGTGTAATTTTGCCACCTCTTCTTAACTCTTCTGCCTCTGTTAGGTCCCTGCCATTTTGGTCCTTTATCATGCCCATTTTTGCATGAAACGTTCCCTTCATCTCTCCAATTTTCTTAAAAAGATCTCTGGTCCTCCCTATTCTATTGTTTTCTTCTATTTTTGTGCACTGTTCATTTAAGGAGGCATTCTTATCTCTTCTAGCTATTCTCTGGAATTCTGCATTCAATTGGGCGTATCTTTCTTTTTCTCCCTTGCCTTTCACTTCCCTCCTTTCCTCAGCTATTTCCAAAGCTTCCTCAGACAGCCATTTTGCTTTCTTGCATTTCTTTTTCTTTGGGATGGTTTTGGTTGCTACCTGTTGTACAATGTTGCGAACCTCTGTCCATAGTTCTTCACGCACTCTGTCTATCAGATCTAATTCCTTAAATCTATTTGTCACCTCTACTGTATATTCATCAGGGATATGATTTAGTTCATACCTGAGTGGCCTAGTGCTTTTCCCTACTTTCTTCAGTTTAAGCCTAAATTTTGCAATGAGAAGCTCATGGTCTGAGCCACAGCAGCTCCTGGTCTTGTTTTTACTGACTGTATAGAGCTTCTCCATCTTTGGCTGCAGAGCACATAGTCAATCTGATTTCTGTGTTGACTGTCTGGTGATGTCCATGTGTAGAGCCACCTCTTGGGTTGTTGGAAAAGAGTGTTTGCTATGACCATTGTATTCTCTTGACAAAATTCTATCAGCCTATGTATGCCCTGCTTCATTTTGTACTCCAAGGCCAAACTTGCTTTTTTACCAGTTATCTTTTGGCTTCCTAGTTTAGCATTCCAATCCCCCATGATGATAAGGACATCATTTTTGGTGTAAGTTCTATAAGGTGCTATAGGGCTTCATAGAACTGGTCAACTTCTATAGTATTGCAAAACTAATATTAGTCTCGGCTGCTGTGAACTACGATAGATGCACTGCCTGTGGTACACCAGACATCTCTGCTTTCCTGTGACTGTTGTGTCTTGAATAACGAGCCTGAAGATCGGTATACTTTGAAAATACGGAAGCATGCCTAGAACTGTTTATATTCTATGGAATACCACATTCCAAAGAATGGATGTGCCTTGTTACACAGCTATTGTGCTGATGACTATCCCTAATTGTTACGGAAACCAGAGGAAGACATGTTCATCAAAAACATGCCTAGGATATTGGAAAAATATCAACAGCCATGAAGGAATTCAGATGGAGACTTGTGCTTGTTGCCAGTGAGGTAGCTATAGGTTGGTAGAACAAGGCATGTTTGTTGATATCTGCCTGCAGTACCCTTTCTAGCTTCAGTGGTACAATTCTGTGTTCTGCTGTCCAGTTCCCTACACTTTCTTCATACACTCTGAATCCAGCTGCATCACATTGTCATTTTTAGGGCTTTACTATTCAGACCTAAGCATTCAGTTTGCTTTTTCCATAATGGCATGGTCCATTTTGCTAAAAAATGTCCATCATTTCTCCCAAGAATCACTGCTTCTAAATGCATTTGTTCCAATGGCTGATGGTGTAATTGTTATCCTGCTGCTTCCTGTTGTTTGCTGGGCTGTGCCAGGTCATGGCTAAACTCATGACTGTTGTTTAGAGACAGAATGATGTCTCTAAATTTTGCTTTCTGAAGAGCCCACTGTATGAAGAGCCATTAGGCAAGTGATAGTGGCTGTTCGACAGCCAGGGATGGCATGTCATACTACTTATGCAGTTCCTGATTTTAGAAATGCTGCCTAGCCACTCTGACAACACGCTCTGAGGTCGACTCAGATCAAAACCTCATTTCAGGTGTACTAAGAGAACAGCTCACTAAAGAGCACCGTCATTCCAGAAACACTTCTCTTGCCAGGCTCTGACATCCTGGGGAGCTGCTGCCAGATTTGACAATGATGGGTGGAGAGATAGCTCTAGGGGCAGTGGGAGAACACTAGCTCTCCTGTTGCTAACCAGGGATCATAGGGGCTTATACCCTCTGCAGCTTCAGATTGCCAAGAGCAGGAGGACAAGTCGTCTAGGCCAGAGGTCCCCAACCACCAGGCCATGGACCAGTGTTAGGAACCAGATTGCACAGCTGGAGGTGAGTGGTGGGTGAGTGAAGCTTCATCTGTATTTGCAGCCACTTCCCAGTGCTAGCATCACTGCCTCAGCTCCACCTCAGATCATCAGGCATTAGATTCTCATAGGAACATGAACCATACTGTAAACTGTGCAAGCAAGAGATCTAGATTGTGTACTCCTCCTTTCCCTCTCTGGACCATGAAAAAATTATCTTCCATGAAACTGGTCCCTGGTGCCAAAAAAGGTTTCTCTAGACCAGGGGTAGGCAACCTCGGCTCTTTTATGACTCATGGACTTCAACTCCCAGAATTCCTCAGTCAGCTGAAGGATAGGATTTGCAACTAGAATATTATATGTTGTTATGAGATGAGAAATATGAAAATTCTAAAAGGGTTCGAATAAGGGAAGCCTTTGGTTACCCAAATATAATTTACTATGAGAAAATTACAACCAATAGACATACTTTGAACATTGAGGGGAAATTTAAAAAAAATTAAAAGCAGGAAAAATAGGATATTGATTGAACAAATGGATTTTAAGTGCAAATGCAATTGAGATATGTCTTGGCTAGAAAAGATATTATAAACTGACACTATCAATATTATGTACAATCCCAGACAAATGTGATGAAGATATCTATATTTAATTGTAAATGTATTAACAGTAACAAGAATTGTATTTGCCCAGTGTGGAAAACTGCATACCACCGGAAGAAGAGAGGATCAAGGAAGTACTGGATGGTGTAGTACTGGAACTAGACTGAGAAAGTTAATATATACCACTGAATGGACCCAGACAACACATTGTTTATTAAGTACTTATGATTGTTAAATTAGAAAATTAATAAAATATTTATATATATAAAAAAGATGATGTCAACTGTTTCATTTTTCCTGGCTATCTAACTGGAGAAGAGCCTAATGCTGGGAAAGGTTAAGGGCAAGAGAAGAATGGGACGAGAGAGAATGAGGTGGCTGGATGGAGTCACTGAAGCAGTAGGTGTGAGCTTAAATGGACTCCAGAAGATGGTAGAGGACAGGAAGGCCTGGAGAAACATTGTCCATGGGGTCGCAATGGGTCAGACATGACTTCGCAACTAACAACATCTAACAGGATTGTTATTATTTACATTTTTTAAAATCCCACCTTTATTATTCCTTTCAATAACTCAAGGTGACAGACATATCAAATTCTCCTTTCTCCTCATATTTTTTTTAATCCCATTTATATCCCGCCCTTCTCCGAAGACTCAGGGCGGCTTACAATTTAAAGCACAAATCAATGTGCTTAGCAATAGCCTTCATTCTATGTATGTGCCTGCTTATTAGGGCTTTCTCCCCCCCCCAAGCAGCATTATTACAAAGTCAGCTTATTGCCCCCAACAATCTGGGTCCTCATTTTACCTACCTCGGAAGGCTGAGTCAACCTTGAGCCTGGTGGGATGCGAACCTGCACTAATTGCAGGCAGCTGGTGTTACTTAAGGAGGCATTAGCCCACTGCTCCACCAAGGATATTATCTCCACAACAATGATCCCATGAGGTGGATTGGGCTGACAGAGACTGGCCCAGCTGAAGTCAATTAGGTGACTTTCATTCCTAAAGCGGGATTAGAACTTATTGTCTCCTGGTTTCTAGCCTGGGGAACCTTGGCTCTTTTATGACTTGTGGACTGCAACTCCCAGAATTCCAGGAATTCTGGGAGTTGGAGTCCACAAGTCATAAAAGAACCAAGGATCCCCACCTCTGCACTAGGCCAAACTGGCTCTTCCAATGGATGAAACTTTGGTAACAGAGTCAAGTTCCAGTTTCAATGGCCTTTACTCATTCATAATAATTTATAGTGCCTGTATCATTCAGCCACCTTCAAGGCAATATAAAACCTACCTTTGTTGTACCAAAAGAGCAATGACTGGATGCCATTAAAAAAAACAGTAGTTAGGTGATTGCCTCTATTAAAGAGTGAGGAAGAGCTCCTTATGTCCAGCTAGTAAAGGAGAGCAATTCAGTTGCAATCTGATTCTAAGTAACTGTGGCTTAAGCATCAAACCACTCATGCAAAATGCAAAACTAACATGTTTGACAGGGGGGAAAAATAGTACAGTTGAAGGTAGACAAGGAGGATATATCTTGAACTTTCTTCATCTGCCTTCAAGAGTTTGTGGTGGTTTTTCTGGAGCAGCGTTTAGCTCTTTGGGTGGCCAGAAAGAAGGATTTTTATTTTTCTATTTTAGGTTATGTGATTTTTTTTTAAAAAAAGAGAGCCGTTATTCCATAATTATTTGTTTTGTTGTTGGTCCTTCACGGTTATAATGGGTTATAATGTAAATTGTCGTCAGCCTTGAAATGGCTGTGGGTGTATATATACACAGGCATATATAAAAGGGACCTTTTTTAGAGGAAGCAAGGATTGCAAGCTGCAAATAGGCTTTTCTTCAGCTCTCTTTCATGCTTGCTTTATCTT
The DNA here is from genome assembly GCF_964194415.1 of Vipera berus. Classification (NCBI taxonomy): domain Eukaryota; kingdom Metazoa; phylum Chordata; class Lepidosauria; order Squamata; family Viperidae; genus Vipera; species Vipera berus. Next base: position 74,531,304 of record NC_138204.1, read on the forward strand.
TCCATTATTAAAGTGGGGCGGGGGGGGGGAACCAAGTTTTTTTTCCAGGAATTTAACACTAGAATGAGTGATAAATAATCCACCCATCATCGCTGGTAGTATTGGGGCAACATAAAATCATTGTATTAAATTCTACCCGTGGTGCCTCCGGGAGAAATTGCAGGGTTGACTACTAAACCAAAGAGCCTTCTTGCCCCTCCGCCAAAAGGTAAAATGATTTTTTTAAAAAAAAAATGAAGGGGGAAAAGCGAATGGAAAGAAAAGCCAGTCCTTTCAAGACAGTGTTTAATAAAAGGTGCTTTCTCTTTCATGCAGTGAGTGGAGGGGAAACCTGAAATTACAATCACCATTGTTTGTGTTGGGTTCAACTCTGCTGAAATCAAGCTTCATTTGCAGAAAAGAGAAGAGAGCCTTGTTGGAAGTTTTTCTCTTCAACCTGCTGAAATCAACAACTGGGTCGGTGAGGGGGGAAAAAGGGGAAGCCAGGGAAACTTCGTGAACTCCCCGCCCAAAATGGTTCGATCGAGCGCAATCTGGGAAACCTATTTCTCCCTTTCCACCGGAGCCTTTCGTTTCAACGCCAGAGAAGGAGAGGCAGCGATGCCAGACGCCCAGCCGGTTCGTTCTCACAGAGCGGCGCTCGGCCTTGGTTCAAGGCGAGGCTTTTGGCCTCGCAGGATTGTCTCTGGCCTCGGGAGATGCCGCCGGGCTGGCTGAGAAGAGCGTCGATCCAGCAGACTCTGCCGGGACGACAGGCGAGAGGCTCCCTTGGTTGTTTGGCTCCGGCGACCAGATCCCGCGTACCTCTTCGGCTTTCATCCAGGCAGCTTCTTCCGGGAGGGAGGGAGGGAGGGAGGGAAGGAAGGAAGGAAGGAAGGAAGGAAGGAAGGAAGGAAGGAAGGAAGGAAGGAAGGAAGGAAGGAAGGAAGGAAGGAAGGAAGGAAGGAAGGAAGGAAGGAAGGAAGGAAGGAAAGAAAGAAAGAGAAAGAAAGAAAAAGAAAGAAAGAAAGAAAGAAAGAAAGAAAGAAAGAAAGAAAGAAAGAAAGAAAGAAAGAAAGAAAGAAAGAAAGAAAGAAAGAAAGAAAGAAAGAAAGAGAAAGAAAGGAAGGGCAAGGCAAGGCAAGGCAAGGCAAGGCAAGGCAAGGCAAGGCAAGGCAAGGCAAGGCAAGGCAAGGCAAGGAAAGGAAAGGAAAGGAAAGGAAAGGAAAGGAAAGGAAAGGAAAGGAAAGGAAAGGCGCAGGGCTGAAGTAGCAGCGCCTCAGCCAAGTTTGTCCTTCGCGCGCTTCGGCCAGAGCGGCGGCTGTTTTGCCCGGGAGATTCAGGCAACGGAGCCACAGGAAAGGTTGTCTACGCACTTAGCGTAGTGAAGTGAAGAATATGCGCGAGGGAGATGGGCCGGATCACTTTTTTGTCCCCGAGACCGTCCGAACGGATGAATGGGTGGCAATGGCTCGGCCACCTTCAGAGGTTCCTTCATTCCTGGTGCAAGTATTTAATCACCAAAAGCCGAAACCGTCGCTCTAAAAGAGAGAGAGAGAGAGAGAGAGAGAGAGAGAGATTTCGCTTTTATCTCAATTTTTGGAAGTTGCAACTGAGTTGGCCTCACCCACTATGCTCTGCCAGACGCAAACTACGGTTTACAAATCACATCACGATTTAGCGCGATGAATGAATCTGGCAAAGGCACGAAAGCGGCGCAGGAATGAGAGTCTACAGGGACTTTACTAAGGCTGCAAAGGGAACTGAAAATTGTCTTTTTCCTAATGCTTCGTCCCTAAATCCAGCTGAATTCGGCGGATGTACCAACAGCCACAGGTGTTTGGGATTATAGGCGGCAGTTCTGGAAATAAACCCCGCTAATAGGTTGTCTCGTGGAGAACAAGCAAGATAAGTCATTTCTTGACTGGTGATTTGTAGAGTCGCCCACCTACGTTGGGACGATATGAAATCAGGTCTCCCTGTTATATTGGAAGGACAAGGCTTGGGGGACCTTGGAGAACCTTCCAACTCTAGGGACATGGCCAGAGTCTGTGATGACAGGTAGAGATGGAAGAGGCTTTATTAGGCTCCACTTGAGGTTCAGGTTTTCAAGCCCTTTTCTGGTTACTCTCGAGGCGGAGTAATGGGGTCGAGATTTAGTATCTTGTTGCAGGCCTCGCCTTTTTGCAGGGCGCTTAGAACTTCCGGGATCTTAACTACAAGCTGTGGGCTTTGGGTTTAAATATGCTTGCTTTCAATTGCCTGATAAATAGCCTGTCCAGATGGCAGATGCCAACCAGATGGCATTCGGCATTCATGTCCAGCTTCAGATCCCTGGAGTAAAGGACTGCCTTGAATTGGCCCAACATATCGAGTTAGCTTGGCAAGGCTACATACACCATCCGATTGAGCTCTTGGCATCTCATGTTACTGGCATCTGCCCTACTTAAAGAACGTACCTTCTGAAAACCTGTCCCGGGATTCCAAATGGACCTTCGGGGTAGACTTGAACCTGGATTTCGTTCAAGACCGGTTGAAGTGGGCATCCCGATTCTTAGCTGAAACCGTGCAGAGGGACGTTCAGTTTGCGCCAGCATTTCTGCCTCAGGAGTGCAAGCTCAAGCCTTGCTTGAGATAAATCCCGCTGTACTTAGTGGGTCTGCTACCCTGGTAAGGAGCAGTCCTTAATCTGGATGTTCTACCACCAAAGGCCACGACGCCGCATTCCGCTCTCCGCAAACTCACACTCATACCCACAATTTGACCAACAGCGGTAAAGCATGAGGGAGGGAAGCAGCATTACTACAATTCTAGCCACTGTAGATTGTCACCATCCGCACCTACTTCACCTTGTTTAGACCCCGCTGGACTTCTTCCCTTGTAATCTCTCGCCAACATTTGGCCAGCGAGTCTCTCGGTTGGGGAAACTTAGCATCGGAAGTCAGATTTTCGCTCCTGGCACCAAAGCTTCTGTATTGGTAGAATTATCTGTCAATTAAACAGGTCCCATTCACTTCGAAAGAATCTTTTTTTAAGTTGACATACCGAGAGGAAAGAGAAATTTCCCAGACGGGGATTTAAAGACGGCACGGAGGGGGGGGGGGAGAAACACGTCTCATTTAACGTCCGGAGTACGCCACGAACAGGAACACTTCTCCCCCCCCCCCCCAAAAAAAAGAGGATCTCCAGGAAGGAGATCCAAAGCATCAGAAGGCAAGACAAGAAACTAATCAAGGAGAGAAGCAACCTGGATTTAAGGAGAAATTTCCTAACCTTGAGGACAATTAACCAGTGGAACAGCTTGCCGTGGGAAGTTGTGGGTGCTTCATCACTGGAGGTCTTTAAGAAGAGCCTGGACAGCCACTTGTCTCGAATGGTATAATAAGCCTGCAAGGGTCTTCAAACTTGGCCCTTTTATGACTTGTGGACTTCAACTCCCAGAATTCCTCAGCCAAGCACGCTGGCTGAGGAATTCTGGGAGTTGAAGTCCACAAGTCATAAAAGGGCCAAGTTTGAAGACCCCTGGTATAAGGTCTCCTGCTTGATCAGAGGGTTGGACTAGAAGACCTCCAAGGTCCCTTCCAGCTCTGTTCTGATGGAAGGAAAATGGCCTGGAGATCTGACAAAAACCTGACTGAACCTGCCGGAAATTCCTTCCGAGTTCCACCAATCCAAAGCGACGCGGAGGCCCCAAAGACGAGCTAAACCCAAAAGGAGACTCACTGGGAGAAACTGGCCCTCCCGGAACTCTCAAAGAGAGCCCCCAAAAGCGTGTCCGGCAAAGTTGGTGGTCTCCGGCTTGGAGGGGAGCCCAGTCCCGCGCTTTTAACCAGTCGTCCTTTCTGCTTCGGACGCCCTTTCCCCGCGGCCCTTCAACTCCCTCCCAAAAACTCGGTGGGGTTGAAAAAGGGGTCGCCGGGATCGCCCTGGAAATGGATGGGAATCGTCAGCGAGGGGAGACGCCCCCTCGTCGGTGACCTGAGCTTGACAAGAGAAAAGCCGAGGAAGCTAGACAAGCGGCCCCCCCCGCCCCCCACCTCCAGCTTTCGTTTATTTCCTGCTGATTGGAAGAGTGATTAGATTTCCTCTTGGTTTCTATTCAAGGCCGGACCGGCCGGCTGCGAATGAGAGAAAAATAGGCCGAGAGATAGAGATGGGGTAGAACAGGCTGAGGAATTCTGGGAGTTGAAGTCCACAAGTCTTAAAAAGTTTGCCAAGGTTGAGGACCCCTGGGTTAGAAAGAGTCTGCAGCCTGACAGGTTTCCCTTGGGTCCTTAACCTGCAACTTGCTTTCTAGTGACCCTTGGCATCCTGTAGAAAGCGGTGGATCTAGGCATCATTTAACATACAAATTTGACCTTGTAGGAAACAAACCTACTTAAAAGCAAGATTACCAGTTTGTTTGATTTATAGCGGTGCTCATTCTGAACAACATCTATAGGTTGGTGTTTTTAAAGTAGCATCCTTATGTGTATTTATAGGCAATCCTACATACCAAGGACCCCCCAAAATTTGTTTTTCTTAAATAATAACAACAAACTGTATGACTGGTTGCCCCTGTTCTTCAATGAAAGGCATTCTCTCCACCTGAACTCTGTCCTCAGTTCCCCGTTAAATAAGTTAGGGGCCACCTTTAGTTTCTAATATGTCATATAATTTCTATTACTTGATTCCACTGGACAATAAAGATTTTGCTTCCTGGACACTTTTGAGTGTCATCTTACAGATTTTTGGCTGGTGGTAATCATGAAAATAACCTATAATTTAACCTATAACGCAGTGTTTCATAGAAAACTTCTACTTTTACACAACAGTAATATACACCCTTTAGTATCTGTTGGCTATGCTTGCATGTATGAAAGAAACATACAAAAACATGGAACCATTGTTGAAGCACACCCAGCAGACCAAGTACATTTGGAATATCTGTGAAAATCTAAAATCTACTCCGCGAGCTGCATTGGCTTCCAGTTGCCCTCCGGGTGAGATTCAAGGTGCTGGTGATGACCTATAAAGCCCTAAATGGCTTGGGTCGGGGATATCTGAGGGAACACCTGCTGCCGGCATCAAGCTCCCTTCGTCCTGTGCGCTCCCACAGGGAGGGTCTTCTCAGGGTACTGCTGGTAAAAGATTGCCGGTGGACAATACCCAGGGGGAGGGCCTTCTCTGTGGGTGCGCCGGCCCTTTGGAACCAGCTGCCTGTAGAGCTTAGGACTGCCCCTGACCTTCGCTCATTCCGCCGGGACCTGAAGACCTGGCTCTTTGAGCTTTATGGCCTGGACTGAGAGCATTAACTGGGGTTTTCATTGTATTTTAATTGCAATTGGGTTTTTAGTTCAAGGTTAGTGTAATCATTTTAATTGTTTTTAATTTTTGTAATTTGTTGTATTGTTTTTTTAAAAAAACCTTGTGAACCGCCCTGAGTCCTATGGGAGAAGGGCGGTATATAAGTCTAATAAAATAAAAATAAATAAATAAAAAATAAAATAAAAGCAGGGTCTCTGCTGCTTGGAATACAGCTCAGATATACCAAGTGCTGTTGTTACATAGGTACAAGAAAGCTGCATTACATTACATTAAAAAGAAATAGCCACCCCAAAGGAATTTGGTTCCAGGGCAGAAAAATGTAGCACACAAACTACTTGTTGACCTGAGAAAGATATTTTCACCTTTGCCTCACATAAAACTCTGACTGATGAAAAAAATTTGTGAAAGTGATGGACAAGGAAAGTGAAGACTTTCATTATTTGAGACAGATGTTTCCAGGAATAACTGATGCCAAGAAGTAAGGAAGGTATTTTTGTTGAGTCCACAGATCAGATATATCATCAATGACAAGTGGTTCGAAGATCTGATGCCTGAGAAAATTGCCTGGAAAGCATTCAAAGATGTCATTGAGGATTTCCTTGGCAATTACAGAGCATCAAAATACATTCAGGTGACAAACTGCTTACAACATACAAGACCATAAAGTGCAACATGTCACTGAAGGTTTATTTATTTTATTTATTTATTTATTTTATTTTAATTCCATTTATATCCCGCCCTTCTCCGAAGACTCAGGGTGGCTTACAAGCTTAGCAGTAGCCTTCGTTCTATGCATATGCCTGCTTATTAGGGCTTTCACACACACACCCCAAGCGGCATTATTACAAAGTCAGCTTAATTGCCCCCAACAATCTGGGTCCTCATTTTACCTACCTCGGAAGGATGGAAGGCTGAGTCAACCTTGAGCCTGGTGGGACTCAAACCTGCACTAATTGCAGGCAGCTGGTGTTACCTAAGGTTGGCATTAGCCCACTGCTCCACCAAGGCTCTTTATCATCTGCATTCACACTTGGACTTCTTTCCTGAAAATCTAGGTACAGTCAGTGCTGAATATGGTGAAAGTTTTCACCACGACATGGACACAATGGAAAAACAGTGTCAGGGCAACTGGAATCCATCAATGCTGTCTTGACTATTGTTATTCATTGTAGTGAGATGCATTGGACACTGAGTACAAACTAAATTCATCAGCAAAAATATATTATATTATATTAAGGTAAGGTAAAGGTAAAGGTTCCCCCGCACATGAGTGCTAGTTGTTTCCGACTCTAGGGGGCGGTGCTCATCTCTGTTTCAAAGCCGAAGAGCCAGCGCTTGTCCGAGGACGTCTCCATGGTCATGTGGCCGGCATGACTAGATGCCAAAGGCGCATGGAACGCTGTTACCTTCCCACTGTAGTGGTCCCTATTTTTCTACTTGCAGTTTTACGTGCTTTCGAACTGCTAGGTTGGCAGAAGCTGGGACGAGTAACAGGCGCTCATTCTGTTACGTGGCACTCGGGATTCAACCCGCCAAACTGCTGACCTTCTGATCGACAAGCTCAGCGTCCTAACCCACTGAGCCACCGCGTCCCTATATATTATATTATATTAATTATATTATATTATATTAATTATATTATATTATATTATATTATATTTATTATATTATATTATATTATTATATTATATTATATTATATTATATTATATTATATTATTATATTATATTATATTATATTATATTATATTATATTATATTATATTATATTATTATATTATATTATATTATATTATATTATATTATATTATATTATATTATTATATTATATTATTATATTATATTATATTATATTATATTATATTATATTTATTATATTATATTATATTATATTTATTATATTATATTATATTATATTATATTATATTATATTTATTATATTATATTTATTATATTATATTATATTTATTATATTATATTTATTATATTATATTATATTATATTAATTAAAAGTTAATTTTGGATTTCTCAGGATTTCTACATTGTACAGTCATTCTGAAATTATATTTGTGTTCAGTTTGAAAGGGTCCATCATAATACCCAAAAGGTTTTCAGGATGCAACATTTTTTTTGGGGGGGGGGAAATATTATCTGTCTTTATCTCAGCATGGAAGAGCAGAAATTGCACAGAATCTGTGCAGGCTCAGAAGCTCCTCCCACAATATCTGCTGGATGGCTAACAAAGCATTGCTACATAATTGCTAATTAATCTTATATAAATACTTTCTTTTCTTTTCTCTTCTTTTTTTCTTTTCTTTTCTTTCTTTTTTTTTTTTTGGAGGTGGCCTGAATTTAGCAATCTTACCCACCTACTATTAAGGAACTGATTCCAGAGGAAGCCAAGAGGACCCACTGGGACCTTAGCAGATAAATCAGATAAATCAGAAGTCAGCTTTCTGCATCTAATTTGGACTTGAAATAGATATTGCCACTGATAGATACCATAAAACTGTGCTTGAATTAAATACTTGTGCCAGGTTGACTTTCTCTTTCTTGTGTAGAGATGAAAGGGCTTTCTGTCCTATTTGAACTAAATGTTGTGGGTGCTCCATCACTGGAGGCTTTTAAGAAGAGGCTGGACAGCCACTTGTCTGCTTGGGGGGGGGGGGGTGGCCTAAAAGACCTCCAAGATCCCTTCCAGCTCTATTATGATATCTATTGTTCTGTGTTCTTCATTCTGTATTCTGACTGCATACCTCTAAATACAACCATCCTGGGGGTTTTCCCCCATACAGTGTTTCTGTGTCTTTATGGGTAGTGAGAAATACAAGTTGGAATGTAATGCAAGCTGTAAAATGCCTCTCCTAAAATATTAAATCACTGCCTTCTTATGCAACACTTGCAATTTAGGAAAAGGGAAGATCTGAAGAAATAAAAGTTAGTGTTTAAAATGTTCTTTCATTTAAAAAAATGAATGTTAGCAAAACCTAAAATGCTTGTTCAAAATGTGTTTTATTATAAATGTGATTTCGCACATACATATACACACACAACTGACACACACAGAGAAATTGGCTTATGCACTGCCAATTTGAGTAAAATGCAATCCTATGTCTATTTTCTCACAAGTAAAATTACCCTTTCAATGTGGTTACTCTTTAGCAAGTGTGCCTAAGAGTAATCTTAAGCAAGAAAACAACAAATATTCATAATTCCAGAAGTGTACTTGAATTAATTAATTAATTAATTAATTAATTAATTGAATTACTGCTAAGCTTGTAAGCCGCCCTGAGTCTTCGGAGAAGGGCGGGATATAAATGGAATTAAAATAAAATAAATAAAATAAATTTTGATTTCATTTCGTTGCCATAATTTATCACAGCAAAGAAATGGACTCAGATTTTAAAAGAATAGTTGGATTACTGTCCAAGTTAATGTGAATTCAGGGAAATTTAAATAATTGTTCCTTCAAACTACTAAGAAAAAAGATTTAAATGTAAAGTAGCCTTGTTAGAAACATCAGATCATACCTCTTAAAAAGGTAAAGGTTCCCCCGTACATGCGTGCTAGTCGTTTCCAACTCTAGGGGCCGGTGCTCATCTCCGTTTCAAAGCCAAAGAGCCAGCGCTTGTCCAAGGACGTCTCCATGGTCATGTGGTGGCTGGCATGACTAGATGCCAAAGGCACACGGAATGCTGTTACCTTCCCACCGTAGTGGTCCCTATTTTTCTACTTGCATTTTTACGTGCTTTCGAACTGCTAGGTTGGCAGAAGCTGGGACGAGTAACAGGCGCTCACTCTTTTATGCGGCACTCGGGATTCAACCCGCCAAACTGCTGACCTTCTGATCAACAAGCTCAACATCCTAACCCACTGAGCCACCGCGTCCCTTTTACCTTTTTTTTTACCTTTTACCTCTTAAAATAACCTAATTAACAGTTTAATAGATACAGTAACAATGTAATAGTGAAGAGTTATAAGAAAGTATAAACAGTGTTCCTCATCTAGATCTGGAAAAAAGGATCCCCCCCCCCATGCGACAAGGTTGTAAAATACAAATTAATCCTGATTAGCTCTGTCTAGGTGAACTGTGGTTTATTTTAACTATGATTAAAATATAGCTGTAATCCATCATTTACAATACCACAATAGCTAGATAAACCACATTAGTAACCATATTAGGAATAACTGCCATGTGTAAACCTATCACTTGATTCAATTGCCTGTTATATTGAAAAATGTAGTATGCAATTATCATTGAGTAGATTTGCAGAATTTGTCATATCAGGATTTACCTTGTGAACTATCCAGAGACAGAGTTTAGTTTCCCTGGGATTGTTATTATAAGTCAATCTTTTTCTTCTGCATAGTTTGTGTACAATGGAAGCCTTGATAGAGGCAGTGGCAGTTTTTTTAAAATTAAATTTGATCTGTCCTTAATCCCCAATGCTCCTGTAAAAGAAGAGATCAAAAGGCACAACATGACATGATCAAAAACCACTCATGTCTTAGATCCTCTCCTCAGGTGTTCAGGCAGCCTAATAAGTGGGTTGGATGTTCTTGACCCTTAGCATTAATTCATGAAAGTTTCATTTTGGGTAATACAAGTGTTGGCATAACATAAGGTATCAAGAAGACCCCATATATTCTCAGCTCTTCTCAGAAAGTCATTTCAGTGACTTTTTATCATCCCATATGAAGTATAAATAAATTTCATGCCTATAAAGTATAAGTAAAGTTTACCTAATCTTTATACCTATAACTGTAAAAGTATGTGTTATCTGCATGTATCTATATGGTTTTGGTTTAATTTCTGTTCTTACCTGTCTTAGAGGTCCTGTTTTATGTTTGTGTGAATGTGTGTGCCTTGGAGACAATATTGATTCCTGGCAACTGCCTTCACAAGTCTCTGCAATTTTCTTGGCAATATTTCAGAAGTGATTTTCAATTGCCTTTTTCCTGGGGCATAGACAAAGTGACTGGCTCAAGGTCACCCAACTGGCTTTGTGTTTAAGGTGGAACTAAAACTAAGTCTCCAGGTTTCCAGGGTGTTGCCTTAACCGCAACACCCAACTGGTTCTCTATTTTGTTTTATAAAAGGGGACAAAATTTTATAATTGTTTAAATATCCCAATATTACATAAAAAATACAACACGAAAATTGGGGCACTCTATACTCTGGCTCACAGTCCAAGTCATAGATAATGTAAATTGTTGATTTTTCCATACAATATGTACAGTATGCATATACATACAGTATTTATACCATGCAAGTTTTTCATGAGACATTTCAAAACTGCAAAGTTTGCTGCTTTTCTAGTCAACACCAGAAGCTTCTAATTGTGTCAGATCTCTTTGCAGCCAACTCAAGCTGCAAACAAGTTCTAAAAAGCTTCAACCAATTTTGACTGTTGATGCTTTTGGATGTATTAAGAGTCAAGAGATGGAGAAATCTGAGTGATCAGCTTCCAATTTTTTAAGGCAGTTACAATCATCATCAACATCAACAATCTGAATATAATCATCCAAATGTGGCTGCTAAAATAAATAAAACTGTATTCATCTGGAGGGGACTTTATATGGAAGAAGTGAGAGAAAATAACTGTGTTGTAGTTACAAAAATCACATGTGTGTGTTCAATTGGGCTTTATTCATGAAACTATGGGATTGAGTTGATATACTGTGATCAACCAATCTTTTCCCCTTTAGGGATTTTTGTTTAAAAAACTGTCAATTTTTTTTAATGCTTTAACTGGTTTAAAAATTGGTTTTAAAAAACCTACCAAAAAGAAAATAGCTGAACACGGTTTCTCACATATCAATTATACAACATTAACAACTAATTTACAGTGAAGGAAGCTTGTGCTAGGTAAGGTAATCCTCAGAACAAAGAAACAAGACACATTTAGGCTGAAGTCAAACAAACTATAGTTTGTTTATCTATGGTTTATCGAATTAATCACAGTTGGCTGGAATCATACCCAGTATTAAGCAAACACAAGCAAACTATCTCGAATATGAGCATTTCTCAGAGTTTAGATATCATCTTTTTAGTATATTGCAGTATAAATTGTTGCTATGACAAGCACACAGGTCTGTTATTTGACTACCTGTTTTATTTAGTTCCAGACTCTGCCTTCCAGGCTGATGCCTCAGAGGTGTCTTGGGTGTCATTTTTTTCCATTGCCCAATTCAGAATCATGGCAAGCTAATCCACTGCATATACACAAATACCTTTGCCAGGAGAAATATCATTTAAGCCCATCCATCAAATATGTTTGAGTTTAGACAATAGCTGCATTCCTCTCTTCACCTATGCTAACATCTGTGCAACTTTATTGGCTGGAGAGATTTACTGGCACAAATCTAACCCACTTTGCGGAACTAGAAATGAGTTCCTGGAATATTTATGGTAGGAGAAAGCAGAAAATCCATAGCAAGGTCTCAAAAGGAATTGTAACAAATGGAGAGGCATGAAGAAAAGTCACTTAGCCTAGAGTTAGAAGGAAGAGAGATTGTTCTCTCAATTTCCAGTTCAGAGAAAATCTGCCACCCTCAAATCTAATAAAAGATTTATAGCTCAGGGTTGAACTGTGGGTCTTTGGTGCTCTCTGAGCTTAATTGTTTTCTTGTAGATGGTTCACTACCCAACTAGGTAACATCAGCAGTGCTAGAAGGGAGTGGGATTTGCTCTCTGCAAACCCTACTCCCTTCTAGCACTAATTATGTTATCTAGTCAGGTAATGAAATGTCTGCAACAAAGCAAACTGAAAGAGCATCAAGGACTCCCTAGTCCTCCATTAGGCATGAAACTCAGTGGAGTGGCTAGGTCCATCAAAGCTTCTATCAATCTATCTGCTACTGGACCAACATGACAGATTGCAGTGAAGTGGTCTGACAGATTGCAGCATCCTGAAGTGGTCTGGTTCAGGCATAGAATAATAATATGATTTACCATATTTTCCAGTGAATAAGATGACTTTTTAACCCATGAAAATCTTCTCAAAAGTTGGGGGGTCGTCTTATACGCCGGAAAATACAGTAACTATCTAAGGTTCCCAGAATCATTTCGGAGTTAAGCAGCCTTCTAAATCTAATAAATTAATTGCTGTATATACAGTATGTATAACAGTCAAACTGAAAGCAATGTGTGGGCGTTCATTTGTTCAGCTAGTCTTCTAGTCCTCCATGATTATTTTCATTCCTTCAGGACCCTATTATGCGCAGCAGGCTCTCTAGCCTGGAGTGGAAGCTGGTTGGCTTGCTCTATGAAGAGTGCCCTAGGCGTGTTAATCAAACACCACACTGCTCATTTTAAAGCCTGTTTCTATGACTATGTAAAGTCCAGCACACTGGTGTATCAACACCTCTGTACAAAGACTTAAGACATTTTATTATATTCTTGAGAGAGTCTTGGCCTCATGAAACAGTGGCTCCTGATCTGAATGCAATATTCTCCTCCAAAAGCAGGGGTTTTCAAACTTGGCCCTTTTATGACTTGTGGACTTCAACTCCCAGAATTCCTCAGCCAGTGTGCCTGGCTGAGGAATTCTGGGAGTTGAAGTCCACAAGTGATAAAAAGGGCCAAGTTTGAAGACCCGTGTCCCAAAGCTTTATTTCTGACTAATCCTTATCTGGCACAGACTCAGATTCTGCTTTAAATTTAGGCCCTGATCCTATTTGTGTTTTTTGTGTTGTACATAGGATCCTAACACTGTTTATGCCTTTCTAGGGTAAAGCTCAAGTGAAAAGAATGACCATTTAGGAAGGAGAAGACTACATCCTTGCTTCTTCCCTCCTTATGCAATGAATCCTGCATCCATATGGCTTATGACACAGGCCACACATTTTCTAGGGAGTGGAATTCACATTATGCACCAAGCCCTATAGCCTTCCTTTGGTTTTAGCCTCGCATGTTCAATAATTTAAACCATTGCAACTTGTTGTTTCAGTAGGGGATAATATACTGTAATAATCAGCATTATAACAAGAACTGTGAAGTCCTTGATGCTCTCTGAGTTTGGTTGTTAGCTTGCAGACATTTCATTGACCAGCTAGTAACATGTCATTGCCAGTGAATGTGGCACTGCCCCATTGATACCTCTATGTACACAGCAGCTTGCCCTGCCTGTATTTTGAGGCATATGGTTTTCTCTTTGGTAGTTCCTTGATTAGAAGTTTGTTTTCTGCTTGATTGTTTGTTTGTCTGGTGTTAGTCCCTGCTTAATGTGTTCTAGTCTCCTTTTATTGTCTCTTTTGAATGGTGTATAATTGTGGTTTATTTCTTTCTAAGTGTCTATTGATGGCTGATTTGTCTGAGTGCTAAGGTTCCAGGAATTCCCTGGCATTTTTTGGATTTAGCTTGGCCTCAGACGCTCATATAAGTTGTTGTTGCATCCACCCAGCTCAATGTGGCTCATTCAATAAATCATGGCTAAGCAAATCAAGACTTAGAATGTTATATGAACAAAAGCAATAGTGAGTTTTCCCAGCATAGTAGCTAAAAATGCGGTTAGCTAATGTGAGGCTCAGCTGTGCAAAATTGGCTCTGTGGTTCGTGTATGATTCAGCATGTTGTGTGCAATTGAGTTAATTCACTTGTTAAACCATGATTAGGTAAACCATGGGTAAACATGTTGTGTCAGAGGGACTTATTTCTGACTAAGCATGGTTAGGCTGGCATTATATGTGCTGCTAGCAAATCATGCTATAGAATTTCTTCTGAATGAGACTTTGATTTTTAACATAAACAATTCCTACTTTTCCCTTTAGATTTTAGCTAAATACCAAAAAAAGACTATCAAGTAAGTTTTAAACCCTCCCTACAGGGCAGGATTCAGACTGAAAACTGGTAGAAATTACAAAACAATTCTTAGTTTTGGCTTGCTTTTATCTTAGATATTTTTATTTTATATTTCTGATCAAGTTTCTAGGCCATTTTTCAAAAGGTAAACTTCTTCTCCTGCCTCTTTAGAGAAAATAAATTGCTATCTGAATATACAAATCTATGGCACCTAAAAACACTGTTAAATCTAGAAATCTCCATGCCTAAGAATTGGAGCACAAGGTTAATCTACAGAAGTCTATCCAAAAGAAAATCCCATTGAGTTGAATGAGACTTCCCAGTAAGTTCGTATAGAATTGCATCTATAGCTTGCTGTGATAGTTCATGGGTGGGCTTTTTTTAAAATGAGATCCAAGATGTAGATTGAGTAAAAGATAGATTCTAAGTGGGTGGAATAGGTACATCTTACTAAAGAAATGACCACTGCCGCTTCTCAAAACTAAACCTAAGAATGGAAACTAGGCAAATACTATGAACATGCTGGTCTTCAAAACATGAGCTGGCAGCTAATATTTGAATGCTAATCCCATCCTATTTGGGGAGGAGGGGGTGTAGGTTGAGTTCAATGAGGCTGAGGCATCTAATGCAGCTGACTGTCAGCTCCGGGAGAGGAAAGAATTGTTTGTATAGCCAAGTACCCACCATCAATCTTTATTTAAACAACAAATTAGGAACTTGTCTTGCTTGATGAACTCAGTTTGGTCTGACACAAGATTCACAGGAAGGCACTATGCAAATACATATATATGCTTTTGCCCTTTCATTTGTATATGGGGAGAGAGCTTTGTTTAGACCTAAGCATAACAATAAAACCTTTTGGATTTCACTGCAATTCCCCCCCCCCTCCATGGAAATACAATGCAACTAAGCTTGAAACAGCCAAAAAGAGTTGTGTAACGTGTCCTATCTGAGTTAGTGTGCTTTTGGCCTTCTTTGCTACCCTGGATGGCATAAGCAGGCATATACATAGAATGAAGGCTACTGCTAAGCTTGTAAGCCGCCCTGAGTCTTCGGAGAAGGGCGGGATATTTTTTTTATTATTTTAATTCCATTTATATCCCGCCCTTCTCCGAAGACTCAGGGCGGCTTACAAGCTTAGCAGTAGCCTTCATTCTATGTATATGCCTGGTTATTAGGACTTTCACACACACACCCCAAGCGGCATTATTACAAAGTCAGCTTAATTGCCCCCAACAATCTGGGTCCTCATTTTACCTATAGTTTAGTTCCATATAAATGGAACTAAAATAAAAGAAATAAAAAATAAAATATACAGCATATCAACAGTCTCCAGCCTAGCCTACATACTGTATGGGTTCTTTCTATCATGCTGTCCTAACCTAACTGAAAGTTAGAATACGAATTCTCCTCTGCTTTTTACTTGGATAATCTGACTTTTGTCCAGTTTATACACAGGATTCCTGGAGGGAAAGTGTAAGATAAGTAAAGTGCATCTTAAATAGCCCAGAACCAGGCAAGGAAAAATACATTTTCAGATTAAAAACAGAGACAGCTCAATTGGTCTATGAGGCAGGAAAATAATACAAAAATCAATCATTGGGTAATACTTTTATGATGGCCAGCCAAACTGATATGGTTCAGCTTTGGAGTTCTATGGACCTCTTTTTCAAGAGGTACGATTTTTTTAAAAAAATATTAGGAAAAAAACAGAGAAGTTCAATAATCTGGGGACAAGTATCATATAACCTCCTTAAGGAAGGAGGTTAATTCAGAAACAGTCTCACAGAAAATGTGCTCTGGGTGTTTTAGTCCAGAATAGTTGTTCCACGTGTCAAATTACATGCAGCATTCTGGGGCTCAGAAATCCCACCAGCCACTCACCCATTTTTCTTTTGAAAAGTTAAGGACCAGCTGAATTTGAAATGAGGTTCTGAGCACTAAACCCATCACTTCTCAGCCTAGCAGAAAAGAATGGAGGCAGGAAAAGAGCAGAGAAGGGGGGGGAGAGGTTAATTTTGACCCCCTTTTTTTAGAAGCAAAAAACTGAACAGCAGTGAATGCCTTAATTTTGGGGGGGGGGATTGGCAAGTCGTTGGTTTCCTTTGAAAAGGCAAATGTAAAAACCTGTGTGAGAGTTGTTCACCTTAAGGGAGCGGCAATATTCTTTGCCAACAAACTTTAGCTTTTGTTAGATTTCTCTCCCCCCCCCTTTGACTTTCTTTAATTTTATTGTAATGAGAGACACATCTTCGCGTATTTGTAAAGGAGCTAGAAGGAGACTCATTTGGAAATAACAGTATTTGCTTTCAAGTAAAACGTAGTGGTAACCAAATTCTATTTGCTTGTTGATTTCTGGGTGAATTCTGGAATAGTTTTGGCAGAAAAATGGAAGAACATTCTTTATACAATTTACTCTCCTCTGGGCCAAATGTATTTAATTACTAATGGCAAAAATATTTACCTTACAGCCAACTGGAAACGTTTGTCAATCCTACCTTAAAACTCTCTTTTCTTTGCATTTGATGATGTTTGACCCCAGCAATCAGAATTCAGTTACACAATTTGGAATTCCTTATTATAACCAATTGTCCTTTTTGACATAAATCAAAACTTATTTGGATTTTTTTAAAAAACAAAACAAAATAAAAGATTCTCAACTTTATTCAAGTCAGCTATCCCTTTCTAAACTTCTTCATGTTCCCCCATGGATTTTAGAGGTACTGGAAAAACAGGGTGTATTTTTTGCCATGGGAAAATCAAAACATAATTCAAGGAGGAAAAGAAAACTTTGTTTAGAAATCATGAGACAACCCGTCCGAGGCCACTTCCCATCGGGTTTTCAACACATTTTGCAATGTGGTCCGCGACCTTCCAAGGTCGCCTCTCCCAACTGGAGTAGATTTTCCCTGTCCATTTAAGGGGAATCAGCATTTAAAGGGTCTTTCTTTCTTTCTTTCTTTCTCTTTCTTTCTTTCTTTCTTTCTTTCTTTCTTTCTTTCTTTCTTTCTTTCTTTCTTTCTTTCTTTCTTTCTTTCTTTCTTTCTCTCCTTCCCTTCCTGTGAATGTCCTCTCCAAATTCTTGTCCAAATGTCTCCACCTAGGACATGCAAGTTATAGTTTGTTATGGGATACAAGATTGCTGGTAAATCGCACTGCGTTCGATAAGGGTTTGCTCAGATATCTTCTAGGTTGCAGTTAAAAAAAAAACAGTGTTCCCAAAGAAGAAAGCAGGACTCGCTTCATTCATTTCCACTCTTCCACTGGACTTTACAACAGCCAGCCCAATGGATAACGCTGAAAACCTTGTAGAAAGTAAAGCTTGCGCGCTTGCAACACCTTTTGGCCCTTTGAGGATCTTAGTATCCAAAACCAAGCTGGGAAGTGTTTGCAACCGGGGTGAGTCCTTTTATTATTTTAAAAATTGCTTCTCGGATGCGGAGCCTCTGCGGCTGCGGATGAAAGTACTTCTTTTTCTTTGTAGCAGTGGATAAGAAAGGGCAAACTGGGGACAGAAGGGGAAAAACTCGCGGTCGAGAAAAGCCGATCCTCTTGAGTCTTTCTCCACTCCACCCTGAACGTCTGCATATTTTTTTTACACCGTCTAAACTCCCTTTACCTTTTTTTTAACAAGTTAGCCAGAAAGGCGAGAAATTAAGAGAACGAAATGTTCCTTCTTTCCACATAAGTGAACCCAATACTGACGTTCCAAAGGCGCCAGATTAAAAGCGAATTTGATTCGTTAAACGCCACAGAACACAATTCAATCTTAGGCAAGCCCTGGAGTTTGTGGATGCGTGCAAGACGTCTGTATTCGAAAGTAAGCTTCCCGGAGGTCTTGGGACTTACTCCCGGGTAAGTGTGGAGTGAAGTACAGCCCAGAGAGGTCTTGAGGATTGTTACACGCGTGGAAGCCTCACGGACTTCATTCGAAATTATTGCCAAGGGAATGTGCTGAAGATTTGGGTGTTTATTAATATTAAGGCGCCCTAAGAAAACTGGCTTTTCCGGGCAGTTAGAGGGTTAACAGTGCCTCAAGGAGCCCCCGTGGTGGGAGGCGGGAAACGGCAGCGGAGGGGGGGGGATGTCCTAAAAGAAAAGCCCGGTCCTTCTTTAAGCAGCTCAGATGCCCAAATGATTTTTCCTCTTGATTCTATCTCACTTCCGATCTCGCCGTCCCCCGCCAATCATTAGTTCTCCTCTCTCAACAGATTAAAGAAGTCCGCGACCTCCCAGGAACCAGGGCTCTGGTGCTGACGTTGCAGAACCCCGCTCTGTAATTGCTTGCACCTTTCGGGTGAAAGCCCCTAACACGCGTTTTGTTTCGTCTGGAAAGAAGATCCGAATCAGTTTGAGTACGGGAAAGGGTACTCTTTGGCGAGAGCGAAAGAGAGAGAGAGAAAGAGGAACGCCTCTTTTGATCCTCTCTGCTAAAGTTAACGTGCCCCCGATGGATAAAGCGAAGGGATTTCCCGAAGGTTTCTAAAGAGGCTACAGGGAGAAAAAAAAGGGCTTGCAAAAGTTAACGGGGCAGTACATCTTTCCCTCTGACAAAGGCGAGCCGTTTCAGCGCGATCCTTTGGCGAAGAGAATCTGCCGGAGATTTAGGGCCCGAGATTTAGGAAAGCAGTTCAGCCGAGCCTGGGATCAGGAATGTCCTTGGAGCTCGCCACGGCCACAGGCTTCGATGTGGCAATTCAACCTCGGCTATTAATCCAGGGTGCGGTGCGAACGCGGAAAGCAGATGTGCTTTTGCTGCTTTTCTGCTGTCAAACCCTGCCCGGAGGGGTTCCTCCTCCGGAAGTGGCGCCATGACTTCTAAATGGAAAGAGGAGAGGGCTGGTAGAGATGGCGGCTGAAAAAATCACTCTTCGGATCGAAAAAGGGCAGCCCTAGACTTCTACTCGGATTTTTGGAGAATAGCTATAGAAAGAGCCTCGATCTTTGGGCAGTTAATAGTGGTCAAGCAGTTTTAGGACGGGGGTGTGTGTGGGGGGAGAGAAGAGTTCTATCGCCCTTCAAGTCAGCCGCCAAGTTGCTCCATCAACACCCTCGTCCAATACGCGTTCAAGAGTAATTAGCAAGGGTCAAGAAATTGTACAGAGCATCACTTTGGTATCTGGAGGTCTCAAGGATCTGGATTGTGAGTGTGGGTCAATTTTCCCTGATGTTAGGTAATGCTAGATGATTTGGATTACAACTCTCATCATTCTGGACCATTGATGGGTAGGAGCTGAATTTCAAAGCCCCTACTTGCCCAGCGGCTGAAGACCATAGTATTGCAAACGGTGGGCTCAAAAAAAAAATCGAGCCCTAATTTGATCTAGTTTTCTCCCTAAATCTTTTCAGCATCTCGCCTAGCCTTTAGCCACCTCGGGAGGTAAACTGGAAAGCATGGACGAAGTGGTCTCAAGAAGGCCACTGTCGAATTGTAGTTTATTTATTAAAAAGCAAAATGTGCGTTTAGGGCATATAGCGTGTGACACACACACACCCCGCCGCAAACAGACACACGTACAGCCAACGGACAGGTTAATCTGAGAGAAACACGGCGCGAGAAAGTCATCTCTCTCTCTCTCTCTCAAAGAGAGAGAGAGAGAGAGAGAGAGAGAGAGAGAGAGAGAGAGAGAGAGAGAGAGAGAGAGAGAGAGAGAGAGAGAGAGAGAGAGAGAGAGAGAGAGAGAGAGAGAGAGAGAGAGAGAGAGAGAGAGAGAGAGAGAGAGAGAGAGAGAGAGAGATATGCTATCTAAAACCGTAACCCCTGGGCCGGCCGGCTGAGCCCAAACTAAGAGGTGCTTCCTGTGTTCGGTTGTTGTCTTGCAGACGTTTCATTACCCAAACTAAGTAACGTCGTCGGTGCATTTATCTCGCCGGGCTTAAGAAATGGAGGGTAAACCGTGGGCTTTCTCCGAGAGCTCGACGCTGCGATTCGGCTTCGGAAGCGAGCTGCTGCGGATTCTCCAGAAGCTGCGAGATACGCTTCGCTACACTCCGAGGCGTTTTCCCTCCTCGCGGCCAGCGACCAAGCTTCGCCCCGTCCTTGCTCTGTATATAAGCAGTCCGGGCGAGGCGGGCTTAAACCTGACCAGGTTCTGATCGCTTGGGCTTTCTTTGGTCGGCCACGTTGGAACACGAGCCTCGAGGTGCCGCCCTCGACGCGCCCGAGGGTCGCAGTCACCTTCGCCTGAAGTCGCCTTTCTAAAAGAATCGCGCCGGAGGCTTGCCTGCCCTCCGATCTCGCGTGGAAAGAGCGCACTTCCGCGCCAACCCCTGCGGGTGAATTTGGGCAGCGCCCGGGGTCGCAAAGCCGCAGAGAATTTACAGACCGTGCGAAGGGCGAGAAAAAGCAGGATGCCCCAGAACCGAGAGGTTTTATCCTCCAGAGAAAAATGCAAGCGCTCTTCTTAAGAGACCCACGGGGGGAAAAAACAACCCTTGCCAAAGAAAGAATCGGGGCTCTCCTTTACACAAATCAAACAATTCGAAGGAGCCTCGGGGCTAGAGTTGCATGTTCAAGATCACAAGGTCTTGAAGGTTTAAATGCTGGAGAGGCAGCCTCACCGGAGTCAGTGTTTGAATAAACACGACCCGGGGTCACACTGCGCGGCAGCAACGCGATGCGCGTCTCTTTTGGAGAGAGACAGTGCCATCCGCTCCGATTAAACAAACAGAGTTACCGATAAGAATTCGCCCCAAAGGCGGGCAAGCTGAAAAGTTTTTTGCAACTTAAGTTACCGTTGCTAAACGTTGGCGGAAAAACAGGGGAGTTAGTTAAAAAAAAGAGTGATCTGGTTCAAATACCAAGTGAGCCAATTGTTCGCTTGGAAATGGTCTAGTAAACAAGCCACCCTTAGCTATCGATTACTAACTACAACAGACTAAAGCATAAGCTGTGGTTTGTTTAGCCTTGGCTCCCGGGGCCGTCGGCTAAAGGAACCCAAGCTTGGATCCGGCCCGAAAGGACGAAGTCACTCACCGCAGGGTAGAAACGCCGCTGCCAACGCCCGTTTTCCCTCTTTTCTTAAGCCCGGCGAGGAAGGAGGGGAGTGAGCGGAGCGCAGAATAGATGGATAAAACGCTGCCGGTGCTCCCTCCGACAAAAAAAAAAGCGGAGGCGTCTGATCTCCCGCCCGGCACCTCGAGGGTCCGGGTCAGAGGCGTTTTCGGAGACGCGGCCTTAGCCTGGGGGTGGCAAACCGGGGTTTGGATGCAGGAGTTTTGCGCCGCCGCCGCCGCCCACCGGGCCTTAGTCCCCTCCCGCCTGGAGATTTGCCCTGATTAACCCGCCTCTGATCTCCCCAGCGGGACTATGGGGCTGCTCAGATGTTCTCGCTTGTCCACTTAAGGGGAGTTTTTATCCGGGCCGTCTGGTCCAAAGTCCGGCCCGCTCTTCTCCAGCCTCGCCTTCTAGAAAGGAGCGCGCAACAAGGCAAAAAAAGATGCTGAATTTCCCCCGCCGTCCTCCGTGGCTTTCGCTTGCGCTCCGCGGCAAATGAACCGCTGGAGGTCCGGGTGGAATGAAGGGGGGAAAGGGAGGGAGGGGGGGTAGGCGACCGTAATGGGTAATCCTGCGTTAACCTACTCCTGCCTTTGTGCCCCTTCCTCTTAAAAAAAAAACCCAAACGGCAGAAAAAGGCGCTCCCCAGAGCGACTCTTTTGGCTTGGTTGGCGATAGCGATCTGGCCGTGACTAGAAGGCGGGTTTTACGCCAGGAGGTGAGGCTCCCAGGAGCCAGCCAAGAGGCGCGCTCCCTCTTTGCAGGGTCCACCCCCTTGAAAGCAAAACTTTTTTTCTGCCAGGGTCTGATCTCAGTGAAGGCGAGCAGAGCGCTTAGGAAGAGGCCGGCGGGAAACGGCGCAGACCCCGAGCCCGGGAGGAGGAGGAGGAGGAGGAGGAGGAGATCCGGACGGCTCGGGCGCTCGTTTTCGGCCCGTTGGACTTCGGAGAGGCTTTTTCCGTGCGGAGGGGGGAGGGGGTCTGCGAGGAGCGCTCCCAGCCCTGGGCCATGTATTGGAAGAGCAGCCAGATGTTTGTGTGTAAACTGGACAAGGACGTGCCTGAGCTTCGCCTCGCGTCGGAGAAGGTGAGCCGGGCATTTTCTTAAGCAGCTCGCCTTCCTGCTCGGAGTTCTCGGTGATCCGGAGCGGATTCGAATTTGCCTTGCCTCTCCCAGCTGCAAATAGGCAGGCCCTTTGCTCCGGGGTAATTTCATGTCTTTCAATGAAACTACTTCGGCTTGTTGATGGCGAGTTAGAAAAATCTTCTCTCCCTTCCCGGGTTGTTGTTGTTTTTTTCTTTCCCTGCGCTGGGCGACTTTCGTCTGGTGGACCCAGTTTTTCCCTCCGGTTCCAAAATCTGAAAGCAAACTTGGCACGGTCTGACCCGACGCCAGATCAGTAGCCCCAGCTGCAAAGGAGATTCAAGAGAGGATAAGCTACAGTTTGGCCATGTTATTATTTTTTTTTCCTAATCTGACTTTTCATTTAAATAGGAAACGTTAGTACGAAACACCTGCAGGAGGAAATCTAAATTAATCGAATGTTTAGGCTAGAGGACTGGCGCCGCTTCAACCGCTTACTCTGGAGTAGTCCCTTGACTTTAAGCCTCCGTGTGGCTTGAGGATTGTTTGTTGTTTCCTGGCTTCGAACTATTTAAGGCAATACACTCTAACCGGCAGGCTTCCTTGGTTTTTTAAAGTACATTTCCCGGCAATCAACAAGCCAGAGCCAGAATCCTAAAGTCATTATTTTGTCTTCCATGGGACTAATCCGGGGTAAGTGATGCATCGCAGGCCGTCTTAATTCCCGCCCCCCCCCCAAAATTTTTCATTTAGAAGTTACATCGGCTAATTGAAACTTTCGTTTCACCACCCAGAGTCCCTTATAGTAAAGGACACACCGACTCGATTTAATTTGGCCAGACTGACGCCAGATCAATTCAACCGATTACATTTCCAGGAAAGAAACGCTAAACCAACATCTCGGGATCGCGGGTGATGACTGCCCTGCATTCTTCCATTGGGGTCCTCCTGTCCGAAGAGCCAACGCAGGGGACAGAAAGTGTGTGTGTGTGGAAGGGGGGGGGGAGATTAGTCTCCGGCCTTTACTCTGACACGCGGAGGCGAATATCTTTGAATTAGGGCCTTTTTATAAAAGGCCCCTGGAAAAAAAGTGCCAACTAAATTGTTAGGTAGTTGTAGGAAAGGTACCAAGGCGGGGAAGAACTCGCCTTGCCCGGGAGTAGCAATTGCGCCTTGGTGGTCCCAAAGATCTCTTTCCCCCCCCCCGCAAAAAAAGAAGGCAATTTATTATTATTTTTTCTTTTTTTCTTTGAGAAGTGCAGAAACTTCTTGGTTGAGAAACGAAACATTTTCAAAGAAAAAAAAACCCACCAAGAAAGTCCAGGTTTTTGGGTGAGGGAAGCACCTTTGGGACAACCCCTGACCAGGATGATTGAGAGTCCCTATTAAACATTTCGCCAGACTGGCGGCGGCTGAGCTCGGCTCCCTCAGTCGCCTGCGGCCTGAGGCTGCCTAAGATCTGTCTCTTTAAGGGTTAAGAGGCAACCCGCCGGAGTGAGGTGAGGCCTGAGGTAACTGCGACTAATTAGACCAGGGTTGCGAAGAAGCTGATAAGGGAGAGCGAGGGCCGCGGCTAGCTTCCTTATTCGGCCGCCGAGCGGGTCGCTGAGGAGGGAGGTCGAAAGAGCCTCGCCTCTCAGCCTCGCCGTGTCAAGCCTTCTTATATATATATATGCCCCCCCTCCCTTCGCTTGACCCAAGGACCAATTGTCCTTAATGACGCCTCAATTAAATTCAGCTGGCTGGTTTCAAGGCTTCTCCTTTCACGGGACTCTCCTTTTTTCCCCGTGAGTTTTGTGTGTGTGTGTGTGTGGTTTAATTTCTCGAGTCGGCCTATTAACTCCGCCCGGAGAGGTTTAAGTGGCAATTTACACCTCCGAAGGCCCAGAGCTGAAAGTGGAGGGCGACTTCTAATTGCAGCGAGCCGCTCGAGCTCTAAGCAAGCTGAGGCATTTTCATTCAAATCGAGCCCGGCTCTGGCCAGCCCGGCCGGCTTTTGGGAAGGCAAAAAAAGGCGGTTGCTGCACTTAGCGCTGGAAGGTTTCTTTCCCCCCCCCCCCCTCTCCTTCAAGAGCTCGGCGTCTCCCTGTAATTGCCCTTGTTTAACTTTCTCTGGGAAGGTGGGGTGGTGGTGGTCGACAGCCCCGCTCCCTTCCCTCTGAGGAAACCGAGCCTCGCCCGAGGTTCTCGGCGCTCTCGGAGGCGCTTAAAAAGCGGTTCTGGTCTCTCTTTTTGCAGTTTCCGAAGCTCATGGCTGAGGAGAGCGAGCGAGGGGCAGCCGCCGCTGCAGTGACTGGAAGGAGGCGGAAAAGCGTCGGAGACACAGGGCTGGTAAGAGGGTTTCCTCGTGTGAGGAAACGAGAGGGGGGGCACTTTATAGTTATAGTTTATAGTTTATTTGATTTATATACCGCCCTTCTCCTTGGTGGGACTCAGGGCGGTTCACAGGGCATACATAAGAAACACTATACAAAAATTAAAAAGAATTAAATCCATGCCCAATTAAAACAGAAGTACAGATTAAAAACAATTAAAAGCCCATAATCCCCCATCAGGCCAGACCAGCTAATTCGAACAGATGGGTCTTCAGGCCCCGACGGAAAGTTCGAAGGTCTGGTGCCACTTTAGGTGGCGCGGGGGGGGGGGGCGCGTTCTTGGGACTTGTGAGAACCCCGAATAGGTTGAAGCACATGAAGGAGCGGGGTTTGGAGGGCGGGGGGCGGGTTAGGGCTTGAATCGGTTGGCGGGAACTCTCCCGGAGGGACAGCTGGCCCAGAAGCGCCCTCGGAGCGCTTGAACGCGGCCGGCGGGCGAATGCCAAAGAGGTTCAGTGCCGGCGGCTCACGGGTTCGAATTCCCGCCTGATTGGGCGAGGCAGCTGATTGGGCGACTGCAGGCACGAGCGAACCCTCCCCCCCCTACACACACACACACACACACACAGAGATTCCCGCCGCCGCCTTTGCTTTCCGGAGGGAGGGGCGGCGGCGGCGGCGGCGGCGGCTCTGAGCCCGAACTTGTGAGGATGGTTCGGAAAAGAAACGAGGTTCGGGTGTAGAAGGCGCTACGCGGCGCCAAATCTCTGGTGTTTCGTGGCGAGTGGCGGGAGAGGCGGCCTTCCAGCCGAGGTGGGCGGAAGCTCCGCCGACCCGACGTTTGCTCTCCTCCACCTGCGGTGCTTGGATTGCCTCGGTCCCCGCTTGTCCGAATCGCCTGACTCCCCGAACCGGCTTTTAAGGCCCTGGGAGACTAGCCCTGGGCTGGCTTTTAAGGAGGAGCGCGTTGTGGGTTAAGGACGGCTTGTGAGGAGATGAAATTTAGCATTGTGTTAAAGATAAAATGTATTGTAAAACTTTTCAATTAAAAAAAAAAGAAATTTAGCATTGTGGGACGCGGCAGGGGGAGGGGAAAAAACAACAACCAACCAATGCCGCCAATCGAAGTTTGTGCCCTAGTTAAGATCTGAGGGGGGGGGGAAGGGCTTCGAAAAGAGACTTTTCCCAAGACTTGGATTCAGTGCTTTTTTTGTAAAAGAAAAAGGTGCCGGAACTCACACACGTCATACAACCCGCCTTGCCTACCCTACAAGGTTCCATCCAAAAAAAGGTGCCGGAACTCCGTTCTGAGTGTTTTATGAGAAAAAAAGCCCTGCTTGGATTTGAAGGGAATCTGGAGGGAATAGGGACCAAGTCTCGCTGATGACAGACCCGTGCTTGTTTGTCTCTGTGACAGGTGAGTCCAGAGGTGGTGGCTGATGAGGATTCTTGCTCTTCTTCCACCCCGCTCTCGCCATCCTCTTCGCCCCGCTCGCTGGCTTCTGGCTCAGGCAGCTGCGGCTCCAGCAAATGCATCTGTAATAGTTGTGGTCTAGAGATTGTGGACAAATACCTGCTGAAGGTGAGCAAACACTGGATCTGTGAATGAGAAGGCTTTAGCAGAGTCGCCTGGTAGTAATTTTTTTCTGGAAGGGAGCTGTAGTATGAGCTAAAAACAAACTTCTCCAGGAGAAAAAAATATGACTTAAGGCTGGAGTAGAGCAGCCTTTTAGAATATTGCTTACCTTATCTGCAAGAGAGGGGTGGGGTGGGGTGGGGTGGAAGCTACCCTTGCTTTCTGCAGTTGAATAAAAGTTCCGGTCTTTTGTGACTCTTCCTGATGGGTACATTTGTCTGACTTTAAAGTTGTCTCTGAGACTCTTCCACAGCTTTGTTTGCAACCCATAGCAGCTGTTTGTGGTATAGAATAGTTGTAGAATAAATACGTTTGGACAGAAAAAAAGCATTGCTGAAATAATTTCCTTTCGTTGTGATAGATAAGCAGTGGCAAGTTATCACATAGAGAAACTCAGCTTTCCAATACTTTGTAATTATAAAAATATCTTGGGGATTAATTTGGAAAAATAGCCTGGATGCCATCCCAAATATTTTCAAATTGTGCCTTCTGCTTTTCTTTGTTTTAATGGACCGCATCAGGTGAGCTTAATTTAGGCTGCTATCAACCAGACTTAATGTTCAAAGGAAATTAAATTTAATTAAATGTACCTCTGAGAAACTTGGCAGAAGGTCATCTTCTTTGAACTTTCAGAAATAACATAACACTCTTGAATTAATCTGCATATTTGTCTCTATTAATTGAGGAATGTTGTGGCAGTGCAGTATTAAAAGGCAAAAATACTTTGTTAATTTTAATATTTAAACTTAAACTTTGGGTTCAGGGATACTATGCATTGAGATATAATAAAGATTGTTGATTTTTAATTCACACGGTTCATTGTAAAACAGCATCTTCTCAACACATTCTATAATTAGAGGCCCAGTGATTTAAGACTTTATTTGTACATAGCAAATTTGCATGCAATTTATGAATGACTTATGGGTAAATGGGTAATGATCTAATCTGAAATAAAACCTGATTTTATTGTAAAAGGACGGTAGTTTTGATTTTATAGTTGACACATTGCTGCACTTGGCAATAACTTCCTATAAAGAATTTAATATTTAAGTCAGGCCAAATAAATATGTTTGTATGTATGCATTTTCCAAGAATTAAATTGCTTTAATATCTGCTGATGAGGACTGGAGGCTAAAATAAGCTATGTTCATATTTTTCTCTGCTTTTTAGCTCTATGGAATTGTTGATTGGGAGAAGCTGATACTTCCTCTCAAAACAAAAAATTGTTTCATCCCCAGCTGGAAATCTTAGCCTAAGTCTTCAAACTAGACTTAGAATACCTTGGCATTAAATACTTATCCACAATAAATGCTCCATTTAAAAACTTGCCAGAGTCACTGAAAAGCAAATAACCACTAAACTCTGTAAAAGTACTCAAACCACATTGATCATAGCCATGAGTTCTGAAAAAGCATATGGACTCATTTTCTTGAGATGTCATCCAATGATGTTAGGCCTGTGCTTGTGTCTGTTTCTTCTTTTAAAAAATGTTGTCTTCCTAATAACTAATCTGACCTGGAAAGTT
This sequence comes from Vipera berus, assembly GCF_964194415.1. Classification (NCBI taxonomy): domain Eukaryota; kingdom Metazoa; phylum Chordata; class Lepidosauria; order Squamata; family Viperidae; genus Vipera; species Vipera berus. The sequence goes on from NC_138204.1 coordinate 74,558,948, forward strand.
AATACAACCCAGGTGGCTAGAAAGGCCCAACAGAGGCTTCACTTTCTCAGGGTCTTGAGGAAGAACAGGGTAGAACAACAGCTAATGACCCTCTTTTACCGGTCTACTATAGAGAGCGTCCTCTCGTATGGTATTGTGGTCTGGTATGCTGGTCTGACAGCCGTGGATAGGAAAGTATTACAGAGGGTGGTGAGTACAGCACAAGACATTGTGGGCTGTTCCCTGACACCACTGGATGACATCGCCAGGGCTCGCTGCCTTGGAAGAGTGAGGAAGATTCTCAGGGACGACTCACACCCTGGACGGTATCTCTTTACTCTCCTACCATCGGGTAGAAAATATAGGAGTATAGCCAGCCGCACCAACAGGCTGAAAAACACCTTTTATCCATGGGCTGTTAGGCTTTTGAATGAGAAATAACTCTTGTCAATTTTATGCAGAATTGACTTGGGAGGCCGGTGTGTGGTGTAGTTGGTTCACATGGTGTAGTAAGATGGAGGGTTTGTTGTCACTGTGTGTTGGGGGGTGGGAGCACAAAGGGAGGCTCAGCTAATCTCAATGTATACATAGTTGTACTTTGACAATAAAGATTCATTCATTCATAGTATATTCAAAAGACAGTTATTGCAGATGTTTTTGTAATATTCTCATTTACACATAGTTAAAAAAGTGGAATTTGGGAAATACATGCCAGGAGCTGATTTTCTGTAAACAAAAGAACAATATTATTATTGCTTAACTACAAACCAAACTTTCCTAATGTGTTGCATGCTATTCTAAAACTTTAAAGCAAATGTTCTGGAAATTATCAAACACATTTGTGTTAGGTAAGGCAATTCTTGAACATTGAAATGCAATTATGAACTTGTAAATAGCGCTAAATATATGAATATTATTAATTTTCTCTGGCCCCTACATATTTTTATTTCTAAACTTTCTAGCAGCACCAAAGAAACCTCAAGATTCTTTTGATTTTTAATGGGGTTGTTGGTTTTTTTTTCTATTTATAAAACTTAGTCCAGACATTCAGAAAGTTGTATAAATATTATTTTCCAATACTTAGTGTTCTTACTTTAAACTATTGTACTATGATATATCAATAAATTTTACTAGCATGAAAACATATTTGTCCAGTTAGCAGACCAGTTTCATTCCACATCATGAATGCTGATTTTAATTTGTTTTGAGGTTTAGGCAATATTATTTACATATCGTTCATATTTATATTATTTTACCAAACCCAACTGGATTATGCTGACATTTTAATTTAAAGTCGAAGGCACTTTGGAATTTCAATTCTAAGAAATCATACAGTGTGGGTCCAAAAATATTTTTTGCTTATTGAAATTATAGCATTACTGACAAACCATGACATCTTACTAAGACAATTTTGTTATCTCTGTCACTCCAAAGAAAGTAGATTTGCCCTATACTTTCATCAAATGGTATGTTAATATTCATAAAATGCATGTTTTGACTGTAAAAATAACTCACATTTTAAAAAAGATGTCACAGGAGAATTAGTATGTCCCTATTAATCGTATTCTGAACTTCATGTCATAAATTGAGTGTTGATGGAGAAGGTCTTGGAACTAATGGAGGAACTCCCCCCCACCACCACCACCATATCCCCTTAATAGCCAGTTCATATAATTGAAACAGACCAAATGTTTGCATGATACCATTTTGAATTAAGTGTATCTATAGTCATATCAGGCACTTCACTCCTCCTACAATTATTTATTAAACATAAACATTTATTTCAAATCCTAAAATAACTTGTACATATGTCTATGTTCAAAACTCATAGCGAGACAGAAATGGATCAAGAAACTCATTCTCAACAGAATAAGTCATTTATCTTTTTAAAATATGTGCAAAATTAGAATCTTTGTCATTTTACATTGTTAACTCTTGTTTTATAAATTATTCAAATAAGTGATGTCAGATTTCAATTTTCTTTTTCCTTCCTAGGTAAATGATATGTGCTGGCATGTACGCTGCCTTTCCTGCAGTGTATGCAGGACCTCCTTAGGAAGGCATACCAGTTGCTATATCAAAGACAAAGACATTTTCTGCAAACTAGATTATTTCAGGTATACTGTGGAACTCAAGTACATGTTATTATTTTAAAACAGCAAATGTAAATCTGTGGAATGTTTTTCTGTGCAGAGATACATGCTCAACTTGCTTTGGATGGAATATTATCTGAGGGCATAGTGCTGCACCAAAACAAATATATATGTTCCTCTATAATGAGATATATATATTACGGTAATCTTCTTTTAAATTGGGAAATGTATAGTATAGTCTTACTTTCAGTTTAAAAGATTCTCTTAAGAACAAATTATGTATATAGAGAGGCAAAGATTACTTTGCATCTTGCTAGATTAGTTTAGTTTAGATTTCTTTAGACAATTAGATTTCTCTCAGACTTTTGGTCTAATCATGTAATGGTAGCAGCAGCCATACTGTAGGGTGTTCCTGGTAATTTTGTGGTGCTAGGTGCAGTAGGATTCTGCATAGCCCTATTGGTTGTAGCTAAGTAGGTTATATCTAGTTTTGGTCAAAATATTATTCTGTGTTTTATACTGGTTTTATTAATACTGTGAGAAGGAATTTGAAGCTTGAAGAGTACTAGGGAACATAGTACAAGCATGAACAATTTATTTTTATTTTTTATTTTAATTCCATTTATATCCCACCCTTCTCCGAAGACTCAGGGCGGCTTACAAGCTTAGCAGTAGCCTTCATTCTATGTATATGCCTGCTTATTAGGGCTTTCACACACACCCCAAGCGGCATTATTACAAAGTCAGCTTAATTGCCCCCAACAATCTGGGTCCTCATTTTACCTACCTCGGAAGGATGGAAGGCTGAGTCAACCTTGAGCCTGGTGGGATGCGAACCTGCACTAATTGCAGGCAGCTGGTGTTACTTAAGGAGGCATTAGCCCACTGCTCCACCAAGGCTCTTATGCCACTGCTGGCCAACTACTCCCCCTCTCATTTGGTCACTATAATAGAATTTTGTTTTCTTCAGCTAATTATAAGCTTTTATTTACTGTGGGCTTGTCAACTTTATCCTTAATCTTGATGGCAGTATTTATTGTCAGCTTAAAAACAACACAACTATATAACCTTTGGCCTCTGTATAAGCTTGGTGGAGCATTGGGGTTACAGGTGATTATCTTGAATATATCAGTGTTCCATCATAGAAACACATACCATCGTGGTCTTTTCTTTCTTCAATGGTCATTATATTTAAAAAGGAGGTATGGTACGTGTTGAAAAGTAATTGCTAATGTTAAGCAGATTATATTTGCTGTGGTGTGGTTTTTTAGCTAATTACTAAAATTCCAGGTGCTTTTTAAAATCCTTGTATCATGCATTATTTTATTTATTTATTTATTTTAATTCCATTTATATCCCGCCCTTCTCCGAAGACTCAGGGCGGCTTACAAGCTTAGCAGTAGCCTTCATTCTATGTATATGCCTGCTTATTAGGGCTTTCACCCCCCCCCCAAGCGGCATTATTACAAAGTCAGCTTAATTGCCCCCAACAATCTGGGTCCTCATTTTACCTACCTCGGAAGGATGGAAGGCTGAGTCAACCTTGAGCCTGGTGGGATGCGAACCTGCACTAATTGCAGGCAGCTGGTGTTACTTAAGGAGGCATTAGCCCACTGCTCCACCAAGGCATGGTAACTTTAATGTTCAATAAACTAGAAATTTCAAATTCTAATTTGTCCTAATGTGAATGATACGTTGGCCCCACTCCCCCTTGCATATCTCAAAATGTGTATGCCAGAATGTGTCATCGGAGGCTGGAATGTTTGTTTTTTATCCTCAGTGTGGTAGTTGATTAGCCTTCTTACTGAAATCAGAGTGGATGAAGTGCTTAATGTCATTGGATCACATATGCTGGTCCTGATGAAAACATTATTTTATTCCTCTTTTATATGCTAGATGGGATATAAATAATTGCCCAACCGTAAAATTATTTCCTTGGGATGGTACATAATTAGAAAAACACAATTACCAATAGAAGAGAATATTTGTAGAATATCTGTCCTTCTGTCTGAGCTTGGTTGTTTTCTTCAAGACGTTTTATTACCCATCTGGGTAATATCAGCAGTGCTATGAGGCCACTTGTATATAAATACAGAGCAAATCCCACTCCCTTCTAGCACTGATGATGTTACCTAGGTTGGTAATGAAACATCTACAAGAAACCAATCATCTTATTTGACAGTAGGGTCAAGTTTTCAAATAAAAGTGTTTAAAGTTCCTAAGATGTTTTCTGTTCAACCTTACTGTCTTCTTCCTATCTTCATCTTTTTACCTTCACAAAGTGCAGTTACTTTCTCTAGCACTAAAGTATTTCTATTTCACTGCCTCCACAATGAGGAAGTAACTATTCCTGCATTCTCTTCAGAGCATCCACACCAACTAAGATACATCACTGAAGTACTTTACTGCTAGAATAAACTACTGCTATTTGAAAGAGTAAGTGAAAATATAGCATTTAATTACTAAGGGTTTGGAATTTATGACCACAGCGTAAACCTGTACTTTTCATTTTACATAAAGAAATTTTTAAAAAATTGTTTTAATTATACTTGACGAACAGTTTTTCATCCAAGTATGTAAGTATAGGTGGCCTGCATTATTTATTAATTATAATTATTTGTGAAATCTTAATTTACAGATGTGAGGTTTAGAAAATTTTAGTAAATTTCTAAAGATATACTGGGCATTAACTGCATTGATTTTGGCAGATTTAATGGTGCTATTGCTCACTCTATCATACTTTTTTTTAACATTCTCAGTTTATTTTTCTTTCAGTTGATAGCAATATACTTGTTGAGTGAATATTGTCAAAATATTTAAAGAAAAATATCTTTCTATAAAAGTCTTTATTGTCTCACTTTAAAAGAATCATCTATTTGGATTACTGCAAAACACATGTGTAGAACTGGCCTTGAAAATTGTTCATAAATTATAGGTTATTAGGAAGTTAAAGCTATGGGAAGTATATCACACCTCTTTTTTTAAAAAAAACAACCAAATGATTCTGAGAAATTGATCATTTTTTAAAAAATACGTTTATATCTTTTTTTAAATTATTTTGCACATGACTGAGTCATCCGATTGGAATTAGAATGGAGGTAGATATTGATCCTACTGTGGTCTTCATTGAAACTGGAGGAACTGTTTCAAATATTTTAATAAAGAGAAAGATACATTTTTCTATGGAAATGGAGCTCTTGCATTTTCAGCAATGGGCAAAGATGCAAGGCCTTACTCTTCCTTTTATTAAGACACAAATATGTGACTTCACATGATAAGACAGTAGTTACTATTGTTCTTTTGCTCTTTGATGCCCATGCCATTAATTTCTCATAGATTCCAATATATAAATATAATGTATTTAATCTATATCCAGTGTTGTGTGCCTGAAGATTATTTTGATGGTATATTCCATAATCTGAAATCAAGAAAGAATCTACTGTTTGTCTAAATCTTGACCAAATTTGCCAAGTATTTACTGGGTTGGATGATTAATTTTGGTTTTCACTGTTAGTGCTGAGCTTTTATTATCTTCCTTCCATCATTTAGTTGCTATTACGTTTAAATCATCTTCTTTTGGTTTTGAACTGTAGATTATCTGGACACAAAAATAGCATATTTGTTCAAAATAGCATGTCTCTTGACTTTTTTGGCTTTTAAAAAATACGGTGGAGTTGAAAAGGTTAAGGATTCTAGATGACTGATGATACCACATTTCACAAAGATACCCAAGTGTAAGGGATTAGCAATCTCAACTACATCAAGGTAAAATCCAGTGTGACTTCATGTATATAACATAACGGGGTTCCTGAGTAATATGCCCGTGCTTAGGTATCTCCCTTATGGTTTTCTTCAGAAGCCCTGGAAGGCATAGAGGAATGACATGTCAACAGTACAAAAACAACCTCTTCTTTGGGTTGATAAAAGGCAATGGAATTTAAACAATCCAAATCCAGGCTTTTCCGAGGCCAATAGCATTAACTATAAACTTCAGGCAAAGTAATGTTACAGAATCAGGCCCGTGACTTGTGTTTCGTTTGTTCTTGCTCTTCTCCTGTAGACGGTATGGAACCCGCTGTTCTCGCTGTGGTAGGCACATCCATTCTACTGACTGGGTTCGAAGAGCCAAGGGAAACGTGTATCATTTGGCCTGCTTTGCCTGTTTCTCTTGCAAAAGGCAGCTCTCGACAGGAGAGGAGTTTGCTTTGGTTGAAGAGAAAGTCCTCTGTAGGGTGCATTATGATTGCATGTTGGACAACTTGAAAAGAGAAGTTGAAAACGGTAAGCTTCCCTTTTATCCTGAGAAAGGCCTTTTCAGTTCTGGTCCCTGTAGATGCAGATAGTTCCTTCTCCTCCAGCATTTTACAAACCAGTTAAAAACACTTTTCCACTTTTACTGTTAGTTAATTGTTCTGGTCATCCATGCAGGATAGCTCATCCAGCTTCCGTGTTCTTTCTTATGTCTTATGCTTTGTCACACGCCATCCTGAATCTTGAGGTCAACCTTTGAATGCATTTTGAAAAGCAATTTCTAACTTGACAAATTGTTCCATAGTTAATGTGTCGTTGATAGTGTGGCTTCAGCGTTAAGAGAAGTTGACTTTCAGTAGCTTTTAATCTGTCTGGAGAATTTTACCTTATCCCTAGTCATGATCAGGAATATGGCTGTGGTGAAAATTATCCTGAAATGCAAGTTGCTTCAGAATACATATTCCCTGTCCAGGTGTACTGGAATATATTTTTTTTATTTCTATTCAGCATTGTGGTGATAATATTCTGAGCAATAAAGTTTTTTTTTTAAAAAAAGACTTCACTAAAAATGTCAAAACAAGGCACGATAAGTTGTTTGGCAATAATTAGATTTTTGCAGTTCTTTCAAAATATATTAACATTGGTTGCATATTTGCCTTTAAGAAAGACACGCTCACTTCATTTCAGTGCTTTCAACTGGTAGATTTGGTTGTCAAAATTTAGCCAATGAGAAAAATTGTGTCTGCGAAACTAGATAGTTGTTATCTACATGAAATTTATTGGACTATTTATCTCTGCTAATTGCAAAATGAAAACTAATTTTCACCTGCATGTTCTAATCTGCCTGGTAGCTTGTGAATTTATTTTTAGATATAGACTAGGTTTATAATACAGATGTTAGTCTGAAAAATTGCTTAAAATTATTTCATTATTCTGAATAATTATGAAATATGATGAAATATTATGAAATATGTAAAATGTCTATAAGTAGTCAAATAAATTCCAGGCTATCTGTTTCAAAAGAGTAAATAATGGATATTTTCATAGTTTTAAGTATATTCTAAATACTGGAAGTTGGTTATAAAGGAATATCTGTAAATAATAACTAATATCAGTGCTACAATTGGACTTCTTCTCTCTTTAATTTCAGGGAATGGTATTAGTGTAGAAGGTGCATTATTAACAGAGCAAGATGTTAATCATCCCAAGCCAGCCAAAAGAGCTCGAACCAGTTTCACAGCAGATCAGCTGCAGGTAGAAACATTGAATCGTAGACTGCTATAATCAGACCTATGGTGGGGAACTGAGCATAGCCACGATGCAGAAGCATAACAATTGTACACGGTGCATAATTTTAAAAATTCTGTATAAATTAGTTGTTTATAAAGAAATTATACGCTCAATGGTATACGGTTTCTCTTAATACCAAGGCACAGCATGTTCCTGGAATACATTTGTGAGCTTTTGCTGTTTCATATGAATTAGTTACTCTTCAAGCTTTTCAATTTCCCTCAAGGCAGTTAGTAATTCTGCAAAGTGAAAGCATAAATGCTGATCTATTTTGACTACCTGATGAATTTTATTAAATCGGACCTTTACACGGCTCCCATAATCATAAAAGGAGGTTAAATAGTTTCAGTTTTATGTAACATGAAGAAAGATATTAGGAAATCTGCAAGCGGCAGATTTCCAAAGAGCATCAGCTTTTCTATATTTTTGATGCCGTGCAAATGAAACAGTATGTGACGATCAAAACTCTTGTTCTTCAACCGAGCAGAGTGTCATAGTTAAACGATGGGATTAATTTAGTACTTGCTGCCAAATTGTGTTCAGAAATATTAGCTGGTATCTTTGTACTTCAGAATAGGATATCCCATACAAGCCATATTGCTGCAAAATAAGTGCAAAGAAATATGTCTATGAACTGTATTCAGTTACTTCATTATTGCTTTATTTTGTTGTAAATAAATTGGAAATTTATTAATGTATTTTAGTATTCTTCTTAACTGCTTATTTAACTCTGTTGCATTGGCCACCATAACACTGTCATACTTTTAGGAGTTTTCTTTAATTGTCGTTTTGCAATTAAAATAATAAAATTTGTTTTAATTGTTGTTTTAGTCTAAGTGTTAGTGTTTCAGATATTAATTTTGATCTTGTAAATATACATAGGATATTTATTTAACATTTAAATTAAATGTTTTTATTTAGATTAAGATTTAAACCCTACCTCTTTTATCAAAATGTGCAGAAAAACAAAACAAAACAAAATAGTTTACCATGTATTTAAAACAAGATAACCTACTGTCAAAATAATAAACCAAGAATAAAGAAAGTGAAGAGACAAAAAAGGAGAAAACTCTACAATTGGCAGAATTATTTCCAGTACATTGTATTTATTTTTCTTATATGAAACTATCTTATTTTAGAAAATACAACTCTAGCATTTTTTAAAGAAAATTATGTGTTTTAGGATCTTTCCTATTTAGGGAACATAAAAAAGCTGACATACTAATACAGGTAGTCCTCAACTTAGAACAGTTCGTTTAGTGACCATTTGAAGTTACAAGGACACTGAAAAAAGTGAAATAGGACCATTTTTCACGCTTATGACCGTTGCAGCCATCTCCATGATCACATGATTTACATTCAGATATTTGACAACTGGTTCACATATATGACGGTCACAGTGTCCAGGGGTCATGTGATCACCTTTTGCGATCTTCTGACCAGCAAAGTCAATGGGGAAGCCAGGTTCACTTTTACAACCGTGTTACTAATTTAACAAATGCAGAGATTCACTTAGCAAATGTGGCAAGAAAGGTCGTAAAAAGGGGCAAAACTTAAGAAATTTCTCACGTAGCAACATAAATTCTGGGCTGAAATGTCATAAGTCGAGGACTACCTGTAGTTCAGATATCCAAGTGTAATCAGTTTGGGGAAAATCCTAAAAGAATCTATTTCTCCTATATATTTTAGACTATTTAGATGACTATCTCTTGCAACCCTGTAAATGAGAGTTTTATCGAGAGGGATGTTGTGATGTGTGTTGTGATATATTTACAGTTCACAGACTTTCAAACACTTCTTTAGTGACCATTCCAAGTTAAAATGGCACTGTAAAAAGTGACTTATGACTATTTTTCGGACTGGTGGCATCCCTAATCAAAATTTGGAAGCTTGGCAACTGACATGAATTTATGACAGTTGTAGTGTCCCAGGGTCATGTGATCTCTCTTTATGACCTTCTGACCAGCAAAGTCAATGGGGAAGCCGGTTTAACTTAACAACCATGTTATTAACTTAAGAACTGCAGTGATGCACTTAAAAACTGTGACAAGAAAGATTGCAAAATGGGGCAAGCCTCACTTAATGCCTGTCTTGCTTAGCAACAAAAATTTTGGGCTCAGTTGTGGCTGTTAATTGAGGACTACCTGTATAGTTCTTTAATAGAAAATTCAAAGCCGAAATCCTTTTGAAATGTTTTGCACTATATCACTAAATGACACTGGATTTTATAAAAGAAGTACGAATAATAGTCCTTTCTCTATAGATATATATAATCAGCTTTACCACATGACTTGTACATGCTGCTGGCAAGCTAAAAGCAATGTAAGAATTCTAAAACTAACTATGAATGAAGGAATTAGGGAAGAGAAACATTTGTATGTTTTGTGAAATGTCTCCTGGCATTATTCATATATTTCGACTTGATAAAACACAAGTAGAAAGTAACAAGGTGAATGTGTTACATAGACATGATTAAAAGGCCTTATGATAAATTGCCGTTGTATGTATTTCAATGACAAATTAGCATAATTTTGCTTTGATTTTTTTTAAAAAAATTTTTTAGAATTCAGGTTAACTCTGCTCTAGTGCTTTACTATGATTATAAGCCTTTAGTAAAGCCATGAACTTTCACAGGCCTTCATGATAACAATAGAACTTTATTTGACCATTTGTAGTAAGTTTTTAGGTCGCTGGTGCAATGAATAGTTATTAAGCCATACTACAATTATTTGGCAAGCTCTATTCCTTCAAAAGTACTATTGAGGCTACAGCATGACTTTCTTGATTATTTATGCAGTTTTTGCCAGTATGCCATAAACATGCTGATTCTTTTTCAGGTAATGCAAGCACAGTTTGCTCAAGACAACAACCCTGATGCACAAACACTGCAAAAACTGGCAGAAAGAACAGGCTTGAGCAGGCGTGTGATACAAGTAACTATACTGCATATTTCACAAGTATTGTGAGCAATGTTCTCCAGTTTTATAAAGCTCAAAGTCCAGTTTATTTTCAGCTAAAATCATGTATAATAGCTTATAATAGTTCAAAAACACTTATTTTTCCATACACTTAATGTTTTCTATTAAATACTTCCACATGGCTGAAGCAATATGATTTATAGTTATCAGCAACATGCTGTAACCTTCTATAGAGCCTCTACAGAGTATATATGATTGGAGGAAAAAAATATGAGCTTTATTAACTGGATTCTATCTGGAATTAGTGACACAATGCAAAAAATCCCACAACTGATACACTAAAGTTATTTTTTTAATTCATCTGTTTAGCATGAAAATAAAAGTCTAACAATTAACCAAATTCTTCTTCTTTTGTTTCATTTCCAGGTGTGGTTTCAAAATTGTAGAGCACGCCATAAGAAACATGTCAGCCCCAATCACTCATCCACTGCTCCTGTTACAACAGTCCAAGCTTCTAGACTTTCACCACCAATGTTAGAAGAAATGGCATATTCAGCATATGTGCCACAAGATGGGACAATGTTAACAGCTCTCCATAGTTACATGGATGGTAGGTACAGTGGCTTGCTATAACTACTCTGTGGACTTGAGAAGACTGGGTGAAATGAATCCTTTAGCTCAGGGTTGGGCACCATGCAACCCATAGGCTGCCAATTCTGCCTTTATTTTGTGCCCAATATCATGTTTGTGAGAAACCCTAGCTTTTCCAGGGGGTTGTTTAAAAACAAAAAAAGAATTAAAAACTCCATGACCTACTGTTGCAGAGAGACATTTGAAATGAGCAGCAATGTCTGCTATTGGCTCAGAAGGGAAATGGGAGCTTTACATATAATATTTCTCCTCAAAAATAAATGCTTTAAAGTGTGCTACTAATTTATTATTTCACTTTGTTAAAGAGGCTGATTCTGAGGCTTCTTGCATTATGTTGAAATCGCATGGAAAGAATGGAATTATGTGTAATTAATGTGGTTCTATCCATTTGCAATATAGAATCACAGGCATACATTCAGTGTAAAGAACTATTCTCCTCACCCACTAGTGGAATTCTGAATCCTAGACTTAAAACACGATAGCATCATTTCCTATGTACCTTCTTGAATTTTTCATATTACTTCTCCAAAGATTCCATTCAGGTCTGCAGTATACAACGTTTACCCTTATTCTTATAGTTATCTATCAATATGGGTGGTATAAGAATTCTTCAAAGAAAAGTGAGATAATTCTCATGCAAAACTAGTTTTTTAAATAATAGTTGGATGATTGATAGTGAAGTTGCTCTCCCCATGACCTTTCACCAGTCTTCATGATAACAGTAGAACTTTATTTGACCATTTCTAACAGGTTCTTAGGTAAATGGGGCTATGAGTAGGTATTAAGCCATATTACAATTATTTTGCAAGCTCTATTCCCAAAGAGTATTTGGGATTATAATCAACTCTAGCTCTGGATTTGTCCATAGCTAGAACTCTTTTTTTTTTCTTCAATGAGAGTGGGACTTTTCTTCTCCAGTATAACCTTTTGTGCATTAAAGAAATAATGAAATGTTTAAGCACACATTCCACCTATCACACTATTTGAATTTCACATTTTTTAAGGAGAAAAGGAGTCCAACACCTTCCCAAAATGTTAAAAGGTATTATTTACATAGCACTTAAAACACAGACATACACTCCCTAATCTAATCATTCATGTAGATGAAAGAAATATATAATATTAAGGTACATTGACCTATTCTAGGCATATTTTGGTACCCATGATTGATTAAAAAGAACACTCGGTTCTAACAAAAGCGGTGGCTTCTCCTTTTAGCTCAAATAGCTATCATCATTTAAAGAACTATATATATTTATGATGAAAATTTTCTTAGTTATAGATGTGTCCAGCAAGACGTTAAGCGAAGTTGCAATAAAATTTCTGCAACTTGCAGAACTGCAGGTATAAACACAGTTCAGATGGGAGAAGCAGGCATCACCAAGGGTATGAACATCTGGAAAGCACTGTCTTTCTAGACATGGACTCTTTCACAAGCTGTGAAATGGGTACAGCTTGTTAGTATCCCAGCCATATCAATACAATTGGTGTTTTTTTTTATTCACAAGTAATATTTTTCTACTTCCAGCCAGGCTGATCAAAAATCTTTCTATTTTTGTAGTTCATTCACCTTCTGCTCTTGGACTCCAGCCTTTGCTATCCCATTCAGTGACACAACTGCCAATAAATCACAGCTGATTTATTTATTTCAGGGACACGAGATTAAGGAGATACATTATGAGTCACCTATTGTACTCTGTCATTGAAAATCAATTTAATCTTAAATAGCATCCAAAGTATTTTGAAGACCATTTTTGTTGTCCAAGTATGTAAGTATAGATGGCTTGCAGGACACTTATGGCTTTCTCCATAAATACTGTATGTTTACAAACTTTATTGAAGAGAAACATCTTCTTCTCTTTTTTTTTGTATTGTCTGGAAGTAGTCCATTCTAGCTATGTGTTTGTTAATTTATTTATCATCAAAAGAGCACTTTGCCTAAAAGACAGGACTGACAATTGTGCAAAATGTTTACAATTCTTTGTGAAATTATAGTTCATCATTAGTTTGTATCTGTAAATTATTGTTATTAAAGTATTACTTGTATTTGAGTTACATGCAGCCTACACTTCAAAGCTTATGTCCACAAATTGGCAAAATTTCAACTGCCAACATTCTCCAATTGACCTAAATAAAGCCTTCTGTTGTAGCATGCCAAACAAATATGGCAATGTGTTAATGGTATAATTGTGATTTTTTTTTAAAAAAAATTAAAGTACAGCATGATTTCACTAGTTGTAAGGATATCAGCAGAAAGCACTCTCTGTAATATGTTGAATCTGGAAATCTCTAAATTGAAGGGTGATGACAACGTGATGTGAAATCATTTAAATATAAATGACATTGAACATTAATGATCCATACCACAAAAAGAAAATGCACTATTGGGCTACTTAGCATTTTTCTATTTCTTCTGGTTTGGCTTTCTCCAGGATATATTTTATCTGCCAAAGTTTCTGAGTTATGTAACCATTTAGTAGTCCAACACAATCCTTAAATACCCTAAGTCTTTTTAAGCGGTAGCCTAGTAGTTGTGAACTTAAAAGGATTAACCAATAAATCTGCTTCACCTGAGTTCAGCTTCAGGTATCAATACAGACATCCATATCTCCTATAGCTATTTTGGTACATATATTTATAAATCAAATGTAGTGATCTGTGGATCTAGAGGGGAAAATATGCTTCAAAGCATGAAGATTCCATTTTGGGGCCTTCAAGGAGTTATCATTAATCACAGTTTTTTGTCTGATAACATCTGTCATTCTTGAGATTTCTAAAGCTTTCTTGAGATCCCTATAATGACAGTGTTGAGAAAGTTTAGCTCAAACTCCATACTCAACATACAATTGCAACTAAGCAATGAATTTATTGCAATCAAGATCTTTGGTTGCTGGTCATGATTCTTTAGATACAATTCCTATGCAAATAATAGCATCAATATCAAACCAAGTAATATATCTAGATATTTTTATGCAATATTTTATGTAAAGCCAGGTTAAATTTATTGATTTTTATCACCAGGAATTCTTATCCTGAGGTGTTAAATATACGTAGGAGGATGGCACTGATTGACTTTATACTCCCTAAAAGTTGCTATCATAATTAATATAGATTTATCTTTACGGTATATATAACACATATTTCAATATTAACTGAGCGACAATTGCACTATTACACGACAGATTCAAGGACCCAGCTCATATACAGGAAACCAAACATTGGAAATATCAAGAGTTTTTACTTACTTCTTTTACACAATTCAAATGAATTAATGTGGAAAGCATGTGTAACACAGATTAGGGTAGTGACTTTTAAAACACTGTATATCTAATAATTATGCAAGAAAAATGGATTTACATATATGGAGTCTGTACGCTCCTAGAAAGATTTGCAGATTTGGGTCAAGATGTCTGTTTTTAATAATTATTGATACTATAAGGGAGTTTGAATTATTAATAGTCTTAACACAGGGGTGTCAAACTGCCAGCCCGCCGGCCGGCCGCATCATCTGGAAGGTGCGCCCACCCCATTGTCGGCAATGACAAAACCGTCCCGATACGTTGTGTGACGTCACGAGTTTGACCTGTCTGTCTGAACATGTTTTAAAATTCTAAGAATGATAAATCTACTCTTTTCAGCTGTTACTATAGAATTGCTCCACAGCTGCTGTGTTTCTCACTGTTGCTCCTTGCCTTTTGACATGCAGTACTTCTTTGGATTTAATAGATAGAAATAAGATTTGATTAACTTCTGTTTATTTATATTCAGAAATTATTCTGTTTATTGGTCAGCTCGTATCTCTTAATGAGTGTTATATGTATGTCATGCTTGCTTGTAATTTAGGCAAACTATGAAGTCAGGGGAGGAAATACACAATTTCCCAAAGGGCAAATTAGCAATCCTCTCACGCTATGCACCTCCAGAGTTGCATAGTGGCCAAAATGAAGCAAGCTGAGTGTGGGAAGTAGATTCAGGGAGTTTGCATATATATAAATTTGGCAGCTTTATATGATAGAAAGCCAATTCACTACTATATACAGAGACATGTCCAAGGGCCAGAGTTATAAAGAGGTGGTCTATAGATTTATTTGACAAAGACAAATATTGCATGATATCATCAAATTGAAAATATCATTAGCTTTCCAGTTTATTAACTATATTCTGTTAGGTGGCACGCACCGGTGTATAAGAGCCAGTTTGGTCTAGTGATTAAGGCACCACTTTAGAAAGTCAGAGGGCAGAAATTAAAGTCCAATCTTAACCATGAAAACCAGCTGGGTGACTTTGGGCCAGTCACACACTTTCAACCCAACTCCCCTCACAAGGTTGTTATTGTGGGAATGTAGTGGAAGCAGGTTGTTGGATATGTTCACCACCTTGTGTTATTTGTAAAATAATAAAGGGATACAAATCAATACAATAACATAGTGAACTGTTTAGAATAGCATCAGAATACCCACCATGCATTGTGTTAAAATGGCTAATTATAATTAGAGGCGATAAATCTCAATTTTGCTTTATGTTAAAATACATTTATTTCTAAGAAGCTGTGTCCATCTTAATGTCAGAGAACACCAGGGAATTTCAACTATAAAAGTTTTGAAAACAGAGCACACATGTTCTTCCCATTCATAGGAGCAGACACGCACACTTACAGAATAGCAGATAGTTTTAGTTCTAAGGTTACCTGCTACAAAATAAAGGGACAATTTGAATCAATCCATTCAGAAAGTTCGTCAACCAGACAACTAGAGGCAACAAAAAAAAAATAATAATTTGGAATTCTGCTGGGCGCAAATAAACGTTAGGTAACTTGACGGCTTGTACGAAATACAGTAGTCATTTCTGTGAATCTAGAAGTTTAAATCTTGTTGACACCATTTGTAAAAAGAGAAGCAACATTTGTGTGGTAAATACTGATGAAGCTCTTAATGGAGCTGCTACCATAAGCACGATTTGTACTGTTTACTGTTTTTTTAAGTGATCACCCGTGTTGCCGTCTGGGTCTTTTCTAAAGGCAAGAAAGAGACTACGATCACTGGACTAAAGGCAGCTGCTCTTTTCTTCTGCCCCCAGTGGTTCCTAGTTCAAGTGGAAGCAGGTGTGTTCATCTCCATTCAAATGCAAACATTTTCAGTGCCTGCTAACCCAAACCACAGTACACAGAATCTCTGGAAGATTTGGTTTAAAGTATTTTGTGTAATAGAACAAGAGGAAATTATAAAAAGGCTGATTATTTTGTACTGTAGCTCATGGGCAGGTATGATCTGGGTGTGGGTTCAGTAAGGAGGTGAACTGCAGTGGCAAGGCCATGTCGGCATGTAATATGCATGCCCTCCAGCCCGTACCCTATCTATCTTTTAAAACAATTAGTGCACGAAAGAGAAAAAATGGAGAGGAAAGGAAAATTACACTTTGAACGAGGTAGCGAGTTTGCTTGCTATTTGGATAGGAGAGATGGAAAGCCTCTCAGATTTGTTGATGGATGTGAATCAATGCATTTATTACTCGGAAAGCCCACCCCTAACAGGGAAAGCGAATTACAACTATACTCTACCCATATGTTTTTAATTCAGGTGAAGCATGCAGTCCTTAATAGTTTTGCCCATGCTATGAAATAGTCAAAGCAGCAATTGTTGATTTGGCCCGGCCTGATGTCCTAGCTAGATTGATGGAATGGAAGTCTTTCTTCCATTACATTTTCCTATTTTTCTCTTAAAGTGATTACAATTTGCCTGTACAGCTTTTAATTTTGATTTGTAGGTCAGCTTGGGAAAAAGTGATACGAGGAGAAAGATTTTAATCCCTTCCTGTCCAATGCCTCCCTCTGATTGGCTGTCTCTTTAAGCCAGAGTAAGATGGAAGAATGATATCTGACTAACGAGCATAATTTTCTAATTTTCAGCTCACAAAAGAAAACCTAAAATAAACTGACTTTGTCCTAAAATTCCTGCTAAGCTGAATTAAAATACGTTTTCCTTTTAATGCGTATCCTGTATCTGGATAGTGTCAACATATATGGGTACATCCCAAACTCCTTTCTTTTCCCTACTTCTCCATAGCAAAAGTTTCTTCTTTTTAATAAACATTCCCAGAAGTCAGCACTCCTATACTGTGGCTTAAAAAAAACCAACCTTCAATCAGCGGAGAACCACCACAGTTATCCCTTGGGAAATTTTGTTCTGTAACCTTTGCATTTGTAAAGCATACCAAGATTACTTCTCCAATACTTCTATTGGAAAAGAGATCCATCTTGCTTCAGTCTTTTTATTCTTGTGGAAGAATATTCCCTAAGTTAATATAATCATATTGTGTGATTATATTTATTTCCCAAATAATTCATGGTTCATATATATAAGTTTCATCTCTCTAATAATACTTGGGAGGAAGAAAAAAATCCCTCCATGTTCTTCATGCTACATAATCTAATTTTCTAAACTTGTGAGGTTCTTCACGTTTATTCTTACTGGGTGATCTATTAATGGCTTCTGGATGCAACATTATAGTAATTGCTGCTTTAGTATGCAGCCAACTTGTTTGTTTTATTTGTTGAAGATATCCCTACATAATCAAATTTTGCAGCTGTTAAAGGATTAAAGCCATTTTATTTCATAAAGCTCGGAATAACACCAATATTAATTGAAGGGCATTTTTAAATATTTTTATAGGTTTTAGGGTGTGTGTGTATGTATGGTAAATATCTTTCATTTTCAGGGATATTTTGCCATTTTTATAAAACAAAATAATACTTATATGCCCATAACTACCTACATGATTTTTCCTTTTACATTTGACTACAAATGTAACCCCTATGCATTTTTATCATTATGACTGTACAAAATTATTCTCTTACCTATACCAGATTTCCACAATTCAGGGTTTCAGCCTATTTATGATGATCACATGACCTCAGATGATATCAGCATGAGTTTTTGCACTGGTTTCTTAGATACACTAAACTGGAGCAGTGGGCTAAAAAAAGGTAAAGGTAAAGGTTCCCCCGCACATGCGTGCTAGTCGTTTCCGACTCTAGGGGCCGGTGCTCATCTCCGTTTCAAAGCCGAAGAGCCAGCGCTTGTCTGAGGACGTCTAATGCCTCCTTAAGTAACACCAGCTGCCTGCAATTAGTGCAGGTTCGCATCCCACCAGGCTCAAGGTTGACTCAGCCTTCCATCCTTCCGAGGTAGGTAAAATGAGGACCCAGATTGTTGGGGGCAATAAGCTGACTTTGTAATAATGCCGCTTGGGGGGTGTGTGTGTGAAAGCCCTAATAAGCAGGCATATACATAGAATGAAGGCTACTGCTAAGTTTGTAAGCCGCCCTGAGTCTTCGGAGAAGGGCGGGATATAAATGGAATTTTTTTAAAAAATTAAGACTTTTAAGCTGCAAATCCTAACATGTGACAGTGTCTTTCCTGAGGACATCTAAAAATATGTGTGGGACAGGTTGATAAAATTGCTACAAAATTAATACAACCTACTAATTTATAGGTTACGACCTATTTGAGATACTCTAGAAGTCTGAAAAATACAGCATATTCTCAACTGACTCCTAAGAAAATAAAGTTTGGACTTTGTAAATTTTCTGTTTCATTGTTATTTTGGTTATTTTTTTAGTCAGTGTAAAATTTTAATTTCAGATTATTGAATTTCATAAAAGTATATTGTAAATTGTTAATGAGCCATTCTAGATGAAAATATGTGGTTAATACATTTTCTCTTTTGTATCTATGCCATTGTATCTAAAACATTTTAAAATTTTCAAGGCAGAACTTTAAAACATAAGCAGTTCCAATTTTTATTATAATTTAATCATAATTTTCATTATACTTTATGTTGCTGATTGGTCTTTAATCACCAAGATAAACCAGTAGCATTGTATTTAGGTTAAATAAATTCCTAATCCAGGTCCTATCTATTTATTAGATTGCTTACTAAGGTTCTATTCCCTTTGCAAAATTCATTCCCATGATATACCTTAAAGACTTGGTTATCTTTATTATGAATTTCTGAAAATTCTGCAAGATTCACTATTCCAATATAAAACATAATTTGGTTCACATGTTGTGGGAATTCACTGGAAAGACTGGATTTTTTTCACAGTAATTAATACAAATTCTTATCATGCAGTATGGGTGTGTATCCAAAGTAAAACTGAATAATGAACACCTATTGACATGAATATTGGTGTATACAGGGCTTTTTTTTTCATAGAATGCCCAGAACGGAGTTCCGGCACCTTTTTCGGATGCAACCTTGTAGGGTAGGCAAGGCGGGTTGTATGACGTGTGTGAGTTCTGGCACCTTTTTTTTTTTACAAAAATAGCACTGGGTGTATATATTATGAGACACATCCAGAATGATTTATCTTTCTATTCTATCTTGTCCTCAGAAAACTCAGAGTTGGTCCTTTCTATAATTTCATAGATCTCCCAGGTGGGTAAAGTTAAATGAGAGAGGTTTACTCAAGATCACCTGAGGGGATTTGAATGCTAATATTAAGTGATAAATTGTCACTACTAGGCCTCAGATCATTTTGGTAGTCTGACTAGCAGTAGATGTTTCATGTTCCCAAGAAGGTCCTTTGATGTCCAGTTATCAGTCATAGCATCAAGTTCCTGTCTGATGACAGCCCCAAAATTGTCAAGGATACTGTCTGAGATGCTCTGTAAGCAAAAGTATAGACATCTACAAGGAAAATCCTTGTAGACTGAGTTGATTCTTGCTAAGACTCTTCATGTCCAACAAATAGATATGTGTGGACAGGGACACTGATCCAAAAAAAATAAGCATTGTTTAATTGGACTCTCTTCTGATCTTAGTAGTCAACCATTTTAACAAATGAAAGCCATTATTTGAAGAAAGACTATTCCTTAATGTTTTCTGTGTTAGATCCCTGACAGATCAGTGAAATTTGTTAAATTGAATGTATCACTTTTTTGATTGTAACCAATCTCTACTTTTGATGTGGCATCGCAGTGCTTCCTGAAGGACTTGATTCATTGACCTCATGCTGACCAAATGGCATTCAGCTTCCGTTACCCCCAAAAGCTCTCCCACATAACCTTGTTTATTCAAGAGGCAAGAATTGGTGAGAAGCGGATTCGGCTTTGTAATTCCATTGAGTCATGTGGAGTTAGCTTCTAGCTGATTTCTGATTTTCTGGGTAGACCCAGGTGGGACATTCTCCTTGAGGGGAAAAACAACAGCTTTCATTTGCTTTTAATTTAATATAAAAATGGTGGAAAGTGCTTAAAAATAACCAGCAAAGCAAGCAGCAGCAGAAGTAGAAGAAAGAAGAATCTTCCTACAAACATCTAAACTGGTCAAAAGAACATTTTTCAACCAATTTTTCTGCAATGAATGTGTGCTGAGAGCGAAGACTTGATCCAAGGAGTTAGAATTGATTTGAAATCCTATGTGATTGTTGCCTTGTCTTGTTTTGCTTGTATTTCCCCCTTTCCCAATAAACTATTTTACATCTGCAGCCTGGTCTTCGTCAACTTTAGAATAGAATTCATTAGAGTATATCCCATTTGCAAAACTGAACACTTATATAGCTACACTGTTTCAGGATTGGCATTCACATTTAAGTTCTATAATTCTGGGCAGTAAGCAGGAGGATCCCTATCACATTTCTTTGTACTTCCTAGGACTGAGATGAAGACAGCAGTGTTGAGCAGATGACTAAGAACTCCTTAACTCTGACAGCCTAGGGAACATCTGCTGTAGCTTTTACTGGGGGAAGATTGTCTTCCATAGACGTTTTTAAACAAGCCCTTCTCTGGTTTTGTAACATTTACATATAAGCAAATTACGTTACTATTGGAGAAAACAATGGCTGTGTTAGCAGCAGTATGTTTTTCTCCTTTCCCAAATGCAAATGTTTCATATATAAAAGCAAAAATACACAATTAGTCTTATATAGCCAGATAATCAGAGATGAGACTGTGGGATATGCTGATATGAAAATGTATTGAGGCGGGAAATTGATTTGCTCAGACAATAGAGCAAGAAAGGCAACTAGAGAAAATGTTTTGGCCCAATATATAACCCTTTCTAATTTTGTAATTTTTTTAAAATGCATTATCAAAGCTTTGAGAAACCTTAAACATATAACAAACTTGCACAAACAAATTACACAGAAGCAACAGCTTGAATATAATATTTTTATAATCTTAAGGGGAGAGATGGCATTTCCAACATCCATTTTCAATATATCTGTTCAAGGGATGCATTAGAAATTGTTTTAAAAATTTTCCTTTTCCCTGCAAAAAACATTGTTACTTTGTGGAGAAGATGTAACACATTGAACAGTCTTCTGTTACAAATAACCCAACAAGAGCTGGTGTATAGTCAAGTTACAAGTTGATGTGTAGTAAAATTCTGATAAAAGTGAAAGGAAACAACACCTTTTCTAAGTTGCACTGTTGGGGGCTTAGACATTTTTCAGAGGATAATTAGTGAACATAAATCATAGATTTGTGCATTCTTCAAAAATGAAATAGTACTTCCAATACTGTAAAGCACAGTACCTGCCTATGACTCATTAAGGCAATGATATTTTTTATTAAGTTTCTGTTTATGCCTAAAAAAGTGCACCTGCATCAAGGAAACTGTTTTGAAGCAAGAATACCATTTTCCCACGCTTACATACAGCCATACAGACATGGCTGCTTTAATAAATAGTGGAGAGGTACTGAAATTGCATAAAATGTGAAGCACTTTTTCTAATTGTTTTGTGTGCAATTCTAATGAAGGCTGCTTGTTTATTATGAAAATTCACTTCACGTAGAGATTGTTAGCAGGAACAACTTACAGTATTTAATTCCTAGCCTGTGTTATATGCAAAGGGACCCACACTCGGTGTTCAGAGAAAGATTTGTTTACACAAGGTCAACTCTATCCTCTTACACAGGTTAATGATGTAGGCTAATGAAAATTTTGCCCTGTAAACCGCCCTGAGTCCTTCGGGAATAGGGCGGTATATAAAACTAAATAAATAAATAAAACCAACTTAATTTGGTCTTAGTTTACCAAGTTGAGTTCAAAAATTCATTGAACCATGAAGACCTCAGCATGTTTTGGGCCAGTCACTATTTATAGTGTAAATGACTTGATCTCGTGCTGGTAAAAATTAGACAATTCCCCTCCCCCTCCAAAAAAAAAAAACACTTTAGGAACTAGAGAAAAAATATAACTATAATGAAGATGAAGAAGCATGGCTTACATTTATGTAATGTAATAGACTAGTTAGCGAACGTGCCATGAAGTTTAGTTCAGAATATTTATAATGGAATCACTGAAAAAAATGAGCCCGTTTTAAAATTCAGCTGGTGATGGATTAAGATTTCTATGGCCTTCTGCCAATGGGGGATTTAAATCTAAAATAAAAGTTAAGAAAAAGTATGTGTTACAAAAAAACCATCAATCACCAAAAGCCTATTTATGAGCATGCCTTAAAGATGAGAAAGCAAGCAGGCTTCTGATAAGTTATGGCTTGGGAATGTGCAAAGACACAGCAATCAAGGATAACCAAGAGTTGTAGTCCAATCCACGGCACACTAGATACGACACAAAAGGAATGCTGGAGCAGTTTAAGAAATCCAAATTTAATTAAAAACAACTCTGTAAATATAGGTTATACTGTAAAGATCTTGGACTCTCAACAATCCTTCCCGATCCCAGCTTTTAGATTAGAATACATTCTTTGTCTTAATCCAAGATGATTAATGCTTTCCTTTATAAATGATGAAATATTGTTGTAAACTTGTATCATATGTTGTTTATAGTGTTTAGTGCTTAGACATATTCCATGTGCTTTGCAGAATGAACAAGGGTTCTCCCACTCAGAAATAGAAATGCAGATGGAAAAGAGCGTGCCTCTTTTGACCTTTTCGTTCATTTGGCTATAATTGTGCTTGTCTGAACACTAAATCGCAAACTAGCCAATTCCATTAAGCCACATGTCCTGCAATACAGTATGATTTAGTTCACTGTGTCATGTGAACCAGTTAACCCTAGGTAACAATGCCTTGTGAATGTGGCAACCAAGTAGAGCTTAGTACTAAGAACAATGTCAGAATCATCTGCTTTTCCATGAGCAAGACTTAAGTAGATCTAAATCTCCCACTACAGATAGTCATCAACCTACAACCACAATTGGCCTCCAAATTTCTGTTGCAAAGTGAGACACTTGTTAAGTGAATTTTGCCCCATTTTACCACCTTTCTTGCCACCATTGTTAAATGAATCATTGTTAAGTCGGTAACCTAGTTGTTAAGTGAATCTGGCCTCCCCATTGACTTTGCCTGTCAGGAGGTCGCAAAAGGTGATCACATGACCCTGGGACAGTGCAATCATCATAAATATGAGTCAGCTGCTAAGTGTCTTAATTCTGATCATGTGACCAGGATGCTGCTGCAATGGTCATGTGAAAAATGGTCATAAGTCACTTTTTTCAGTGCTGTCGTAACTTCAGTCACTAAACCAACTGTTGCAAGTTGAGAACTACTTGTGTTCCAATTTTTAAAGTGCTTTCAAATTGAAAGATTCTTTCCAAGGGCTTTCCCAAGTCATACAAATCCATCGCTTGATTATGGATTACAGATCATAACGGAAACAAGGAAATTGGATGGCTGAAGATCTGCAGGAATAAAATAAAACCTGGCAGTTCAGAATGGCTTTAAATTTATTTATTTATTTATTTATTTAAATTTTTATACCGCCCTTCTCCCGAAGGACTCAGGGCGGTGAACAGGGCATATCTTAAAACTACAAAAGTACAAAAGTTAAAAAAGAATTAAATTATTGCCCACAATAAAAACAATAATATATATATATATATAAATATTAAAACCCTAAGTGATTCCCCATCAGGCCAGGCCAGCTTGTTCAAATAAATGGGTCTTTAACCCGCGCCGGAAGGAGCGGAGATCCGGTGCCATCCGGAGCTCAACCGGCAGCTGGTTCCACAAAGCCGGAGCGCCCACAGAGAAGGCCCTCCCCCTGGGGGCCACCAGCCGACATTCTCTGACTGGAGGCACCCTGAGGAGGCCCTCTCTGTGGGAACGCACGGGGCGGAGGGGAGTTGACGCCGGCAGCAGGTGGTCCCCGAGGTATTCCGGACCCATGCCATGTAAGGACTTAAAAACCATCACTAAGACCTTGAACCTCACCCGGAAGACAACTGGTAACCAATGCAGCTCGCGGAGCAAAGGTGTAACATGGGAGTACCGGGAAACTCCCAAGACAACTCTCGCGGCCACATTCTGTACCAGTTGGAGCCTCCGAGTGGTCTTCAAGGGAAGCCCCATGTAGAGAGCATTGCAATAGTCAAGACGAGAGGTCACGAGCGCATGAGTGACCGTACACAGGGCATCCCGGTCTAGGTAGGGCTGCAACTGCCGCACCAGGCGAACCTGTGCGAAAGCCCCCCTGGTCACGGCTACTACATGATCTTCTAAGGTAAGCCGTGCATCCAGGAGGACTCCCAAGTTGCGAGCCCTATCTACAGGGGGTAAAGACTCACCCCCCATAGAAAGTGAAGGAACGTTTTGAATGTCCCGGGATGCCGGAATGTACAGCCACTCAGTCTTGTCAGGGTTGAGTTGAAGTCTGTTCCTCCCCATCCAGACCCGAACCGCCTCCAGGCAACGGGACATCACAGCGAGGGCATCACTGGGGTGGTTTGGGGTCGAAATGAAAGGTTGGGTATCATCAGCATATTGATGATACCCAACTCCAAAACCACGAATGATCTCACCCAGCGGTTTCATGTAGATGTTGAACAGGAGAGGCGAGAGAACCGAACCCTGAGGAACTCCACAAACGAGAGACCTAGGGGCCGATCTCTGCCCCCCTGCCAACACCGACTGCGAACGTCCCAGGAGATAGGAGGAGAACCACCGAAGAACTGTGCCTCCCACTCCCAATCCCCTGAGACGCCGCAGCAGGATACCATGGTCGATGGTATCGAAAGCCGCCGAGAGGTCTAATAGGACCAGGACAGAGGAATATCCCCTATCACAGGCCCTCCAGAGATCATTCACCAGAGCGACCAATGCCGTCTCCGTGCTGTACCCGGGCCTGAAACCCGATTGGTACGGGTCCAGATAATCCGCTTCATCCAGGACCAGAGGGAGCTGATGCGCCACCACACTCTCAACAACCTTCGCAAGAAAGCGAAGGTTGGAGACTGGACGAAAGTTGTTCAAGACAGCTGGGTCCAAGGCAGGCTTCTTGAGGAGAGGTCTCACCACCGCCTCCTTCAAGACGGTGGGGAAATTACCCTCACTCAAAGAAGCAGATATCACCGCCTGGAACCAGCCTCGTGTCCTCTCCCTGGCTGCATAAACCAGCCAGGAAGGGCACGGATCCAATAAACATGTGGTGGAGCTCAACCTCCCCATAATCCTGTCCACTTCATCAGGGGTCACAGAATCAAACTCCTCCCAGATAACATTGACAAGACCGCCCGTGTCCTGATCGTCAGACTCTGCCCAGCTGGAGTCCAAACCGGTCCGAATCCGAGCGATTTTATCCGACAGATGTTGACCAAACTCCTCGGCACGACCCTGCAAGGGATCCTCCCTCACCTCCTGATTAAGGAGGGAGCGAGTCACCCTAAACAGGGCGGCCGGGCGATTATCTGCGGACGCGATGAGGGCAGAGAAGTAATTACACCTCGCCACCCTCATCGCTGCGAGATAAGACCTAATATAGGTTCTTAACCGCAACCGGTCGGATTCGGATCGGCTGGACCTCCAGCAGCTCTCTAGGCCCCGTTTCCGACGCTTCATCTCCCGGAGCTCCGCGGAGAACCATGGAGCTCGATGGGATCTGCACCGGGTCAGGGGCCGCAGGGGTACAACTCGGTCCAGTGCCTCAGTGGCTGCCCTTTCCCAGGCTTCCACTAAGGCATCTGCCGAGCTGTGAGCGACGGAGGCAGGTGGGGATCCCAGCGCTGCCTGGAACCCGAGAGGGTCCATTAAGCGTCTGGGGCGGTACCATCTAGTTGGTTCCGCATCCCCACGGTGGGGGGTGGCAAGACGGAAGACCAGCCGCAGGAGGTGATGATCGGTCCATGACAGGGGCATAATAAATGGAGAGCCCCCACCAAGATCATCCAACCACCGTCCAGATAAAAAAACCAAGTCAAGGGTGTGGCCTCCCTCATGAGTTGGTTCAGAAATTACCTGCGTCAGGTCCATGGCCGTCATGGAAGCCATGAACTCCCGGGCTAACTCAGATGACCCTCCCAGGGATGGTAGATTGAAGTCACCCAAAACTAGAAGTTTGGGGAACTCAATCACCAAACCGGAGAGGACATCGAGTAGCACGGGCAGGGCTGCCGCTGTGTGACTAGGCGAAACGTACACCAGCAGCAAGCCCAACTGCGCCCCCGAACCAAACCTCAAAAAGAGAGACTGACATAGAAAGGAGGCATGGATTGGGTAGACATCCTTGCTTTACAATCTAGCAACCATTCGGGATTGTTACAAATGGTTGTTATCTGGAGAATCGTTTGAAAACCTCTCCATATTGTTTTTATACGGGACAAGTAAAAATGGATATCATGCACCACGTCTTCTGCATCTCTTTTGGCTGTAATTTCCTCACACCTTATCTAGAACTATTAGGAATCACATTGGAGTAACACATGAAAGGGATGCGGTGGTTCAGTGGGTTAGGACGCTGAGCATGTTGATCAGAAGGTCGGCAGTTTGGCGGGTCGAATCCCGAGTGCCGCGTAACAGAGTGAGCACCTCTTACTCGTCCCAGCTTCTGCCAACCCAGCAGTTCGAAAGCACGTCAAAATGCAAGTAGAAAAATAGGGACCATTATGGTGGGAAGGTAACAGCGTTCCATGCGCCTTTGGCATCTAGTCATGCCAGCCACATGACCACGGAGATGTCCTCGGACAAGCGCTGGCTCTTTGGCTTTGAAACGGAGATGAGCACCGGCCCCTAGAGTCGGAAATGACTAGCACGCATGTGCGGGGGAACCTTTACCTTTTAACACATGAAAGGCCACCTTTCACACATGGCATTATACAGGAAGTCCTAATAAAACCAATGGGACATTGCTAAGTAAACACGAATCTCATGGTACTCTGTGTTTCTTAACCAATCAAATAGATTTTGTGGAACAGTGAAGTACTGCAAGTAGGCTCTATAGGGAAGGAAGATGCATATCGCTTGAGTCTATTACACTCATAGAAGAAGGAAAAGCCATGGTTTTTATATCTAAACCTTTATTAGAACAAATCTTAAGAATGGTTCAACAATAAGTAACAACAACGTGTGTTAAATATTAAGTTCTGCAAAGATATTTTCAACAATATGTTACTAAAATTTCTGCACAGCAGAAGCAAATAGATTTTAGAGTTCAGACGGCCATGTGCTCAAGTTAATTTGCTTTGGGCACAAAAAACAGTCTCTTAAAAAAATCACTTTTGAAGTGATCAGCTGGGAAAGAGAAAATGTCCTTCATTTGTTACCATGCAAATTATGAGTACACATTTAAAATGGTGATGTTACCCCTTATCACAGGTTGCATTAATGATTGTTTAAGGAAGTATTAAATATACATCTCAGAAACTAAGAAGCTATTAAGTTTCTCCTTTATTACCATGAAGTATAAATGTTAACATTTTACAAGGGGGATAATAGATTGTATCAAAAGTTAGAAAATTAAAACTCATCCTTTAAAATAACATCTTATCTTTAGATGGATTTTTAAAATGAAATAGTCTTTTAAGACCTGTTAACAAAGCAATAAATACACTAGTGTACTATATGTATCTCCTTGTTCCAGCTTCTTGTACTTTACAAAGCAGGACTCTAAATTATGGAATAATTGATGAAGTGATTCTGACTTAGCTTATTAGTGCATGGAAGTACAAGACATTGTATAACTGGCTCTAAAGATATATCTTGACTCCAGGGGCAATAATGAGCATTTCTAATTTTAATAAAGTCAGAATTTACCCTTAATTCCATGAATCTAGGCACAGTCAGTCAGAAGCAAGGGGATATGCTACCAAATCAATTCAGTTAAGCTTTGTATCTAGGATTGTAACACATTTTTCTGAGCAGAGTATGGAAACCAATCTACGGAAATAATTACAAATGTTAAGGTGTTACTCTAGTACTTTGTACTGTACAGACGTCCTTGAAAGTTAATCCTCTTTTAATTCGGTGGGATTTACTTTTAGGTAAACACATAAGGTGTACACTCTTAGATGTCTTATTGTCTTGTTAGACCTAAGAAATACTTTTTATAACTGCAATATTGTAACTTTTGTTAAGTAGTATTTATGCAACATGATTGACATTAACAGGGGATATAATTATCTTGATGAAAGCAAGGGTCTATGCAAAACTAAAGGGACATGCCCATGCTACCTGTGGTTAGGTAGCAGTGCTATCCAGTCACAACTCCACTGCTAGTGTAACATTTATTCCTGTAACTTCAGAATAATGATTACTAAATGGCTGTAGTGTTGCAAAATACTGTACTCTTCCAAGTTTCCATTCCTTGAAAAGATTCTTCTGTAGGAATGCTCAGCGAGACGGCCAAAAGAGCACTGCAACACAATTTGGCACCCATGTTTTCTACGCTTTGAGGGGGTCTCTGGGCTAATCATGAGGTGTGCATTTGAAGACAACCAGCAGAATGGTAATCTGAGCATGCACACGATTGCTGAGGGCGCAGCCCTACCCCATTTAAGCCGCAGGCTCGGAGCTGTTTTACAAAGCACCCCCCTCCGCATGGATTTCATCAGCTCTGAAAGCTGAAATATCTACAGGCACCACGCATACAAGGCCAAGCAAGAAAAATATTTCTTTTCCTCCCAGCATTCACATGGGAGCTTGTCTGTAGGACTGCCAACTTCACAGCTGATCCCTGTGGCTGTGTCTGGAGCAGCTGTTTCATGCTCCTTCAGATCTGTAAAAGGGGCAAGGTTCTTCCTAAGTTGGCTAATAAAGCAAAGAAATGGGCAGGGAGCACAAAGGACTGCGAACATCACTGCGGAAAAGCACAGGCCCTTTGAATAACTTGGAATGAGGAAGAGTCACCAAATGAGTTTCCAGCCTTTTGTGTAATTCCTAAATAAGGCTTTCCTTTCTTGCACATCTACCCATTTCCCTCACTTCATATCCTTTATATTTTCTTCTTTTGCTTGGAAGGGAGGGAGGGAGGGAGGGAATGTATTCTTTGTTTTCCATGTTCAACTATACAGACAGTCCTTGACTTATGATCATAATTGAGTCCAAAATTTCTGTTAAGCTAAGCCAGGGGTAGGCAACCTCGTCTCTTTTATGACTCATAGACTTCAACTCCCAGAGGGAGTTGAAGTCCATGAGTCATAAAAGAGACGAGGTTGCTTACCCCTGAGCTAGGCAGTTGTTAGGTGAGTTGTGTTCCATTTTATGACCTTCATGCTACAGTTAAGCGAATCACTACAGTTGTGAAGAGAATCACATGGTTGTTAAACAAAACTGGCTTCCCTCAGATTGACTTTGCTTGTTGGAAGTTGGCTAGGAAGGTTGCAAGTGGTCATCACATGGATGCCAGGACAGTGCAATCCTCAAAAATACATGCCAGTTGCCAAGCACCTGAATGTTGACCATGTGACTATGGGGACGCTGCAGTGATCTGATCATAGGTCACTTTTTTCCAGTGCTGTGGTAACTTCAAACAATCACTAAATGAATGGTGGTAAGTTGGGGACTACTTGTATACCTTAATTTACAGCCAATATTAATCAGTAAACATTTCGGGGTGGTTTTTTTTTAAAAAAATCTTGATCTGCTCTTTCTGTCCTGTGGCTTCTGGCAGGTATGTATACAGGTGCAGATATGGTTTTGTGACAATGGGATGGGAGAAGCCAGATTGGCTTCCCTTCGAATTGATGCTGCCCTGGATAGATTGGGGAAGAGTGGGGTGTGGATTTGGGCATTGCTCTGGAAGTTTTTCTTTCTTTATATTTTCTTTCTATCTAATCTACTACTCTTTTACAGGAAAGACTTTCTAAAATTAGGGTCATATAATATTTCTTAGCAGGGCAATAAATATTTCTTGTTAATTGTGGTGGATCAAATTTCTGCTCAGAAGATAAAACATCTGGCTGGAAAGTTGGCACACCTATTTCTGATCTCCTGGATTGAGGAAGTTGAATCCCCCAGAAAACAGGGTTATATGTGGGGTTGCAGCACAGGTTGAAGTGAAACTCAGCAGAGACTCAATATCCTGAATTATAAATCAAGCTGGCTAAAAACCAAGCTGAAAAACCTATCCCCCTAAATGTTACATTGCCCACTGCTTTGTTTTTTAGAGCAGATGGAGGTAGGGAAAATACAGGGTTTATAACACTTGCAACTACATAAAACAACCAAACTTGTACCAATACTTTCAAGTAAATCGAAATAGTTTTTGTTTATCTTTTTCAAGCAATAGTAGATTAATGGTTCAAATGGTGCTTGTAAACTTCAGAACATAAATTAGTTGATGCCAATAGCCAGTAAGGCACTTTGTATTGGAGCACACAGCTGTACAGGCTAGGAAAGTGACATAACTTGAAATGCAGTCAAGAGACATTTACATATTCTTTAACCATATATATACCGAAAAGGACATTTACAGGTTTTTTTTTCCCCTTGGAAACTCTTAACATTGTTTTGAAAAATCTGTTTACTCACCTAGAACAAAATTTTCAACATTAAAACATTTCATACCTCTTTTTTAAAACAAGAAAAATAAAACAAGAGCCAACATTTGAATATTCTTCCACTCCAAAACATCCAAGCCACAGGAATTAAAGAAAGAAATCAAGAGAGAGAGAGAGAGAGAGAGAGAGAGAAGAGGAAAAAAAATAAATCTCTCATGTTTCCTCTGTCCCTGGAATTTGAAAGATTGGTGTCACGACAAAATAGCTTTGGTATAAAACTCGCACAAGTAAAAGCTGACAACGTATTGCAGAAACAATGCACCAGACCCATCGCAAAATGGTGTGGTCAGGACACTTGACCTTCTCTAATGTCTCTTGCCTTGTATGTTATGCTTGTTGAGTATCTTCAGCAGAGATTTACTCATGTAATAAGGTCTTTTGGTAGAACCATCCTGACTTTCTAAATCTCTCACTAGGAGGAAGAAAGGCAGAGCAAAAATGAAACCAATCCAATGCTTCCATCTGCTGGCTCTTGTGCACAACAGCAAACGCCTGGCAATATATATATACATGGTATATGGTATATATACTACACATGGGATGTTTTGGCATTTATTATACTGTAAACACTGGCGCAATAATATAATCAGCCCTTTAGAATCAGATGGGCTAGATGCCGCACCAGTTCCATCAAGAAGAGCTTTGCCTTGCTCTTGACTTGAAGGAGTGCAGGATCCAAGCCTATTTTCAACGTTATCATCTCATCAAGAAATGATTTGTCTAGTATATTATGACTTCTCTAAAGCAAGGAAGTGCATTTGATCAAGCTTTAGCTTTATGTTAAAGCACTATATGCATAAAATGGACACGACAACAAACCGGCAGGGTTTGTCCTAAGGATTAAGAAACACATCAGTCAAAGTTCAAAGCTATTTGCCTTTCAAAAAATAAATTATTACTTAGTTTGCACATTAATGCTCATTCATTTCTGAGAAAGATATTCAGGAATTTTGCCTATCAGATGTACACTTTGCCATTGCTGAACATTTCAAATGGCAGCCAAATTTCAGTGCTATTGCTTAGCATTTTCACATTTATTTCAGTTGCTTAGTTAACAGAACGACTCTAGACTGTTTCTCTTAAGGGCATTTCTCCATTATATTTCTCACTGAGTTTACTTGCTCATGTACAACCTGCCAGCTGTGCTCACTCATATTAAATCACATGGTTTAACCATGGTTTATTAAATGAAAACTAGGCCAGAATAAAGACTGCACGTGAAAAAAAGGTAATCTTATGACTTCTTTGGCAATTTCTTATTTGTTTTTCCTCCTTTATGTGTTAGCTTCTTTGGACTGATTGCTAAGCCTCTGTTTTAATCAGTATGATAACAACAAACATTTTCCGGATGTCACTCCTGTTCTAATAATCATTAGAATCAGTTCTAATTATTTAGAAACTATCCAGTGTTATACCTAAGAATTCCTAAATACACCTAATGATATCTAATGGTTGCATTGTGACTTAAAAGTGAAAACGTGCTATTTTTCAAATGGATATCAATTTATCATAGTTGAGAACATTTAAACCTTAATCCTAAAGTTTAATATGAAAGGACATACTTAGCAATGATTGATTTTGCTTACTAGATACCCCATGATATTAACACTGTGTGGACAATGTGCTAGCTGGGTTTATTATATAGCCATAATCTAATATTTGAGCAGGCATTAGAATGGGAAAAGTTGTTTTTTTGATGATGAATTATATAGGATTCCATCTGAAACTTGTTCTTGGGTTATCCATGGATAAAAGTTGCCTTCTAGAGACACTCCCAGTGATGTCTGCTACCACTCAACTGCTCAGTGATTGCTGTAGTTAAGAGGCTCTATTCATCTCTTGATTTGTATATTTGCATGCAGGGAAACTAATTTTCTCTCATTTCTCTCAGAAGGGAAGGAAATGAAAGGACCATTCCATTGGGCTAGGCCAGGGGTAGGCAACCTCGGCTCTTTTATGACTCATGGACTTCAACTCCCAGAATTCCTGAGTCAGCATAGCTGACTCAGGAATTCTGGGAGTTGAAGTCCATGAGTCATAAAAGAGCCGAGGTTGCCTACCCCTGGGCTAGGCAGACTCTTTTGGAGGCTCCAGCTGAGAGAGGGGCAAATGATTCTAATCAGGTTCTAGTTCTTCCTGCGTCTCTCCTGTTGTTCCAGAGTACCTTCTAGAACAGTTTTTGCTGAAGTAGGTAGATTTAGCAAAATACTCCCTCCTCCAGTAAAGCTAACTGAATGCACCTCTGGATGAATTACACTTGTCTGGAGAAAAAAAATACATCTACTCACTGAAATGGACATTCAGCTGAATGTATATATATATATATATATATATATATATATATATAAAGGGGACGCGGTGGCTCAGTGGGTTAAGATGCTGAGCTTGTCGATCAGAAGGTCGGCAGTTTGGCGGGTCGAATCCCGAGTGCCGTGTAACAGAGTGAGCGCCTGTTACTCGTCCCAGCTTCTGCCAACCTAGCAGTTCGAAAGCATGTAAAAATGCAAGTAGAAAAATAGGGACCACTCCGGTGGGAAGGTAACAGCGTTCCGTGCGCCTTTGGCGTCCAGTCATGCCGGCCACATGACCACGGAGACGTCCTCGGATAAGCGCTGGCTCTTCGGCTTTGAAACGGAGATGAGCACCGGCCCCTAGAGTCGGAAACGACTAGCACGCATGTGCGGGGGAACCTTTACCTTTACTATATATATATATATATGTATGTATGTATGTATGTATGTATGTATGTATGTATTATATATATGTATGTATGTATGTATGTATGTATGTATAATTTATTCCAGACTGATAGATCTCACAGGTGTTTTGGAATACAAATGATGTATGCACATTTCTAAAAAACAACAACATTCTTATATGGAAATAAGTTGTTTCTTTTAACAGAATGGGTTTCCAGGAAACCCTCCTTTTTTGCAACAGAAGAGTTAAAAATGCTGAAACCCCACCACCGCCACCTAAGATTCTATATTAGTCCAATTAATATTGGTTAATCTCCCCAATTATCTTAAAACCAAGTCCAGCTTAATGTAGAAGTAGGGAGTTTGGTTCAATGAATTTTGGAGAATCCAGTTTTAGAATGGTAAGATTGGCTTTTGTGCAATAAGCTAGAGAAAAAGTAGAATGTAATTGTATTTTTGATTCCAGTTCTGAGTAAGAAAATTGCATTTTTCTTCGCAGGAATGTCTTCTATTTTATGATACAGAATACTAATTTTTGATATTTACTCATTAGGCCCTTTTCCATGAGATTCAAGACCAGTGTTTACTTCAGCTATAAGGAATATTCATTCATATTACATCTCTCTCACTTCTTTCCTCTCTGATTGAAAAATGATCACATAATAATAATAATAATAAGTTGGAAGGGACCTTGGAGGTCATCTAGTCCAACCCCCTGCTCAGACAGGAAACCCTATACCATTTCAGGCAAATGGCTGTCCAGTCTCTTCTTAAAATGTTCGTATAAATAATGCAAGAGGGACCTAAAAGGCAAAGAATCCTTAATTCTTTCTCTTTGTCAAGCAGAAGAAGGAGAAAAACTTATGATGAAAAGCGAATTATTTGAGTTTCAGATCAGATCAACCTTCTCTAAATTGGTGTTTTCCAAAGATACACTGAACAAAGGTTGAACTAGTGGGGAGGGCTGGAACAGACGTTAGGGAACACCAAACTTGTCTAACAAGGATTTCTTCCATAGGGGGTGGGTGGGAAACTAATATTGGATTTTATTTTATGGATATTTTTTCTAGAAAAAAAGTTTACATAACACATATAAATTCATGGCACTCTTAACCAGTAATACTAATAATATTTTGCAACTCATAAATATTGCATCTGGTGGCAAACAGAAGCTATTGTATGACTTACATTTTTAAAAAAAAAAGAATAGAAATCGGCATAACGTTCTTTTTTTTTTAAAAAAAATGAAAATATTTTAAGAAATTTTACCCTACGTTCTGTTCTGTATTTCTTTCTTTTTCTTTTTTTTAGATAAATCAGCAGGATCCCAATTTATCTCCATCTCAACTTTTAGGAGGCAACTGAATTAGTAATATGCCCTTCTTCACGGGGAACCATTAGTATATTTTAGTCACAGTTTAAGTAGCTGTCAATCAGCTTGTGCAGTAAAAATACAGCCATAGCACCATCATTACAAATTTAGGACCACCTGCTGGTTAGCAATAATCTTGATATGTTTATGGCTAATTAGGATACATTGTAGTGCTTTGAAAAATTGCCTGAATATCCTTTACAAATATACACCTATAAAAAAAGTTATCAAAATGGCTGTCATTTTAGACAGCAAAATCTCAGGTTAGAAAAGTTATGAAAACACTAAGAGCTAAAGATTAAAAAAAAGAAGCTTCACATTTACACGTTTCCCATAGGCACTCTATAAAAACTATGATGTGATCTTATTTCACAGCGGTTAAAAGACATCTTGAAAATGTTGCCCATTTGCTTATTTTTAGATAGTACAAAGCAACACAAATGATTTATTAACCAGAAGCGTCATACTTAAAAAGTCTTTTGTCTAAATTATATCCATCCTCCTCTTAAATTGTTTATTTTTTTTCCTCTTCCTTAAAACTAACACTGTTGCAATTTTGAGCATCATCCCATTAACTTTTTGGGATTCAGTTCCTTCTTCCCCAAAATCCGATGCAGACTAGCTGACATGTAGTAAGGTTTTGCTGTAGATCCATTATTCCTTTCCAAGTCTTCACCTGGGTAGAAAGTGATCAAAAAGAGCCAAAGCAAAAAGCAGACATGCAGTCAAACAAAAACAAACGAGAGATTCAGAAGAAAGAGAGGAAAAGAATAATTAGAATTCCTGTAATGGTAGAGTTGAATTTCAGTGTGATGCTATTGTAGACTATCACAAAAGCATTCATAAACACAATTTCAGATCAATACCACTAGGTCATAACTAAGATGCATTAAGCCATGCTGTGATCCATATTTTTTGCCCATGCAACAGGTTAACTTGAAGTTAAATAATTAACATATGCTTGGTAATGAAGCACAGAACCTACCAATACTGTATTCCACAGTAGTCTTGGGCAAGGATGGTTGGGCAGAGGGGAGAGCGTAATAGTAAGTCAACTGCAATTATAAGATGACATGTTGACAGTTGAATGATTCTTTTGGAATAAAATAGATTCTGGTGACATAGAAAACTAGAAGATTAGGACTACAGTTCCCATGCAACTATCAGTCACATAAAGGTCAAGTTTGCAAGTGGTTGATTCACAACCAAAAGATGGAGAGAGAGGAAGATGGGGACATAATTATTTATTGCACGCTGGATCATTTTTCTAGAATTCTGTCTTTAGTGCTTTCTCAGTAGCAAGTGGGATTTCCACGATTAGGTTGTGCAAAGACATTTTTAATCTTTATAATTGCATAAGGGTGGCTCAACTTATTTGCCTACAGAGCGCAGTGGGAGCAGTTACTAATTGATGCTCCCTTGTGAAATAGATTCCAGCTCTTTTAAAGTCAACCTAGTTACTTTAAATTCAACCAACACAGCTGTCATGATTAAAACAGCAAGGATGTTATTAGCAAGAAAGCATAACACTCATCTACTGCAATGCTGCTGGACCAGATGAAGCTATCAAATACTTAGCAGTTAGTAATTATTATGGAGCACTTTCTCAAAAAAGCCACGATGGTAGTTAGCAATAGTAAGAGTTCACTAGCTGACTAATGAAATCACATCTGACATGTGATTGCCCATGCAATAAAAATTTCAGTTGAGTAAACTGTGCAAAAGAAGCAAGAAACAGATCCCTCCAACGTATTCATGAATTCTGTTAGGAAGTTGAATTACCAGTCCTTTATCTGAGCATGACTGAAAGAGGAAATAAATCACAAAAGGCCAACTACTTACAAAAACAGAGGAAAAGTGTGTCAACACACATTGCATAGACACTGAAGAATCCATGTGCAACCAGATAAGACCCGATAATGACAGTCTGGAAAAGAAGAAAACCATGTTAAATTTACATTATCGTGATAGTTTTTCTAAAGGTATCCCTGACTCTAAAGTTAGAAAGTAACAGTGATTCCCCAGTCCCACCCCACCAACAGATTTTCTAGAACTGGTGCAGTGGACAAGGCTATTAATAGCAAAGTACAGTGTTATTAATAGCTTTCTGAATGGGATACAGTAGTTTCAGGTTACATCTTCCTTTAATGTTACACTACCCCAGGGGTCTTCAAACTTGGCCCTTTTACGACTTGTGGACTTCAGGTCCCAGAATTCCTCAGCCAGGATGCCTGGCTGAGGAATTCTGGGAGTTGAAGTCCACAAGTCATAAAAGGGCCAAGTTTGAAGACCCCTGCACTAACCCACTGAGAACTACGCTGGCAATCCATCGCTTCTTCTCTCTTGCCAAACCTTTCTTTAAAGGCACAGTACATAGTTGGAGGCTTCCTTCCTTTTTTAAAAAATCCAAAGAGAAGTGCAGAAGAGCAAGGCAGATAGAAGAAAGCAAAGAATCACCTCCATATGTTTTGGGTTCCAACATCCATCAACCCTACCCAATACGAAAGTAGAAAGGAAATCTCTAAGATGTAATTCAAACTATCTGGAGAAGACCATGCTACCTGCTTAAAATATGAATTGGGATCCAAGTATCAATCTCAAGTCAAATATGATTCACACACACACACACACCGCCCAGTGCCTGCAATTCTTATTGCCACAATGTGAATCAGAGCTATCCTGTGGAGATTGAGCTAGTACTGCAGCTACAGACACTTTTCCCAGAGTGTATCTGAGCAGCAGTGAGCAAAGATTTTTAAATAAATCAGAATCAAAACAAATCAAGGTGTGGGATTGCTTGTTTTTGTCTGAGGTGTGTGTGAAGAGGCATGATCCAATTGAGAATCAGTCCCATGATCTTTCCATGCCAAAAGCCAGCCTCATGCTTGGACCTTTAATTCTTCATTTGAACTTACCAAGAGGGGGACCCAATAATAATTCAAGGAAGGTGCTTCTTGTGCAAATACTGGTATCCTGTGTGTGAAGAAAAAGAAGGCCAGGACACCTGCAGGGAAAACACGTACACGCAGCATTAACTACAATGTGACTTAGTTGGATTTCAAAGCTCTCAGGTTTTGAAACAATATAGTTTGCAATAGATAATTCCACGTCTGGGAATATACACAAATGTACAAATGATTTATTTATAAAAGAGCCGTAATGTTGCAGTTGTTAGGATGCAGTATTGCAAACTAATTCTGCTGACTGCCAGCAGTTCGAATCTCACCAGCTCAAGGTTGACTCAGCCTTCCATCCTTCCCAGGTCAGTAAAAAGAGGACCCAGATTGTTGGGGGCCATAGGATGACTCTGTATCCACTTAGAGAGGGCTGTAAAGCACTCTGAAGCGGTATATAAATCTAAGTGCTATGGCTATTCAACTGTTTACCTCCAAGCCATTTAGGCATCTCCATTTAAACATACATGCATTTTCAGAAACAGCGCCCTCGAGAGTTTTGTAACATAATTTTCCAAACAATAAATCCTTACATTAATTACTCTTGGTATTTGTAATGGTCTAAAAATTGGCATTCCAATTAATTATCTGTGAATAACTCATGCAACCAGAAGATTTTAATCTATTTTATCATTCCTTCAGTCTCTTTTAATAACATGTGCAGTTAGCAAAAGGGAAAGGAAACCCAAACGTGATTTTTAAAAAGCTTATCTAGTTTATTTCTTGGAGAATCGTTTAACTATTTGCCATTAATCTTACTCAGTATGTTTAGTGATAAATTGAGATACTAATTTAGAATAACATCTATGCTAAGGAGGAAGGAGAAAGTATGTAAATTAATTAGCCCCAGAAATTTATTCTTAAGCACAAGGAAAGCATGAAGCAATTTCACTGTTAAATGCTTTCATTTCAGACAAATCTCATTTTTTTTCCAGTTATAAAATAATGTGCACAAGATACATTATGCCCTTTCTTTTAATTCAGAACAGGGACGCGGTGGCTCAGTGGGTTAGGACGCTGAGCTTGTCGATCTGAAGGTCGGCAGTTTGACGGGTCGAATCCCGAGTGCCGCGTAACAGAGTGAGCGCCTGTTACTCATCCCAGCTTCTGCCAACCTAGCAGTTTGAAAGAATGTGAAAATGCAAGTAGAAAAATAGGGACCACTATGGTGGGACGGTAACAGCGTTCCGTGCGCCTTTGGCATCTAGTCATGCCGGCCACATGACCATGGAGACGTCCTCGGACAAACGCTGGCTCTTCGGCTTTGAAACGGAGATGAGCACCGGCCCCTAGAGTCGGAAACGACTAGCACGCATGTGCGGGGGAACCTTTACCTTTTTACCTTTAATTCAGAACACTTATCTTTTGATCTGCTGTTGGAGAATATTAATATTATGATCACAACAGAGCCCAAGATTTATGTTGCTAAAAGTGACAGTTGTTATGTGAATTTTGCCCCATTTTTCAACCTTTCTTGCTACAATTGTTAAATGAATCACTGCAGTTGTTAAGTTAGTAATACGGTTGTTAAGTGAATCTGGCTTCCCTATTGACTTTGCTTGTCAGAAAATCACAAAAGGTGATCACGTGACCCCAGGACAGTGCGACCGTCATAAATATGAGTCAGTTGCCAAGTGTCTTAACTTTGATCACGTGACCATGTGGATGCTGCAATGGTTGTAAGTATGAAAAATGGTCATAAGTCACTTTTCTCAGTGCCACTGTAACTTTGAACGGTCACTGAGCGAACTGTCAGGGACTACCTGTA
Source organism: Vipera berus (assembly GCF_964194415.1). Taxonomy (NCBI): domain Eukaryota; kingdom Metazoa; phylum Chordata; class Lepidosauria; order Squamata; family Viperidae; genus Vipera; species Vipera berus. Next base: position 74,598,658 of record NC_138204.1, read on the forward strand.
TTAGTCCTTTGCCATGATTAGATGTCTTCCTAGCTAATATCAGCCTCATTCCATGCGAAAACCTCTGCAAGGATGGTCCACCCTATCCTTGCACAATTGGGGTCAATTGAGGGCATAAGCAGTGGTGAGATTCAAATATGTGAACAACCGGTTCTCTGTGTGGATGCCACTTCCGGAAGTCAATTCTGGGCCTGGGCAACACAAAATTAGCTACCAGTTCTGCCAAAGTGGTGCGAACTGGTTGAATCCCACCACTGGCCGTAAGATGAACACTACCTGCCAGGGGCTTTATATCAACAGTCAGCTCAACACGATGCAATGGCCTTAACAAAACTGAAAACAATGAACGAGAGTAAATTGATTAGAACTAATGTTGTAGCAATATATTAATCAGTGTTCAACTAGAGGGGATAATACATGTATCATGTCTTCTTTTTATGCACCTTTTTAATGTTTGGATTATTTTGTGTCTTTTTTCCTTTCTAATTTTTTTTTTGAGTTCTATATTTTGTATTTTAACTTTGTTTTGAAATGTGTGTGTGTGTGTGTGTGTGTGTGTGTGTGTGTGAATTAATTGACTCACCCACAGCTCCAGCAACGAGGATTTTACCCAGGAATAATAAGAAGTCTGTTACTTTATCCAGGACTGCAACCCTGTGCAACAGAAAAAAACAAAACCTGATATTAAGTTGTTTTTCACCCCAAAGGCAGTATGGATCTGTTTCTAACTGCTGTACTAAGGTTACTTTCATAACTACATAACATACTATTTCTATGTACCCAAAGGATCTCATTTTAGAGAAAGATTTAAAACCGACATTAATTTCCTCAGAAAAGCAAAGTTTAGTATTTTAAATTATTTGGGGGGAGAAAGCAGATATTCCTTTATTTGCCAACTGCCAGTTATATAAAAATATGTACATCAAAACTAATGTCCAAATTAACATACTATACAAGCATTCTAATGAAAGTATTGATAATTTTATTGGGAAGCAGTTTGTGTTTCAGACGAGAAAGCATGTTTTTAATATGTTGGTTTGGGATTTAAGGTAAGCTTTAGCATTATATTTTGTAACTTTATAAAGGAGCAAATTCACTGTGATGGAAACACAGCCAATTAACAGTGACTGGTAGCAGTAGCTCAAGACTAATTTGGCTTTGATGTGACACATCCAGGTTAAAATATATGCACACCATTAATGCTTAGAGAAAGGACTAGAACAGGGGTAGGTAACCTCGGCTCTTATATGACTCATGGACTTCAACTCCCAGAATTCCTGAGTCAGCATAGAATTCTGGGAGTTGAAGTCCATGAGTCATATAAGAGCCGAGGTTGCCTACCGCTGGACTAGGAGACAGCCCAGTCTCCCCAAATTCTGGGAAATCCATGAAAGAAAAGGGTGATATATTTTCACCAGGCTGCATGTGATGAAGAGTCCAGATCATAACCGCTTTGCTTGGATCCAACTTTCTTTCTAGTGCCATCTCGGCCAGCCTTTCCATGAGGTCAGCGTAGAACTTAACTACTTTAAGTATCTCTTCAGATGAACATGTGATGAGATTACACCAGACCAGGTGTGTCCAACCTTTTGGTTTGCCTGGGCTGTGCTGAGTGAAGAGGAATTGTCTTGGGCCACATATGAGATATATAAAAATAGTTTCTCTCTCTCTCTCTCTCTCTCTCTCTCTCTCTCTCTCTCTCTCTCTCTCTCTCTCTCTCTCTCTCTCTCTCTCTCTCTCTCTCTCTCTCTCACTCTCTCTCTCTCTCTGTGTGTGTGTGTGTGTGTGTGTGTGTGTGTGTGTGTGTGTGAATAATGCTAAATGTTTACAATCTTGTGGGGGCCGCATTACTAGCTATCCAGGGCTGCACGCGGCCCAAGGGATGTGAGTTGGAGATGCCTGCACCAGGCAATGGACGGGAGTCAGCATATAGTTTTGCTCTATATTCTTTTGGACTTCCATGAATAAAGCTAGAAGTGGAGAAGAAGGTTACAGATGGCCCTTGACTCATGACCACAACTGAGCCCAAACTTTCTGTTGCTAAGTGAGATATTTGTCAAGTGAGTTTTGCCTCATTTTACGACCTTTCTGGCCACAGTTGTTAGGTGACTCACTGCAGTCATTAAGTTAGTGACACCGTTGTGAAGTGAGTCTGGCTTCCCTGCTGACTTTGCTTGTCAGGAGGTCATAAAAGGGGATCACGTGACCATAGGACACTTGCCACCCTCGTAAATATGAACCAGTTGCCAAGTGTCCGTGGGGATGCGGCAAAGGTCGTAACTTTGAAAAATGGACATGTGTCACATTTCCCGGTGCCATTGTAACTTTGAATGGTCACTAAATGAACTGTGGTAAGCTGAGGACGACCAGTATTTAGAGCTGCTAGAAGCTGAATACAGCTCTCTACACCATTAAACCATGTCCCAGATCAAATGGGAAACTGTACTGATAAGACCTGTTTTATGTTTGCATTCTTTATCCTTTTGGAAATTCTTAGCACAAAACTCTTGATCTGGGCATACCATATGTTTATTTGTTCATTCTGTCTCTTCCTTTCTTCTTCTACCTTTTATAGAAACCTCCACCCCATGGCAATGTTCTATTGATAGCAAAACTGCCCAAGAAGGTAAAAACTGAAAACGTCTTGGTTAAATGCTTTTATTAATATTCACTTGATGTGAGATGGACTTAAATAAAATAAATATAACATTTTTCAATTTAACTCAAATAAACATATGCTAGGAGTATTAACTATATTCTTTGTGAATCTAGAACAAACTTGTTCGCAGCATTAGTCCATGCTTTAAAGTTTCTATCTCCACAATTGTGTGAAACAATTAAAAATGTGATCTAGCCTTTAAAGGCGATCTGTTCCTAAACTGTAATTCTCCAGAAGCATTGCTTATGCAACTCCAAGAATTTATGGGCAGGACAGCATCCTGGAATTAATGGCTCAAAATATCTAGAGGGCATCAGTCTTAGATAAATGGGAATAATATGAATATTTTAAAATTAACCAAGCACATTTTTAGTGATGGCAAATATATGGAGCATTATGGGATTATGTATCCTTACCTCACCACATTTCTCATGAGAAGAAAGAACGCATCTCTTGCTGAGGTGCAGAAGTTTTTACCATAGATTGCAATCTGCAGAATAGTAATAGCTGTTAACATATATTAAAGTTGTCTGACATCTACTATGGACTAGATATTAAAGTATCTTTTAGTATGCAGAAATATATTTGTTGTTGTTAGCTGCGAAGTCGTGTCCGACCCATCGCGACCCTATGGACAACATTCCTCCAGGCCTTCCTGTCCTCTACCATCTTCTGGAGTCCATTTAAGCTCACGCCTACTGCTTCAGTGACTCCATCCAGCCACCTCATTCTCTGTCATCCCCTTCTTCTATTGCCCTCGATCTTTCCCAGCATTAGGCTCTTCTCCAGTGAGTCCTTCCTTCTCATTAGGTGCCCAAAGTATTTGAGTTTTAGCTTCAGGATCTGGCCTTCTAAAGAGCAGTCAGGATTGATCTCCTCTAGGACTGACCGGTTTGATCGCCTTGCAGTCCAAGGGACTCGCAGGAGTCTTCTCCAGCACCATAGTTCAAAGGCCTCAATTCTTTGGCGCTCAGCCTTTCTTATGGTCCAACTTTCACTGCCATACATTGCAACTGGGAAGACCATAGCCTTGACTATACGCACTTTTGTTGACAGGGTGATGTCTCTGCTTTTTAGTGTGCTGTCTAGATTTGCCATGGCTTTCCTCCCCAGGAGCATGTTTATATATATATAAACATTTCAATCCAGAAATGGTTTAAATACTAGGGTTTAAACCATTATATTAAAAATTAAATCCACACCAATTATAGTTTGCTAGACATTGAGTAGAAGTGTACTGGAAAAGGAGAGAGTGAAAAAAGAAAACATACCATGATGTAAGCATTCCTGTTTATAAATTTAAGGAATTTTTCCAAGCACCAAAAACAGCATTTGAGGCAGCAAAGTAAGAACTTAGCAAATGCATTTTGTGAGCCTGCATGAAAGAGAGAAAACATTTCATAACAATTACAAAATGCCAGGATGATGCCATATAGAAGATTTTATACTGTGAATGAGAACTGGAGATGAAGAATACCAAGGGTTAAATAAAGCTTTAAATATTTTGTCCCATTGCTTAAACAAACTTGGGAAGCAGAATCTTCCTAATCATGGCTTGCTGTAAAGCACAGTTTCCCAAAGCCCCTTGCATGGAAACACTGGAGAAAGATATGTAAGCCAATCATGGTTTAGGTGCCTTATGAGTATAAATGCTTCCTGTTTCTGTTACATATGAATGAGAAGGCATACTAGTGTTCACAATCTGAAAAAGCAAAGTCTTATTCCATGAAACTCACCCTTAAGTTTGTGATCAAGATATTCCAGGACTACTCTAATTAGTTGAACCACTCCAAGAATCAAGGAGCCAAACGCTAAAGAACCTGTATGATACCTAAAGGGGGAAAAAATCAAATGTTATTCTTCAGAAAGAAATGTGTTACTACACATTGTACAGTTACAAAAAGGGTTAATATGGCTGATAAAAATTCTACTACGTACCATAATGGATCATAACATGTATTCACCAAGTGTGTGTGTGTGTGTGTGTGTGTGTGTCTGTGTGTGTATGAATTTGTAGTTCTAATTTACTGCTACTGCTAGGGCCACAGGGAAGTTACAGCTATGTTTAAAATATACTTGTGTGGAAACATGACATAGAAGATAGAGACAAGCTGAATTCAAACACCGACATAATTCCTTACTTACCGTATTGCTCGTCCAAATGAAGAAAAGAGTGGGCAGGGTGGGATGTCAGCAGGTTTTCGGAAGGCCCAATAGTAAGAAGCAAAGGCACCGGCAAGGGTACATTGACCCAATGCGATTGAAAAATTGACCAGCCAGAGAAAGACAAACACATTGATAATTTGAAAGACTAAGATGTAGCGGTGGTATAGACTTTCTCCCCCGTAGAAAGCAAATGTGCACTGTGCCCCTGGACATAGTTTGGTCACATTGGTTGTATTGAAAGTCTGTTCAGGAACAGAAAATAACATCATTTGGAGATACAAAATGATCTCAGTGCCATCTCAAACTGTGAATCTTTCCAAAGTTAGGCGAATGGACAGAGACCAAAAGAGGGCAGTGTTCAGCTAATGATTGTATACTGTAAGTATTAAAGATACTCGTCTATTTAAAATTTGGGATAGTGAAATAAAAATGCATTGTGTAGCATATTCTAAAAACAGCTTGAGATAGCCTGCATAAGCACAATCAAAATACTAGATCTGATATTTGTCTAAAAGAAACTCCAGAACTTCTGCATGTGATGGAAATTTTTGCTTTAGCAGAATTCAAGCTGTTACTATATTAAAAAAATCTCAACTGGTAATTAATTCATATGGCAAATAATTCTTACAAACCATCGTCAATGCCTCATTTTAAGCAGTACTGTGTCTGTGTAGATGCTTCACAGGCTTCAGTAAATTTCTAATGCTTCTAACAGTTTCAGAAAACTGTTAACAAAGTTAAACAACCAATAATTCAGTCTTATGTTTGGCCAATGCAAGCCTCTCTGCATTAAATGCTACACCCACTTATGATTACAGTAGACTAAAAAGATTCATTTCTACAAATTTGTCAGAAGGAATGTGGGGCATTCATAGTGCATAGGGCATTACGAAAGCATAGGGCAGGGGTGTCAAACTCAATTTCATTGAGGGCCGCATCAGCACTGCGGTTGCCCTCAAGGGGCCAGGTGGATATGGCCAGGGTGGGCGTGGCCTACTGGGTGGGCGTGGCCAGCTCTACATCATTTACATCAAGGGTGCCTATGGGGGTCCAGGCAGGAATGGGACAGATCTGAGGGTCTCTGGCAGAAGGAGGGTCTCTGGGCCAGGGCCAAGGCAGCAGGGGCCATTCCCTCACTGTTTCCAGGATGGCTTTGCGGGCCGCATGAAACCACTTCGCGGGCCGGATCTGGCCCCCGGGCCTTGTGTTTGACATGCCTGGCATAGGGCATTCATAGTGCATAGGGCATTATGAAAGCATAGGGCATTAACTAATGAAGAACTAGAATGTACATGGGTTTCTTTTACCCATTTGCTTACCTCTGGATAACAGGTCAAATTTGCATACTTGCATAAGCTTTGATTAGCCATAACTTTGTACACAGGTTCTCCTGAGGTAGCCAGGAAACTTGATTTCATTGGGTTAAGAACAAATAGAATCAGATAGTCACAGTACGTAATGTTCTATCAAGAGGAAGAGTCACAAAGAATACATTTAATTTCCTTTGCTTTTTAATGACTAGCAGAAGATATGATAACCATAGCACGCATGCATTTTCTAAAAACCTATTTGCCTGGTCTGCAAGTAATTAATGAAAAAGGAAATAGTGTAGCTCAAAGAACACATACACAGTAGGGATACTGTGGTGAAAAATACTGAGAAAGCTCAGAAAAATAAAAATACATTTCAACAAGTTAAAAAAATAAGCCATCTAATATCCCAAGACACTTCTACCCAAATGTAAAAAGTTCACAACCGTGCAAACTTGCATTTTATGTAAGGATTTCACCCACAATTAATCAGTGAGAAGAGAATTTCTGGGAAGACATATGAGCGTGTAAATAAGTAATTAAGAAACCACTGAAGAACACAAGATATTCATATGCACAGTGAATTTTGTTAAGAGTCTCTTCATTTATTTACTTGAACAAATCAAGTGTTCTCAAACTGCAATTTTGATGGCAAAAAAAAAATCACATGATACTTGAATCAATTAAGTGTAAGAAATTGAAATAGAGATTTCTTCCTATGCAAAAATGTAGCTTCTTCTGAAAGCAGTTAAGATGCTTGCTTCTTTCACAGCTTAGCAAAGAAGTATGATAAATTGGATAGATTTGAATTATGAAAATTTTGCATAAGCATGGTTTGGTTTAAGATTGGTTATTGAATGCATTAAGAGCACACTCTAGTTTAAAGGATGCCATAGAACAGGGGTGTCAAACTCAATTTCATTGAGGGCCGCATCAGCATTGCGGTTGCCCTCAGGGGGCCGGGTGGGTACGGCCTGGGTGGGCGTGGCTAGAGTGCGTATGGCCTACTGGGTGGGCGTGGCCAGCTCTACATAGTTCTCATCAAGGATGCCTATGGGGGCCTGGGCAGGAGTGGGACAGATCTGAGGGTCTCTGGCAGAAGGAGGGTCTCTGGGCCAGGGCCAAGGCAGTGGGGGCCGTTCCCTCACTGTTTCCAGGATGGCTTCGCAGGCCGCATGAAACCACTTCGCGGGCCGGATCCGGCCCCCGGGCCTTGTGTTTGACATGTCTGCCATAGAATAAATGGAATGTTTAACAAATTGTTAGTGTTGAGCTGGGGTATAACAAGCTTGTATGTTTTCCCCTTGATTCTTTAATGCATTTAGGGATCAGTGTATAAGCAAAGCTTGTTAGAAATGTGTTGGTTAGGAAGGTGAATACATCTATAATTTGTATGCATATTCTTGATGGAGCATGTAAATGATTTCCAGCAAATGCAACAGATAATATGGATGTGAATAATATTGAATTAATCACCAAAGCACTTAATTCTGACAGTGTTGAATGACTGCAAGTTACAGATAAACTGCAAAAACCCAAGAGTATGTGAATTTGTGTACTCTTGAAAAAATGCTTACTACAATGGGGAATGCAAAGATTTTAACATGTGTAAATGATGGTGAAAAGTAATGTTATTGTGTAATCTTTCTGCAAAGAAAGATTGTTGAAAGAACTGTATAATAGCATGCTTCTACCCACTATGTTATATGTTACTGAGTATGTTAGACTAAGTTGAATGCAGTGGGAATAGCTTAAGAAATGTGTGTAGTAGTAAAAGGAAAAAAAATAAACAAGTGAAGAATATAAAAATGGATTGACTAGAAGAATGAAAATATGAAAAGAAGCATGGAAGAAGAATGTTGGTGTGGTCACAGAGAAGAATTAATTAGGACTGATGTGGTCGATTCATTGACTAAAGGAGAGGAAGAAGTTAAGAGCCATGTCAGTATGGAAGAAACATCATAGACCAAACTAGTGAAGCCTTCTCTGCTGGTTCCCAAGGGAATGCAGCCAGTCTGGTGAGATTCTTGTAATATAAGTGAACAGCAAAAAAAAAACACCCTGTGGTGGCCTATTCATGAAGTTAACCTGGCACCTGACAGTTGAATTACCAATATCTGAAGGAAGAAATAATGGATCTAGAGAAAGAGTAGAATATGAAAGTTGTAATGGAATAGCATTAAAAAGAGCCAAAAAAGAAAGAGATGGGAAGCCTACAGACTAAAGATAGTGTATGGGGTACAGTAGTCCTTGACTTACAATAGTTCATTTAGTGTCCGTTCAAAGTTACAATGGTACTGAAAGAAGGGACTTATGACCATTTTTCACACTTACGACCATTGCAGCATCCCCATGGTCATGTGATCAACATTCAGATGCTTGGCAACTGACTCAACTGTTGCAGTGTCCCAAGATCACTTTTTGCAACCTTTTGACCAGCAAAGTCAATGGGGAAGCCAGATTCACTTAACAACGGTGTTACTAACCTATCAACTGCAGTGATTCACTTAACAACTGTGGCAAGAGGGGTCATAAAAACTCACTGAACAAACGTCTCACTTAGCAACAGAAATGTTGGGCTCAGCTGTGGTTGTAAACTACCTGCAATATAAAAATTCACAAGGCTAGTTTGCTAGGGCAGAAGAGAATGGAAAGGTATACAGATAGTCCTCAAACTTACAACCATCCTTTTAGTGACCATTCAAAGTTACACCAATACCAAAAAGTGAAGTATAACCTGCCCTTGCACCTACTACCACTGCAGCATTCCCATGGTCGCATGATCAAAATCCAGGCAATCATGACATTTGCAGTATCCCAAGGTCACATGCTCACCATTTGCAACCTTCACCACTGGCTTCTGGCAAGCAAAGTCCATGGGGGAAGCCATTATTCACCTAATAACTGCTTAACAGCTGTACCAAAAAAGTCATAAAATTTGGGATGACTCATTTAATAAATGTCTTGCTTAGCAAGGCAAATTCTGGTCCTACCTGTGGCAGTAAGTTGAGGGCTACCTGTAGTACATGGTGTTGTATATCATTTAGCAATTTTTCCTTTTTCTTCCTTCATTCCTTTCTAAAAAAAATACTATTTATTACTCTTTTCTGGATTCCACATAATGTTCCCAAAGGGAATAGTGTGATGAATACATGCACATACATGCCAATAAACTGCTCACCTGGAGATGTGAAAATAACTACGTAACCACTTACTCCTTGATAGAAAAGGATACACAGCTGTCACTGCCCAGTATGAAATGCAGATGGCGATAAGAATAAAGGTTATAATTGGGTAGAATAATGTAGACATGATGTAGCCAATTGCCCTAAATAAATAAATAAATGGATAAAGTTATTCAATTTATCAGATGTCATGCTGAGAAACAATGGACTTTGCATACAGCATACCAGATTTTCACTGTGATTTCTACTTCTTGTATAAGTTTTTGTTACGCAAATATGTGTAGTATATGTCATTGTGAAAGTGATGTAAATTCCCACATTTCTTTACATTTTAAAATTCTTCTTTTTGCCTATGCATGTGAAAAGTTCACATGACAACTAATGCCTATTTTTTTAATTTCCAATGCCTTTTAACTTTTTATTACACAAGCTGTATAAAAGTGGGGGTTTATTGCCCTCCAAAATTTCCTCTTTCCTCTTTCATTTTGTCCCAGGCTCTACCTGTTCATCAACTCTTCATTTGTATTTTGTATTGTCCTTTAATATTTGTTTTATTCATATTTTTATTTAGTATCTTTCACAAGAAGGCATGTTTCCTTCCCCCCTCAATGTTATAATTTTTGGTATCAGTTTCAAAAATCATTTTTAAAAACTCAATTGCAACTTCTATCCAGTGCCCATAAAGGTTCATCCATCATAGTTCTTAGCAGATGTACACTTGAAACTGACATACTTATTTCCCTTAGCTTCTTTATACTATGGGACCCCAAAAATAAGAACTGTGGCTCTTCAGATGTGGCTGAGTTATAACTTCTAGGAAACACAATCACTATAATCAGTTTTGAATACTGAAAATTGTACTTGTGGAACACTTGGAAGCTGGATAGCTGTTTCATGCCCACTGTATCCCACAGAATAATAAAGTTCAGAATTTTCTTTCTTGGATTTACAAATACAATGAGAGATATTAAATTATTGTTACCAATTGTTGGAATTCACTGTTGGAATGTATCTCTGTGCAACTACAGTAGTATTCAGCCAGTAGATGGCAGTATTTACAAATTTGGATCTATGGTATATACTTTATGCTTTTTTGTTCTAAGTACAGTTTCCTCTTAGGGTATTATAGTTGAGCAGTAAAGCACATGGTGACTGTTTCTTTGTTTGTTCTATGTGATGCTTTAAATAAACAGAATTTCTAACATCAGTGAAGGGGACTTTTGTGAAGGGAAGGAAATATTCAAACACAAGGACAAAATATTTAGGGGGAAAATGAAACTCAGTGAATCATCCAGCACCACCTACGAGTGCCATGGCAGAAAGTCAGAAACTACCCAGGAGTGGCATAGAGTGGTTAGCATAGACTGTTTGCTTGTAAGTAGGAAAAAGGTAAACAAGAATGGAGACTTTCTTTGGTCCACACATGGAATAAAAAAAGTCAATTTTAAATAAAAGTCTACTATTTTTGTTGTGTAGTGAGTTCGTTGCGCAGGAATGAAGACGAGGCAAGTGAGTTCAGCAATGGTCATGTTTATTTGCTTGCAGGATCTGAACTGAGGAACTGAGCTGCAGCCTGCAGCAATTTATAGCCTGGCCCCTAGGTGGCAGCCAATAGGTTTAAAGCAACCCATTGCCGCCTAGGGGCAGCCAATAGCACCAGAGACAGGGTGTCTGAGTTGCTGGGAGCCGTTAGCTAGCTCCAGCTTACCATGTGGTGTTAACACTTAAGCCCAATACATAACACCCCTCTTGGAACAAACAACATCATAGCAACAATAAGCATAACAATACAACTTACAAGATGTAACACCAGTATGAATGTGCTCCCATTATCAGTACAATAAGACAATGAACAACATTATAGCTCCATCATTGTTTCAGTACAGTATCAAAGCCAACAATTTAACACAAGTACATACAACATTATAGTTCTTTATTTTACTATGTAATCTGCTAAATAAGCAGAAGGCATGTGTGCCCTTGTAGAACGCCTCAGGGGTTCAGTCACTTTCTGGTCTACCAGCATACCCATCGGGCCGGGCAGACCAGTGTCCTTTGATACACTTGAACCAGAAGCTCTCTGGCTGGCCTCTCCAGGTTGGCCCACCCCAGAGTCAACTTGTTCAGCAGAGTTAGCACAGCGGCTGGGGAAATCAGGTTGGCTTGCTCCATCAGAGGATCCATGTTGCACTTCCGGACCCCCCTCCTCTACGGCCAACTCCTCATTACTTGTGCTGTGATAGTCTTCTGAGTCTATGCAAGGGCTAGCTTGGTTGCCAGCTTGGGGACCTTGGGAGGGACTTATTATACAGTCCTCGCTTAGTGGCCATTCTGAAAATCGCTAAGTTGATCAATGTGGCATCTGACAACTCGCCCTCCCTCCAGCCCCACTTTGTAAGAAAGGGGACCAGATGATTTAGTTATTTTTCCAGGAACCCACAGATTCCCATGCCCTTAGTTCCTAGCCCACACCCGATCACCCACTTGCAGCCCCCTTGGGGGTTTTGGTCGAGAGGCTTCTGCTGCCACTCTATCTGGATGCAATCTGTCCAGTTTCGTGATCAGGTGTCTCCCCCAACGTAGTTCTGCAGGGCTCTTCCCAGTGGCAGTGCAGGGCATGGAATGCTGACAAAGTAAAAAATCTGCCAGTCTGTGATGCCAGTCTCCAGTTACTATGCATTTAAGTGACTCCTTTGTGGTCCTTACCATACATTCAGCTTGACTGTTACTGGACGGATGAAAGGGGGCAGACATTGCGTGTCTGATGAGGTTTGCCCTTAGGAAAGCCTGAAATTCAGCAGCAGTGAATTGAGCCCCATTGTCTGAAACTAGGACATCTGGCAGCCCATGTGTGGCAAAGAGTTTTCTCAGCACCTGGATGGCCCTAGCAGTAGTCATGTTTGCAACCGGGATTACTTCCAGCCATTTAGAATGGCTGTCTACCACTATGAGGAAGAGCTGTCCCTGAAAGGACCCAGCAAAGTCTATGTGAATTCTAGACCAAGGAGTGTGCGTTTCCTCCCACCTGTGAACTGGAGCGTGTGGCATTTCAGGCCTTGATTGCTGGCATGTATAACATCCATGCACCTGTGCCTCGATGGCCTTGTCTAGGTCTGGCCACCATAGGTAGCTTCTTGCTAAAGCTTTCATATGGACAATGCCTGGATGGCCTTCATGTAGTGACTGTAAAACTCTATCTCTCAGTGAAGTAGGAACTATGACCCTGTTTCCCCATAGGATACAACCCTTGTGAGCTGATAGCTCATGTCTTCTTGCAAAGTAACTCTGGAATTCAGAGGCTGGGCTTTTATCTAACCACCCTGTGTGCACCCATGAAAGCACTCTACTAAGTGTTTTATCAGTAGCTGTTTCTGCAGCTATGTCCCCTGCGTGGAGGGGAAATTCTGGCAAATCCTGAATGGACAGGATTCTGGCCGCTGGGGCCAGATCTGGTTCAATTAGTGGTAGTGGGAGTCTGCTCAGGCCATCAGCATGACCCATTTCTTTGCCGGGTTTGTGAACCAGTTTAAATGTGTAGGATGATAGAAAACTAGACCATCTCAACATTCTTGGGGAAACTATGTGGGGTGTTTGTTTGTCTGTTGTAAAGAGTCCCAGTAGTGGTTTGTGGTCTGTGAAGACTGTGAAGTCCCTTCCATATAGTCATGGAATTTTTTAATTCCTGCTACAATGGCTAAGGCCTCTTTGTCAATTTGAGCGTAGTTACGCTCAGCAGAGGACAGTGTACTTGAATAAAATGCAATAGGAACTTGTGTTCCATTCTTCTCTAAATGACTCAAGACTGCCCCCATACCATAAGGGGATGCATCGCATGCTAAACAGACTGGTTTAGACTCCCTAAAATGAGTGACAGTAGATTTAACCAACAAAAGTGCCTTTAGGTCTTGGAAACTTTTCTCGTGAATGCTGGTCCATTTCCATGAAGCTTTTTTATCTAAGAGCTTGTGAAGTGGCTCTGCCAATGCGGCCTTGTTAGGCAGAAATGCATGGTAAAAATTGAGGCCCAAGAATGCTTGTAGCTCTCCTTTTGATTTAGGGCTAGGTGCCATTTGAATGGCCTTCACTTTGGACTCAGCTTTGGGTGAATGCCATTAGCATCAATGTGAAATCCCAAAAATTCGATTGAAGAAACCCCAATACTGCATTTACTCTTTTTTAATCTGAGGCCTGCTTCACGCAGCCTCTGTAGGATGGCTCTGAGCCTGCTGGCTAACACCTCTGTAGATTCTCCTGCAATAAGCACATCATCAAAATAAGGGTAAACACCCTGAATGCCTTTAAGCGTGCGTGTTGTGACTCAGGGCCAGCCTGTGGGTCCGACAGCCGGCTCCGATGTATCGGAGGACTCAGATGTGGGGGAGGAGGGAAACGAACCGGCTGATGATGATGATTTGGAGGCTTTGCAGAGCCCTCAGCCGGGGACCTCTTCTCAGCTGTGTGAGCCCGAGAGTGCGGAAGATGATGACCCACAGCTGGCCCTGTTCAAGGACGCCCGACGCAGGAGGCAGACGAGCAGGGACAAACAAAGAAAGACTATGGGACTCCTCGGGAGGAGGCACAGGGAGACCACGCCCTGAGCTCTCTATAAAAGAAGTGTTTGGGGAGGGGCTGGTTGCTGAAAGCAACTTTTTCCGCTTGAGAAGACAAGCTCTTGTGTTTTTGTTAACTGCGTAATTAAATCTTGGCAGAAGCCTTTTAGCCTTGGACGCTTTCCAGACTCTTCTTTTGATTAGGGGTGCGAGAAGAGGGCTGGTTCAGAACAGTTTGCTTTCAGCCACCCACCCCTTAATACTACGATGGAGCAGCTTCTTGCCGAGAATGCCCAGCTCAACCAGCAACTCACCTTGCTGGCCACTCAGGTGGCACAACTGCAGGCTCAGGTACATGCTGCCCCCCCACCCAGGAGGAAATGTCAGATAGCTATGCCGGATAAATTTGCTGGTAATCCAGAACTGTTTCCTGCCTTCCTGGGACAATGCCAGCTTTATATCAGCGTGAGAGCAGCTGATTTCCCCACTGACCGAGATAAGGTGGGATTCGTGTTGAGCCTTCTGTCGGGAGATGCAGCTCGTTGGGGCACGCCTCTGTTGGCACAGCCTAGCCCTTTGTTGGATAACTTTGGGGGGTTTTGTGACCATATGCGCCTCATGTACGAGGACCCGATTAAGGCGCAGACTGCCACCCGACGCCTGAAAGCTTTGAGGCAGGGTCAGCGCCCTCTACAGGCCTATATCAGCGATTTCCGGCTGCTTAGCCAGGATTCCGCCTGGAATGAGGCTGCGCTCGTGGATGCCTTTCAGGATGGCTTGTCAGAGGAGATGTTGGATGAGCTGGCCCGCGTGGACATTCCCTCAGACCTGAATGGGCTGATCCATCTTTGTCTGCGGATCGATGCCCGGCTGCAGCAGCGTAAGAGTCGCCGTGCCACCCCACAGACCCCTGCCGCCCCTGTTGTGCGTGAGCCCCCAGTCCAGAGGGAGGAGCCAATGGAGCTGGGTGCCGCCAGGTCCCGTCTATCGGTGACGGAAATGGACAGACGACGATCGGAGGGGTTGTGTTTTTACTGTGGGGACCCTGGACATTTGGCTGCTTCTTGCCCGAAGAAGCGTCAGCGGGCGTCAGTGACCAAGCCTGCCCCGAGAAAGTCCCCTGCTTTGCTATCGGGAAACGGCCCGAGCCCGATCTAGACGGTGTGAAAGATCGGGCGACCCACAACGATCACGCCGAGCGACGCCGTTCCGACGGTGCCTGTGAACCTCCACGGCATTTGATTTTGGAGGCACGACTGATCCTCCCTGGCAAGCCAGAGGGGATTCCGGTCCATGCCTTAATTGACTCTGGGGCTACCACTAACTTTATGGATTCGGCCTTCGTGGCCAAATGGGCTGTTCCCCAGTGTCCAGTGGATCCGCCCATGCTTGTGGAGACCATCGATGGTCGAGTGCTCCTGTCCGGGCCTATCACGGCCGCCACGCAACCCGTGTGTATGGCCATCAGTACCCATGTGGAGGCCATTCAGTTCTACGTCACTTCGGATCTGCACTTCCCCGTGGTCTTGGGACTGGCGTGGCTCCGGGCGCATGATCCACAGATCTATTGGTCTCAGAACTTGGTCACCTTCCCAAGTTTGCAGTGCGTGGACCACACCCGCCATATCTGTGCCGGCCAGGTGGAGGGTTCCCCAGGGGTTTCCTTGCCTCCCGAACTGTCCGACTTTGCTGACGTGTTCAGCGAGTCAGAGGCGGACCAATTACCCCCGCACAGGCCCTACGACTGCTCCATTGACCTAGTCCCTGATGCGCCTCTCCCAGTGGGGCGTTTGTACTCCATGTCGGAGCCCGAGTTGGCTGCATTGCGGGACTTCCTGACAAAGAACTTGGCTCGTGGATTCATCCGGCCCTCGTCCTCACCAGTGTCTGCGCCCGTGCTCTTCGTCAAAAAGAAGTCGGGCGAGTTACGGCTTTGCTGTGACTACCGGAAACTCAATGCCATCACGGTGCGTAACCGCTACCCGCTGCCCCTCATCCCCGAGCTCTTGGACCGACTCCGGGAGGCTAAGATCTTCACGAAACTGGACCTGCGTGGAGCTTACAACCTCGTCAGGGTTCGGCCGGGTGATGAGTGGAAGACGGCGTTTGGTACTCGCTATGGACATTTCGAGTACACGGTGATGCCGTTTGGCCTGACCAACGCCCCCGCTGTGTTTCAGCATTTTATGAACGACATCTTTCGGGATCTGTTGGACCAGTTTGTTGTGATTTACCTGGACGACATCCTGATTTACTCCCCGTCGCGTGAAGTGCATCATCAGCATCTCCGTCAGGTCCTGCAGCGCCTCCGGAAACATCGGCTGTTTGCCAAGTTGGAGAAGTGCCAGTTCTACCAGGTGACCATTGATTTCTTGGGCCACCGCATTTCTCCTGAGGGCATCGCCATGGATCCAAGTAAAGTTGAGTCGTTGCAGAGTTGGCAACCCCCGCGTCGCGTGAAGGATGTTCAGCGACTTCTTGGATTTGCCAACTACTATCGGACATTCATCCCTGGCTTTGCTGCCTTGACAGCCCCCCTCACCCGGCTCCTGCAGAAGAAGACTCGGTTCCAGTGGAACGCCCCCGAACAACAGGCGTTCCAAGCTTTGAAGGACGCCTTCATGAAGGAGCCCATCTTGAAGCATCCTGACCCGCAACGGCCGTTTGTCGTGGAGGCGGACGCCTCCGACATTGCCATTGGGGCCGTGTTACTCCAGGCAACGACGCCCAGCGGTACCCTTTTCCCTTGCGCGTATCACTCTCGGAAATTGAACCCCTCGGAGCGCAACTATACCATCTGGGAGAAGGAGCTGCTGGCCATCAAGGCGGCGTTCGAGGCTTGGAGGCATCATCTGGAGGGGGCGCGGCATCAAATCGAGGTCCGGACGGACCACAAGAATCTGGAAAGCCTGCAGACCGCTCGGAATTTGAACCAACGCCAGATCCGGTGGTCCCTCTTCTTTGCGAGGTTTGACTTCCGGGTGCGGTACATACCAAGCGGGCACAACCAGAGAGCGGATGCTCTGTCCAGGAAGCCCGAGTACACCCGAGTGGAAGACAAGCTTCCGCCCAGGACAGTGATCCCCGTCGAGTCTTTTGCTGCGGTGCGGGAGCCGGTGGATATACGGGCTCGGATCCGGGAGGCGCAGCAGCAGGAGGCGTGGGTGGCTCAGCGGAAGGAAGAGGTGGGGCCAGATTCGCCTTGGTCGGTCACGGATGGACTCCTGTATTATCGTGACCGGCTCTATGTTCCAGGAGGGCCACTCAGGGGACTCGTCCTCAGCCAGTGTCATGATAACCCGGCTGCGGGGCATTTTGGCCTGTTCAAGACTCTAAACCTGGTCTCCCGTACCTTCTGGTGGCCCCGAGTCCGACACGATGTCCAGTCTTATGTCACCTCCTGCATCCCATGCAGGCAGGCCAAGTCAGCGACAGGGGCCCCGCCTGGTTTACTGCAGCCTTTGCCAACACCCAAGAGACCCTGGGGGGCTGTGTCCATGGACTTTCTGACGGATCTACCCCCATCCTCCGGCTTCACGACAGTGTTTGTGGTGGTGGACATGTTGACCAAGATGGCGCACTTCATCCCCTGTCGCGGCTTACCGTCAGCTCGCGCCACTAGTCACATGTTCATCCAACAGGTGTTCCGGCTGCACGGCCTTCCCGATAGAGTCGTCTCCGATAGGGGGGCCCAGTTTACAGCCCGCTTCTGGCAGGAGTTGATGCGGGCGTTGGACATTAAGGTTTGCCTCTCGTCCGCGCATCATCCTCAGACCGACGGGGGTACCGAGAAGGTCATCGGCATTTTAGAGCAGTATCTGCGCTGCTACGTTAACCTGCAGCAGGACAATTGGGTGGACTACTTGGCCATAGCCGAGTTTGCCTTTAACAACTCGCAGCACACCTCCACGCAGATGACACCGTTCTTGGCCAACGTGGGTTATCACCCCCGGTTTTTCCCCCTTTCTCCCGTGGACTCACCGGAGCCGGCAGCGAACGAATTCATGGCGGAGTTACAGGCAATCCATCGGTTGGTGCGACGGCAGCTGGAGAAGGCCAAGGCCGACTACAAGAGGTTCGCCGATCGGTCGAGAAGGGATACGCCTCCACTATCGGTGGGGGATCGGGTCTGGCTGTCCACCAGGAACCTGCCATCCACTCGGCCGGCGAGGAAGCTGGACCACCGTTACCTTGGACCGTTCCCAGTCGAGGCCGTCATCAACCCGGTCGCCTATCGTTTAACTCTGCCACGTTCCCTGCGCGTGCACCCCGTCTTCCATCGGTCCTTGCTGGTCCCCGAACGACCGGCCTGTCCACTTCGCCAGGCGGAACCTCCACCATCAGGAACTCGTGATGGAGACAGCACCCCCGAGTACGAGGTCGCCAGCATCAGGGATTCCCGCTGGCTGAAAGGTCGCTTCCAGTACCTGATCGAGTGGAAAGGGTACGGGCCGGAGGACTTCACATGGGAAGACGCGACCGCCGTTCATACCCCTGCGTTGGTGACTGCTTTTCACGAACAGTTCCCATCCCGACCGCATCCGGATCGGCAGACCCGGGGGAAGGGCCCTGCGGTGCGGGATAGTGTTGTGACTCAGGGCCAGCCTGTGGGTCCGACAGCCGGCTCCGATGTATCGGAGGACTCAGATGTGGGGGAGGAGGGAAACGAACCGGCTGATGATGATGATTTGGAGGCTTTGCAGAGCCCTCAGCCGGGGACCTCTTCTCAGCTGTGTGAGCCCGAGAGTGCGGAAGATGATGACCCACAGCTGGCCCTGTTCAAGGACGCCCGACGCAGGAGGCAGACGAGCAGGGACAAACAAAGAAAGACTATGGGACTCCTCGGGAGGAGGCACAGGGAGACCACGCCCTGAGCTCTCTATAAAAGAAGTGTTTGGGGAGGGGCTGGTTGCTGAAAGCAACTTTTTCCGCTTGAGAAGACAAGCTCTTGTGTTTTTGTTAACTGCGTAATTAAATCTTGGCAGAAGCCTTTTAGCCTTGGACGCTTTCCAGACTCTTCTTTTGATTAGGGGTGCGAGAAGAGGGCTGGTTCAGAACAGTGCGTTCCATGATTCCCTGGAAAATGCCTGGTGCAACACTAACCCCAAATTGTAAACGCTTCACTTTAAAAGCCCCCCTGTGAGTCACGATCATTTGAGCAGCGGCTGTGGCCTCATCAACCGGCAGTTGCTGATAGGCCTGTGCCAAATCTAACTTTGCGAAAATGGTGCCCCCTTGCAAAGATGCCAAGATGTGGTTCACCCGTGGGACAGGGTATGCATGTTGCTAAAGGGCTTTGTTAATTGTGCATTTGTAGTCTGCACATATTCTAATTTCTCCGTTGGCCTTAAGTGGTGTTACTATAGGAGTTTCCCACTCCCCACCATCAACTGGTTGCAAAACACCCTGTTCTACAAGCTTGTCTATTTCTGTGTCAATTTTATGTTTGAGGGCAAAGGGAACCCTTCGAGGCTTAATCCTAATGGGGACCACGTTGGGGTCTAGCTTGAATGATATAGGCGGGCCTGTGTATGTTTCTAGTGCTGAATCAAATACATCTGCAAAGTCCTCGCAAACTGACGTTAGATTCGTGGCTTGTGTCTGGTTGATACCAGTTACTTGGATACCTAATGCATCAAACCAATCAAGTCCAATTAGACTCGTTCTCTGGCCCCCTACTACTACAACATCCAGGTGCTCAAAAAATCTCTTAAATTTAATGACCAAGCTTCACCCTTGACTATGACTTTCGCGTTTTGAAAATCTGTTGAAATCATGTCGGAGGGCCTTACCTTGGCCCATTTTCTACTGCGACTGCACACAAAATTAAATGTGTCCAGAGAAATGATGGAAACGGCTGAGCCTGTGTCCAACTCCATTTTACAGGGGACGCCTTGTAGCTCCACCTGGAGTTTAAATTTGGGTCTGAGGGGGCGTCGGGCCCCGGTGTGGCATACACTTCTGCGGCTTGCAAAAACCCCACACTAAACGGCCCCTGGGCCCCGGTACCTCTCCTGGTTGGATCTTCCAAGTGGCGCTTCGATGGCTGGTCCCTCTGGCGAGCTTTGCATACTGCTGCGATGTGGCCGGTTTTGCCGCAGGCCCGGCACGTGGCTGACCGGAATCTGCAGTCTGCGTGTTGGTGGCAGCCGCCACAACCTTTACATCTAGGTAGAGATCTGCCTTGAATGGAGTCTCTTGTTGCTTGCTGCTGTGGTGCTGTGTGTCGGACTGCCTGTGCTGTTTGTCGACTTCGGCATCTTCTTCATCTTCTGATTCCTCTGTGCATTCAGCGTCCTCGTGGTGGACTGTTTCTTCATGTTGTGTTGTTTTGGTGGGCCAGATTGTTCGGATGGCTCCCCCGGCGGCTTCGTCTGCCATGACTTCGTCCTAGGCTTCAGTGAATGACAGATTGGGTCTAGCAAAAAGTTTTTGCTGCAGCTCTCAATTTCGTAGGCCGCAGACAAGCCGGTCTCCAAGTTGCTCTTTGACGTTTGAAAATTTACACAGGCGTACGGCCTGCCTCAAGGCCGCGATGTACTCTGACACAGTCTCACTGGGCTGCTGTGTTCGTTGTTCGAAGGCATAATGCCAAGCAATCACCGACATCTTCAGTTGGAAGTGTTCTCCGAGCTTCTTCTTTAGATCAGCTTAGGAGACCGATTCCAGTGGCGTTGGCACGAACAGGTTTTCAGCCAGATCAAATGTTGCTGGGCCACACACAAAGAGCAGCGTGGCGGCCTTCAGTCCATCCTCTGCAACCTGGTTCACCCAGAGGTAGTTTTCAACCTGGGACAGGTACGATAGCCATCCTTCTGGTCACTTGATGTCGAACTCTCGTAGCCGTCTGACCTTGGGCATTCATTCTTCTGGTCTTCTCGGCTGGTTCCTGCATCTTCTGATCCTGCTTCTCCAATGCCCAGGGACTGATCCACTGAGCATGTGGTCGCTAGTGTGTCTGGCTAGCCGACCGTGGGGGGGGGGAAATGCCTTTCCCACCAGGGGTGCGCTGCCTCTCCCCTAGTGACTTTCAGCTCCTTCGAAGAAGCAGGATCCCACCTTCGTCGCCAGTGTTGTGTAGTGAGTTCGTTTCGCAGGAATGAAGATGAGGTGAGTGAGTTCAGCAATGGACATGTTTATTTGCTTGCAGGATCTGAACTGAGAAACTGAGCTGCAGCCTGCAGCAATTTATAGCCTGGCCCCTAGGCGACAGCCAATAGGTTTAAAGCAACCCATTGCCACCTAGGGGCAGCCAATAGCAGCACTGGAGACGAGGTGTCTGAGTTGCTGGGAGCCATTAGCTAGCTCCAGCTTACCATGTGGTGTTACACTTAAGCCCAATACATAACAATTTTCTTCTCCTTTTAAGCCAATCTCTTCTATGTAACATTTTATTGTTCTTTCTATTCTTTTTCAATGTTTGTTTGTTATTTCAATTTATATGGCTGCCCATCTCAAATGCATGCCTTGAGGGAGATAACAACCATTAAAAACATCATAAAACAATACAATCAGTAGCTGGTAAAAATGTAGAACAAAGTCTTCAAATTTGGCCCTTTTATGACTTGTGGACTTCAGCTCCCAGAATTCCTCAACCAAGCACACTGGCTGAGGACTTCTGGGAGTTGAAGTCCACAAGTCATAAAAGGGCCAAGTTTGAAGACCCCTGATGTAGAATCACAACTAATAAATTAATATATCCATTGCACTGGCTCTGCCACACCTCTGGATACCTAAGTCTGATAACAAAACCATGCTTTTAAGTTCTTGTGAACAGCCAGCAGACTCTCATCTCTAATCTCAACTCTGAAGGGAGATGTTTCAAAGGTTATGTGGCATGACTTAAAAAGGTTCTCTGTCTGATGACATTTTAAAATAATCAGAAGAGAATAATGGGTCAGGTAGATATAATCAGGGAGAGTTTATCCAGTCCCTCAGATAAGCCATCTCCATGTAATGGAGCAATTTATAGGTCATTACCAGCACCTTGAATTGGACCTAGAAACGTAATAGCAACCAATGAAGCTTGCAGAGCAGAAGTATAATGTGTACTGGTCAAGCAGCACATATAATGGCCTATACCACTGTACAAGCTGTAGCTTCCAGATATTCTTCAAGGGTAGCTGCACATAAGGCACACTGAAATAGTCCATTCAGAGGTGACATCAGTGTGTGTGAACAGAGCATCCTAGTCCGTTGGCAAAGGGCCCTGGCAGGCCAGCAGCAGTGGGGGCACTCTGGCAGTTGCACAGAAGATCTGGGCTGACTCACCCTGCTCCAGGCAGGAGCAGCCCAGAGCAGCATGGCCAGGAGGGCAAAGAGTCCTGCAAGGCCCGAAGAGCGCCAGGTTCAGCCCTTAGCCTGGCGCCTGCAGCACTGAGTAGGCATGCAGGCTGGCGCTCAGCAGCCCAAATGTGGAGGCGTAGGCAATGCGGTTCCACCGCTGGCCGCTGGTTAAGGACTCTGGCAGGCCAGTGGTGGGGCGGCACTCTGGATCTGGGCCAACTTGCCCCACACCAGGCTCGGCACCCTTTCTGCCACTGCCCACCATGGCCACTCCAGTACCGTATCTGGTTCGCCGCCATGATCTCGCTGCCACGTTGCACAGGCCCCACCCGACCCCCAAGCACTCATGTTGTACTGGTACAGATACCAGCAAAAAGTAAGCCCTTCCCAAAAGTAAAACCTAGTGTTTACTTCAGAGCTCAAAAGAAAGTAAGACCGGGTCTTACTTTCGGGGAAACACGAATGGATGGATGCATTTATTTATGTATTTGAAATATTTATGTAGCCACACATCTTATATCTAACTCTGGGTTTTCTTCAACCATCAATCAATAAAAAGACAACATAATACATACACTTCCATATATCTATTAAAACGTCAAATATTAAACCTGGTACCAAAGGTAAGCTTCCACATGCTGTCTATCATTAAACTTTCTTGTCCTTTTCACCCTATCTCAGCTTGGTAATTACTTGGTAATCTTATGAAACCTGACTTTCTTCTCTACATGAGCATACTTTTTATATAATTACCATTTCAATTTTCATAAGCCTTCCCTAATGCGGGCAATATACTCCGCGCCTGTTTATAATTATTTCACATAATTCAAATAAAAGCTAAAACTTAAATTAATCCTTGCGTTAAACATTAGTTCTACATGGACAATTAACGTATTGTGCTAGAAACATCTTGACTGTTTTTTCAATCACTGAAGCTTATGCTATTCAAGAAATAATTACTACAAATCAGTGTATTTCAGAATTTAATAATGGGTAGGCCTTACTGAAACCATAACTGTTTATAATAATAAACTGCTTGTTAAATTCTAGGAATAGATTGTAACTGATTTATTGCTAGTATAAACTGCCATTTTACTGAAGAGATGATTAAACTAAACTTGAAAATTTTTTTTAGCTTTCAGTCATTAATCACATATTTTTCAAGACCTTGATTAGGGGTTACATTCTGTTGGGTTCACAATGAAGTGCAATGTTTCTTTTGATGAATGCATCAAAAGTCATCATATTTATGCACTTTCCAGTGCAGAAATATTGGACAGTATTTCTGTGATATTTAGTGATCTTTAATAGAATATACACTCACTATAATGAACTATTATTTTTTCACTACAAGTTTATGAAAATCTCTGCACACATTCTTTTAATTGTATTGTATTAATTTGCTATGATGCTTCTAGGTGACCCCTGAAAAATAGTTGTGTTTGATGAACAGAGTCGATATACCTCACTACATATTTAACTTTCAACTTCCCCCAAAACAGCAACCCTGATTATTGGCTCAGTGAGGAATAACAGACTGAAACTCAGTTTATACAAGAGACAAGGATGCTCTTTAGGGAGGAAAAAACAGAGAATTTCAGAGTGAAATACTTTTGCCCTTACATTTATTTTCAATATCATTTCAGACAAAATAACCGAACAAATGATGCTGGCCAATCCTTCCATAGAGATGCCAAATATACATTTTAGTAAAAAATATAATGTGATTCACAGTTTTTGAGGTAGCAGGATCGTATTAATTAATCAAGACTTGGCATTCTTGCAGAATAGCTCTCTTCACAATTAAGATAACCTACTTCAAAAGAGAATGTCAGGTCTCTTTCTTTCACTGTACAATCTGACTGAATCTATGAACTGGAGCAAATAGCCTGATATCTTTCTGACAGGCTTCCACTTATCATGGCTTTTTGCCAACTTTGCATACAGTCATATTTTTATGCAGGCACTCAAACAGTTGTTCCGGGCTAGTTTGTGTCAGCTTTGTTGATGGGAAGAGTAGAGATCGTTCTGTTCTCAGAGAAATGTTTCTCATAGGAAAGAAAGGAAAAGAGCTATAGATGGTCTGACTTTGGAAGTGGAAATTAGCGCTGGCTAATTCAAAACTTAATGTTTAGATGGCTTTCTGGTGAATCGAAAATGGATGGACCAGTGTTAACTGCTGAAAATCTATTGCTAGTTCAGGGGAGTCATATGGAGGATACGGCACAATCCAGACAGGTGTGCTGGGGAGCAGAAGAAGGAAAGCACCATAAGAATGTGTCAAAGTGGAAAACAGCTCTCAGTCGATCTGAACTTGATTTTACCAGCCTGAGTAAGA
Organism: Vipera berus; assembly: GCF_964194415.1. Classification (NCBI taxonomy): domain Eukaryota; kingdom Metazoa; phylum Chordata; class Lepidosauria; order Squamata; family Viperidae; genus Vipera; species Vipera berus. The sequence continues at coordinate 74,623,152 of NC_138204.1, forward strand.
AAAACCAGCTGTCAGCTGGGCAGATAGAAAAAAAAATGCCACCAATCTCTATAATCCATCCTTTAACTCTAAAATTAGGAAGTAAACAGGGTAAGGAATAGAGTATTCCATTATATATTTAGCTCACATTGTGATCTATAAATATTGGATGCTTAAAGTTGTTTTAGGCTGCAGGGGGAAAAAAATGTTCTTGCCTCACAATTAAAGCTGTTTAATCAGCCGAGGCTTGGGAACAGGAAAAAAAAAATTGCAACGGATTGCAGTGCAATCAGTTGTTTGCTTGCTTGCCAAGTAAGGCCAAAAAAGTGAAATTGCACAAAATTCTCATTTTAACATGTTTCTTAAAAAGAATTCAAGTGGCATATTGCCCTGAATTTCTAGAAAAACCTAAAAATCGTATACTCAGGTCACAATCTCTCCACTAATGGACAGGGAAGCCTGCATCCAGAATACCGCAAAAATGAGAATGTTAATAATACTTACCGGCTACCTTCTTTCAAAAGGGCAATTGCAATCCGAATTCGATTTCTCAGAAATATTAACATCAGTATAATGACAACTTCCATTATACAAAGTAGTATCACTGAAAACAAAAAAAAATAAGCTTGTCAAAAAAATAAGGCTGACTTAATCTCAAAACAACACATTGCCATTTAGAAGGGTCAGTTTCTGTGGTCCCTTTCCCAACTGCATCTTATTCAGGATTCCAGTGGAATTAAATCTCAACATACCTAGATCAAGCCTAAGCTATTTTATACACACTAAAGCAAGTATTTCATCAAGATTGTACTCTCTCATCACAATGATATTTTTGAGTTTCATTTTGCATACCGCAAGACTTCTCCTCAATGAATATTATGGCATATAGTACAATGAAATTGATGAAGAAAACCATTTTCAATGCAATGCATTACTTTAAATATAATTTTAAATTTAACGCTATTAGTTTAAAGAAATATCTGTTTCAAATTACACAGTCCTTATTCATTGACTGCCATTTGCTATTTTCGTACATTGTATCTGGAGATGTTAAATATAATCAATGCTTATATGTGTCTGATTTTGTTCTCTTATTTATTGTATCTCAGTGCTTATCATTATTATTCCTGGATAACAACTTTTTAATGTGTAAAAGCAGCCTGAATTTTGGCTATTTTTTATGTACTGATATTTACTTGAAGTTACGGTAACTGTCTGGAATTCCAGTATGACTTTTGTCTAGATTCAGAAATTCTGCAAATGAGAAATAACACTAAAATTGTAAGTCTGTTTTCCTCCCAGAAAGTAATGGGGTAAAAGTAACAGGAACAATCCACTTCATCACAGGCAAGAAAACTCACACTGAGTTTTATTGAACATAATAGGGATTATTTCTCAGTTTCAAATTGGGTTTCATTTTAAGTCTTGATCCTACAGACATGTTGGAATACAATACTATTGTCCCCAGAGCAGAAGAAAACAAGGGAGACTTTACAATTTGATTTTGCCTGCAGGCTCAATGAAATAGAATACATGTAATGTGTTTTTAAGAAGTTTATTTATCTATATGGAGCAGTAAAATACAATATTCTGAATTGTGTTTTAGTGTGATTTATCCTACTTATCTTAGGATCTTCCCAGCCTATTCCCATGTTTCCTACCTGCATAGATGCAGCAATGTGTGAACTCTGTTTCCATCGTACATTCTCCAATTCATTCATTTTAAGAAAAAGTAGTCAATAGCTTTGCTCAGTGGTGGGATTCAGCCAGTTTGCACCAGTTTGGCAGAACCGGTAGCTAATTTTTTGTTGCCCAGGCCCAGAATGGAATTCCGGAAGCCACATCCACACAAAGAATTGGTTGTTCACATATATGAATCCCACCACAGGCTTTGCTGCATCTGGAAGCCTATTCCAGAGCAAACATCTACTACTTGGTGCCATGTAGATATGTCAGACCACACATCCCATAATTTTCAGATGTCATGGACATGCTCTAGATGAAGCTGCTATGTGAGATCATCTGGGGATCATTCTGGGGTGCAATATTATTAGTACGCTGACAGTAACAGATTTTATACACTTCCCTGCCCTGTGCCAGAGATGACACTAATGTCCTAAGTGTTTGAAGACTCCCAGGGTCTCCCAGATCACAATGGGTTAAAGCTGAACCCAAGAAAGCAGAGGTCATGTTTGTTCAAAAAGGTTGATTCCAGGGTTATCTCTTGATGAGCAAGCATTACTCCAAAAGGAGCAAGATTATCACTAGAAGGCCAGTCTGAACTCACAGCGCCTGCTAAAACAGCAAGTAAAGTTGTAGCTAGAGAAGTTATTACCCAGCTCCAGCTGATGCTTCAGTTACAGTATTGCCTGGTGCCAGAGAACCTGGGAACAATTAATTCTTGCCCTGATTAATGCCCAGATAGCTACAATGCCCTCTGCATGGAACTACCTTTAAAGACTAATCAGTAGTAACTATTAGTCCAGAATGTAGCAGCTTATGTGCTAACCAATGCCCAACCTTGGGGACACATTACAGCTATGCTGCGGGTTATGAATTAGCTTCCAATTGACTTCTAGATGTAATTTAAAGTTCTACCTCAGCACATTGCTAGACCACTTGGTCCAAACAGAATCATTAGAACTATTAGGGCATTTAGGAATAACATACTCCTAGTTCCCAACCTTGGGCAATAAAAGACGCTAAAGATGGAAACCACAGCTTTTCAAGTGTTGTGTTCATTCTCTCAAACTCATCCTGGAGATAAGACCAACTCTCTGATGACATTCAAGAAAATCCCAAAGCCAGAGTTGCTCCAGAAAGCCTTCTAATTAGACTCGGACATCTTTTATCTTTCTTATTTCTTATTAATATTGGAGCTGAGATAGAGAAATGATTCTATGGCATTTTAATTTTCAATTTGTACTATGGATAAATTTCTTTACATCACGTAAGCCTCTGGGAATCAATTCAAACTGTAGTGGGATATAACTGCAGTAAAATAAAGACATTTATAAATGTCTTGTTTAGACAAACAAAACATTTAGGAAACCTGGTCTTCAGAGCACAGGCTTGCATATTCTGTTAAGTAAAAGTACTCTTGATTTTTAAAAAAATTCAGTGTGTTGGATGAACTCATTCAACTGTAATTTATTTGTCAAGCCATGTTTAAACATATCATAGCTTACCATGCAGTATGTTGAGTTTGGTATCAATCAATCATCAAAGAAGCTGTTTATTCATGTTAATGCTAAGCAGGTGTCTCAAAATACAGGTTTCTCAAAAATTCACTTACTAAATGCTAACCATGTTTGCCTCAGTTGCAGATAGACCCTGAAATCTGTCTGGAATCCAATATCATAGATGGTAAGATCAGAACCAGGTATTCCATGAAGGCGATGATATTCCCAGTAGCAATGCCAGATACCTTTTGAAAAAGAAATAATAGAATCATAGGACAATTTACATCCTTTAGATAATCTATACTGTGGTTTGCTTCAAAATCAAAGAAAATTTTCTGGCAGAAAGATGCTAGAAGATGAAATATAAGAGTTACAAACTATATGCTTGACTTGGGACCTAACACCCAGTAGAAGCCTTCTTATGATATGTATGCATGATCCAGAAGCACTTTTATATGCTTATGCATTAAGAAATTTATGAATGGGATAAGAGAGAACAATAGGGATTTTTACAGAAGTCTCTTGATTTGGTATGTTCTTGTTGGAGAAAAAAAAATCTGGGACCTCTATTTTTGATAGATGAAAGACTAGGATTCTTTTGCTCTTTCAGAAATTTTGAATGTATTAGTTTCAATTCCCATGGTTTGGCTTTGGTTCCTGTTCCCAAAGCTTTATTTATTTATTTTTAACTTTGTGATATGTCACACTTGCCATGCTGGCAAACATTTTCATACTTATGCTGTACTGGATTTCAAATTATTTATTGCATTATTTTTTAAATTTATTGTTTCATTTTGCCTGGCAAACAGAGATGAACTGCTCTATGAGTTATTTTATAAATCTAGCCAGTAAATAGTAAAGACAAAGCAAAACAAGCCTTGCAAAGTCTATAGACACTCTTATTTGAAGAAAATAGCTTCCTGACTCCCAAACAGTCATTAGTCTTTTCACAAATAGTTGAAATTCCAAAAGAAACTTGCCGATAATTTTTTGAGAAGGTGGAGCACCACCCAGTATTTTCTCTCGTGTTTCAGACAGAAAAAAAAATCAAATTCTACTAGAGAGCAACATCAAACATGGAGAATATTGAACATTCTACACTGATAGCTGTCAAAATAGAGCATTCATGTGATATGTGGGTCATGTTTGATAACTGTACAGGTGTTTATGAATCAAGAAACTGAAGGAAAAAAATCACTTTCTCAATTTGCAGTGAAATAGGTTATTAAATTGTCACAGGTGATGAGCCAGATTGTCTGTCTCTCCATTTGCCTGTAGAAAAAAACATACGTACATTTTTAAAAAACTTCCCACTCAAACCATCCTTATGTCCTGCCAAGTTAGTTAGCTGAGGTTGGATGCTTATCTCTTTTTGATGATGACGATTGTAAGACACCTCAAATTCTTGTAAACTAAGTGTTCTTTAAATCTATCATGTCATATTTCAGTTTTCAGTAGGGCAATCATAGAACAAGAAGGAATCATAAACTTGCCAACATACAATAACCAAATGAGCAAATAGTAAAAGATTTGCTTATTCCAATGGCCAATTCCTAACAAAAACTAATAGTGATATTATATTCAGATATATGAAAACATAACAAGTAAACACCTGCATGGTGGGTAGAAGACTATGGTGTTTTTCCTTGGCCCAAGTACTAGTAAAGTACTAATACTAGGTATTGCATTGCTGAAGGAAAAACAAATTGTGTGGAATCCTTGGTGCTCTCTCAGCTTGACTATTTTCCTACAGACGTTACATTATTTCACTAGGTAACATCATCAGTGTTAGAAGGGAATGGGGTTTGCTTTTTATACAGTGGCTATTTAACATTCAATTTGTTTGTAATAGGAAGAGGGGATCTAGAGCACAAATAGAATGGCCCCATAGGAAGGCAGGGAAAGTGCGAGACGGTATAGAATTAAGAGATTATTAGTTCTGCTTATCTCAGTATTAGTAGTAAAAATGCTAGGTAGCTGTATGTAACATTTGGCACTTACCATATCCTATAATCCCAATTACACCAAAGATGAAAATCCAGAAGAGGACTCCTGCTATGAATCTCAGAAGCACAAGAAAGAGCAAGCTGACTACCATTGCAATAAACAGCCCTCTGGGAATAAAAAATAAAATAAAATACAACAGGTTTTTTAAAAAAAGAGCAAGCAGTCTCCTATGGTAGTGTATCCTGGCTTAAAGTATGGCGCTTCAATTGTTTCCCCTAATTTCACTGAGATCTGAAGCAAATAGCAACTAGAAATATAGAAGAATGAATTGGTATAAAAGAACTGAATAAAGAAAGCACAAAAGAATGAATAAAGCAAAGCAAAGAAGCTATATTCCCACTTTGCATGCATCTTCCACTATGACTGTTTTATATGCTGAAGGCATGACTTTTGATGAATAAGAACTTACATTAAGATCCAGTACCAAGAGCTCGCATAGTCTTCAAAAATCTTCATCCCAACTGACCTGGCATCAAGAACATTATTGATGCCACTTTAAAAAGGAAAAAGAAAAACAACTTTTAGACTATGTCCCCCTTATATAAATCAACCAATCCAAGAGCTTACTATAATAACAGTACAACATATCATTAAAAAAAAGATAAGTCACAACTCTGTTCATAGTGTTTGGTTAATTGGCAAAATGGAATATTCAGGGTTATAACTAGTAATAAAACTATATTACATTGAGCTTTGTGCCCAAAGCAATAATAAGCTTCAGGAAAATATAAATCTTATGGAAAAGGCAAGAATATTATAGGTTCTAATTTTATACATATTAAATAGACCTACTTCTGTTTACTGTATATTACACACAGATTATACTATTAAACTATTAACATTTCAAAACAATTATTAAAGCTACGATAAAACCATAGGATATGTAAGCAACATTGGTATACCAGTTATAAGCACAGCTCTAGGGAAGCTTTTATAATGTGTTAGTACTGGTTAACTATAGATGACCGTCATCTGAAAATCAACCATGGTATATGCTTGTTTGAATTAACCGTTTTGCAGGTTGTGCAAGATAACAAGTTTGCAGCTTTGGAGTTTATTTTTAAGGTTGTCTTTCTTATGCTTAAGAGTCTTTATAATGATTAAGATGTCAACAAGGACCAAAGAAATGCAAGTACAAGACCACTCTTAGCCATGGATATTTAGTGGGTAGCTTTGGCCCAATCACCTTTTCTCAGCTCAACCGGTGCTACAATGGTGCTCATGATGAGGAAAAATGGAAGAAAAGCAGGATGTAGGTTAAATGAATTAATTGTTGCTTTTATTAAGCAGCCTTTAATATCCTGTTTGAACAGAAAGGACAGAAATAAAACAATCATAATAATTACAAGCTATGATGTTATTATTGCACTGATATCGTTCCAAGATACTTGGATAAGTAGTGAATGTTTCAGATCAAAAAAGAAATCCACTTCCAGACAAGAATAAGAAAATAATTGCATCTAAAGTTGTTCCTGGAACAAATGAAATCAAAATCATGAAATTCTTCTCCTACATAGAGGTTTGTCCATATAGATTAGTACTGTAAAAAAAAATCCATGGCAATGCATTTGTATGACTAGTCCAGCAAAGTTGTACAGGTAAACACAAAAACACAAACAATCCATACTTTGCTGCTTCCCTGAGATCCGTTACATTCCGCGTTTTTCCTCTTCCATCTTTGAACGTAGTCTGGTTGGCCACAGTCAGAACCCCGTTTTTAGTAGAAAAATCAGGAAAGCACCTCTTAAGAACTGTTAAAACAAAAAGTTATGTGTAGTGTCATGTGTCTTTTTATTAAGATTCATATTTGATACTAAGATGAAACAATGCAGATCAAATTGCATTTTATCATATTAGATTTAACATGATTAGATATAATAACAAGAAGGGACTGTATATGTTTAAAGCAGTATGTGCTATATATTGTGTAATTCATATACAATATCTGTTTCATTTAATTTACTAATGAAATGCAATTAGCTTCACTGGGGACTTTAATATTCTACCACCACTTGTCAAAAAAGATTTCTTCTAAAGCAACTAACAGAAACAGAGAAGGACTTCATGTAAAATTCTAAGAGGGAAGACAAGAATTACAACTTCATTTCCTGATCCTGCTAATTCTCTAGTTTTCTCAGCAGTATTTACATTTTTAAACATAATGCAAAATGCAATATATTTGCATTTTAAATGCAAAAATAAAGCAATCATATTCATGATTGATTTGAAAACTTTTTTTAAAAAAGAGAACAAATGACGTAAGCAAATGTACCACTGGTCACATAACACAACACTTTTGGCACAAATTCTGGCAACCTTATTCTGTACAATGAAGTTGTTGAGTAAGATTTATTGCTACACTATCAGTTCCTTCCCGCCCCATATATCTTTTTCATTTTTTACAAATAACTTGGTGATCTCCATTTTACTCTACAAATTCCTGGACAGCTAATACTAACCCTAAGTGGGTTTGCCCCCACAATGGGAATTTCCCATGTTTTTTACCAGGAAACATAAATAGGGTGGACTCAAAAAGTCAGCAACCTCCAAAGCATACCAATGCACTATGAATCCATTGCTGATGTCCATTTTGCACTGTCAATTCATGAACACCTAACCCTAACCCTAAGTGGATTTGCCGCTCAATTGGATTTTCACAATTCAGTGATCAAAAACATCCCAAGAGAACTGCTTCAAAAGTTCTTGGGTACGTCTAGCAGTGTGCAGGCGAGCATTATCATGAACCAACCCCATACCAGAAGTCAGCATGCCCCGACACTTGTTATGGATGCTTGTCTGAATTTTTATAAGGTTTTGCAGTAGACTTCTGAAATGATGGTTGAACCACGCTCCATGAACTTTACTAGAAGTACTCCTTTGGCTTCTTCATGTTTGGCGGGATTTTCTATGGTTCCACTTCCGGTGTGGTGTTGGTTCACAATAATGCACGTCTGCACACTGATAGACTCACCCAAGAACTTTTGAAGCAGTTCTGTTGAGATGTTTCTGATCACACACACACACATACACCCATAGCCCAGATTTGGCACCGTGTGACTACTACTAAGGAATTTCAAACCTTGTAAGACATTATAACAAGTGCCTCAGTTTGAATGATTATGTTGAAAAATAAAGTAATGTAGTTTTCTAATATGTATAATTTAATTTCTGTATCTGCAACTGTCTATCATTGATAAACAAACGGAGGTTTATTTCCGAACTGCCCTCATATTTTATCAGGAAATGTAGATAAGACAGGCTCAAAGAGTCAGCATTACCCTAAGCCAGACATGTCAAACACAAGGCCCGGGGGCCGGATCCGGCCCGCGAAGTGGTTTCATGCGGCCCGCGAAGCCATCCTGGAAACAGTGAGGGAACGGCCCCCACTGCCTTGGCCCTGGCCCAGAGACCCTCCTTCTGCCCAGAGACCCTCAGATCTGTCCCACTCCTGCCCAGGCCCCCATAGGCACCCTTGATGCGAACGATGTAGAGCTGGCCACGCCCACCCAGTAGGCCATATGTACTCTAGCCACGCCCACCCAGTAGGCCACACCCACCCTGGCCATACCCACCTGGCCCCCTGAGGGCAACCGCAATGCTGATGCGGCCCTCAATGAAATTGAGTTTGACACCCCTGCCCTAAGCATACTGATGCAGAATGAATCTATTGGCAATGTCAATTTAACTCTGTGTTCATGGAGACCTAACCATATCTCTTAAGTGGGTTTGCCCCCAAAGGGATTTTCCCATTTACTTTAGAAATAAACGTAGATAGGGCAGCACCCGCCTAAGCATACCAATGCACTATGAACCTGTTGCTCAATGATTTTCCCATGCATTTTACAAGGAAACTTAATGAGGCGGGTTCAAAAACTCAGCATTTTCCTAAGCATATTGATGCACTGTGAATCTGTTCATGATGTCAATTTTGTTCTCCAGATTCATGGACACTTAATCCAAAGCCTAAGTGGGTTTGTCCCCCATGGGATTTTCCCATTTATTTTACCAGATAATGTAGATAGGTCGGGATCAAAAAGTCGGCACCCTCCTAAGCATAATGATGCACTATGAATCCATTGGTGATGTACATTGTGCTCTCTAAATTTATGGTGACACAACTCTAACCCTAATTGGATTTGCCACCCAATGGGACTTATGCATGTATTTTACTAGGAAACGTAGATAGGGCAGTTTCAAAAAGTCAGTACCCTGCTAAGCATACCCATGCGCTCCGAATCCATTAGAGGTGTCCATTTTGCTCTATAAATTCATGGAGACCTAATCCTAACTCTAAGTGGATTTGCTCCCCAATGGGATTTTCCCGTGTCTTTTGCCACGAAAAGTACTGTAGATAGGTATGCTTGAAAAGTAAGCACCCTCCTAAGCATACCAATGTCCTTTCTCTAATTTCCTTTCTTTCTAGTTTCAGGATTAAATGTATTTCCCTACAGTTTTAGAACTGTGACATGCTTTTTCAATCATCGAAAAAAAAAATCACCCATCATCCTCATCCATCAATCATCACTTTCAGAAATCTCCTATGTGACAGTAAAGAAAAGCCCCATTTTAAACAACTGCCTATTTCCAGCAATATTCCATTTGTCAATTGGAATGGCTTGCTACTAGTAAATAAACCTTTACTTTTTTTCCCATTCTTGCTATTGTCATTAGCTAAACTGTATAATTTTACACAGATAATTACACAAAGTCATTTACAAATCTATATTATTTCTCTTATTGTCAGGGTGAAAAAGTGGGGAGGTCGTAGCTGCATCAATTTTGCCTTACTGCTTTCCTGCGATTTTTGTTTCTATTTTATACAAATTGGAATACACTGCATTTTAGGTTATCCTGGTAAATATCTACCTTTTTATAACTATTAACAAATTATAAAATCATGGCAAAATATTACTACTTTTTTCCATCACAGCAATTATTGTAGCTTTGGGCTTCTTTGCAACTGATAGGCAAGCTACAGCATGAATACACACTGGATTCATGTATCTACCTATTCTTCAGCATGTTTTAAAGAACAGGGCTTGCAGGTTGGGTTTGCACACCATGATACAAACCATGGTATATGAACACTCATGTTTTCCTTTGTACAACACATTAAAAGAAAGCCAACAATACACATTGCTGTCCAGGGGTGTCAAACTGCCAGCCTGCAGCCGGTTGCATCATGTGGAGGCCGCGCCCACCCCAGCTCCAGCAATGCAAAAAAGTTGTGATATGTTGCGACACGTCACGTGACATGGAGAGTTTGACACTCGTGCTGTAAACTGTTTTGTGAACCCAAAAGAGACGTTGAAAAAAAGAAAACGATGCTAATTAAATTAGAGTGAAAAGAAGAAACAGTTTAGGAAGAAGTAAATGAATTTAGCATCATTTTATAGCCCCAAAGAGACTAGCATAAAAGGTATTTAGGTATGTAGATATGTGTGTATAGTATACTGTGTGCTAAGATAAAGCCAGATATGAGAAAATAATATGGAAATAAAGACTGCACACAGAGGACCCAGATTGTTGGGGGCAATAAGCTGACTTTGTAATAATGCCGCTTGGGGTGTGTGTGAAACCCCTAATAAGCAGGCATATACATAGAATGAAGGCTACTGCTAAGCTTGTAAGCCGCCCTGAGTCTTCGGAGAAGGGCGGGATATAAATGGAATTAAAATAAAAATAAATAAATAAATCACATGGCTCTAGATTATTGAAGGACACAATTATCTGATATTTGGATTATGTGAGTTGTCTTATTATATAGTAGCTGAAGCAAAGGAAGATTTAAAATGTGAAACACTAGGATTTAAGATATGGTGCATTCTACTATGGAAGGTTTTGGAGTGCTACAAATTATATATATATATATATATATATATATATATATATATATATATATATATATATATATATATATATATATATATATATATATATATATATATATATATATATATATATATATATATATATATATCTCTTTGGTTATTCGGGTTTTTCCCCCGCGTAGAACTAAAGGTGTAGGAGCGACGTTTTGACGGAATCCCATCCGTCATCATCAGGCTGGTGGCTTCTGCTTCCTTCTTCTGGGAGAAGCATGTGGCTGTTTGTTCCTCTTTTTTAAACTGCCAGAGGGGGTGTGTTCTGTGGGTGGAGGTGTGCTCTGATTGGGTGGGGGATTAAGTGTGTTCTGATTGGGTGGGAGTGTGTTTTGAATGGTGGGTGTGTTCTGATTGGGTGGGGGTGTGTTTTGAGTGGATGGGCTGGTCTCAGCTGCCAGCCTTAGACCTGAGCTGGTGAGTTGTGCTGCTTTTGTTCAGCTTCGTGTTTGTGGTGGTGCCATGTTTTTATAGTGGGTGTCAGTTTGCTTATTGTGTGGTTTGGAGGGGTTTAAAGTGGCTGATGTTGCAGCTGTAGTTAGGTTTCTGTTTTGTGGTTGTGCCTCGTTATCATTGTGGGTTCGGATTTGCTTTTTGAATGGTTGTGTGGTGGTGATGTCATGTGGTGTTATCATGAGTTTGGGTCTGGTATCATTCTTGGTGGTTGGGACTCGTCTGTCAATCAAGGCGGGTTTCCAAATGGTTGGTAGGCGAGAGGTATCATCTCGTTTGTTCATGCTGTGGGGGCGTTTTTCTATCTCAATGGCTTCTCTGATTATTCTGTTGTTAAAATGTTCAATTTTGGCGATAGTTTTGGTTTTTTTAAAATCAATTTCATGTCCCATGGCTTCAAAGTGTTGGACCAGGGATGAAGTTTGTTCTCCCTTTCTGAGTGAGTTTTTGTGCTCTTCAATGTGTGCACTTATTCTTCTGTTGGTCTGTCCGATGTATGTGGTGGGGCAGGTGGTGCATGGGATTTCGTATACTCCTTGGTTTTCTAAGCCAATTATGTCCTTGGGGTTTCTTAGGATGGTGGATATTTTTCTGTCTGTGTAGAATGCTGTTTTGATGTGTTTTTGGAGGACCTTGCTGATTCTGTCTGTGGTCCCTTTTAAGTATGGGAGGAGGGCTTTGCCATTTTCTTGTTCTCTGTCTTGGGTTTTTGTGGGTGTCTCTCTTCGGATTAAGTTGGTAATCGTGTTTCTTTGGAATCCATTGGCTGTTAGTACATTAGTGAGAGTGTGTAGTTCGGTTTTTTGGTGTTGTTCGTCAGCTAGGTGTTTTGTTCTGGAGATGAGTGTCTTGGCTACGGAGTTGATCTGTGCTGGGTGGTGGTGTGAGAGTGCGTTCAGATAGCGGTTTGTGTGTGTTTTTTTATGGTAGATAGTGTGTCCTAGGGAGCCGTTGGATTTCTTGTAGACTAAGACATCAAGGAAGGGGAGTTGATTGTTAGCTTCTGTTTCCATGGTGAATTGTATTTTGGGGTGTAGGCTATTGAGGTGTGTGAGGAAGTCATCCAGTTTTTCTTTGCCGTGTGGCCAGATTACGAAGGTGTCATCTACGTATCTGAGCCAGAGTTTGGGTTTGTGGTTGGATTTTTCTAGAGCGAGGGTTTCAAAGTGTTCCATGTAGAGGTTTGCGATGACAGGTGAAAGGGGTGATCCCATGGGTGCTCCTTCCATTTGTTTGTATCTTTGTCCATTGTAGATGAAGTATGTGTTAGATAGGCAGTGGTTGGTCAGATCTAGGATGTGTTTTGGGGGATTGTATTTATTTAGGATAGCTGTCAAGGCTTCTTTGATTGGCACTTGGGTGAAGAGGGATACGACATCGAAGCTCACAAGTAGGTCACAGGGCTGTAAGTTTAGTTTACTTATGATCTCTATGAATTGGAATGAATTTTGTACGTGTGAGGTGATGGAATTTGCGTAAGGCTGTAGTTGTTTGGCAAGAAATTTGGCTAGATTTTGTAGAGGTGAGCCTATGGAGCTGACTATGGGTCTGAGTGGGGTTCCTTCTTTGTGTATCTTGGGCAGACCATAGAGCTTAGGACATCTGGATGATTTTTCTCTGGGAATGATTGTTTTCTGGATCTCTTCACTGATCTAAGGCTGGCAGCTGAGACCAGCCCATCCACTCAAAACACACCCCCACCCAATCAGAACACACCCACCATTCAAAACACACTCCCACCCAATCAGAACACACTTAATCCCCCACCCAATCAGAGCACACCTCCACCCACAGAACACACCCCCTCTGGCAGTTTAAAAAAGAGGAACAAACAGCCACATGCTTCTCCCAGAAGAAGGAAGCAGAAGCCACCAGCCTGATGATGACGGATGGGATTCCGTCAAAACGTCGCTCCTACACCTTTAGTTCTACGCGGTGAAAAACCCGAATAACCAAAGATCCACATACGAACACCCGCGAAAACCTCAGAAAACATATATATATATATATATATATATATATATATATATATATATATATATATATATATATATATATATATATATATATATATATATATATATATATATATATTTGTGTGTGTGTGTGTGTGTGTGTGTGTGTGTGTGTATAAATAATTTGAGTTTAGTTAGGTTTCCTTCCTTCAAGTCACACTTGGTTTATTGGAATTTTACCTAGCACAATGTATGGATCATGTGTGCACCATGGTTTCTAGCTTAGAGTTGGATAATACATATTAACAAAGCATAATTAAAACAAACAGTGCTTTACTCAAGATGTAAATTTAGTATTTTTCTAATTTGTCCCTTAAACTATGTCCTATGAATGTCTCAAAACTCAAAAGACGAAAGATTGTAGTATTTGGCCCTGCCAATGTTAACTGTTACATAACATAAATACAGATACTTACAAGGCCGGCTTGGAATAATCATAGAAGGACAATCTTCATCACGCATAACTTGGGCCACAGACTAAAAGTCAAAATAAAAGCATAAGCAGAAATGCTGGAAAAAAATCATCCATTTTTTTAATGTCAAGAATTAAAAAGTTGTTATAAATGATCAGTTAGAATTTCAGTGGGAACTATGAAGTCCCTGTCTGACTGGCATCCTATTAATAGTAAAAGAAACCAGGAGGATTCCTGTCATGCTTTTGAAGAGAAAATATTTGAGCAAGTAGCTTTGACCTAATTTCAGAATTAAATTACCTTTTAATATAATAAGTGTAATGAATTTATGACTGAAATCCAGGCTTGGTAAGAGCTTTTCAATATGAGATAATTGAAGAAGAATTTAATTTTTGAAAGACTAGAGTAAGTTGCTTCAAACCAGTGACCTCACTGCAAATCAATTAGTTAATTCCAATGACTTATATCTTTTGCTTTATCCTATCACTGAAATAAAGTATTTCCTAAACTGAATTGTCAGATGAGGATTCACAAAGCCAAGATAGCAGTTGAGACTACATGATCAAGGCATCCCATTTTTGCACTTGCACTAATACTACAAGATGTACCAATGAACAGGATCTTGATCATGTGGTCACAAGCAACCTGTTGACTTTCCTCCACCCCACCCCACTGCAACCCCTTTGTTATGCTACTAATTATTTAATGAAAATTGAGTATAGCCATTTATTTCCCACTTTTTGGCCTGAGATTCTCCAATGTTGCTGATTTTTTTCCTTTTACAATTGTTTAAGCTCTTACCCCTACCCAGATGATTAGATTCCCTGGAGGAATGTCTATATTACAAGGCTCCAGATACATTCATTTCTGTGAAGTTCTGATAAACCTACCAAGATACTGAATGGTTTTTTTTCCCTTAGTTGATGACACACTTTGAAATTTAACTACCTTGGTTAAAAAAAAATAGAGAATGGGCAACAGAGAACAAGGAACCCATTTCTCCCGCCACAGAGGTAAGTTGTGCAGATGAATATTGCAAGCAGCAAACAAATATGCAAATTGACATTGTGGGACAGAGAAGAAAAGGAGAGATACATTTGAACCATAATCATGCAATTCATGACCTTCTTTAAGTTTGCCTTTCTCACTCTGCTCAAATGTTCTGGACCAGAGCGCTAACTTGATTCAACCAGTGATGATTCTTCTTTATAAGCAGTGCTTTTTTTGTAAAAGAAAAAGGTGCCGGAACTCACACATGTCATACAACCTGCCTTGCCTACCCTACAAGGTTCCATCCAAAAAAAGTGCCGGAACTCCGTTCTGAGCGTTCTATGAGAAAAAAAGCCCTGTTTAAAAGTATAGACACTTAACTATTCTACTGCACAAGGTCTTAATTACACTGTAGTGCATTGTTCAGTGATTTGTAAAGGGAGGGCTTGTTTTAAAATTACAGAAAATTACAGTCAAGGAATAAAAAATCTAGACCCTACTATGTTTTCAGAGACAGCTGGTGTTTTAGAGTGGTTAAGGTACAATGGAGGAGATCAATGTTCAAAACCACTCTCAGATAGTTGGGTGACGATCACTTTCTGTCAGTCCATTGTACCTCATAAGGTTGCTTTTGTAGGGATAATATGAAGCAAATGGCCCACATTTGAGCTCCTAGAAGTTATACAGGACATATATTTACTTTGCTGTAAGTAATCATAGAGACAGTCATACAGACAGTGGTGGGATTCAAATATGTGAACAACCAGTTCTGTGTGTGTGGATGCTGCTTCTGGAAGTCCGTTCTGGGCCTGGGTAACAAAAAATTAGCTACCGGTTCTGTCAAACTGGTGCGAAATGGCTGAATCCCACCACTGCATACAGATATAAATTTGCCATTGATGTTTTTATTCTAGACTGATTAAAATATGCATCTAAACTCACCTTGCGTGGCTTAGTAAATCCAGGCTTGCAAAACTGTTTGTAGTACTCCCAATAACTTCTGTAGGAAGATTGCATTTCTATGTAGGTTGCAAATCTGTCTGGGCACTTTGAAACACAAAGCTTTTAAGACAAAACCAAAAAACCTGATTGAAGCATGAGGATGGAGGATGAGACGGTTATATTACCAAAGGACCTACGCAAAGATTTGCCAATCTCTAAAAGTGCTTCTTTTTTTAACAGACTGTTTGCTTAGCAAAGCATTTATATAATATACACATATAATAACTTCTTCTTTTTCTTCTCTATTTTGTAATACCTAAAAATGGAAATGAGAAGAAGCCAAAAGATTCTTCTTTCAATGACTGCAGAACTTCTTCTTGTTCTAAATATCTCATAAATAATATTTGTATCTTGTGCAGCAATTAATCAAAGTAAATTCATGAATCAGGCATACATAAACTTTTGGCAGGCAAGGGATATTCCCCCCCCCCCCCGTTATTTATTATATTGTTAAGACTCATGACATTATTGGAGTGGTATTTTATCTTTTTTGTTATTGCAATGTAATTCTGCAGGAGGTATAACACAATTAATTAATTTATTTTTTTGACAAAAATCTCCAGGATATCTTCTACAATCTGAAAACGAGCCACACAATGTTGGTAATGTCACCCTAATCAACAAAAGGATTCAGATAATATTCAGATAGTTAACAGGTTTTGTCCTTAATTTTTTAAAAATAATTTACTTATTATTTCCTTCTTGGTAAAAATATTTGTTGAAAATGATAGAATTGGGGAATTATCCTTAACTGATTATTTATTACTTACATAAGGATTCTTCCAAAATAATACAATGAGTTCTCTTCTTGCTCATATAGAATTGTGCACATAAATATTAATTAAATGAAAATCTTGTAATTCCCAATCTTAGAAAAAAAATTCTGATTACTATCTAAAATTCTAGAGCTACATTATTGTCAGAATCTCTACTCATAGGATATATTTGTTTGAGAAAAAAAGAGAAGGGCTTATTTACTATATCATCTTCTCCAAAAGCTACTGATCCAGTGAGTTTCCAATATGTCTAGTAGTTTCCAAAATATCTCGGGAAGCACAAGATTGTGCAAGTTTGTTTTACTATCATTGTTTTGCTAGATCCCCTTAAGTCTATAATTAGAAAACATGAGTGAATAGTAAATATGATGATAAATAATACGAAGAAGCAACATAAATGATCATTACCAACACATTGTTTCTAGAGAATCCCAATCCAACTTCTCTCTGTTAAAATTCCTGAAGTTAATGATTTCTGGAAATCAATGCTATTATTGCTTTCAGCCAACAAACTGAACAATATTGCTTCTATATAGGAGTGATTAGTTGTCATTATCCATTACTTGATATATGTGTATTTGGGGGTGGGGGGGAGGAAGTAATGAATAAACATAACTATTCAGTCCTGCACTCAATATATGTTTTTCTTTCTTAAATGATATTCTAAATTGATAGTTTCCTTTCCATCATATCAATATATCTCTACTGAGGATACAGAATTTACATATAACATTAGCATTTACTTTATGTATAACCAATACATAACACTTTTTATTTTCAAAACAGCTGTATCAAGATATAATCTCTGTATTCTTGACTGTGTACTACATACCTGTGTTGTAGGGCACTGTAGGTTTATTAGCACTATAGGACTGGCACATTTCAGAATGTTAAAATAAAATAAAATTGTTTTGTTCCTACAAGATAGAAAAAAATGATCATTTTCACTCCATGTATGTGTATAGCAATAATTAATAATTAACCAAATACATAAATATATTACACACATATTAAAAATTCACTCCCAAACCACTGCCTGTAGGGATTCCTATTATAGCATACATGAGGATTAATTTTGAGAAAAAAGTTTCTTTCCCTGTGCTATAGGATAGATAGCACCATTTTATGCTAATTTAATCATATTTTTCACATTAATATTTTATCAAATATCCAATTCACCACTGTGCAGTAAATTTATTTTGTACATTTACAAAGTTTAAACACATACCACATGGTATTATGAAACTGGCATTTTTTATAGTAATCACAAGATGGCACTAAAAAATCAATGAACAATTTGTTTGTATGTAGAAACCTCTTCCCCTTCATGGATTACTGCCTCCCCTTCATGGATTACTGCCTTGTCGTGGCGAAGGGGCTTGCGTAATTCAATGAAGCTATGAGCTATGCCGTGCAGGGCCACCCAAGACGGACAGGTCATAGCTGAGAGTTCTGACAAAACGTGATCCACTGGAGAAGGAAATGGCAACCCACTCCAGTATCTATGCCATGAAAACCCTATGGACAGTACCAAAAGGCAAAACGATATGACGCTGGAAGATGAGCCCCTCAGGTCGGAAGGCGTCCAATATGCTACTGGGGAAGAGCAGAGGGCTAGTACTAGTAGCGCCAGAAAGAATGAAGCGACTGGGCCAAAGCCGAAAGGACGCTCAGCTGTGGATATGTCTGGTGGTGAAAGGAAAGTCCGATGCTGTAAAGATTTTTTCTCCATAGGAACCTGGAATGTAAGATCCATGAATCAAGGAAAGCTGGACGTGGTCAAACAAGAGATGACAAGACTGAACATCGACATCTTAGGTATCAGCGAACTAAAATGGACAGGAATGGGTGAATTTAATTCAGATGACCATCAGGTATACTACTGCGGGCAAGAATCCCTCAGAAGAAATGGAGTAGCCTTCATAGTCAATAAAAGAGTAGGAAAATCAATACTGGGATACAATCCTCAAAATGACAGAATGATCTCAGTTCGAATCCAAGGCAAACCATTCAATATCACAGTAGTCCAAGTCTATGCCCCAACCACCAGTGCTGAAGAGGATGAAATTGACCGGTTCTATGAAGCCCTACAGCACCTTATAGAAGTAACACCAAAAAATGATGTCCTTATCATCATGGGGGATTGGAATGCTAAAGTAGGAAGCCAAAAGATAACTGGAATAACAGGCAAGTTTGGCCTTGGAGTACAAAATGAAGCAGGGCACAGGCTGATAGAATTTTGTCAAGAGAATACGATGGTCATAGCAAACACTCTTTTCCAACAACCCAAGAGACGGCTCTACACATGGACATCACCAGACGGTCAACACAGAAATCAGATTGACTATATGCTCTGCAGCCAAAGATGGAGAAGCTCTATACAGTCGGTAAAAACAAGACCAGGAGCTGACTGTGGCTCAGACCATGAGCTTCTCCTTGCAAAGTTTAGGCTTAAACTGAAGAAAGTAGGGAAAAGCACTAGGCCAGTCAGGTATGAATTAAATCATATCCCTGTTGAATATACAGTAGAGGTGACAAATAGATTTAAGGAATTAGATCTGATAGACAGAGTGCCTGAAGAACTATGGACAGAGGTTCGCGACATTGTACAACAGGTAGCAACCAAAACTATCCCAAAGAAAAAGAAATGCAAGAAAGCAAAATGGCTGTCTGAGGAAGCTTTGCAAATAGCTGAGGAAAGGAGGGAAGCGAAAGGCAAGGGAGAAAAACATAGATATGCCCAATTGAATGCAGAATTCCAGAGAATAGCTAGAAGAGATAAGAATGCCTTCTTAAATGAACAGTGCAAAGAAATAGAAGAAAACAATAGAATAGGGAGGACCAGAGATCTTTTCAAGAAAATTGGAGAGATGAAGGGAACGTTTAATGCAAAAATGGGCATGATAAAGGACCAAAATGGCAGGGACCTAACAGAGGCAGAAGAGATTAAGAAGAGGTGGCAAAATTACACAGAAGAACTATACAAGAATGAGCTTAACGTCCCAGATAATCACAATGATGTGGTCACTGACCTCGAGCCAGACATCCTAGAATGTGAGGTGAAGTGGGCCTTAGAAAAGCTGAGCAACAACAAAGCTAGTGGAGGTGACAGTATTCCAGCTGAGCTATTCAAAATCTTAAAAGACAGTGCAGTAAAAGTGCTACACTCAATTTGCCAGCAAATTTGGAAAACTCAACAGTGGCCACAGGATTGGAAAAGATCAGTTTACATTCCAATTCCAAAGAAAGGCAGTGCCAAAGAATGTTCAAACTACCGCACCATTGCACTCATTTCTCATGCTAGTAAAGTCATGCTTAAAATCCTACAAGCTAGACTTCAGCAGTATGTGGATCGAGAACTACCAGAAGTACAGGCAGGATTTCGAAGAGGCAGAGGAACTAGAGATCAAATTGCCAACATACGCTGGATCATGGAGAAAGCTAGGGAGTTCCAGAAAAACATCTACTTCTGCTTCATTGACTATGCTAAAGCCTTTGATTGTGTGGATCATAACAAACTGTGGCAAGTTCTTAAAGAGATGGGAGTACCAGACCATCTTATTTGTCTCTTGAGAAACCTATATGCGGGTCAAGAAGCAACAGTGAGAACTGGACACGGAACCACTGATTGGTTCAAAATTGGGAAAGGAGTCCGGCAAGGCTGTATACTGTCGCCCTGCCTATTTAACTTATATGCAGAGCACATCATGAGAAAGGCAGGGCTAGATGAATCAAAAGTTGGAATTAAGATTGCCGGAAGAAATATCAACAACCTAAGATACGCAGATGATACTACTCTAATGGCAGAAAGTGAAGAAGAACTAAAGAGCCTCTTGTTGCGGGTGAAGAAGGAGAGTGCAAAAGTTGGGTTGAAACTTAACATTAAGAAAACCAAGATCATGGCAACTGGCCCTCTCAATTCCTGGGAAATAGATGGGGAAGAAATGGAGGTAGTGACAGATTTTGTTTTCCTGGGCTCCAAGATCACTGCAGATGGGGACTGTAGCCAAGAAATTAAAAGACGCTTGCTCCTGGGGAGGAAAGCCATGGCAAATCTAGACAGCACACTAAAAAGCAGAGACATCACCCTGTCAACAAAAGTGCGTATAGTCAAGGCTATGGTCTTCCCAGTTGCAATGTATGGCAGTGAAAGTTGGACCATAAGAAAGGCTGAGCGCCAAAGAATTGAGGCCTTTGAACTATGGTGCTGGAGAAGACTCCTGCGAGTCCCTTGGACTGCAAGGCGATCAAACCGGTCAGTCCTAGAGGAGATCAATCCTGACTGCTCTTTAGAAGGCCAGATCCTGAAGCTAAAACTCAAATACTTTGGCCACCTAATGAGAAGGAAGGACTCACTGGAGAAGAGCCTAATGCTGGGAAAGATCGAGGGCAATAGAAGAAGGGGACGACAGAGAATGAGGTGGCTGGATGGAGTCACTGAAGCAGTAGGCGTGAGCTTAAATGGACTCCAGAAGATGGTAGAAGACAGGAAGGCCTGGAGGAATGTTGTCCATAGGGTCGCGATGGGTCGGACACGACTTCGCAGCTAACAACAACAACAACAAGAAACCTCTAGACCTTGTAAAATCCCAAGCATACCTTTTCATAAGTATAGATCATTCTTATGAATGAAAGACCAGAATGAATTATATAGATATAAAACATACAGTTGGCTTAAGCCAACATAGGGAAAAAGTTAACCCATTTATTTTTTTAAAGCAAGTTCCCATTAGAAGTACACTGAATTCCAGAAAGAGTGGATATAAATTACCAACAAATTAAATAATAAAGAATACTGAGTGTTTCATCAAGCTTCTATGAATGGTCTAAAAATATTTAGAACTAATATGCCGGTATACAATGGTTAAAATGACAGATTAAAACTAGAACCAGGGAGACCCAGGTTTAAGTTCATCTTCAGTCATAAAAATCCATTTGGTAACTTGGCCAGTCATTTTCTGTCGGAATAACAGAATAACAGAGTTGGAAGGGACCTTAGAGGTCTTCTATTCCAACCCCCTGCTCAAGCAGAAAACCCTATACCATTTCAGACAAATGGTTGTCCAATTTCTTCTTAAAAACCTCTAGTGTTGGAGACCCCACAACTTCTAGAGGCAAGTTGTTCCGCTGATTAATTGTTCCAATTGTCAGGAAATTTTTCCTTAGTTTTAGGCTGCTTCTCTCTTTGATTAGTTTCCAGCCATTACTTCTTATTCTGCCTTCTGGTGCTGTGGAAAATAGGTTGACACCCTCTTATGTCAGCCCAACATACCGGTAATTTACAGGTTTGCTGTTACAGAGATCCACAAAGAAGATCCCAGTGTAAGCCATTTAAACTCTTACAGAAAAGTGTGGGATTTGAATTCAACAAATAAAATAAGGAAAAAAAATATCCTTCCAGGCTGCTTTGCCTCTTTTTTGAAAGCTGTCGTGACCTCCTTTGGCTGTCTCTTTAGCATGGTTTGCCAAAAATATTTGATGCACTGAAAAGGGCAATTTCCAACCCCCGTTTAAAAAGTTAAGAAAGAAAAAAAATCATACCCATATGGCCACACTGTGTCATTATGCTTTCTAATAAGACCATTGACTGCTATGAAGAACTGAAGTGTCCTTTAAAGTGTTCTGGCTATCGCCTCTTGATATACACAATGAGTATACAACTAGGACTCTTTAAAATTGAAGTTAAGATTGATAAATTCCAAATGCACACTGCAATGAAATTCATATAGCTGAGTGGCAATCTAACTGGAGTTAAAGTGCTGCTATTTGCTGATAATACAGAGAAACCACATTAAAAGAGTAAAGCCGTGGCTTCTTTTTCAGACTATCATACTATTGACTTCTGAATGCAAATGGAATCTTAGTTTATATGGAGATTAACAAGGAAATGATTTGACATAACAAAGTTCCCTCACAATGTACTTAACCCAAGACGGAATTAATTCTGTTATTTTAGTTCAATATCATCCCTTCCTGAAGAACTACGAATGTTGGAATTGTTTCAAAACATCAAATATTCTAAAATATTTATCTGGTATAGAATGTGTTGAACCATTGGAACTATTATTTACATTTTCTTGATCTATGCCAAAGCACTTCACATAACAGTCATATAAAGATTAGCATGTATCTTCAAATTTAACTGCTCTCAAGATATGAATTAGAGGCAGCTTCTGGGTTTTACAAACCATAAATCTTTAATCCATATCAGCAACCGGTCAAATTTCATAAAAGCTTTTCTACATGAAATTTTTATTTTTGCCTCCTAACTAGCTTACCAAAATATTATCTTCATACATAATGAATTTTAAAGTTGTAATTCAAGAAAGAATGAAATATGCAGATAAGGCTTGATGAGTGCTGAAAATAGGTCCAAAGATTTTATAGTACAATCTAACATTTACTAATCTATATGGAGACTGCCAAGCTTTGGAAGGCTGATGTATCATTCTGCAGCCTTATTATACTTTAAGAAAAAAATATATTAAAATGCCCACTTGTTTATAGCCCTCATAAATACTAAGAAACAAGTATACTCTTGAATAACCAAATGTCCTGAGCCAAACTGATACCAATCCAGTTTTAGTCAAGAAAGCTAGCTGGGTGACTTTGGGCCAGTCACTCTTTCTCAGCCCAACCCACCTCACAGGGTTGTTGTGGAGAAACGAGGAGGAGGAATATGTTTGTGCTGAATATGTTTGCCATTTTGGGTTACTTGTAAAAACAATAAAAGTGGAATACAAAAAATTAAAATAAACTGGCACCATATCTTTTCACACATTACATAAAGCAAGGATTTTCAAGAACTCAACTGCTCCTGTTTGGCTCTTCAAAAGTTCCTTCTGTGGTCTGCCTACTATATCATTTCAACATATATTACATTAGTTTGGGATAATTTTAAGGTTGGGATGGTTATAATTTGCTTTCTACAGGTCTCCAGTTGCCATTTGGTAGGGAAATGGGCTAGATGTCTTTAGTCCTGTCCTCTCTAGTGACATAACCGTGGCCTCCTTTAAGCCTTTGGAAACGTTGGAGGCAGAGTTGCAGCCCCTGACAACTTAAATGCTTGCCGTATGTATCAATTTAAGCAAGCAAGAGAGCATTCTTGCCAAGTTCAGCTTCTGGCATATGATACTGCTTGAATAAAACATGACAAACTTACAGAAACAGGAAGCAGTCAGCTGTGCTTAGAAATTACTTTTCTCTCAGAATGACATAACAGTTTCCCAGCTGACATCTTATTTCAGCATTCAATTTATGTTGGCTAATCAGACCCAATGCATCTTAGGTTTACAGTCACTTGGATTCATGATGTAACAGTTACATAACTAAGTGACAGGCAAATGTCTGAGCTGAGCAGTGACTTGCTTTGAACTTTGGGTTTTTTAAAATAAATCTTAATTGGAATCCCATTTTTTTTAAAAAAAACCTGATGAATGAAGGGAGAAGATACCTGCAAGGCTTTCAATAAGTCCTCTGCAAAAAAATTAGAAAATGAACTGATAGTTCTGATGCACGTGGCAGGAACACAGATGCAAAAGAATTCAGTACTTACTCATTAGGTGTATCTTTTTGACCACAAAACTGCCCATAGCTATCAGTTGGATAGGCTACTTTTCTTGGGTCGCCATGTACCCAGGCTGTAAAATGGAAAAGAAAAACAAGAAAGCATCAAGTCATTTTGGTTGGAATTAAATTTTGCTACTTATTAAAATGCAATTCCTGCTGTCATGAACTGTTTTAACCTCTCCCAATGGCTACTGAGAATATTGATTGCTTCTTAAACAGTCGCTTTTTTAAAAAATGGGGAAAAAATGGAGGGGATAGATACAAAGCAAAAAACATCTCTCCCTCCCATTCCCCCCTTTTCTATCAGAATGTATCTGGCTTACAGCCAGAAAATGAGGTAATGCACTTAGAAAATGACAGTTATTAAAATGAGGAGAGGGATGCATTACAAAAGCTTTGTTGGCGTAAAGCCGTACAATAGTATTGAACCAAGCTAAATACACTCAACTGACTTCATGCATGTTTCTGAACTGCCTTCTGTACACAGAATTGTATGAACCAATTAAAATACACTGTCAGATTCCAGTTTATGCAAATCATTTTGACTCTGATCTACTCTAATTGCTATAGTCTCACACTCCTCTTCATTTAAAGGGGTTAAATGTAGAAATACTGGAATAAAATCAAGCCAAAATCAAAATCTTCTCCAAGGTCATCAGGATAATAATTAGAATCATAAGGCATGAAAATGCCTTGTTCACAACTATCAACAACAGCTCAAACACAAATCTTTGCAAGCCAAAGGTAGAAGGGACAATGTAATACATAACTCCTAATGGCCCAAATTTGTTTTGTACATCTGGATTAAGGCAGAGTTTTATTTCCTTACTTTTATTTAAATATGAATTTCAAAGCATATTTCATTCTATCTTCATTTCTATACACATTTCATATGTGCAGAACCTAATGATACTGTGGTAGTGAGTTTATTTTTCTTTCAGATACTGAGGGTTTGCCTTATTTTATATCGTATGATAAAGTTTGACACCTGTGAAAAATGACACTTGTGAAACACTAATGTAGGTCAGATAATATATTGAGCAAAATCAACCAGAAAAGAAAAGAATGCACCACTTAATCCTGCTATTATAATTTCCTTTTCCCACAACAGTTAAATAAAGGAGAATATTTCCTTTCTCAGATCTGGACAGAAAAGCAACATCTATTCAATTATTGATTTTCTTGCTTTGAAATCTAATAATTTCAATAATAAATTGTTCTTATTGCATATACAGGAAAGCACAAGGCAATCAATACAAAGGTTAAATTGGTTGTAACCTGCTCCCATTACATGGACTATTGAAAGTTTAATTTAACTGATTGGGCATTAAATAATAAATAATAATAAAAGTTAGCCATATAGAAATTGTATATTATAAACTGCACTTTAATAACTTTAGAAATAAATATTTCTGAAACTCATAGTTACAGGTAGTCCACAACTTATGAATACAATTGGGATCAGAACTTCTGTTGCTAAGTGAGACAGTTGTACAAAGAGTTGCTTCTGATTAACCTTTTATAACTTTTTGTTAAGTGAATCATCCCAGTTGTAAGTCATTAAGTGCACGTGGCTTCCCTCATTGACTTTGCTTATTGGAAGCAGTTGGGAAGGTACTGGGATCCTGCAAGGGTCATGAATACATGCCGGTTGCTAAACGATCAATTGTTGTTGTTGTTTTGTTTTGTTTTGTTGAAAATTTTATTAAATATATATTTAAAAACAAAAGTGGACATGATTCAACTTCCCTAGCTACAACACTACTATTACGAGATTCAAGGTGCTGGTGATGACCTATAAAGCCCTAAATGGCTTGGGTCCGGGATATCTGAGGGAGCACCTGCTGCCAACATCAAGTTCCCTTTGTCCTGTGCGCTCCCACAGGGAGGGTCTTCTCAGGGTACCGCCGGTAAAAGATTGCTGGCGGACAATACCCAGGGGGAGGGCCTTCTCAGTGGGTGCGCCGGCCCTTTGGAACCAGCTGCCTGTAGAGCTTAGAACTGCCCCTGACCTCCGTTCATTCCTCCAGGACCTGAAGACCTGGCTCTTTGAGCTCTCTGGCCTGGACTGAGGGTATTAATTGGGGTTTTAATTGGTTTTTAACTAAGATTTTTATATTGAAGGTTTAATATAATCATTTTAATTGTTTTAAATTTTGTAATTGTGGTATTGTTTCTTTTAAAAACCTTGTGAACCGCCCTGAGTCCTACGGGAGAAGGGCGGTATATAAGTCTAATAAACTAAACTAAACTAAACTATTAGTATTATCTTATGTCACAGAAAGAAATAACAAAAACCTAAAATACAGTCTATAACAGGATAGAGTATAACAAACTGTACATATAACATCTGTAAACTGTCATTCAGTCCTCAGCGTTATATTTACATATCTTTCAGTTATGTCCATTATATAGATGCTAATAAGAAATCCTTACATTATCAACCAATCAAACAATGGTCATCTCAGCGATCCTCCTTAACTCTAAACAATCAAATGCTGATCACATGACCATGGGTATGCTATGATGGTTGGTAGTGTGAGGACTAGTTGTAAGTCACTTTTTTCAGGGCCATTGTAATCTTAAATGGTCACAAAACAAATGGTTGTAAGTCAAGGAGTGTCTGTATTCAAAAGCCAGAGAGCACTGAAACATGAACACTGGAAGGTTATTATCATAAACCAGTAACTTTGAGATTGCAAAAGATTTGATTATCTTCACATGTCTGTGTCAAGTCTGAAAAACCAACCAGTAAGGACCAAATTCTATGTTGAAAATTACACAACTAAAAGTTCTCAGCCAGTATTTTTTGCTATCAGCATAAAGATTCGTATTTGACAAAGGTCCATGAATTTTAGATGTTTCGATTCTGAAGTATAGACTTCGCTATTGATTGAATAACAACTAAACAACAAAGCTGGTTGAGAAGTTTTTTCCAGTTTTAGTCAAATGTAAATGCAGGGTCACTCATATCTAATTGTAGTCTAGAGAAAAATCTTTTCCCCCTGTTCTTCTGTAAAGAGCCAGAAATATATAGATCCTATTGAGTCGTGAGTAGCCTCAGGCACAACTGTGATTGTGAGCTGATTATACTCTATTTTTCCCTTTATATCAGCTTCATGGACTCTCATGCATTTTGAACAGGACAAGTGTCTGGAGCCCATCCAAAGGTGATCTCATCTCTCAGTTAAAAATAAAGCACATGGACAAATGGGAAACAAGAAAAGGAAATTGTAATTTAAGAAAGGGAGACAGATGTGAATGCTGCTACCAGTTTATAAGGGGAAAACATTTCAGATGCAGAATGAGACACAAGGAGAAAAAAAAAATCTCTAGGTGTCTCTGCGTGTGAAAGATAACACACAAACATACAGAAACAGATCTCATTTTGAGCTGCTTTCATCATTTTTTAGCATTCAGAAACTTTATTGGATATTTGATATTCTGTCCTTTCAGTTAAAGGCAGGCACGATGTGCTTTACACGTACACTTTTTCAACAGTGACCCAAGCTGTGAAGAAAAAAGCAAAACAAGCCAAGCATTCAGTCATTATCTCCATCCATTTTCAAGGTATTTCCCATAGTCTTATTATTTGGAGACACCTCTCATAGAAAACTGCCATGAGATCCCAGGCAGAGGATTAAGGGAGATTTTTTTGTAGGAGCAGAAAGTGCAAAGCTGTAGAAACATCTAAGGATGCAGCACAATTGCAAGCTTCCAACTGTTTTTCTGCTACTTCTCCCCCCTCCTTGCCCCATCATCTTTTGATCACTTCATTTGTCATGAGGGCATACCGGTAACAAAAGGTTTTTTTTAAAAAAAAATAAAAAAATAAAAAAACCTATTTCATAAAGAGGTGATCTACAGTGAAATACAAAAGTAGTGAGGCATGATTCTAACAGAATGAAAGTCTTCTCTGCCCATAAAATTGCTTTTGCTTCAGGGAAGATACAACTGGCAGTTTAATCTCTCTGCTAGGATTTGCTGCTGCTTTCAACTGAATCACCCCACTGTTTACATTTTCTGCACCAAGGCATGTGAAGCCACAGTGTGGTGAGGCCTAGCGCACCTTTGAAATCTAAGTTTCTTCCATCTGCTGTGACTCTGAGTGAAATATTTTTTTATAAGCAATAATAAAGAGTACTGTAGTTCAGGACTTGAGATTTAATGAGACCTTTACTACTTTTGTCAAAACAGAGGCCTATTTCCAGTTGTTAGCTACTTATTAGCCCTAAATCGTAGCCTGAAATTTGAGGAACTAATACGGCTTTAAAAGATGCTACTTAACATTCTGTAACAAGAGTAAGTAGAACTTTTTTTCTAGCAGGTTGATCAACAAATGAAAGGAAATAATGACCTTGGGACACTGCAACCGTTTTATAAATATGAGTCGATTGCCAGGTGTCTCAATTTTGATCACATGACCAGGGGGATGCTGCAACGGTCATAAGTATGAAAAAGGGTCGTAAGTCACTTTTTTGAGTGCCGTTGTACTGGTCACTAAATGAACTTTTGTAAGTCGAGGACTACCTGTATTGCATTCTGATTATTACAACAGTTAGCTGAACATGGGTTTTTGCTTAAAAGTAGATGCAAAATAACATTTTTTGTTTAATTAGTTGTAATATAGATCTAGGCAAATGTAACTCAGAGATGCCAAAATTGTCTTCCATGCATGCTAGATATTCCAATTCTTAATTGCCCAATACTCTTTAAAAGTTCTTATGGGCTTAGTTTTGGTTATTTGGAGCTTCTGGAATTCAAACTGAAGTTGTTCAGGGAAGATGCATGAGGAGCAAACAGCAGTATTGATATTAATAAATAGCAACAATATAATTGGATTAAATGTCCAGCCATTTTACTTGCACGATTACTGCAAGAATATGGATCTACAATGTTATTGAAGAATACTGTGATAATATAATTTATTTTAGCAGAAAAGGAGTACCTGTTCCATTTTCTTATTGGTAATGCCTACATAATGTATAGGTCACAAAATGTTTGGTTCTGATAGACGAGGACTCAGAGTGGTTTAACAATGAACGAGTTTATTGAATACACAAAGTCAACTGACTAACTGTCAAATGTTGCAACCTTTTATATGAGAAGTGTGTGAACTGTAACCAATCAATGGAGTCTATTTTCCCGCTCCTAGGTTATTGCAACCAATGAATGCACCTTAATTTCCCGCTCTAAACCCTGCTATGCTGCAATCTGTTTGCAATCTGTTAAGTACCTTGTTAATAACTATTTACATACACAACACCCCTTACCCCCCAGTTGATGTTATTTCTTTACAAAATCCTTTAAATATTTTGGTGGCCTATGTATTCTAGAAGGGTATCTGTTATTCTGGCTGCTAGGGACCTCTCTTCCTGATTGATTGCTTGGCTGCATGTCACTATTGGACCTGGGCTCTGGGTTGCTAGGCTCTGATGTTTCTCTGCTGCTGTTTTGTGTATTAGTTTGTGTTTGAAAATCAGTGGTCACTGGCCTACTTCGCAGGGGTACCTCCCAGTCAATTTGACTAAATTGATGTTGTTGTTGTTGGGAACCAGGGGATGAGATGTTTTGCCATTCCTCTACCACACTTTCTAGCATGTTGTTATCCCTGAATCTGGATGTACTGTTTCCCCCCAATATGCTTTGGTCCCCCTCTACTGGCAAGCATCCACTGGATCTCTTCCTCAGCTGATCTATGTGTCTTTTACAGATCCTATTCCCTTCCCCCTCAATAGTGTACGATAGGGGACCTAAGATTTCAGTCACCACCCCGGGAATCCATTTATCCCCTTGGCCGTAGTTCCTGGCCCAGATCAAATCCCCCACTTTAAATGTTCTGTTAGGAATGTCCAATTCAGTGTTTGATTGAAGTCTGTCAGGGTGTAATCTGTCCAATTTGGTAGTCAGTTTCCTGCCCCACCTCATTTCAGCTGGACTTTTTCCTGTAGCAGAACATGGGGTCGTGTGTTGGGCCAACAAGAACTCGGCCAGTCTCTGATGCCAGTCGCCCCGAATGATTCTTTTTAAAGCGTCCTTCGTGGTCCGCACGTTCCGTTCAGCCAAGCCGTTGGTGGATGGGTGGAAGGGTGCTGATGTCTTATGCTTAATCGAGTTGGCCTTGAGGAAATCCTGAAATTCAATAGATGTGAATTGTGGCCCATTATCAGACACAATTAAATCCGGCAACCCATGAGTGGCAAAGAGGCCCCTTAATGCCTGTATTGTTCTTCCTGAAGTTACTGAACTGACTGGTACTACCTCTAGCCATCTAGAGAAGCTGTCAACCACTACTAGAAATGTTAACCCTTGGAAAGGTCCAGCAAAGTCAATATGAATCCTGGACCAAGGATTCCTAGCTAACTCCCACTTATGCGTACGGATGTGCTGTTGTTCAGGCCTAGAACGTTGGCACAGATGGCAATTGGCCACACAGACCTCAATGTCGTTGTCCAGTCCTGGCCACCACAAGTGACTCCTAGCCAACGCCTTCATCCGTACTATTCCAGGGTGTCCTTCATGTAATTCTAGTAAAATAGCTGATTTGTGAATTCCTGGAATAACCACACGATTTCCCCAGAGTAAGCATCCCAAATGAACTGATAATTCATCCTTCCTTCTAAAATAGGGCCTGTATTTTTCGTCCGGGTTGGCATTTGGCCACCCGCTCATGACCCAGGCCAATACTCTCTTTAAGGTGTGGTCTTTATTTGTTGCCTCAGCTATGTCTTTAGCAGTTAGGGGTAAATCAGGAATATCCTGTAGGGACATTATTTGTCCCACAGGTGCAGGGTCCTCCTCTGTTATGCTTAGGGGCAATCTGCTAAGGGCGTCAGCGTGTCCCATGTCCTTGCCCGGTCTGTATTGGAGGGAAAATGAGTATGCTGAGAGGAAAATGGACCACCTCAGCATTCTGGGCGACATAATTTGGGGAGTCTGTTTATCCGTGGTAAACAGTCCCAACAGGGGTTTGTGGTCAGTCAGTATGGTAAAGTTCCTACCATAAAGGTAGTCGTGGAACTTTTTTACTCCTGCCACTATTGCTAATGCCTCCCTGTCTATCTGGGCGTAATTCCGCTCTGCCTTGGTTAGTGTCCGGGAATAATATGCAATGGGTCTTTGTATTCCTTGGTTGTCTAAGTGGCTGATCACAGCCCCTACACCATAAGGCGAAGCATCGCACGCCAGATAAATTGGTTTGTTTTCTATAAAGTGGGTTACAGTTGATTTACTGGAAAGAATGTCTTTTAACGTTTGGAAACTCACTTTGTGTTTGTTCAGCCATTGCCAGGGAGTCTTCTTATCTAAGAGTCTGTGGAGGGGTTCTGCAATGGCAGCCTTGTGTGGCACAAACGTGTGGTAAAAGTTTACCAAGCCAAGGAAGGCCTGTAGTTCCGCCTTGTTCCTTGGTTCTGGGGCCCATTTTATTGCTTTAATTTTGTCAGGGGTAGGGTGGATTCCACTTTTGTCAATCCTGAACCCCAAAAAATCAGTGGATTTAACCCCTATACTACATTTTTCCTTTTTTAGTTTCAATCCAGCCCTCCTAAATCTGCCCAGTACCTGTTCCAGCCGCTCTACTAACATTTCTTCATCTTTTCCAGCTATCAGGACATCATCAAAGTAAGGGCATACACCAGGTATGCCCTTTAAGGTCCTCTCCATCACTTCTTGGAAGATGCCTGGAGCAGCTGCAATACCAAATTGCAGTCTGTGGACCCGGAACGCCCCCTTGTGGGTAACTATCGTCTGTGCTTCTGCAGCCTCTTCAGAAACAGTCAACTGTAAGTACGCATGCGCCAAGTCTAACTTGGCAAACATGGCGCCGTCCTGGATCGTCGCGAGGACCTGCTTCACCGTCGGGACCGGGTAAGCATGCTTTTTCATTCCAATGTTCAGGGTGGCTTTGTAGTCAGCGCAGATTCTCACATCCCCATTGGGTTTTAGGGGTGTGACAATCGGCGTTTCCCACAAACCACCCTCAACAGGTTCTAATACCCCTTGGCCTACAAGCCGGTCGAGCTCGGCCTCGATTTTTCCCTTTAAGGCGAAAGGTACCCTTCGGGCCTTAAGCCTGATTGGTTTTACTGAGGGGTCTAGGTTAAATTTAATTGGGGCCCCTTTGTACTTTCCCAAAGATCCATCGAATACATCTGCAAATTCATTGCAGACTGATTCGAGGGTCTTCTTCTTAATCACTGAATTTATCCCCCCAATCCAAATGCCCAGGGCAGGGAACCAGTTAAGTCCAATTAAACTAGTCCTATGTCCCTCCGTAACAATTAATTCTAAGACCCCCTTAAATCCCTTAAATTTAACGTTAAGGCTGGTCTTCCCTTTTATTTTTATGGGGCTTTTTTGGAAGTCAGTTAGTTGAATATTTGTTGAACTAAGTGGAATTCTTCTTCCACTTATTTGTTCAATCCTCTCGAGGGTTTCAGTGGAAATTATTGACACTGAAGCCCCTGAGTCAATTTCCATTCTGCAAGGGACCCCTTGCAGCTGGACTGTAATTTTTAATTTTCCTATTGGAAAATTGTGACTTTTCCCCTGTCTCCTCCGGTTGACTCGCGCCACCTCCCCTAGATTTGGGACTTTAACCCGGGGTTTAGGGGTCTCCTTGCCACTGAACTTAGGGGTTACCTTACCCTCGGGCCACACATCGACTTCGTGAAGGCGGTTGTCGCGAGTACGGCTCCTACAGATGGCCTGGATGTGGCCGGTCTTGCCGCATGCCCTGCACTTTGCGGTTCGGAATCGGCAAGAGGCGCGGGGATGGTTGCCGCCACAGCTGCCGCACCGGTTCTGGTTGTCGATGTCTCGCGGTTTGGTTGCGGTGTCCCTCCATGGTCGTTGTGCCCCTGTCGCTTGTCTTTGCGGCGTTGCGGTTTGTTGACGGTGGGCAGGTTCAGGCCCTTCGCTTCTGGGTTGTCTTGGCGCCAATTTTCCGAATCGCCTGGAGACTTCAGCGATATCTTCCTCCCACTGCTGGTCCACCTCCCCGCAGTCCACATAGCCCTCTTGGTTGATCTCAGACGTTGCTGCCATGCTGCTGCGGGGGGGGGTCGCGATACCCGGTTGACTCGTAAGTTAAAAGTTCGTCGATCACTTCCTGTAAATCGCCGGTGGGTTTGGCGATTATTCTGTTTTGCAGCTGCTCATCACGCAAGCCCAGTACTACTCGGTCCCGAATTCTAATTTCTAAATTATCGTATTTACATTGTACTGCGGCTTCCCTGACGGCAGCGACAAACTTTTGTATGGATTCTCCCGGTCTCTGGTTCCTCTTTTCAAAGATGCGCCGCCAGAAGAGCTCGGATCTCCTGGGTGTAAAGTGGACCTTTAGTTTGGCTAGGAGGTCGGCGTAAGGCACACTTGAGACCGGTTGCGGTTGACACAGTCCCACAGCGATTCGGTAAACCGGTGTGCCACAAATCGTTAGTAAAGCTGCCGCTTTTTTACGGTCGTCTGTGATTCCGTTCACTAACAGGAACCCTTCGACTTGTCCGATGTATTCTTCCCAATCCTCGGGGAAGTTTGGGTCGAATTCCTTCAATGACCCGATTTGCGCCATTCGGAGAATTTTTTTTTTTTTTTTTATTCTGCCGTGGCCGCTCGGTTGACTGTGACTCGTTCTGAATTTGCCGCCTTTGCGCGACAATTCCGCCGATTCTCTGGTCTTCTGTCTATCCCACCTTCGTCGCCAATTGTTTGGTTCTGATAGACGAGGACTCAGAGTGGTTTAACAATGAACGAGTTTATTGAATACACAAAGTCAACTGACTAACTGTCAAATGTTGCAACCTTTTATATGAGAAGTGTGTGAACTGTAACCAATCAATGGAGTCTATTTTCCCGCTCCTAGGTTATTGCAACCAATGAATGCACCTTAATTTCCCGCTCTAAACCCTGCTATGCTGCAATCTGTTTGCAATCTGTTAAGTACCTTGTTAATAACTATTTACATACACAACACAAAAGCTGATCACATATCCCTGGGACACTGCAACATAAATATGAGTCACCTATTAAGCATCTGAATTTTGATCACATGACCATGGGGATGCTGCAACGGTCACAAGTGTGAAAACTGGTCATAAGTCACTTTTTTCAGAGCTGTTGTAACTTCAAATGGCATTCCATAGTTTCTTTCCAATAAATATTTTAAATGAAAATAGCTCTCTTTAACTGGCATGTCTATTTAATGAAAAACGACATTCATTCAAATAGCATGTGAAGAACTACTTTCTAATAAACTATATCAATGAATATTACTTACCCACAATTCCTAAGGCAATGTAACCCAGGATGACAACAACGAAGATCCCACAGCACAATACATCTGTGCAATGCCTGAAGAAAGAATATATCAAAATTACAATACATTTGTGGCCCAAAGCAAGTATCTCTTTTTACACAATAAAGACACAAAGTGCATCAGCTCAGCACCCATTCACTATTTGTTACTCTTCTTCCAAGTTTCATTTCAAAGCCACCTGTTTGCTTTCAGCCAATGGTTTTCATTCCAGAAATAACTGTCCAAGATATCAATGACATATTTATTGTCAAATTGTGAAACTTCAATATGCTTGGCTCTACGAAAGAGTTGCTTCCATCAATGATTTGTTTGCAGAAATCCACTGACTTTGGGCCAGTCACTCTCTCTCAGACCAACTCATCGCACAAGGTGATTGTTGTGGGGAAAATAGGAGATAATAATAATAAATGACTCAATATGGTATGTTGGATGTTCACCTCATTGAGTTATTTTTTAAAAACTATAAACAAATAAACAAACAAATAAATTAGTGTATGGGACCTATTATTTGTTAATAACAAAGGAGGAGATGTTTCAACTAGATTAAAAAAAGGGTAGAATATTCAGTGCTATACAGGGACTTTGAATCAAATTCCTTTGAATCTCTCAGCATTAGATTCCCAATCTTGGGAAATAGCTTCTTATGTACTGTGAGGACTATAACTAGGATTATCTGTGCATCTGGAAATGGTTATGCATATATCCTGCTGTCTTTGGATACTAGATATATTAAGTTTGATATACTGAATCAATGTATGTGAGTTAGGTGATCATATACATTTGATAAATAAACAAATAAGTTATAATGATAGAAAGTTATAATGTTATTCCAGCCAGAATGTTAACTCAACTAGGCCAAGTTAATATTTATTTAACTTGCTACCTATCACCAAATCTTGTATATTTAAATTCTTGTTGACCAGATTTTGCATATCCATATGCATTATGTTAATCACGACTATAAAAACAATTTTTGTCCATGAAAGTATTACTGAAGATCGAACTTCACAGGAAGCATTTTCATAGCCTTTCAGAGCACCTTCAAAAATATTATTTTCAATCAATCCTTTCTCATGTCAGGATATGAACGACTGAGTAAGAAAGATTGTATGAGGTAATGACATACGATACAATAGATTATTTACTATTACCTTCAGAGGAAATATGATCTCTCAATAAGACTCTGGCAGAATAGCATGTTTACATAGTTCACTAATCATGCTAAAAGCATATTTAAGGTAAATCCACATTGGGAGGAAGGGAAATGTTGCATGATCAGAGTTACTGGGGAAACAAACAAATAAGCCAAGAAAACTGACAAGAGTACAAAGGTGACAGAATAGAAATAGCAAAGGGTGAACGGTACCATAATATTAACTAAACTTAGAAACCTCACAGATTTATTGAACAAAGTACAGGTAGTCCTTGACTTATGACCATGATTGAACCCAAAATTTATATTGCTAAGTGAGACATTTATTAAGTAAGTTTTGTCCCATTTTATGACATTTCTTGCCATAGTTGTTAAGTGAATCACTGCAGTTTAGTAACATGGTTCTTAAGTGACTCTGGCTTCCCCATTGACTTTGCTTGTCAGAAGGATGCAAAAGGTAATCAGATGATCCCGGGACACTGCAACAGTCATAAATATGAGTCAGTTGCCAAGTGTTTGAATTTTGATCATATGGCCATGGGAATGCTTACAACGATTGTTAGTGTAAAAATGGTCACAAGTCATTTTTTTCAGTGCTGTTGTAACTTTGGTCACTAAACGAAGTAGAGGACTACCTGTATTTTTAGCAACAAAAACTATATTTGGGAATTCAGAATTATTCAGAACAAGCTGAATATTTGAAATGTATCAGTCAGAATTACTGGCAATTGGGAGAGAAAGCTAGAAAGTTATTGGCTCACCAGCTGAAACAACAAAACTTTATATCAGGAATTTGGGTTAAGGGTAATTATATATTGAGGCTAAATCTATTACCAGTATTTTTAATTTCTATATCCAATTATATAAGTATACACTTTGGGGTAAAATGTTAGAATGTAAGAAGTATCTCAATAATATAAAAAAACTGGCATAACCATAATTATTAAAAAAATAGAGACAATTTGATTTAGGAGCCTTGCTGCTACAGAGGTTAGAATGCGATATTGCAGGCTAATTCTGCCTACTGCCAGGAGTTCAATCCTGACCAGCTCAAGGTCAACTAAATCTTCCATCTTTCTGAGGTCAGAAAAAGAGGAACCCCCCCCATTTGCTCACACAAATCGAGTGTGTGCACAAGCTTGCCTGCCGCTCACTCATGTGGGGATGTGCACACACACTTGCTTGCCTGACACTACCTCAGCCTGGTTGCAACTAACTTATGGTCCACTAGTGGGCCACAATCTGGGAATTTGGAGACCCCTGGGCTAATAAATTTAAATTAAAAGTTCTGGTTTCTGGAAAAGCATCTTACTTTCTTCAGACAAGAAATCATTTCTTCAGACAAGAAATCATTCACACTTCATGTGAAAATGTGTCAGGGGGTTCATTTACTAATTATAAAGCAACTATTAAAAGAGCTGCACCCCAATAGGTAAAAGTTTTTCTAATGGTTACAATCAGGCTTCTTTTCATCTTGATTAATCTCAGCCTTTATTATTTGAGCAGTGAAATGTGGTTTTACTTTCAATTTGGAGGCACTGCAGCCACATAGCTATGCCTTAAGTACATTCCTATTTGCAGAAATAGTTTCCCACTATTCAACATTCCGATCTATTATACTATACAACACTATACACTATACAATGCCATACACTACACGCTATCCAAGAGCTACTTATACACTATACAAGAATGCCCTTTTCTTGTGGTAACTCTTCTGTTATATGCTTCCAAGGCACTCTTTTCTTAACAAATCTACTGTGCAGTTATACTGGATAAGAACAATCTGACAATAAATTGGAAAAAATCAAGTAACTTTAAAGGTTTGTGCCTCATTTTGTTTTCTTCTGAATGATGAAATTTAAGAAGTTGCTCAAGACAGTCAGATTTTGCTTCATGAATATGCTTAATTTCTGTTCAAATTCAACTTTATCATTTAAATCATTTATGCTGAATATAACGCAAATTTTATCCAATTATATTCAATCAGTATTTACTGTATATACAATCAGTACCATGAAAATCATCTGCAGATGGAAGAGACTGTGTTCAAGAACATAGTTTTTTAGTTACTAGTAGTATTAAATATTAAACTCATGCAGTAAGATTAATATGGAAAGACTGAATTCTGTAAACCTTGCGTGGTAAATGAAGATTAAATTCCCCATGGAGCATTGAACTGAATTGTAATAAATTCTAAATCAGCAAAATGTTAGATCATACCATGTTGGTAATTGTATATTCTATATTTTAATAGCTGAATAATTCCTTGACCTTCTAGTTCTGCTGAAAGGTGTTTGCATTATGAATCCTAATCTAATAAGCCATATGTAGTTATGGCATGATAGCATATATTAAATGCACTTTGGTAGCTTAAAGAAATATGTTTTCTGCTAGGTTTAAACGAAGAATCTATCTACAAGCTTGTCAGGAATCATAATTTAGTTTAAACGGATGGATGTGCTTATTTTTTAGAGCTTCAAGGAAACAAACAACAACCATATTATTTATTTTATTTATGTATTCAATTCCCATAGCCACCCAATTCAACACTGTTGCAAGACAATTGGTAAGAAAGAAGGCTTGGTTTATACTAAAATCATACAGAAGCATATTTAAGAAGATGGATTTATAGACAAAATGATGCAA
Organism: Vipera berus; assembly: GCF_964194415.1. NCBI lineage: Eukaryota > Metazoa > Chordata > Lepidosauria > Squamata > Viperidae > Vipera > Vipera berus. The sequence goes on from NC_138204.1 coordinate 74,661,540, forward strand.
TATTTAGGGCACTGAATTAGTGGGGAAGGAAGGAAAGAAGGAAAAAACAAAACAATTAAAACAATAAAAGAATTCATATTCATTTATTTCCTTACTCCACTTATTTTTGTATACTCCCATAACCACCAAGCTTTCCCAGTACTTAATGTGATTATCCATCCATCCATCCATCCATCCATCTATCTATCTATCTATCTATCTATCCATCCATCCATCCATCCATCCATACATACATACATACATACATACATACATACATACAAAAACTCAATAACTGGTTACTAACTAATTAGATATGTTGTCCATCTGATGAATCTTTATGCATTCTCCGAAATAACTTTATCTTAATCAATTTTTGGAATGCCTTCATGTTAGTTTAAATTCAGAAAGGAGTTTGTTTTATAAGATTTACTGTCACTGAAAAATTCTTACTGTATATTCAGCGACACCTTCACTCACCCCACCCTATGGAACCCCACCCAACTGGCACAACTCCCATGACAAACATACTCAATTTCAGTTGGAGGAGATAGTGTTGGAGATTTTTTTGGAGCCAAGCCATATTAGCCAAGCCAAGGACTTTATTGGTTAAATGCAGTAATTTTAATTGTACTCTGAAGCCCACTGGAAACCAATCTAGGGCTCATAGTACTGGTGTTACCTGGCAGTGGAGGTTCTTACCTACCAACAGGTGTGCTGATACAGCTTACAGTTGTAGACAGAGATAGAGACAGCCCTATCTAGAGAATCTTATTTACATGGTAATAAGGATAAATAGCACTAGCAAGAGCACTTAGTGTCAACACTGCTAACATCAGATGTTCTTCCTTTGACAACAGATGGAAATATAGCCCTTTTTTCTCTATTGCTTTTAGAGTCAGTTGATGCTGGGAGGGGGAATGTGGATGAGAGTCCAGCTAGTCATAACAATAATAACTCAGCCGTGGGAACCCAAGGTCCAGATTTGATAGAGATTTGGTGGGCTGGAGAGCTGGGGAGAAAGCCCACTTCAAGTTAATTGAGGAATGTGATTTATGACTGTTAATTGGAGGAGGCAATTGTGCTTTGCTGCTTTGTGCCAGGAGAGGGGAATTCAGTTTTTGGCTTCAACTATGTAGTGCTGATACTTTGTTTCTCGAATAAAAGATTCTTTAAGGAAAACAGTGCCTCAAAGTTCTTTTGAAGAGGTTCATCTCTCGGAACCATGACACTTAGACTTATATACTGCTTCACAGTGCTTTTACAGCCCTCTCTAAGCTGTTTACAGAGTCAGCATATGGCCCCTAAAAAGCTGTGTCCTCACTTCACTGACCTTGGAAAGATGGAAGGCTTAGTTAACCTTGAGCCGGTGAGAATCAAACTGCTGGCAGTTGGCAAAGTTAGGATGCAATACTATATTCTAATCATTGTGCCACCAAAACTCAAAATTTCCATTGTCAGATTTTCACAATCCAACTTGCAACTGTTGCCCCAAAGTTGGACAAAAGTCCCCTTGACCATACCCTAGATCTGTTCATTCTGCAGTAGCTGGGATGAGCCTCAAAGGTAAGGTGTCCCTGTTCAGAGTTAACATCTGAACAATAATAGTCTTAAAATCAAACAATATCATCATCTTGCTCAGCTTAAACTTCAGCCTCCTTTGACCTACTTTTTCTGAACTGCAAGGGCCAAAATGGAAGAAATATGGGTTCCCGATATCCAACCTGATTATGAATAATAGGTTGTCATTACACTGGTTGCAGATGTAAATGACTGGATGCTAAATAACCTGACAGGATGGACTTAAGAGATACAAGTGTGATGTAGATAATGTACAATAAAGGATCCAAAAGATTTATAACGGTTAGTGCACTGTGAATAAGCAGTGGGTTGCAACAACAAAATGGGAAAAATGCGTATTTCAGCATTGTGAGCAATCATATATGATCCCATTCCACTGCACTGCAGCAGAATTAATTAGGAAAAGGAATGAAAAAGTAAACATATTTATATAAGATCTATTTTATTTTACAGATGTGATCTTTTAAATTTTCATCCTACCCTTACTATTGACATTCTCACTATCAACACCCAAGATACATTAACATTATACAAGAGAATAAAAGATGATTTCACAAACTGCAAACACAATAACTACTTGTAAAGCACGCTAAGAATCTTGGGATGTGTCTTTCAAGTTGAAGCTTTAAAAAATAAAAAAACCCCTTCCAAACAGAAATGTCCTTGGAGAGATGCGTACAAAGCCGTTTGACCACCGAGGTAAAGTGAGGCAGCCTTGTGAGAAATATGAAAGACAAGAAACAATTAAAAGAAAGGACAAAGGGGAGGCTTTTAGGGAAATTGTGAAATCAAAGGCAATGAAAAATGTTCACTGCAATTACGGAATATGTCAGTGTGGAGAGATGGAAAGAAGTACAAAGTCTTCCGTTAGAATGTCTTGAATTGATTTTTTATGAATTAGGGTCACCAGAGAATCACATACAGTACTATTGTTATAATACTTCCATTGCCATACCCTCTCCACTACTGGTCTGATGTGAAAAATTAGGCACATTTAACAATCCAAGATTTGATTGCATATTTTATTAAACTAGCAATCAAATGCAGGATGAATGAGGAACCCTGACATTGTTAGGGTAGAACAGTCTGTGTTTCTTATGAGTTCACATGCTGGGGTCACAATCCAGTCTGGAAAAACTGCAAGTGATAATGAATGCTATTACTTAAACCAGTGGTGGGATTCAGATATGTGAACAACTGGTTCTCTGTGTGGATCTGCTTCCGGAAGTCCATTCTGGGCCTGGGCAACAAAAAAAATTAGCTACCGGTTCCGCCGAACTGGTGCGAACTGGCTAAATCTCACCACTGATTAAATGTCTCCAACCTCTCTTATACTCATTAAGGATTACTTTAGCTTTATTTTTCCCTTTTTTATTTAGCTGGAAAAGTTTATCCTTAGGATTTCCCACTCATGATCCCAGTCACTAAAACTACCAAATCCATCAATTAATATAAATAAAGATTAAATGCATTGAGCAGCTGCTCCTAAATTAGATCACACTGCTCACTTGATGCCTGCAGAATAACTGAATTGCACTATTTTTATTTTAATCTGCTTCAGACAGTGTATTGGGTTTGTTTAAAATTGCAAGGTATAAAAGCACAATATTCAACAAAGATTATTTCTTCCTTAACTGCTGATTTGAAGAAGGCAATGCAGAGCAAGCAGTATTAGGAACACTACAAGAGGAGGGACTGCCATAACCAAGAAACAACATTCTCCCAGGAATTTGTATGATCCCAACTCTGTTGTGCTTTTTGTGAATCTTTAAAGACCCAGTTCTTCCATCAAATCTTGGGGCAGGGTAGTTTGTGATTCAATTCTTTGTTTGGTTTGAATGTATGTTTTATTATTGCTATTGTCTTCTGTTCTTCACTCTATGCACGATAAGATGGATTGTTTAATTTTGTTATTGTGTTCATTATAACACTAATATGTAAGCCACCTAGAGCTGTTTTTGTAATTGATGCAAGCTAACTGCATTGTTACAATTGATGATGATTAATTGCAAGTTAAATAAATACTGGAAGAACATGTGAATTGCATGCTGAAGGTCTCTATTGTAACCTGTATATATCCTGTTCAGGTTAAGAAAACTGCCTTTCTAAAATCCTGAAAAACCAGGACCTTAATGCAGGTAATCCTTGTTTAATACCCATAATTGGAAACAGCAACTGAACCATTAAATTAGATGGTCAGTAAGTAAATCTGCAGCTGTGCTTATGACCTTACTTCAGCTTTTCTTTGCTTTAGGCTTGAGAAGTTCATAAATATGAGGATTAGCTGCAAAGTTATTATTTTTTTTTCATCACTGCCCTAACTGCAAACAGTCACTAAAGAAGGATTACCAGTACAGATAGATAACATTAGAATTATGTTTGCTAATGGCTTGACTCACTATTAGATGACTCTTACTATGAGGTTGGCTATAACTTTAGCTTTCAAATTTCCAAACTTTGTTTTTACTTTTGCTGAGTGAAATGGGAGCTGCTAGTAACACAGATGAAAAAACCCCACCTTTTTGAAATAGAAAGCAACCTTTCTATTTAAGCGTTTAATATATATAGGTTTAGGGCAGGGGTGTCAAACTGCCACCCGCGGGCCAGATGCGTCATGAAAAAATCACGCCTACCCCATTGCCGCCATGGGGAAAAAGCTCCGATACATCACGTGACATCACATGATGTCGTGAGTTTGACATGTCTGGTTTAGGGGATTCAGTGTCAGTGCTCTTCTATTTATAAGGGCTTCAGGTATGGGTGTGTCAAGTGAGGGTCCATGATGGGTCTTGTGATGGGTCGTGTGTGAAAGTTATCAGTGAGTCTTGTGATGGGTGTTGTGATGGGGAGGTTGGTTGAGTTACAGATCCTCAATCGACACACCCACACTCAAAGCCCTTATAAACAAAAGAACACTGACACTGACATATACAGAGAGACAGACACAGTCCTCAACTTACAATCATTTGTTTAGTGACTGTTCAAAGTTACAATGGGACAGAAAAAAGTGACTAATGACCATTTTTCATACAACCATTGCAGCATCCCTGTGTCACATGATCAAAATTTGGTCTCTTGACAACTGGTACATATTTATGATGGCTGAAATGTCCCAGGGTCATGAGATCACCTTTTTGCAAACTTCTGGCAAGCAAAGTCAATGGGGAAACCAGATTCATTTAACAACCATGTTACTATCTTAACTGCAGTGATTCACTTAACAACTGTGGCAAGAAAGGTCATAAAATGGGATAAAAATCACTTAACTTAATCACTTAGCAATAGAAAATTTGGGCTCAATTGTTATCAGAAGTTGAGGTTTGTCTGAATTACTTAGGTTCACTGCTGAATTACATAGGTTCACACACACACACACACACACACACACACAGAGAGAGAGAGAGAGAGAGAGAGAGAGAGAGAGAGAGAGAGAGAGAGAGAGAGAGAGAGAGAGAGAGAGAGAGAGAGAGAGAGAGAGATAGATGCACAGAAGGACCAAGAGTTAAATAGGTTTTTCTCATTAACCAAATCATGATACAATGGAAATATGAGGTTTCTGAGACAGTCAAACTGCAGTGCAAAAGTATTTTGTATATTTTTCAATTTGCTGCAGATATAGAAGATATTTGTGTTGGACATGGAATCACAATCTCCAGCAGAGAATAAGAAATGACAACTGAAGAGTTGGTAATCCAAGTTTTCTGATCTTTGTAAATCATAAAGGAAAAGACTTCTTTGTCCAACATTGTAATCAAAATAATAGCAGCAGTAGCAGTGAAAAGAACTCATTCCTAACCAATATTTCCACTTTAACATATTATGCTTTCTTTTCCATAAGTTATTAGTAAGCTATTAAAACATTAAAATGGCATGTTAAATATTCAATATTTTTATATAGTCATACCAAGAGTTATCTAAACTCCTTGGAAAGCAGTAGCTTAATCTGTTTTCCCATGTGCATGCTCTTCCCATTTGTGTTATCTATTGGAAACACAAAGGCCAATAAGTAAGGCTGAGCTTTTTTTACAAAGCTTAAGTATGAAAGCAGGGAAGAAAATGATTGTTTCTTAACTTGTGAAATGAGAGGTCTTATTACAGCCCAACAGATCAAGAAATATAATTAAGAAAAGCAGAAGCCTTGCTACAATCTCCAGAAAAATCAGCTTCCTGAATTGCTTCAACATTCCAGGTGGGAAAAAGAAGAAAATTACTGAGTCATTTGGCTTTTTTCTGACTAAAAAAAATAATATCCTGTGATGGATTAATCTAAAAGTGTTCTCTTTTGCCAACCAATTATAATTTTAAAAATATTGATAGCACCTTACAGTACAAGCTTGTTTTAAAATTCTTGATGTTTGCAAATAGAAAATAATGATGAAAAAGTACAATAACAAGCTTATGATGGGTGACTCTGGCTAATATAAATGGGTTTCTTTTCTTGCAGTTCAATAATATGGTCAACGATGATAGATGGCTTGTTCTGTTGTTCAACATCTGAAAGGCCACAGGATTCTCATTCTCATGACTGCACCTGGACAATCTTCACCGATTTAAAAAATGCTACATGGAGAAAACCTGGTTAATGCTTCAATAAGTCTTCGACTTACTACAATTCATTTAGTGACCGTTCGAAGCTACCATGGCACTGAAAACAGTGACTTCAGACTGTTTTTCACACTTATGACCATTGCAGCATTCCCATGGTTTTGTGATCAAAATTCAGACGCTGGTCAACTGATTCATATTTATGATAGTTCCGGACTCTCAGTGAAAATGTGCAAAACAGCCAGTCACTTTTTTTCAATGCCGTTGTAACTTTGAACAGTCACTAAACAAATGATTGTTAACAATTGTCTTGCTTAGCAATGGAGATTTTAGGATCAACTGTGGTTGTAAATGCCCAAGGAATGGGTTCATTCTATTACCACTGTCAGTTACAACAGAAAGAAATGGCTGATCTGTCAAATTGTTGGGTCTATTAGTTTTCCTAAGTACTATCAGCAAATTATATGCTGCCGGGTATCAGCATGGGAAATGAACTGATTGGTTGTCAAGATAAAAGTGTATACAGAGGAAGAAGCAAAATTTAAGGCAGAACGGTCAATGTTTGACCATTGTATTGTCCTGCATCATTTGGCAGAAAAGTAGTCTGTGCCTTTATTGATTTAAAGGTGGTGTTTTTTATTTCTTGACAGAAACTATGGGCGAAATGGTCGGTCTCTACTATAGCTTGTCAGTTTACATAATTATGATTCTGAGGGAAAAAGCTTTCATGCAGGACATATGTTTCATCTTCAGAAATCTTTCTGCTTCAATACCCATGAAAAAGAGTTAAGCAAGGAGATAGCCTAGCACTCCTCTATTTCAATTTTGATATCAACTCTGTAACTCAAGCCTTGTCAAAAAATAAATTTTGAGTTATCTCCAAAACTGGCCGAGAAATTTTCCTAAACCATTATTGAAAAGGAGCTTTTTCAGAAAACTTTTATCCCAGCCATCCGAACATCTTCACCCTGCACAGGATTTATTTAGATTTAGATAGCTGTCCATCTTATGACCAACTTTGGATGGCTTCCAATCAAACGTTTAAACAGCATAATAGGTATATTAAAACTATAAAACTAAATATATTGAAAACATTGAAAACAACAAAAATCTAGCACTATGTCAAGCTTCTGATGCACAGTCACGTAAACGTATCCTAGCACTTGGGGAAAAGCCAGTTCTTCAAAACTTTACTGAAGACTAGTAAGGTAGAAATCTCTGAACTTCCAATTTTCCACATAGGACAGGAGCTGCTATAAAAAAGTCGCGCTTCCTAGCTCCCATCAGAGGGCAATATTTTTTTATATAATATTTATTAGTTTTCTAATTTTACAATTAAACATTTAAAAACCAATGTTGTGACTGGGTTAATCAGTAATTCAATAACACATAAATCTTTAGTACAAATCTCCAGTTACAACATCAGATATTTCCTCTCTTTTTTCCCTTAATATCTACTATCTCATATTAGGCTAGTATAATTATTATTATCAACAAAGTAAAACCATTTTTGTTACATTTATCAATACTTTTTAGCTTATACATACCTTAATTGTGTCTACATTCAATCCTTATATACAATCAATGTCCTGTTATTACTTTTTTCTCAAGCTTTAATGTCCCATCAATATTCAAATTAACATTTGGTATTTATAATTTCCAAGCTTTAGGTAACCAAAGTTTCCCTTATCTCAACTTCTTCCTGTTTTCCTTTTCATAACAAAATCTAACATTCTAAACACACACCTTATCTATTTGCATATAATCTTGTTCTGTTCTCTAAAAGTTATCTATTTTCCACCGTATCAGAGGGCAATATTTAGGGGGGGCAAAACTAATAGCTTGCCCATCCATATCTGACTTGGTAGGATAGATAGAAGGATAGCTTTCTTCTTGGTTAGACTCAGTGAGTTGCTACTGATGGTTTTAGAAGAGAGGCGTAATGTATCCCTCATGTGTTTGTCCATTTGATTAGGTCTTCTCTCTAGCTTTATGCTTGTGTTCATACAGATGGCCAAAACGCATTCTTTCTATGAAGTGATATGTCTAAGAAATCAATAGAAGGCTTGCTAAGATCTGGTCAATTGCTATGGATGCAAGGGTTTATTAGTCTAGTTCCATCACCATTAATTTGGAAGATACATATGCTGTCTAGATAGGGATAGCTTACTTTGTCTATTATAGTGATCAAATAATTTCATCTTGTTCCTTTTTTATTATTTTTATCTGAGTATGGTGGACAGTTGATCTCTGACTTTAAAAAAATATTATTGCTATAATATAAACTATTGCAATAATGCAAACAGAATCACATGATCCTGATCCCTGTTTTATCTCTGATCACACAGAAGTACTGCCTCTACAAGAAAAATTCAAAGAACAGATATAGAAACAAGATAATAAAAAGGCGAATATTCAAAACGGCTAAGGATTTACTCCAGTAAGCTCATGTCACTATTAGAATAGACTTTTGTCCTAAAAATTAAGATGGAGGTAACATCTTTCCCCTGCTTTCTGCCAACCTCAGTTATTCTTGTACACTAAAAACCTGCTCTGTAGAACCATGGCAAAGATTTGAGAGTCTGCAGCTTTTCAGAGGGTTAAAACATTATCAAGTTTCATCCTTTAAAGAGATTTCACTGAGAGATTAAAAACAAAACACTATTCTCCAAAGCACTTGAAAGCAGGACAAGAAGCAACGGATGGAAACTAGTCAAGGAGAAAAGCAAGCTAGAACTAAGGAGAAACTTCCTGACAATTAGAACAATTAACGAGTGGAACAACCTGCCTCCAGAAGTGGTGAATGCTCCAACATTGGAAGTTTTTAAGAAGAGACTGGCCAGCCATTTGTCTGAAATGTTATAGGGTTTCCTGCCTGAGCAGGGGGTTGGACTAGATGACCTCCAAGGTCCCTTCCAAATTATTATTATTATTATTATTATTATTATTATTATTATTATTATTATTATTATTATTATTATTATTATTATTATTATTATTATTATTATTATTATTATCCAAATTAAAAATCCTAAACCTATTTCCATGGGTCAATTCTGGCATATTTTTGCAATAGATATAGATAATAAATTTAAATAACTGAGTAGGATAATTATTATGGACATTTTAAAATGTCCATAATTTTAAAATGTAATGGTCAAAGAAAATATCCATGTCCATTTTACCATTAGGATTTCCTGGATATGTAAGAAGCCTGTAAAAGAAATAGCTGCATCAACATAGCACTTGTTTATAGTGCTATCATATTAATTAAAATCTTTGCTAAATGTTCAGATTTTTCCATCTATTTTCAAAACATCATCCGTAAAGGTAATAGCTAATAAAGTAAACTATGTGTCTTTTAAGATTTGCTTTGAACTTTAGTATTATCATTTTTCTTTCCTTGCCATTTTGCTATAGATCAAAGTAAAGATGAATAATCAATTGATAGCAAATTCATTCTTCTTTTTTCCTGTTAGATAACAAAAAAACTTTATAATAATATATTCTCAATAATATATTTGTAATAAAAAGAGTTTCATGATTTTGAATAAGTCTTATTGGGGCAGCTTGTTTTAATAGTGTTACTTACCATGTACACAACAATTTATTAATTTGCTTAGCCTCTGCTTCTGAAAACAGTTTATGAACATAATTGCATTTACATTAAGATTTTAAAAAACACTTCAATATAGAATAAATGATGCAAGACAATATAACTCAATATAACCAAACTGCTATGATTACAATTGTTCTGCATCTATTTAACTCTAATTGACAAAAGTAGCACAAAGCATGTTTGATGGGACATGATGAGGTTCATAGTTATTTAGTAGTTCATTTATTCTGCCTATAGTTGATAAAAAAATCAAAGGAAATAATTGTATTAATTTTAAACAATTCCTCATTAAATATTATTATAGATGCTGGATCTGATTTGATACTGAATAATCTCTGATATAAAAGATGACATGCCATTGAAACAACTTAAAAAAAATTAACAGAGTGCTCAGGGCAAGTTCTAACAAATGCAAGTTTAGAATATCCATTTCAGCACAAATGCCTCTATCGTCTGAAACTGCTTAATATCCATAAAACAATGTTCTCGAGGGGGCATGGAAATCTAATGTGCATTGACTCATCTCATATAGTTCAAAACTATAAACTGGGAGCAATTCATTCAAGCCTATATATGCATACATCACATATAATTGAAGATTGTAATTAGTTGCGTGTGCACATTCAGCAAGTGTGATGTATTTCTGCTGGCATTTCTAGGCCTCTTTCCAACCACATCCAGAAAAATTTGTAACAAACATTGGAATTCTCAAGGCCATGTTTGGTACGTATTTCCCAGCAATCTGTTACTGGAAGGAAAAAGCAATCCCTGCTGTGTTACTGATCCCAGAGAAGCATTTGCATGTATGCAGGTATCCTTAGGGTGCCATAGTTATGGATGAGAAATATTGGTTGCAAAGTTGGCATTTCTGGATGTAATACAAATATTTTGGACTTATTTTTGTTTCTTTGCATGTTTGATATTTTTAAAAGGCATATGCTACTGACTACGCTTATGCACATATGCAACATCTTTTGCTAGGATACATGACCACTGCTTTTCCAGAATGTGAAAAGTGAAAGACTGTGACTAAACAAAATTTTAATGTTCAGATAATACCACCAGAAATTATTTTAGCCTTTTTAATAAATGTTGTTATTGATGTTAAGCTCACCGTGGAAAACATCATATATTGTTATGTATATACCAGGTTAATTATTTAAAGACTGAAGTGCAACATAACTAGATTCTAAATAATCTATTTTTCAAAACACACAACAGTCCAAACAGTAAAAGTAAAGTCCAAATTAAGAATATGTCATTCTTAAGAATTGTTTAATTTAAAGTGGTTTAGTTGTAATAGATGGTTAGATTCAAAATAGTTTTCAAGAGTATGTACAAAAGATACTATTTTTTTCTAGCATCAGCTAAATTAGACATATTACATTGAGAAAAATGTTTCTCATTTCTTTCCTGTTACCTTTATTGATTTCATTGCAGAGATGTTAACATAGGAAACAGATTATTTTGTTATCTAATTTTACCTTCCAAAAGACAGAAGCAGATGAAAAATGTGAGGTTCTTTCCTGTTGGTTTGTTTGAATTAGCTGTTTTAGATTCTAAAAGTTTAGTTCCTAAAGAAGCAACCCTGTAAATAATTTTAATGTCCTCCTCTAGTGCAGGCTCTTTTATGACTCAAGGACTTCAACTCCCAGAATTCCTGAGCCAGCATGGCTCAGCTTGGAAACCTCTCCCTTTCCCCTCAGCATGGCTGGCTCAGGATTTCTGGGAGTTGAAGTCCACAAGTCATAAAAAAGGGCCAAGATTGCCTAGCCTTGCAATAGGCTTTCAGAGGGAGCTTTTTTTTTGGCAAAAAAAAGGTGCCGGAATGCCGTTCTGAGCGTTCTATGAGGAAAAAAAGCCCTGTGCATAGTAGATCCTGAGTCTGGATGACTGATGAAAGTCCAGATGAATAGCAAGGGCTATTGCTTGACAACAGGAGTCCACTTATCATCCACTTGTACCCAGAAAAAATTGTAACCGGACCATCAAACTAAGTACAGTTGTCTACTATGAATTTGAAGGTACTTTTCAGTGTTTAGTTTGTTCTAATACAGGACATTGCTTTCCTGTGCCTCTAGACACAGACCTTTAACTATACACAGGATCATTTGTGAGCTTACTTCTTAAAGGTAAACTAAAGGCTCTAGAAAGAAAATATCTGATGCCCTGTTTGCGCTGACAATAACCGCTTTTTCTACAGAAAGTGTGGATAAGGACAACCAGAAACAACTAAATATACACATGCTTATGTATTGAACAAAACAGAGTACTTTGTCATAAAAAGCTAAAAATGCTGACTAAGGTCTGGCATGGTGGTGCATGCTGTCACATAATAAAATCAGGTCCAACATATACACTAACAATAAATGCTTTCTGCTTAATAAAGAACTACAAGAAAAGAGCACGTTTTGAATTATGTGCTCATTGCAGAGCAGGAAGATTTTTTTCCCCCAGAAAATAAATGCTAGTTTCCCATATTGCATTTCTTCCTAGAGCATTATAAATTATACTGAACTTAGACGATACAGTCGTTAGGTAGCACCTGCCTTGAAGAATATGCTGTGGTTGTAGAAGCTGCAAAATACAAGTATCTGCAGTATCTGCAATTATTGTCATGGTAACAATATATTTATATTAAGATGTCATAGTGTAAAGCAAGGGGATAAAATCAGATGTTAATTTTGCTACACCACTAGTAAACTGCTACACAGCATGTGGTCTCTAAAACATCTACCAAACATCTTCAACTTCCATTAAACTTAATAGAAATTTTGCCTCAAGTCAAAATGGAAGATAAAGTGCAGAGCTTTTAATACTTCTCTTTCTTTCCAGCATCAAATCCCTTAAACTCTCCAAGCATATTAAATATCATTATTGCTAAAATAAAATCAGATGGATTGCTTAGCAGCTAATTTTGCTATTCCTCCTCTGCAGAATTTCATGCTTGTTGGGCAATAAATGATAATAGGAACGTATTCTAATATTTCTTATATGCTGGATTATATGAATTTTGATGTGCTACTATCACTAATGAGATATGTACCATGAATAATGATCATTTAACATTGGTATGATTATTCTGATAAATAAGGCTAACCTATACGGTATCATTTTGTTTCCACAGAAAAACTAATCATTCCGGTTCAATTTAAGGGGATATGCTAACTCTCACCCCCCCCCAATCCTTTGTCATTATGGGGTAGTGAGTGTAGATTAAAGAGAGAAAAAATGAATTTCAACAACTGTAGTATCAGGCTTCAGCATAACAAAATTGACAAAAGTGAAGGGGGTCTGAATACTTTCTGAATGCACTGTATGTAATGAAAAAAATATATTGAGATGGTTTGGTCAAACAGAAAGAATTACAACACAAATTACAACACAAACACAATACAATATATCTAAAATTTACTGCAAATCATTCAAATTCTGAGCAAACAATATAGAGTTATCTGTTTATGAAATTACATATATATTCATGTCCCCAACTGAAACATCTCCAACATCACCACAAGCATTCCTTGTCACTTTTATCCATACATTTATTAAGTACTCAAGGGTTCATTGCACATTATTGTCTTACTTCCTCCTCAGTATTGAAGCACATTAAAAATTTGATTTATTCTCACTCATGTTTTTCTTCATTATATCCCTCTCACATTCAGGAAGTAGCTTTCAAGTCCTTGTTTGTGTAAAACATTGCATAATTCAGGCTTATCATATGCGTTTGCTAAGTTAACAAGCATGTAATAAAATTCCTTTGTTGTATTCACACATTTCTCAATGGCTTGCTGAATAGCAAAAATTTGACCTCGGCATGCCATACTGGCACAAAACCATCCTGTACTTCTGAAATGTTGTTCTTGTACTCTTCATTTATGCTTCCCACCTTTCCTTTATGTATGAAAACAATAATCGCATCCTTCCATTCTTCAGGGATAGATGTAGTTTTCACATATTAAAGAAGTTGCACAGCCATTCCACAAGCATACCACATCTATATTTTAATATTTTTCCCATTCAAACTCTTTAAACCTGCAATTTTTAACTTTTAAAGAATTTTCACATTATTTTCTGTTCACCTACTTTTACTTTAATTCCCATTCTTCTAACATATTTCTAGTACTCCAATACAAATTTCCACAATATTCCTGTTAGCATTTTCTCACCTCAGTTGTTTTCATCACTTTTATTTTTAATTCCTATCACTCTGCTGAAGGCTCATTGCTTACCTCTCTTCATCCACCTTAAAAATCATTTACCTTTATCAAAATCTTTCAGCATTTTTCCTCTTTTTTAATCTTAACTGTTCCTTGTTGTTTATGACTATGTATTACTCTCAATAGGGACGCGGTGGCTCAGTGGGTTAGGACACTGAGCTTGTCGATCAGAAGATCAGCAGTTTGGCGGGTCGAATCCCGAGTGCTGCGTAACAGAGTGAGCGCCTGTTACTCGTCCCAGCTTCTGCCAACCTAGCAGTTCGAAAGCACGTAAAATTGCAAGTAGAAAAATAGGGACCACTACGGTGGGAAGGTAACAGCGCTCCGTGCGCCTTTGGTGTCTAGTCATGCCGGCCACATGACCACGGAGACGTTCTTTGACAAGCGCTGGCTCTTCGGCTTTGAAACAGAGATGAGTACCGGCCCCTATAATAGTATTTTTATCCTATCTTCACATTTGTAGTGATCATTCACCTATATTTTTTTATTCTCATCCAGTTCATGTTCCACTAAGCATCCCTTTTCCCACTTCTCATTATTGTAAATCCACACATGTGTGTGATGCTCTGTAATATAATTCTTTTTGTTCTGTTACAAGGAGAGATCACATTCCTTATGTCCACTCTCTATTCATTCTTTTGATAGAGTAATCTATCTTCTAATATTATAATATTATTTCTTACATGATCCATATTTTTATTACTTTCCCTTTTTTTGCTTTATGCCCACTTCCCCCCCCCCGCCCCCAGATCTACTCCTGACATAATCAAAAAAATAGTTTGACAAACATTCGGAATTCTCACCATCCTTGTGTCCTACACTAATTCTGCCAACTGTTCATCAAAAGCAATTTGTCAATCATGCTTTTATACTTATATTTATTTCTTTGTCACACAAACATATGAGTAGACAAATGCTTTATCAACACATTTGGAGCCAACATTTTCAAAGCAAATCTTCACCAAACTACCACTATTCAAATTTATTCTTGAGTCCCCGAATAGCAAAGTCACTTTTTCTATGCTCTCTTATCTTATTCCTATTCATGTCACCTAATTGATTTTTCCCCCTTTTGGATAGTATTCATTCAGACTGTTTCACAATTTTCCCCAAAACTGTTATTTTGTTCTTCCATTATCATGATTCCTTTGAGAGGATTTCAATATCATAATTTCTATTTGCACATACACCTATCGCAAAAGAGTTGATCCATGCTTTCTGATATACATTTTATCCCATTTACTTATAATTAAACCTACACCTTCATTTCCTGGCATGTTTTAATGAGTCCATTGCACAATATCAAATTACTTTCATTCAGATATATTCTCCTTTCTCTTAGTTTCACAGAAACACTTCTTTTCTTTTTCTTTCTTTCTTTCTCTTTCTTTCTTTTCTTTCTCTTTCTTTCTTTCTCTCTCTCTCTCTCTTTCTTTCTTTCTCTCTGTCTCTCTCTTTCTTTCTTTGCTTTTTACTATTTATTCTTCTTACATTCCAATTCATAATCTTCCATGAGTTTATTATGTGTTTATTATCAGATGGACCCAAAGCTATTAACATCATAGTTTTGGACAACTGAGGCTTTGACCTAAAACTTTCTAATAAGGTGAAGGTATAGACAACTACTCAGCACTCTGGGTCATACTCATGCCACATGCAGTATTGTCTATTAACATGTAAGGACTGTAGTGGTTAGTTTGAGCACATTTTGTCAAATATGTCATAAGCGCAATCAAAGCCAGGTTTTGTCTCAAGCATGTTCATCCTAATCATACAAGAGGATCTGTAATTTACACACTACTTTGGAAGACAGTATGTTGTTGCCCACACTCCACCAACTAAGAGTTACATGTGATGTACTGACTTATCCAGAATAGCTTTGAACCTTTCAATAAAAATAAACAAACATATGCATACATAAATGTGAATTAGGCAAGTTACAAATAAACTAAATGTCTCCAGCTTCAACTATTATCCTTATGTGACTGAGCTAACATGGGAGTTATAGCATTCTTAGAAAATGAAATAAGTCAGTGGTTGGTTTGGAAGAATGATATTCTTGGAACTTAAAAGGGCTGGCACATGTCTTTTAAATGGCAGAAAGTTAATGAACAACAACAGCAGCACTATGAATCAATATATAAGTCTAAATGCTATTGTTATTTACAGCAGCGGTCCACAACCTTTGTGGCTTGGCGGTCTGTCTGGGAATGGTGGTGAGGCACATGCATGCACATTTCAACTGCAAGCAGAGCTGCACACACATGCACCTATGCGCTGACCCACCGCTCACGTGACTCAAGCTGTGCATGCACATGTGTGCACGGGGTCGCCTCTTAAGCTGTCCGGTTCTGAATAGGCAATGTCCCAGTTTTGAATAAGCCACAGTCCGGTAGTGGGCCATGGCTCAGGGGTTGGGGACCCCTGCTTTACTCTAAGCAGTTAACAGAGTCAGCATATTGCTCCCAACAATCTGGGTCCTCATTTTACCAACCTCAGTAGGATAGAAGGCTGAGTCAACCTTGAGACAGTCAGAACTTAACTGCTGGCAGTCAGCAGAATTAGCCTGCATTACTGCATCCCAACCACTGTGCCACCAGGGCTCATTTGAGAGTGCCTTTGATGGGCCTTAAAGTTTCAGGGGTGCCCACTAGCCTAAACAAGTTCCCTATTCTTGATCAAAGAGTCTAAAATATGGTTTTAAAAAAAGAATGCTTAAAAGCAAAGTCAATGAGGACTCAGATTGTTGGGGGCAATTAAGCTGACTTTGTAATAATGCCACTTGGGGTGTGTGTGAAAGCCCTAATAACCAGGCATATACATAGAATGAAGGCTACTGCTAAGCTTGTAAGCCGCCCTGAGTCTTCGGAGAAGGGTGGGATATAAATGGAATTAAAATAAATAAATAAATAAATAAATAAAAGTGCCAAAGTTCTTGCAGCAACAACAGAAGCTTATCTATAAATCAGAAAAGGTACAAGCCCAATGGAATGCTAGCACTATTAAAATTCCATTGAAAAATTGCAAGTCTTATTAACATGCATAAAATGGGTACAACAGGTCACAAGCATTCTTCCGCTAAAAATTACAGGAACCAATAATTAGTATAAATAATCTTAAAAATAGCAAAGGGTATAGGTAGACTATATTGATGACTTTAAAGTTTAAGATTTTCTAAAGAAGGAACCCCTTCATGGATTACTGCCTTGTTGTGGCAAAGGGGCTTGCGTAATTGAATGAAGCTATGAGCTATGCCATACAGGGCCACCCAAGACGGACAGGTCATAACAGAGAGTTCTGACAAAACGTGATCCACTGGAGAAGGAAATGGCAACCCACTCCAGTATCTTTGCCATGAAAACCCTATGGACAGTACCAAAAGGCAAAATGATATGATGCTGGAAGATGAGCCCCTCAGGTCAGAAAGCATCTAATATGCTACTGGGGAAGAGCAGAGAGCTAGTACTAGTAGCGCCAGAAAGAATGAAGCGACTGGGCCAAAGCCGAAAGGACACTCAGCTGTGGATGTGTCTGGTGGTGAAAGGAAAGTCCGATGCTGTAAAGATTTTTTCTCCATAGGAACCTGGAATGTAAGATCCATGAATCAAGGAAAGCTGGACGTGGTCATACAAGAGATGACAAGACTGAACATCGACATCTTAGGTATCAGCGAACTAAAATGGACAGGAGTGGGTGAATTTAATTCAGATGACCATCAGGTATACTACTGTGGGCAAGAATCCCTCAGAAGAAATGGAGTAGCCTTCATAGTCAATAAAAGAGTAGGAAAAGCAATACTGGGATACAATCCCCCAAATGACAGAATGATCTCAGTTCGAATCCAAGGCAAACCATTCAATATCATAGTAGTCCACGTCTATGCCCCAACCACCGGTGCTGAAGAGGATGAAATTGACCAGTTCTATGAATCCCTATATCACCTTATAGAACTAACACCAAAAAATGATGTCCGTATCATCATGGGGGATTGGAATGCTAAAGTAGGAAGCCAAAAGATAACTGGAATAACAGGCAAGTTTGGCCTTGGAGTACAAAATGAAGCAGGGCACAGGCTGATAGAATTTTGTCAAGAGAATACGATGGTCATAGTAAACACTCTTTTCCAACAACTCAAGAGACGGATCTACACATGGACATCACCAGACAGGCAACACAGAAATCAGATTGACTATATGCTCTGCAGCTAAAGATGGAGTCAGTAAAAACAAGACCAAGAGCTGACTGTGGCTCAGACCATGAGCTTCTCATTTTAAAGTTTATTTATTTATTTATTTATTTAGTTGCATTTGTATACCGCCCTTTCCCTGAGGACTCAGGGCGGTTTACAGGGAATTAAAAATCAAAACATACAAAAGTTAAAACCAGTTAAAAAGCATTAAATTCACCCTGTACACTAAAAACCCCAGTTAAAATTTTCTCCTCAGCCTGGGCCCGAGAGCTCAAAGAGCCAGGTCTTCAGGCCCTGGCGGAATGATCGGAGGTCGGGAGCAGTCCTCAGCTCCACCGGCAGCTGGTTCCAGAGGGCAGGCGCTCCCACTGAGAAGGCCCTATCCCTGGGTGTCACCCGCCGGCAATCTCTCACCGGCGGAACCCTGAGCAGACCCTCCCTGTGGGAGCGCACTGGGCGAAGGGCGTTTGATGCCGGCAGCAGGTGTTCCCTCAAATAACCCGGACCCAGGCCATGTAGGGCTTTATAGGTAATAACCAGCACCTTAATAACCAGCACCAGTTTAGGCTTAAACTGAAGAAAGTTGGGAAAAGCACTAGGCCACTCAGGTATGAATTAAATCATATCCCTGTTGAATATACAGTAGAGGTGACAAATAGATTTAAGGAATTAGATCTGATAGACAGAGTGCCTGAAGAACTATGGACAGAGGTTCGCAACATTGTACAACAGGTAGCAACCAAAACCATCCAAAAGAAAAAGAAATGCAAGAAAGCAAAATAGCTGTCTGAGGAAGCTTTGCAAATAGTTGAGGAAAGGAGGGAAGCGAAAAGCAAGGGAGAAAAAGAAAGATACGCCCAATTGAATGCAGAATTCCAGAGAATAGCTAGAAGAGGTAAGAATGCCTTCTTAAATGAACAGTGCAAAGAAATAGAAGAAAACAATAGAATAGGGAGGACCAGAGATCTTTTCAAGAAAATTGGAGAGATGAAGGGAACGTTTAATGCAAAAATGGGCATGATAAAGGACCAAAATGGCAGGGACCTAACAGAGGCAGAAGAGATTAAGAAGAGGTGGCAAAATTACACAGAAGAACTATACAAGAACGCGCTTAACGTCCCTGATAATCACAATGAGGTGGACACTGACCTCGAGCCAGACATCCTAGAATGTGAAGTGAAGTGGGCCTTAGAAAAGCTGAGCAACAACAAAGCTAGTGGAGGTGACAGTATTCCAGCTGATCTATTCAAAATCTTAAAAGACGATGCAGTGAAAGTACTACATTCAATTTGCCAGCAAATTTGGAAAACTCAACAGTGGCCACAGGATTGGAAAAGATCAGTTTACATTCCAATTCCAAAGAAAGGCAGTGCCAAAGAATGTTTAAACTATCGCACCATTGCACTCATTTCTCATGCTAGTAAAGTTACCGTATATACTTGAGTATAAGCCGACTCGAGTATAAGCCGAGACCCCCAATTTCACCCCCAAAAACTGGAAAAAGTTATTGACTCGAGTATAAGCCGATCCGCCGTTCTGCAAGCCTCCGCCGCCGGCGGAGGCTGGATCCGCGCTCTGCAAGCCTCTGCCACCAGCAGAGGCTCGATCCGCCATTTTGCAAGCCTGAATACACAGGAATACCCTGTGTGGCCGCGGCTCTCGGGGAAGCCCTGGCTGTCCGCTTCCTCGCTCCACGCTGCCATTCGGGGCCCGCGCGTTCCCCGGGCAAATCGCGGCGCCCAGCAGGCGAGGAAACACGCCCGCTCCAGTCGCCCCCCCTTCCCTCAGGAGACGCGAAGCAAGTGACCGCCCGGAGCTTACCGAGGACTTGCGTGCGGCCGAGGCTTCGGTGCTTCCAGGATCGCGCGCACCTCTCCCAAGCCACCGCCGTCCGGAGACCTGCCGACGTTTGGGGAGGTTTGGGGAGGCGCGCACCTCCCCAAACGTCGGCAGGTCTCCGGACCTCCGTGCCCTGCCTGCCTGCTTCTTTCCGCTGCGGAAAGAAGCAGGCAGGCAGGGCGCGGAGGTCCGGAGACCTGCCGACGTTTGGGGAGGTCTCCGGACCTCCGCCCCCTGCCTGCCTGCTTCTTTCCGCAGCGGAAAGAAGCAGGCAGGCAGGGCGCGGAGGTCCGGAGACCTGCCGACGTTTGGGGAGGTTTGGGGAGGTGCGCGCGCACCTCCCCAAACCTCCCCAAACTTCGGCAGGTCTCCGGACGGCGGTGGCTTGGGAGAGGTGCGCGCGATCCCGGAAGCACCAAAGCCTCGGCCGCGCACAAGTCCTCGGTAAGTTTTTTTGTTGACTGGAGTATAAGCCGAAGTGGAATTTTTCAGCCCAAAAAGTGGGCTGAAAAATTCGGCTTATACTCAAGTATATACGGTATGCTTAAAATCCTACAAGCTAGACTCCAGCAGTATGTGGATCGAGAACTACCAGAAGTACAGGCAGGATTTCGAAGAGACAGAGGAACTAGAGATCAAATTGCCAACATACGCTGGATCATGGAGAAAGCTAGAGAGTTCCAGAAAAACATCTACTTCTGCTTCATTGACTATGCTAAAGCCTTTGATTGTGTGGATCATAACAAACTGTGGCAAATTCTTAAAGAGACGGGCGTACCAGACCATCTTTTTGTCTCTTGAGAAACCTATATGTGGGCCAAGAAGCAACAGTGAGAACTGGACACGGAACCATTTATTGGTTCAAAATTGGGAAAGGAGTCCGGCAAGGCTGTATACTGTCGCCCTGCCTATTTAAATTATATGCAGAGCACATCATGAGAAAGGCAGGGCTAGATGAATCAAAAGTTGGAATTAAGATTGCTAGAAGAAATACCAACAACCTAAGATATGCAGATGATACCATTCTAATGGCAGAAAGTGAAGAAGAACTAAAGAGCCTCTTGCTGTGGGTGAAGAAGGAGAGTGCAAAAGTTGGGTTGAAACTTAACATTAAGAAAACCAAGATCATGGCATCCAGCCCTCTCAATTCCTGGCAAATAGATGGGGAAGAAATGGAGGTAGTGACAGATTTTATTTTCCTGGACTCCAAGATCACTGCAGATGGGGACTGTAGCCAAGAAATTAAAAGATGCTTGCTCCTTGGGAGGAAAGCAATGGCAAATCTAGACAGCACACTAAAAAGCAGAGATATCACCCTGTCAACGAAAGTACGTATAGTCAAGGCTATGGTCTTCCCAGTTGCAATGTATGGCAGTGAAAGTTGGACCATAAAAAAGGCTGAGCACCAAAGAATTGAGGCCTTTGAACTATGGTGCTGGAGAAGACTCCTGCGAGTCCCTTGGACTGCAAGTCGATCAAACCGGTCAGTCCCAGAGGAGATCAACCCTGACTGTTCTTTAGAAGGCCAGATCCTGAAGATGAAACTCAAATACTTTGGCCACCTAATGAGAAGGAAGGACTCACTGGAGAAGAGCCTAATGCTGGGAAAGATTGAGGGCAATAGAAGAAGGGGACGACAGAGAATGAGGTGGCTGGATGGAGTTACTGAAGCAATAGGCGTGAGCTTAAATGGACTCCAGAAGATGGTAGAGGACAGGAAGGCCTGGAAGAACGTTGTCCATAGGGTCGCGATGGGTCAGACACGACTTTGCAGCTAACAACAACAACAAAAGAAGGATCAAGAAATTACAAAGAGGTAAGAGAAGTATTTTTATTCCTCTATTGTATGCCTGAATTGGTTTTTTAAGAGAGTGGGACTGGAGAGATGCAGCAATTAATTCTGGTAAGAGAATAAATGTTAGGCTTTATTTAGAAGTACAAAGTAATATATCAGAAATTCAAAGTGGCATTCACTTGAGAAGGTTCAGATATGAAATTGGTACTTTCATATGTTTCCTTTGATTGTACCAGAAGAGAGGAAAATAGCTGACGTTGTTAATAAAGCAATCCAAATAAATACCAGGGCAGAAATTAATCACAGAATCCTAGTCTATCATGAGTAAGCTAATTAGTTGAAAACAGACCAACAATAACTAAAATAGTTTTAACTCTGGTTTCAATAGCTAAAAGAATTCTCTGTGCTCCAGTTACAGTTTTTCAAAATCTCATCTGGAGACAGTTGTAATGAACATATCTTAATGCTGTGCTATAGAGGCAAGAATATTTTCTAAATTTCACACAGTAAAAGCTGAGGGTAAGCATATCTTAATAGAAATATTACTTTTAAGAGTACTGGAGGGAAGGGGGAATATAACGGTTCCCGATTCTCTTAAGTATGTTTTTCTTCCCTCAGTGAGAGAGAAAAATGAGTTCTCCTAAGAAATTCCTCTTAGAAAAAAATGTTTTCCTTCCCAATCAATTACTCTTTTGTATTCATACACAAAAAACACAATGTGATATATCAAAATAAAATATTTACCTGTTGTGAATAGGTCCGCTGAATTTTGGATCAAATTTTCTGGGTTCACCTGCATTTAAAATAAAAGATTATAAAAATTGTCATAGCAAATATAACCCAAAAAAATCAGGAATCATACTTTGCCACTTGGTCTAAATGAATTATTTTGAGAAAACTCCCTAATAGCTGAAAACAGAACTAAAAACTGAATCCAGAACTAGGAACCAAGTCAAGAGACTGAAATTGAGGGTCACTTGAAACCTAGAATAAACAACAAAAAAACATCCTTAATTTATACATAAAGTGCTATACTGCTGTAGAACTCATACTACTTATTACTAAACAGAAAGCTTCTAGTTTAATTCCTGCAGCTCCTGATATATTCGGTGATGGGCAGAAATATTCCAACTGCAAGTGACATTGATACTGTTTACCTGAACAACTGCTTTCATTCCCCAAAACTCCTTGAAAAGTTGCCATTCAAATTAATTGCCGTGAATTAAGTTATTATTAAATGCATGGGGAGTAACCTTATTAGTTTTATGTAATAAATTAAATTTATTAAATCACCTTACATTCACATTTTTATTCAAAATAAATCTAATGTTGCTATTATTCTGATCCCACCTACTTTTTTTTTTACCTTGCCTGTTTCTAGTTGTTTGAAAAATGCTCAAAAATCTGAGTTTAGGTGTAGAAAAACACACATACTGCTCAAGTGGCCTCATTTGATTTAGGATTAACTTGATCTAATTATTTTACTCTGTTATATTTAGAAAAAGGAATATTTGGTGTGCAGATACTTTATCTTAACGGACCAGCAAGTAAACTATGATTTTTTCTAAACAAAGAGATTTTAGACTAGCATCCATTTAATCTAAAAGTAAATAAAATATTTGAAATATTGTTAAGCTTTTAGTCCAATCAACTAGTATATACATATGGCTCTTTTAAAAGGTCAATGTCAAACCAATAATACAGTGTTAACAAAGCCCATGGTATTTTCATTGAATCATTGCATAAAATTGTTCTATGGCATGAGAAGGCAAGAGCGTGAACACTTTCTACAATTTCAAATCTGTATAGTTTAAGAGAACAGTATTTCCGTATCTACTTGTATGAGTTGAGTTCACTGGGGAATTTTATGGGGGTAAAAGTACATTAAGACAAATAGAAGAAAGATACAGTATATTGTTTTTGCCAAAGCAATCCCTTTATTCTTTGAATAATTCTCTGTCCATATCTTACCGGTATATTGTACATTTCTACTCATAAGTAAGTCCTGTTGAGTTCAGATTACTGCCTGCAGAATTCTTGCAAACCTAGTTTTATTTCAAAACCCTTGCCTATGAATTAATTACAGTTGCAATTGCCATCACAAAAAATGTGGAGCCTGAATTTTTCCCTCTGCTCCTTTAAGCTTCTCCAATCCTTCATCCGCATTTTCAACTTTAAAAAGAAACATATATAGGTAGTCCTTGACTTACAACAATTCATTTAGTGACTGTTCGAAGTTACAGCGGCACTGGAAAAAAGTGACATGACCATTTTTCACACTTACAACCACTGCAGCACACCCACAATCACATGATCAAAACTCAGACGCTTGGCAACTGATTCATATTTATGATGGTTGCAGTGTCCTGTGATCACCTGATCTCCTTTTGCGATCTTCTGACAAGCAAAGTCGATGGGGAAGCCAGATTCACTTAACAACTACTGTATGTTGCTAACTTAACAGTGGTTCACTTAACAACTGTGGCAAGAAAGATTGTAAAATGAGCCAAAACTCACTTAACAAATGTTTCACTTAACAACAGAAATTTACCCGTACTTTCTTGCAGCACAAGATATTTAGGTGTTTTGTTTTGTTTTGTTTTAAAAAAAGATTTTTATCCTGCCCTTTTTCCCCCAAATACAACTCAAGATCCCAAACATAGCAATACTCTGTCAACCAACCAATTCATACAGTTCGGGGGTGAAGGTTGGTTCTGACAAACAAAAAAATGTAATGCAGCTTAATGCAGCACCAATTGACCTCTCCTGTCTATAACAACATCTTTTTTTTTAGTCTGAAGTAATGGGAGATTGTGGTAAGCACGTCAGGAATGCGGCATATAGAATTCATAGTCTTAATCCTTTCATTCGTTAGTCAGTAGCTCTTATCAGTTTTCATACACTCCAGTATTGCATAAAAATAAGCTTCTTAAA
Source organism: Vipera berus (assembly GCF_964194415.1). Lineage (NCBI taxonomy): Eukaryota > Metazoa > Chordata > Lepidosauria > Squamata > Viperidae > Vipera > Vipera berus. The sequence goes on from NC_138204.1 coordinate 74,686,244, forward strand.
TCCATATATTATATGACTTAGTGCTAGAATTACAAAAGAATCCAAGTGAAACCATTTTTTTTAAAAAAAAGCAAGGATGAAAATGATACAAAAGTTACTTCTAGACAAATTACATCCTTAATCTATAAGTGCCTTATCTGGTGGAAACAACCATATGCAAAGGTGAGATATGAGTAATGCTGCTCAGAATCCGGAAAGTTAGAATGTAAAAAAGAAAAAAGAAAAAAACACTTTGGAGGGAATATTTAAAGGAACATCCCAAAATATTCCATTATGGAATATGACAGGGAACAGGTAGTATTCCTTTATAACAGGGGTGTCAAACTGCCGGCCTATGGGCCGGATGCATCATGACAAAACCGTGCCCACCCCATTGCCGGCAATGGAAAAAAAGTTGCAATACGTCGCAACACGTCACGTGACGTTGCGACTTTGACACCCCTGCTTTATAAGATAATGGCTAATTTACTTGAAACTTGAACAGATATACATATTCCTTCAGCACAGAAAAGAGATCATTTTTTTTTAATTTCCTTGACCATTTATGCTACGATCTTAGGCAGTGGTGGGTTTCAAATATATGAACAACCGGTTCTCTGTGTGGATGCTGCTTCTGGAAGTCCATTCTGGGCCTGGGCAACAAAAAATTAGCTACCGGTTCTGCCGAAGTTGTGCGAACTGGCTGAATCCCACCACTGATCTTAGGGTATTATACAGGCCCAGATTTTTGTAGCCTTGTATTATGTGATATTAATATTAAGATATAACTGATTTGAGAAGTCTATAATGCTTGGAAAGCTGAAAGGAAAGAAAAGGACAACTAGCGGCAAGGAAAACAAACTAGATTTTTAGAGGCAATGGGGCTACCAATGGAAAATCTGAAGGGACAGATTGGCGACAGATCACTCTGGGACTAGTTATGCAATTGCTAAGAGCTGACACCACCTTGAAAGCACATAAACAGTCGAATTATTATTATATGGATCTAGTTAGGCTAGTTAATCTCAACAATAATTGGTTTAAATAAAGCAGCTGCATTACTTATTGAAAACTAACCATGAATCACCACAATAGGAACAGCATTTGTAAGAAAGTGATTGAAATTTAGACAGGTGGTAGTTAAGAGAAGAGATGAAAAAAGTCAGGAAAATACAACAGCATTGGAACTTCTTTAAATGGAAATGAGAAAACTGGGGATGATTGATGTTCTTTTTCTTGTATCCTTTTGTGTGCTCTTGATGAACTGCCTGGTATCTGAAGAAGATAATAATAAAGTAAAAAGCCTCAATATTTGCTTCACTGTTCTTAAAATGAGTGCTTGAACCATCACATTTTTTTCAATGGAAAGTATGAACGGCTCTAACTAGCAGAAAAACAGCCAGCGCTGCAAAAGGAGCAGAAGAGCAAGACCATAATTAGAAGAAAAGGGGCTGCATAAATTTAAGTGATATGAAATGAAGCTTTTTGGAGAGGTCAATTATATAAGACATACAAGCTGTAAGAATAACGTCTCAAACTTTGTTTTGATAAGGAAGGTCCTAACAATGCTGCTCCTTTTGAATTGTTGCCATCTCTTTTCCATTTATCTAGAATTATTCTGAAGATCAAAAGGGCTGGGAAAGGATTTTAAATGCTACAGGGTTGTGAAAAGAAAAAAAATAGCCATGCATAAGACTATTTATAACCATGAACTATTATATATAATTATACTCAGATTTATTCAAGGAGACGGTAGCTGGAAAAATGAACGGCTATTTTTAAAAACACAATATATCATTTTCTCAACTAACGTTCTATCTATCTGATACTCAGAGAATATTCCCATGGTGTGACACCATTATGGGACTCTGTAAAACAGACATAGGCCAGTGAAATGGAAAAGTATAGCACTGAACAAAAACACTGATGGAGATGGTTAGGCCCTCCGAGTAGAAGTTAAACACAAAAAGCCTGAGGCCCAAACAACAAAAATATAATGAAATGAATACAGGGGTTTATAATAGATACCTCTAATGTAATATAAGGGGACGCGGTGGCTCAGTGGGTTAGGACGCTGAGCTTGTCGATCGGAAGGTCGGCAGTTTGGCGGGTCGAATCCCGAGTGCCGCGTAGCAGAGTGAGCGCCTGTTACTCGTCCCAGCTTCTGCCAACCTAGCAGTTCGAAAGCACGTAAAAAGGCAAGTAGAAAAATAGGGACCACTACGGTGGGAAGGTAACAGCGTTCCGTGCGCCTTTGGCGTCCAGTCATGCCGGCCACATGACCACGGAGATGTCCTCGGACAAGCGCTGGCTCTTCGGCTTTGAAACGGAGATGAGCACCGGCCCCTAGAGTCGGAAACGACTAGCACGCACGTGCAGGGGAACCTTTACCTTTTTAATATAAATTACAGCATTTACTATTGCCAAGACTAATGAATATATATTCATTTGCATAGCACTTTGGTACCCTTCTGGATGAACAATGCCATATAAAATGCAGTAGATTACTCTCAAGGGTTAGTGAACTGTCTTCTTGAACTACTACCACTCAGCTGTGGCACATGACCAACAGTGATATTAAACCATTAACATTTATTATTCTCTCGATACTCTGCGTGAATCACAGTGTAGTGCAACAGGGAAAGGTACCAAAAGCACCGATCTTGAAATTCTGCTGGAATCTCACTTCATAGCTCATTGCTTTCCTGACTAGGATTTTGGCTAAAACTACAGATGCTGCCATCAGTTTCACAGAGTGAACATGAGGATAATCCTGTTTGGCCAACTAATAACAAAACTTCATTGTTCCTACCCTCTATTTCAGACATGTCAAACACAAGGCCCGGGGGCCGGATCTGGCCCGTGAGAGAACGGCCCCCACTGCCTTGGCCCTGGCCCAGAGACCCTCCTCCTGCCAGAGACCCTCAGATCTGTCCCACTCCTGCCCAGGCCCCCATAGGCACCATTGATGCGAACGATGTAGAGCTGGCCATGCCCACCCAGTAGGCCATATGCACTTTAGCCACACCCACCCAGTAGGCCACACCCACCCAGGCCACACCCACCCGGCCCCCTGAGGGCAACCACAATGCTGATGCGGCCCTCAATGAAATTGAGTTTGACACCCCTGCTCTATTTGGAGGAACAGTGTGAAGAAAGATTAAATTCTCTGGAAGGGCTCTGGAACAGCATCATTTGGTTCAACCAGAAGGCAAGTGATGTTCAGACATCAGTAGGAAGGAAAGGTCTTGATTCTCTGAAAGACGACCTGAAGAACAAGATCTTCAAGAAGAACTTTTATGAATCTCCTCATTCAAAATGGAATCCCAGGCCTAAGGGGGACCCAAAAGAAATTAGATGATCCAGCTTGGATGGAGCTGAAGAAGATTGCAAGAAGGACAGCTTGTAACATCTAGCACCAGTATTATGAAGATCACACAAGAAAAGGAAACCTGCCTTTTAAAAAATTTTGCTTTGATCAGGAGAACCTTTTTATAAAGCTGTGGTCACGTGCCAAGTCCTCAGTCCAATTTGATGGAAGTGTAGCAAACTCTTGGGAAATGAGGAATTTGAAGAAGAGAAATTCTGTGACATGGCAGGAGTTTAAGAGAAGACAGAGGAGCTACTGTACTGTAATTTCAGAGTCTGGTGCTTACACAGCCTGCACTCAAAGAGTAGTTCACCAAAGGATGAATTATTGTGATTCTTTTGTAAATACTTGGCAGGGATTACAAGAGTTTATTGTGTAATTTTACCCAAGGCAAAAAAATATCAGGGGAGGGAAGGGGGAACTGTTGAATGAGTGTAGGTTTAGGAATTGAATTTGTTATCACTGTGGTCTTCAGAAATGAAGTTCAACACTTCATTTCTAGTGATACATGGTCTATATACAGAGGTCAGGAATCACATCAAGAATTATGAAGCTCTAATAAATTTTAACCAAGAGCATAACTCATGTGTAATTTATAAAAGACCATAATATAGAATCAGGAACTGTATAAGTAATGAGCCTTTTAAAGTATATAATCCACATCTGTACAGTAGAGGAAGTAGAATTTTTTTTTAAAAAAATAATAGGATAAGTAAAATAAACAGTCTAGAATAATACTGGTCTGATAGTTTAATCTGAGCACTGGAGGTGCTTCTTTCTATTTTGTAACACAATGCCGACTGTAACTTTTGACAGCAAATAAAGGTGTCTTTCATGTTACAAAAAGCAGAGTAATGGTGCTTGGCACCTTCCAGATATATTCAGCTACAATTTTCATCACTTCATCAGTACTCCTTAGCTGAGGAAATATCTAGATAGAAGTATATTTCAGTACAGAAATGTATATAGGTAGTTCCTGGTTTGAACTGACGAAATCATTAGGAATGTTCTTTTGGGTGGCAATGAGAATTGATTACAGAAATGATTACATTGGCTTTTAGCACTGAGCAGTATTAATCAGAGAGCAGAATAAAATGAACTTGGATATGGAGAATTTGGATATGGCTTCTCCTACACTGTAAATGAGAGGTGCTAAGCAATGTATGGTTTAACAATTCTGGTTTTTAACAAAGAAATAGAGTAAACAATGGCCTCAAAGTATATCATGTTGCAAATTATAAGTGCCTTTGTTGGTAATGTCATAGAAGCATCTGTAGCAATATTTATTTATTATTTATTTATTATTGGGACTTATATGCCGCCCTATCTCCCGAAGGACTCAGGGCGGCTAACAACAATAAAATAAAATAATACAAAAGTTAAAAAGAAATTAAATTAATGGCCCCAGTAGAATAAATTAAAATTAAAATTAAGTTAAAAATTAAAAACATAATTAAAATCCCTGTCAGTCCAGGTCAGCCTGATGGAAAAGGAGTGTTTTGAGGCCGCGGCGAAAGGATCGGAGATCTGGGGCCATCCGAAGCTCAAGGGGGAATTGGTTCCATAGGGCTGGCGCTCCCACAGAGAAGGCCCTCCCCCTGGGGGTCACCAGCCGACATTGTCTAGCCGACGGCACCCTGAGGAGGCCCTCTCTGTGTGAGCGCACTGGGCGATGGGAAGTCGTTCCCAGCAACAGATGGTCCTGCAAGTATCCTGGGCCTAAGCCATGTAGGGCTTTAAAGGTAAGTACCAGCACCTTAAATCTTAAATTTGGGGTAGGGAGGGGTTGTTTCCGTTTATACTTTTTTACAATTCCTCCCACATCAGCCACACTAAAAAAAACCACACTTCTTTTTTTAAAAAAAGAAAATAATGTCAAATGTGAGTTTAATCTTTTAAAGATATTACTTTTAATCAATTGTATCTGAAATAAAGTAGAAAAAAAGAAAAAGGTCTCTAATGAAGTGGTATTTCCTTTTGTCTTAAAACTTGAATTTAACTTTGACTTCTAGACCTTATCTCCAGGCCACTTGCTGTATGCGAAGCAGACAATTCTGCACTGACAAGCTTATTTTTGTTTATTTTGCAAACAGCACAACTGAAATTTACTTGATAAAATAGGTCTCTGCAACTATTTCGTTCAATAATGGCAATCCTGAAACCGTATCCCTTGGAGAGCTTGCCTTTATGCTATTGATTTCTATATATTGAAATTTCTATATGTTGAAAACTGAGAGCCAGTCTGATGTAGTGGTTAAGGAACCAGGCTGGGAGACCATGAGATCGAATCCTACCTTAGCCATGAAAGCCAGCTGGGTGATCTTGGTTCAGCCATTTGGTCTCCGCCCAATCCACATTACAGGATTGTTGTTCCAGGGATAATAGTATGAGGAAGGAGTATTATGTATGTTTGTTTGCCTTCAGTTATTTGTAAAAATAATAAAGGAGGGATAAAAATAAATAAGCAAAAATATTATAATATCTGATTTCAGATCTGCTTTAATGTATCAAATCATTGACTGTGCTTATACTGATCAATGACCACATGATTCACATTTAAACTTTAATACTGTGGTAAAAAAAAACCATTTGCATCATGGAAAAATGGAGTTAGCATCTGGGGTTTGATTTGTGTGCCTGTATCAAGAGGTGAAAAAAAGCACAAATGATGGTATACAATTGAAGCCCATTTTTAAATCCAAAATGCATGTAAAATGGAGCAAGGCTTTGATTGTGTGGCATGACTGCCATTATTTTTTGACATTTTAACTTGAGAAATGTCTGACACCTATATATGGCAGACTCAGATGATTTAACAATAAACAATTACTTTGTGTAAGGTTATGATGGATAGAAACCAGGCACCATGTAAAAATAATCAGTGCTTCGCTCCATTTTTGGAGCGAGGTAGTGTTTTTAGCTATATTTTCTAAGTTTGCAGGTGTGTTCAGAAAATAAATCTATTGCAGGCTATTTTAAGGTCAGTTTGATGCTGCATTGTAAGTTACTATATTGTCTCAGTAATACTTGCAAGAAGCCACCTAATATTGAAAAGTGTGTTTTGTTCATAAACTAACATATTTTTACAGCAAATTTTCATTGCTGGATATATTTTGCAGTTTAAATAGGATAGATTTTAGCCATCACCATAATTAATTTTCATAACCATGGAGATATTTTGCAGCTTAAATAGGACTGATTTTGGCCACAACCATAATTGAATGAGTCCACATAGTGTGTTTCTACTTGGTTGTCTATCTAGACAAATTCCCATAAGAAAATTTACAAATAAAAATAAATTTCTTAAATCAGCCTTCAGGAATGCTAAAACTCAACTTTTTAAAAGTTTTATTATTAGTAGTAATATATTTCCAGGACAGAGTGATCCTTTTTTTAAAAAAAAACTAATGGCCCCACAAACTATTTTAAACATCTCCAAGCACAGTAAGTCACTGTCTACAGGACCATTTTGGCAGCAGTACTGGAAAACTCCAAATGGGGAAAAATGTGCAGATTAAAAGGTACTTTGTTCAGATGTGATGTTTACTTCACTACATTGAGAATATCTATACTTAGCAGTAGGAGTTTTTTTATACTTCTACCCACACTCAAAAATCTAAAAGAGGAAAAATGTTTAGGATAAATCAGCTGATCTACAATTTGCTTATAACTTCAGCAGCATCTTTCCAGCAATTTTAAAATCTTCTATAGTGCATTAAAGACAGATAAATTAAAATACTTATTTTTGCTTTTCATTATTATTCAGAAGATGTGAAATTAAAAAACTAAAAAATATAACAAATTTTGCTTATTTATTATATAATTCTACATCTGGTGGTGCACATTTCCAAATTGTGGGAATGCCACGATATTATGAAAATAGCTGAAAGTTCCATAACTAAAGAACAGCTTTCTGTACTTGAGACGAACTACAGAAGCCCAAACAAATGTGAAGTCATTCAGTTCCTAGAGGCACCAGTTTAACTTACTTTTTCTCCATATTAACTAAATGATTTAATTTGAGTCATTATCAGATAACAGCTCAGTACCATCTTGTCACTATATCTGTCCTTGGCTTTAAACTTCTATTATGTAGTCCTAATACTATACTTAAAGAGATGGGCATACCAGACCATCTTATTTGTCTCTTGAGAAATCTATATGCGGGCCAAGAAGCAACAGTGAGAACTGGACACGGAACCACTGATTGGTTCAAAATTGGGAAAGGAGTCCGGCAAGGCTGTATACTGTCGCCTTGCCTATTTAACTTATATGCAGAGCACATCATGAGAAAGGCAGGGCTAGATGAATCAAAAGTTGGAATTAAGATTGCCGGAAGAAACATCAACAACCTAAGATATGCAGATGATACCACTCTAATGGCAGAAAGTGAAGAAGAACTAAAGAGCCTCTTGTTGCGGGTGAAGAAGGAGAGTGCAAAACTTGGGTTGAAACTAAACATTAAGAAAACCAAGATCATGGCATCTGGCCCTCTCAATTCCTGGAAAATAGATGGGGAAGAAATGGAGGTAGTGACAGATTTTATTTTCCTGGGCTCCAAGATCACTGCAGATGGGGACTGTAGCCAAGAAATTAAAAGACGCTTGCTCCTGGGGAGGAAAGCCATGACAAATCTAGACAGCACACTAAAAAGCAGAGACATCACCCTGTCAACAAAAGTGCGTATAGTCAAGGCTATGGTCTTCCCAGTTGCAATGTATGGCAGTGAAAGTTGGACCATAAGAAAGGCTGAGCGCCAAAGAATTGAAGCCTTTGAACTATGGTGCTGGAGAAGACTCCTGCGAGTTCCTTGGACTGCAAGGCGATCAAACCGGTCAGTCCTAGAGGAGATCAACCCTGACTGCTCTTTAGAAGGCCAGATCCTGAAGCTAAAACTCAAATACTTTGGCCACCTAATGAGAAGGAAGGACTCACTGGAGAAGAGCCTAATGCTGGGAAAGATTGAGGGCAATAGAAGAAGGGGACGACAGAGAATGAGGTGGCTGGATGGAGTCATTGAAGCAGTAGGAGTGAGCTTAGATGGACTCCAGAAGATGGTAGAGGACAGGAAGGCCTGGAGGAACATTGTCCATAGGGTCGTGATGGGTCGGACACGACTTTGCAACTAACAACAACAAATACTATACTGTCTACACTGTATCATTTTTTTCTAACTAATGTCATTAGTTTTGGTAGACTTTATCGTAAAATGATAGGTAACTTGATGTCCTTTAGGCATTTTGGTCTTCTGTTTCTCTCAGCCTGAGCTAGCATAGCTACTGGCAAGGAATCCTGGGAAATGTAGTTCAAAACATTTGGAGATACTAAGCAATCTATCCCTGCTCTACTCTGAATTCAAAATATGGAATTACAGATTTTAAAATGCATTGTCTTTTTTCAAGCATTCATCATCAGTTTTAACAAGGATGTTTCAAATATAAATAACTTTACTAGGCCAAAATTGTAGAAATTTACATTTTCTAAAGAAAAAAAGTTTTTTTAGACAACAAAATATTGTAGAAGTCTTTCTGATTCCATTTAAATATTATAACTTTCTATAATATATCCTTGAATTTTTGTGACATATTTATATTATGATGCTGAAAGTTTATCAGCATTTTTATTAGGCCTAATTCCCTGATGCAATTCAACTTTATAGTGTACCTCTCAAACGAATATCCATAAAAATAAACTATGGGTTTTCAACTAGCATTGGCTAATAGATATGCTTTCACTAATTTCTCATTTCTCAAACCCACACTTGTTTCTCTGAAAATACGTTGCACTGGTTAGCTTCTCAATAAGTATGTAAAAGTATTGCAGGCTTTCTGAACTTTCGTTCCTGGAAAATATTATGAATATTATTCATTAACTAAACTCAGACTTTGTCCAGATCCTTACTATCTGAAAACTTTACAATCACACACCCTGTTCTGTAAACGCAGAAAGCTGATTTGTTCCTGTTTACATTGCAACAAATACATTCTTTTCCACTGAAGTAGCCATCAAAAATATATTTCACTGCTAATATAAAAATTTCATTTTGGAAAATATGTCATATTTTGGATGGTAGAACCCAAATAATGCTTCATATAGAAATTATTCAAACCAACTCCAGGCTCGGGAGATAAATTTAAGGTACAACCAATAAGTAATAATAGAACTCCCTCAAGTATATTTGAAGCCCACCACATTTTTGATACCATAGCTCAGGGGTAGGCAACCTCGGCTCTTTTATGACTTGTGGACTTCAACTCCCAGAATTCCTGAGCCAGCCATGCTGAAGGTAAAGGGAGAGGTTTCCAAGCTGCGCCATGCTGGCTGAGGAATTCTGGGAGTTGAAGTCCACGAGTCATAAAAGTGCCGAGGTTGCCTACCCCTGGTCTAGGCCGCTTTATGACTCGTGGACTTCAACTCCCAGAATTCCTGAGCCAGCCATGCTGAGGGGAAAGGGAGAGGTTTCCAAGCTGAGCCATGCTGGCTGAGGAATTCTGGGAGTTGAAGTCCATGAGTCATAAAAGAGCCGAGGTTGCCTACCCCTGCCATAGCTGAACTGCGATTTGGAAGTTTTTCTAACATTCAGCTGGAATCCACCTTTCTCTAACTCATTCATTACTCTGTCCTATACTTTGGAAGGAAAGATAACAGGCTATGAATCTTCTTCCATGCAATCCTTTCAGTTATTTGAAGACCGCTATCATACTGTCCTCTTTTCTTCAGATTAAACATACCCAGATCCTATAATCTTTCTTCAAACGAAACAGTTTCTAGTCTCCTGCTTATCCTCATTGTTCTCCTCTCAACCTGTTCCAATTTCTCTGAATTATTATTAAAATGCAGCACATACAGTAGAACTGGACAGAGAAGTCAAGGTGGGGCCTGATCAAAGCAGAACAGAATGGAATGACCACTTTCTATGGTTTAGAAATTATACCTCTGTGGATGCGAACTAAAACAAACACTTGTGCTTTTTGTAGCCACACCACACATATTCAGTTTCCTGTCACTAAGCCTGCTATTCCACATCCTATACCTGTGCATTTCTTTTTCATTTTCCTAAATCTATATGGATATGTAAGAGTGGAACTGGCACTTGTCTTCTAAGGATAATTTTTATTTTCAATTCTGCCCCTGACTCTTTGATACATCCAAATGTAAATTAAGAATCATAAGAATCATAAACACAAAGGAGAATGTCCTTTTCAAAACAAATTGTAGGATTTAAATAAAAGTCTTTTTATAAAAGTCCTGTCAAATGTTACAGTTTCTCTGCAATCCCCAAAAAATCATGACTAACCAATATGCATTTCATAGGAAAAATATGTCTAGGCTTGGACAGATCAATGCAGATCTTTCCTTATATTAGCGGCTAATAATTAGCCCATCCATGTAAAGTCTAGGTAAATTGGCAAATTTGTGTGCATATTGTTTTCACTTGAGCAAAATTTATTTTTAAACCAATATCAAAATTTGATTTATTTTATACATTAAAATTGTATTTGTCTTTTTTTGTGCATAATGCTGCAATAATGGCAGTGTTTGTGTGTGTGTGTGTGTGTGTGTGTGTGTGTGTGTGTAAGCTGAATGGCTGATAACACATGGAAAGAAATACAAACACATTGTTTTTTATATTTCTTTTTGCAATGATTCAATTTTATTAATAATACGTATGTTGGAAGAATTGTCTTTAACTTTATTCTATTGTTAGGGTTAGGTTTTATGATAGTTAATTGTTTCAAAAACACATTGGTTTAACTCCTGTATATATTTAGTTGGTAGTAGGTATGAATCAGTACTTAACACTCCATAATAAGCATGCTTACAACCAAAAAGGCAGCCTATTCTTTAATCTAAATGAAAATTTAAACATTATGCTGAAACATAATTATATGAACAAAGATAAATATAAACTCAAATGAATCATAACAGCACTGTTAATTCAAGCAACAAAAATTTGTAATTTGGGACTAATTACATATGGTTCTGGTGTTTTTAGTACATCTTAAACACAGTGAGAGACCAGAGAAAGTGATCTTCAAAGAGTTTAATGTCAGCCTCTACCACAAAATACTTCTCAAGTTACTTATTAAGGAAAAATAAAATAAAATAAAGATTACCATTTTTTCCATAGTAGAATTCTTCTTTCTTAGCCATTTTCTGATTCCTCACGCTAACCACTACAAGAACCTCATCAGGAAGAACAGTTTGTACAGTGAGTTTATGTCCACAAAATACTATTTGACCAGGTTTAAAAATAAAGCTAGCTGAGTGACACACCAAGTTCTCCAATCAGGACACAACTAAAAATGGGGGCAGGACTTCTGCTTTCTGAATAGTTATTTCATCTCATGCCAAAATAAGGCTAGTGCTATAAGTGTGATGCAAGTAAGAATTCTATGCTATTTTGATTAAAGTTCTTTTTCCCCAAACCATATAAATAGAGGCTCAACTTGAAACCACCACAGCCAGTTTAGTACTCGATATAGTGTCTCTATCATTACAAATCATTTTAAAATTTACCAACTGTTGTGTCAACTATGTGTGTGCCCACAACCACATTATGTTGATTATTTGGTGCAGTAGAGATGGGAGGCATTTCATGCATTCACATATAAAAACACTCCAGACATTTTGCTTAGAGTATTTTAAAATAAGTTATTTTAATATATTAACAGTTGCAATAGAATTTCATTTTCTATTTGCTAAGAAGCTTTTTTTAGTACTAACCACATGCTGGTTGTGATCCATATGTAATGCAGAATGGCAATTTACATCGGCATACGTTTTCTGAATTTCATCCATTTCAGGAATGTCATAGGATGTTAAAACGAAACTACCAATAACACAGCAGGTACAATATAATACATTATATTAAAACCTTTAAATTAATTTTAAAATGATGGAAAATTGAAATATGGGTTTGTCAATCCACACGGCTAGACTCTTTGCAGATAATTTTCCTCTCTGCAGGCTCCTTCATCTTTACATCAACAGCAGGCCAATGTTTTGACAAGTAGATTATAAATCAAAACCAATGGTGCCATTCAAGTATATTCCATAAAAAAGCTGATCCTTAGTCAGGGCCCAAGAAAAGGAGAAGGCTGACTATGGAGATGAAGGAGAAGGGCAGATCAGGCTACAATACCAAGAAAACCATTGAGGCTGACATCATACTTAACCATATTTATTGGGATTTAATTTCTTGCAGATTATGCATCTGCTGTGCAGATTTGTGAGTTTTGCTGGAGCGAATAAAAGGCCCATATTTGAAGAAAAACATTCTGAATAATAACCTGCTTCCCCTAGAATAGCAGTGCTTTGTTTTTTTCCTAGGCTGAATCAAAAACTACAAATCCCAAAATTTATTAAGTAGAGAAGATAGCAAATACTAAGTATCTGAGGGAACACCTGCTGCCAGCATCAAGTTCCCTTCGTCCAGTGCGCTCCCACAGGAGGGTCTTCTCAGGGTGCCACCAGTAAAAGATTGCCGGCAGGTAACGCCCAGGGGGAGGGCCTTCTCAGTGGGTGCGCCTGCCCTCTGGAACCAGCTGCCCGTGGAGCTGAGGACTGCCCCCGACCTCCGTTCATTCCGCCGGGGCCTGAAGACCTGGCTCTTCGAGCTCTCTGGCCCAGGCTGAGAATTTTAATTTTAATTTTAATTTTAATTTTAATTTTAATTTTAATTTTAATTTTAATTTTAATTTTAATTTTAATTTTCATTTTAATTTTAATTTTAATTTTAATTTTAATTGGGGTTTCTACTCTTTCAGGGACTGTTATAATCTTTTTAATTGTTTTTAATTTTTGTATTTCTTGTTTTAATTCCCTGTAAACCACCCTGAGTCCTTCGGGAAAGGGCAGTATACAAATCCAATTAAATAAATAAATAAATAAATAAGTGCTTCAGATTACTTATATACAAACATGCATATAAAATTGTTGTTAAAATGGTTTCCATTTCTCTTTACAATAAGAACAAATTACGAGTTTGATTTTAGAATTTGTAATCTCAGCTTTCAATTACTGTATACAAGTTAAGCTAAACCGACCTGTACGTCCGTGCTATTATAAAAGCCAGGTAAACACACTGGTACGAGTATAACCTACCAGTAAAAAGAAGACAATAAAGAAAGAATTCAATGTATCAGATATTTTCCCTCTGAATGTTGTGTCATCATATAACCACGTTGCAATCACTCTCTGGCATAACCTACTTCAAAATAAATAATGCCTTGGAGGGATATTGTCCAAGTTTAATAAATTCCATTTGAGAATAAAATTCTCTTGGTGAGATTCCAAATGATGCCATCTGTTGCCCTAGAGGACAGACTGTCTAAGATCCCATATAATTATTTTGTTATTCTGGGAGCAGCTAAATAGATTTATGTGGCCACATACTGATAGAGAAAATGGAGGGTAAGGATCTCCTAGGCTTTCAAGAAAATGCAGTAACTGGATTTTCTCACCCCCACCAAAAAAAATAATATGCTTTCAAAATAATTTTAAATATAGGCTTGCTACCAATTCGTTGATATTGTAAAAATCACACTTGATATGAAATGTGATGCAAAGCGTTCCTTGTTCATTCTTCCAGTTAAATCATCCTTGTTTCCCTACAGGAAATTCTACCTAACTTCTCTGCCAGCTTCCTCAAATTTCAGTCACCATTCTGAGGGTAAATCATTTCTTTGTTTGGGACATTGCTTCTCCTTTCGTTCCCCCCCCCCCAATCCTGCTATTTTGTTTCTCCAGTGTATGAATAGTCTTATCTATACGCAGAGTACAGCAACAGTGGACCAGCAGAATTAGAAAGAATTACAAACATCTTTTATTAAGTATTAAGACCAATGAACGTGCTAAGCTTTTCAGTATTTTTACTATTTACTGCAGTAAAATACAGTAAAAGCACTTCCGGATAAGTTGCAAAGGCTAATAACTGCATTGATACAATGAAACCAAAGACTGATTGGAGAATGCTTGGTTTTAGTTTAGTTTTACAAGTTTCCATTAAGTCCAGGAAGAAAATCAAAGGGAATATTTATTATTTTTTCTCAGTTGCAGAATTGGTCAATTTCAGATAGTGAACTCTTCCCAACATTTATCTCTAATCTGACCTCTCCGGATGTATGTTGTTGGTCCCACATCTGAAATAGTGGTAATAGCTTTTTTCTGCAGCTCAAGGTAAAAGTCTCCGATTTTGGCACATGATTAACAGCATTATTAACAATTCATATACCACACCCAGTTCCTATGGGGAATTGGGAAACTCACTTTAGAACTCTTATGTGAAACTCAGTCAAAGGAACCTGGTCTCACACCAGTTTCAGAGTCTGAAGTGAAAAAGCTTAACAATAACTTCAAGCCAAGTATGGCTCCTAGTTGTGACCATAGCTTGTCTGAAATGTAAAATCTCATTAACTGGCAGACGACCTCAATTTTCTCACATATGGATCAATCTGAAAACAGATTAAATGGTGGCCATTATTGCCCCTGTCTTCAAGAAAGGGGAGGGGTGATCCTGCCACTGTATTGACATACGAGCTTGACAATATTATAAGCAAGTTTTATGAAAGCCATTTGAATTGGAAGCTCCAAGAAAGACTGGAAAACAAAGTTATTAGTGTCTGTGAAGAAGTGGAGTTGAGATCTAACTTACACAGAATTTAATCTGCAGGAGATTTCTTTCGTACTCTCTGTCATAGAAATGTATTCATTGTAGTATTTATCTCATTCATAATTTTAACATATATAGTGACAGTTGATGCAAACAGCAGCTCTCGTGATAGATAAAATCACAACTGATATTGTAAATGGTAACGTGTGTTCCTAGAGAAATAAATATGAATATGCAGCGCTATTAATATTTGTAGTCATCGTATGAGCTTCTGCCAGATATATCTAAAATTCAATCTTGGTTAAAGCTGTGAAATAGTTCTACACTACAGAGTGAGGCAAAGAATCAAACCCTAAATTTATCAATACAACCTCTACCTGTGATAAACGTAACAGCCGCAGTGACTCACTTAACCACTGTGGCAAAAAAAGGTCACAAAATGGGGCAAGCACACTTAAAAGCTGTTTTCTTTAGTGATGGAAACTTTGTGCTCAGTTGTGATCATAAGTCAAGGACTGTCTGTAGCCTTGAAGGGCAGCCCCATCTAGAACACATTATAGCAGTCCACATGTAAGGTGACCAGAGGGTGAGTAACTGTTTCAAGTGTCTCCTGATCTAGTCCATAAGAGCCTTCATGTTCTAGTCCATGTGTCCATGTGTAGAAGACCTTGTGGTCACAGCTGCCAACTCAAAGAGGAGCTGTGAGTCCATGAAGATCCCCAAACTGTACATTACTCCAAGGGGTAAATATAGATATGTTCCTAGGTACAATACCATGTTGTTGTTGTTAGTTGCAAAGTCATGTCCAACCTATCGTGACCCCATGGACAACGTTCCTCCAGGCCTTCCTGTCCTCTACCATCTTCTGGAGTCCCTTTAAGCTCACGCCTACTGCTTCAGTGACTCCATCCAGCCACCTCATTCTCTGTCATCTCTGTCATACCATACAACTACTAAATCTTGCCAGGATTAAGTCTGATCCTGTTCCTTATGGCCTCCAGAGTATGAAGCCACGAAGCAGATATACTCTGTCTAAATATCTGATAAACATTATCATAATGATATTTTTTCTCACTGCAAGTTGAAAACATAAAATCTTATTTCTCGTACTTTTTACTCAGCTTTTGTTAGAATTAAATAAAGATTTTCAGTTCTATCCCATACATACCTTTTAGCAATTTCTCAAAGTCAGTATCATAAAGGGAATCATAAAATACAAACAGCGTATGTTTTGGAAGAGATGGTAGATAGTTTTTCATCTTTTTTTAATCTAGTGAAGCATTTTATTTCAGATGTAATTTTATGTAACTCTTTAGTATTACCATTTCTCTTGACACCTTCATTCAACTAAAAGTAGCACTGCCTTCTAAGATAATTGTAGTTAAAATAGAAGTTCAACTGATTTTAAAAAGCATAGTTTTCTGTATTCAGCAAGTTTTGTTCCTACTTTAGTCCCCTAACACTGATATACAAAAGGGAAACAATATAATGTTAATGAATGATACAAACCTTTAATGCAAGTTAGCATAATTCATGGTTGTAAAATACGTTTTTAATGGATATTGTTTGGCCTTTAGTATGAGTTTATACCTTGCTGTATCGCAGCAATATTTTCAGTAAAAGAATTTATTTCTGTTATGAAAAAAACACAACTATATATTTCATGCTCTATTTTACTTTTGAAAATGATTTGCAATATGCTACATATACAATAAAAGTGGCTGAAATAGCTAGGAAAGTAACAGCCCAAATATAAATTAGAAGATCTACAGTTGCCAGAATAGAAGAAAATACCATTTCTTATATTTTAATGGGGATTTCTGCTACAGAAAGTAATTTGTGTATGTCGGAGTTACTTACACCCACTTTTTATTAATACTGAAAAGATTAAACAAATAAACATAAAGTGCAAAACAGAAACAGAAAATTAGGTAAGAGAACCAAGCATCAGACACCAACTCTCAGTACTGTAGCCCCGGAAAGCATTTAACTAATAGTTGCAAATAATGCAAATTACCGGTATATTCTTACATTTCCCATTAACAACAGTTGACACCCTTCTATTGCATTGTACCCTAAACTTTTTCACTCTCTTCCAAGGAAATTTCACAACAGATTAATTTATGTATATTTTTTATTCATTTGGCTATCACTCTATGTTTGATTTTTTTTCCTCATATAAGGCTGCCTAGTTAGGAAAATTGAGAAGTCTGTGAGAAGCCATTTGGAATAGACTTGGTAGGTTCCAGCACATAGAACAGTAGAGTTAAAAAAAAATAACTTAGTACATTTTTCTAATATGCATGTCATCTTATTATGACTTCATATGTACAACTACAGAGGTGCTTGCTACCTCAGTTGTAACCATTAATCTGAAATCTGAGTCTCCAGAAAAGAAAACCTTGAATGAAACAGTAAAGCTTGTATAGTCAAAGGGAGGGAGGGAGGAAAGATTTCTGATGCTCTCTGCTAGCTTCCCACAAGGAACTTCAATGGGGAAGCCTGCAGGAAATTGGAAATTGTTCCTAATTCCAATACTTTTTACCCACCTGTGGTCATACTGTTTCTTTTTATATAATATCTCTGAAACTATGACAAGGGATGTCTAGTGTTTAAATGTTTACAGGATATATTTAATACATGCCACATATAAATTGTCATGCTGTTCTCAGGAACAGAACAGCATGACAATAATAAAAAAAGTTCCTCAGTGCAAGATTTTTGCTTGACAAATAAGCAAAAATAAGTGAATTGGGATTCAAATATAAGAACTGGGATTGGTGGACAGAAGAAAATGATTGATTTATCTAGGTGGTTTCACATTAAAATTAATATAAAGGATTTTTCCCATGCAAACATGTATCTACTGATCCAAATGTCGATTAGAAAAAGGACTGAAGTCCCTATTACCTAGATTAGGCGCCTTAGACTAAGGTTTGTATTTAAAAATCTCTGTCTCTGAAGTTGAAACTATATAGGTAGTCTGCACTGGAAAAAGGGACTTATTATCCTTTTTCAAATGCTGTGGCAGCATCCTCATGTGATCAAAATTCAGATGCTTTGGCAATTGACTCATATTTCTGACCATTGCAGTGTCCTGGGATCATGTGATCCCCTTTTGTGATTTCACGTAACAACCATGTTACTAACTTAACAACCACAGTGACTCACTTAACAACTGTGGCAAGAAAGGTCATAAAATGGACAAAACTCACTTAACAATTGTCTACTTAGCAACAGAAAATTTGGGCTCAGTTATGGTTATAAGTCGAGATCTACCTGTAGTGTATATATGATTAATAGTATGTTTTGCATGGTCTTATGCAATGTTTCTATTGTTGTTGTTGTTAGTTGCGAAGTCGTGTCCGACCCATCGCGACCCTATGGACAATGTTCCTCCAGGCTTTCCTGTCCTCTACCATCTTCTGGAGTCCATTTAAGCTCACGCCTACTGCTACAGTGACTCCATCCAGCCACCTCATTCTCTGTCGTCCCCTTCTTCTATTGCCCTCAATCTTTCCCAGCATTAGGCTCTTCTCCAGTGAGTCCTTCCTCCTCATTAGGTGGCCAAAGTATTTGAGTTTTAGCTTCAGGATCTGGCCTTCTAAAGAGCAGTCAGGGTTGATCTCCTCTAGGACTGACCGGTTTGATCGCCTTGCAGTCCAAGGGACTCGCAGGAGTCTTCTCCAGCACCAGAGTTCAAAGGCCTCAATTCTTTTGCGCTCTGCCTTTCTTATGGTCCAACTTTCACTGCCATACATTGCAACTGGGAAGACCATAGCCTTGACTATACGCACTTTTGTTGACAGGGTGATGTCTCTGCTTTTTAGTGTGCTGTCTAGATTTGCCATGGCTTTCCTCCCGAGGAGCAAGCGTCTTTTAATTTCTTGACTACAGTCCCCATCTGCAGTGATCTTGGAGCCCAGGAAAATAAAATCTGTCACTACCTCCATTTCTTCCCCATCTATTTGCCAGGAATTGAGAGGGCCGGATGCCATGATCTTGGTTTTCTTAATGTTTAGTTTCAACCCAACTTTTGCACTCTCCTTCTTCACTCGCAACAAGAGACTCTTCAGTTCCTCTTCACTTTCTGCCATTAGAGTGGTATCATCTGCATATCTTAGGTTGTTGATATTTCTTCCAGCAATCTTAATTCCAACTTTTGACTCCTCTAGCCCTGCCTTTCTCATGATGTGCTCTGCATATAAGTTAAATAGGCAAGGCGACAGTATACAGCCTTGCCGGACACCTTTCCCAATTTGGAACCAATCAGTGGTTCCGTGTCCAGTTCTCACTGTTGCTTCTTGGCCCGCATATAGGTTTCTCAAGAGACAAATAAGATGTTCTGGTACTCCCATCTCTTTAAGAACTTGCCACAGTTTGTTATGATCCACACAATCAAAGGCTTTAGCATAGTCAATGAAGCAGAAGTAGATGTTTTTCTGGAACTCTCTAGCTTTCTCCATGATCCAGCGTATGTTGGCTATTTGATCTCTAGTTCCTCTGCCTCTTCGAAATCCTGCCTGTACTTCTGGTAGTTCTCGATCCACATACTGCTGGAGTCTAGCTTGTAGGATTTTAAGCATAACTTTACTAGCATGAGAAATGAGTGCAATGGTGCGATAGTTTGAACATTCTTTGGCACTGCCTTTCTTTGGAATTGGAATGTAAACTGATCTTTTCCAATCCTGTGGCCACTGTTGAGTTTTCCAAATTTGCTGGCAAATTGAGTGTAGCACTTTTACTGCATCGTCTTTTAAGATTTTGAATAGCTCAGCTGGAATACTGTCACCTCCACTAGCTTTGTTGTTGCTCAGCTTTTCTAAGGCCCACTTCACTTCACATTCTAGGATGTCTGGCTCGAGGTCAGTGACCACCTCATTGTGATTATCAGGGACGTTAAGCTCATTCTTGTATAGTTCTTCTGTGTAATTTTGCCATCTCTTCTTAATCTCTTCTGCCTCTGTTAGGTCCCTGCCATTTTGGTCCTTTATCATGCCCATTTTTGCATGAAACGTTCCTTTCATCTCTCCAATTTTCTTGAAAAGATCTCTGGTCCTCCCTATTCTATTGTTTTCTTCTATTTCTTTGCACTGTTCATTTCAGAAGGCATTCTTATCTCTTCTAGCTATTCTCTGGAATTCTGCATTCAATTGGGCGTATCTTTCTTTTTCTCCCTTGCCTTTTGCTTCCCTCCTTTCCTCAGCTATTTGCAAAGCTTCCTCAGACAGCCATTTTGCTTTCTTGCATTTCTTTTTCTTTGGGATGGTTTTGGTTGCTACCTCTTGTACAATGTTGCGAACCTCTGTCCATAGTTCTTCAGGCACCCTGTCTATCAGATCTAATTCCTTAAATCTATTTGTCACCTCTACTGTATATTCAACGGGGATATGATTTAATTCATACCTGACTGGCCTGGTGCTTTTCCCTACTTTCTTCAGTTTAAGCCTAAACTTTGCAACAAGAAGCTCATGGTCTGAGCCACAGTCAGCTCCTGGTCTTGTTTTTACTGACTGTATAGAGCTTCTCCATCTTTGGCTGCAGAGCATATAGTCAATCTGATTTCTGTGTTGACCGTCTGGTGATGTCCATGTGTAGAGCCGTCTCTTGGGTTGTTGGAAAAGAGTGTTTGCTATGACCATCGTATTCTCTTGACAAAATTCTATCAGCCTGTGCCCTGCTTCATTTTGTACTCCAAGGCCAAACTTGCCTGTTATTCCGGTTATCTTTTGGCTTCCTACTTTAGCATTCCAATCCCCCATGATGATAAGGACATCATTTTTTGGTGTTAGTTCTATAAGGTGCTGTAGGGCTTCATAGAACCGGTCAATTTCATCCTCTTCAGCACCGGTGGTTGGGGCATAGACTTGGACTACTGTGATATTGAATGGTTTGCCTTGGATTCGAACTGAGATCATTCTGTCATTTTGAGGATTGTATCCCAGTATTGCTTTTCCTACTCTTTTATTGGCTATGAAGGCTACTCCATTTCTTCTGAGGGATTCTTGCCCGCAGTAGTATACCTGATGGTCATCTGAATTAAATTCACCCATTCCTGTCCATTTTAGTTCGCTGATACCTAAGATGTCGATGTTCAGTCTTGTCATCTCTTGTTTGACCACGTCCAGCTTGCCTTGATTCATGGATCTTACATTCCAGGTTCCTATGGAGAAAAAATCTTTACAGCATCGGACTTTCCTTTCACCACCAGACATATCCACAGCTGAGCGTCCTTTCGGCTTTGGCCCAGTCGCTTCATTCTTTCTGGCGCTACTAGTACTAGCCCTCTGCTCTTCCCCAGTAGCATATTGGACTCCTTCCGACCTGAGGGGCTCATCTTCCAGCGTCATATCGTTTTGCCTTTTGGTACTGTCCATAGGGTTTTCATGGCAAAGATACTGGAGTGGGTTGCTATTTCCTTCTCCAGTGGATCACGTTTTGTCAGAACTCTCTGCTATGACCTGTCCGTCTTGGGTGGCCCTGCACGGCATAGCTCATAGCTTCATTGAATTACGCAAGCCCCTTCGCCACGACAAGGCAGTAATCCATGAAGGGGAATGTTTCTATACACAATTATAATATTTTTAAAGTAATAGTGAATGCATTATTATATTTATACTTGTGTTTTCTCCATAAAATCCTCTCAATTCAATAAATATAGAATAAAACAAAATTTAACTACTTTTTCAAAAGTTCATTGAAGAGAGCATTAATATTTGTATAGAAAGAAAACTTCCTAATTAAGCAATTCAGTACTTGCAGTATAATCCCATATGCCCTGTGGTTCACCTACTGAATTTTTAAACAGGTCTTTTTAAAGCAATGATCTAATTTAAAATAATGAACATATTTGCTTGTTGGGATACACATTATTCATTGACATCGGTAAAATATTAAATGTTTTTAGACACATATGCAGAGCAAGAGCCAGTTTCAAATATCAGTATAATTAATTGAACATGAAGGGATTTGCTGAGATCTTGGAAAACAAAATGGAACATAATGAATATACTGCCACTAAAAATATAAAGTTCTTCTATTGCTTTATTTTTCAGATCAGTTCCATGTCAGCATTTCAGTCTTGTCCTCATTAATCCAATTTTGTGATAGTAAATTAAATTGCCGTATATATTCCATTATCAATCATGGATAATGTTTGTATCAGAAATAATAATAATAATAACATTGTCAGCATATAATTTCAATTTATGTTTTTGGTTTGCTAATTTAATTCCTGAAATTTTATTTTCTTGATATATCTTTGTATTTGTAGCACCAATAAAAATAAAATGGAGAGAGGCAACAGTATTGTTTTATTAGCTTCATTATTGTATATTTTTGTTATGGAAGACTATTTATTATTATCTTGGGTTCTTTTTAACTACTCTGTATCAACAAAAATGAGTTTGGATAATTTTCTTCAAGATAATATGCATTAAGGGCTATTTCAAAGTGTAAAAAGCTTTCTTCATAGAGGGAAAAATTATAGATCTTATTTTTCTGATTTTATTGTCAACAGCATTCAAAATGTGTCTTTCATTTATTCTTCTTATTAAGAATTACTTTTGTTAGTACCTTAAATTTGCACATTTCCTTTCCTTTTGGAGATCAACACACCATACATGCAGACATACACTCACATCATTTTAAACTACACAGCAACAATTCTGTGATAGTTGGACTGAGAAATAATGACTAATCCCAAATCATCTGTAGTCACGTGGAGGGCAATCGGTCTAGGTTTCATTCATCTGAGTCTAATTCTTTAACCATGATACTATACCAGGGTGTCAAACTGGTGTCGGCCTGCAGGCCAGATGTGTCATACTGAAACCGCGCCCACCCCATTTTCATTTGACTTTGCAAGTCAAGCATCTGAATACATATGATATAATATTTGATGGATCACATTTGAACAACATGTTCATCATGGCTTAAAATTTGTAAAGAATGCATCCATTCTGCATGCTAAACTTCCCACGTCCTCGTATAGTTTTTCAACTGTCCTAACTTGTTTAGTTGTTGGGGTTTTTTAACACGCTTAGGTTCCATATCTATGTCACTTACCCTTATTATGCAGAAAACACATTTAAAACAACCCACAATTCTAACAAACTGTATATTACTCTACTGAAAATGCAGCATGTATTTCCCAGTCAAGTCTTTATCTTGACATAACTTTTCATGTTAAAATATTATACCAAAGAAAAGGCTGTGTATTTCATTTACTCTTCAAAAGGGTAATATAGCATATCCCGAATTATATATCGCCCTCCAAATATACTGGAATTTCCACACTATCAGAAAGGGAGAAAGGTAGCAGTCAAAAATGTTCCAAGATTTACACATTTACTATTATACTGTTCCTGCGTCTGAGAGAAAAAAAATGAACTGCTAAATACTAAAACCAGACTGGAAGAGATAAAAGAAACAGACAAATTTTTATTTTTTATTTATTTTAATTCCATTTATATCCTGCCCTTCTCCGAAGACTCAGGGCGGCTTACAAGCTTAGCAGTAGCCTTCATTCTATGTATATGCCTGCTTATTAGGGCTTTCACACACACCCCAAGCGGCATTATTACAAAGTCAGCTTAATTGCCCCCAACAATCTGGGTCCTCATTTTACCTACCTCGGAAGGATGGAAGGCTGAGTCAACCTTGAGTAATGGTGAAAATATCTTGTTATAGATCACAGTTTTAAAAGAAAACACACATTTTTCTAACTGTAGCTTAAAACTGCAGTTTCTTTATTTTGTGTATTCTTATCTACACTTTCAGTATGGTTAAAAACATGCAGATTCCTTCCACAGAAACTGTAACTTATGTATGTCCCCCATTTGTAACAAAATTGTTAACAGATATTTTGACATTTGGTAGATAAACAACCGCTAATAATCTTTAGATAGCCAAGAAAACAGTCATGATGTTTTATTTCCAAGCAGCTAAGTGCTACCAATTGCCAAGGATCATGAGGTCAAGATCCAATAATCATTACATCAAGGCTTTCACAATTTGGCCTTCCTAACCTGGAATGAAAAAAACTCAATTCTCCTAAAAAATATTATCCATATTCTGTACAGACCGGCATGGTTAGCAATCTGCCATCATAACCCCTCTCCTAGAAATGAAAAGCTAGTAAAGCTTTCTGATTTCCTGAATTACCTCTTTTTGATAAGCCTTAAATTAACCCATTTTTCTCAAAAAGCATAAAAGTAAAAAAACATCATTGCCTAAGGAGCGTATATAACACTGAAAATTCATTTTGAACAGACAATAAATATTTAACGGAACTGATTTAACTTTTCAAACATTTAAAGAAATCATTTTTTATTCCCTATTTACATGGATCTTATTTAGACTGCAACGTACTTTCATTCTCAATTTAACAAACTGGATTTTTAGTGTTCACATTAAACTCAAGGATATTAAGAGTCCTTCATGCTGATAGGTACCGTATTTTCCGGCGTATAAGACGACTTTTTAACCCATGAAAATCACCTCAAAAGTTGGGGGGTCGTCCTATACGCCCAGTCGTCTTATACGCCGGAAAATCAGCGTCTGGCGTCTGGCGGGAGCCGGCAGGGCAGTCCTGCGCACGTGCGCACTCCCCGGCTGCTCCTTAGCAGCTGGGGAGTGCGCGTGTGTGCAGGACTGCCCTGCCGGCTCCCGCCCGACGCTCTTCCCTCTTGAGGCAGCATCGCTCCCCAGCTCCTAAGGAGTCCTCGGGGGTGCTGCCTCAAGAGGGAAGAGCGTCGGACGGGAGCCGGCAGGGAAGTCCTGCACACGCGCGCGCACGCAGGACTTCCCTGCCGGCTCCCATCCAACGCTCTTCCCTCTTGAGGCAGCAGCTGCCTCAAGAGGGAGAGCATCGGACGGGAGCCGGCAGGGAAGTCCTGCTCCCGTCCGACGCTGCGCTTCCGCCGGGCAGTGCTGGCCGAGACGAGCCAGCAGGCAGCCGCCATGAGCGCGGCGCTGAGGGGCAGTGGCAGGATGGCCCAGCGCCTGCAGGACGGCCAGCAGCCCCACGCGCAGCAGCAGCCGCCAGCTCAGCAACAGGTCCGAGCACAGGAGCCGCACCGCCAGGCTGCCCAGGAAAAGCAGCCACACCAAGAGGCTGCACGCCCAGTCCAGCTCCATGAGGGGCAGGGCGGGAAGCCAGCCGGGAAGAGGGACCGGGAGCCCGGACCGAGCGCGCCTCGGCCGACGGTGAGAGGGAAGCGGCACATGAAAAAGAGGCTGCAGGCGGAGCTGCCCCGCCCTGTGCCGAATGGGAGAAGTTCAAGGCCTGGGGGGAAGCGGGAGGGGCGCCGGCTGTGGCGGGGTGGCGGCTGCCCTCCGGCACTGCCTGCCGTCCGGGAAACGCTACGCCTCGGGGGCCAGCAGAAGCGCGGGAGCAGCGGGAGGGCCGGCGGGGCCAGTCGGGCCTTCGCCTCCTCTGTGACGGACAGGGAGGGCAGGGCATGTAAGTATTTTCCGGCGTATAAGACAAAAAACCTTGAAAAACTTCTTAAAAGTAGGGGGTCGTCTTATACGCCGGGTCGTCTTATACGTCGGAAAATACGGTACACTTAATCAGTTAGAACTTTTGCTCATGTTGAAACAAATTTTCACTGATTCTTCATCTAAAATATTAAAATATGTGAACTTTTACCAATTATATCACTATAACCTAGGTCTCCTCAAAATTATAGAAACTATATATTTTTTTACTTCTACGCTATGTATTCTGTAGCCCTCTTCATATTTACCATGTTTCCCCAAAAGTAAGACCTACCCCGAAAATATGTATTACATGTGTTGTAACCTTTCTCTTTCAGTTCAAACTCAAACTCTTTTCTTCTTTCTATTATAATGTCCCTATGTAAGATGTCAACAGGACTTCTCCAATATGACAGATTTTCATTCTGCTCAACATTAAAGGTAACTGGTAATAAAATATGTTTTATGTATCCTGTACTCATCATCCTTGTGTGATTACACAGGGTATAATTTAATGTCTCAGTTGTGGAGCTATTCATAAACCATTCCAATTGTGCCTTTCTGCTTTAGAATGTCATGGAAAGAATTTGACTGGGTTTTGCCTCTAGTTAGTATCTATTTTGCATCAAAAGCACACATAAACATCAAATTCAAAATTTCTCAGAATTTCCTATAGGAATCGTTGTTTCTAGAATCTAGACCTTTTGCTAAAGGAACACTATTTGGGAGATAAATCTTAAAAACACCTTTGAAAATATTCAAAGAAATTACAATAATGGAGCAATTAAAATATATGGATATATAATTTAAAAATCAGATTAATAATTATAGCAAGAATACAGTACTACCTAGTTTTCCATTTGTTCTTGAACCTTACTGCCTACTATTAATGTTAAAAATAATTGAAAATTAATAAGAGATATGAAAAACATCACCAGTTAATGATTTTGCTAATGTCCTTCCTTTTTCCCCCTAGATTATCCTATCACAAACAATGCCTTCTACAACAAATGATCACTAGATATAACAGGAATGGCAAGGCAATTTTTTTTCGTCTATGAAGGAGAAAAATTAATTCCATCTTATCTCACAAAGTGTAATGTACATATTAGTGGACACTAATTTTATGTCCTGTAATAAAAATATATTACAGGAAAAACTATTGGAAAAATTTGTATTTTAGAGCAGGGGTTCTCACCCCGCCCCCCCCCCTTTGAGCCACATCCCACTACTGGGCCTTGAACCATTCAAAACCGGGTCATCCCCATTTGCACAAGCAGCAGGTGAGCATGTGCGCTTCATTTACATGTGTGTTACATGCGTGCACTTACCTGCCACTCACACAGAACCATTCCCTCTTCCCCCCCCCCGCTGGTCCACAAAGCCGTAAAGGTTGGGAAACTCTGTTTTAGAGTCATTCATAAAATTATGTGTACAGGAAACTATATTTGCAAACTGATCTGCAAAGAATGCAAAACACGTTGAAAATTGGAAATATTAAAAGGGAACAAAATCAAACTTGGCATATTTCTTATACTCTGCACTTCTGAACAAGAGAATGTTAACTTTAAAACCTCAGTTACACTTTAATATTCTGGCAATCCCAGACTACAAAGGATTTTAAAACTCCTTTAACGATTTTATTCGTATTGTTTAAACAAACCCTGTCTTCGGATCTTTTTGATATTATCTATCTTTTTCTAGAGGTTTTGTTGCTCTTGGAACCTGTGTCTTATTATTACAACAAAGATATTATTCATTCTGACACTAATTTGTTTAATTTGCTCATAATGTACCTACTACAGTGAATTTGTCTTGTGCAATGAATTTACTTAAATCCTATTACTCCAGATAAACACTGTTCTACAACCAAGCTACTTCTCCAAAATTCGATTTTAGTCATCAATGTATAAAACTAAGTTTAGTTACAATTTTGCTTCTAGATGATTGCCAATTATTTAGTGATCACTAGTTAGCATTCTGAAGACATCAGCTCCCAACTGAATTAAACAACTGCGTTTTCTGACATCAGCTCTATTATTAGTTTTTAGTTTAATTTTCCAGGTGGAATACTAAAGAGGCACTAGGAAATGCATGTTGCAACATAGAAATTGAACTGTCAGCTATCCTGATTCAGTTTGCCAAAGAACACAGGAAACTTCACAAATATAAAATTCCTGTTTAGATATTAGTTGCAAGAAGTGAAACCATATACTGAAGACCAGATGTTAATTTCATTCCCTACTACAGTATATGGCAGTTAGTGCCAACCTGCAGTACCTGTGACTTAAACAGGGACAATTGCATGTGAAGAGCTAGTATTTGTAGACTAATTACTATGCCTGTAATATATGATTTCACCATCACAAAACTGAGTATTTTAGAGATACAACCAATATCACATGGAAACCTTGTCTTTTTTTTTTGTTGTTAAAAAAGTGAATTGGTGGAGCAGTGGGCTAATGCCTCCTTAAGTAACACCAGCTTCCTGCAATTAGTGCAGGTTCGCATCCCACCAGGCTCAAGGTTGACTCAGCCTTCCATCCTTCCGAGGTAGGTAAAATGAGGACCCAGATTGTTGGGGGCAATTAAACTGACTTTGTAATAATGCCGCTTGGGGTGTGTGTGAAAGCCCTAATAAGCAGGCATATACATAGAATGAATGCTACTGCTAAGCTTGTAAGCCGCCCTGAGTCTTTGGAGAAGGGCGGGATATAAATGGAATTTAAAAAAATGAGATTCACAGTCAAAGAAAGAGGTCATTATCTTTTCTTTTATAAGTGGGAAACAGTTTGGTTGAAATTAATAAAGAAACTAACCATCTGAAAATAAAAGCAGCTGCTTCCTCAGTGTTTTATGAAGCTTCATCTGCACATGTGCAGGATCAAGGTAGTGTGTGAAACCATGCCTTCCACAGCTGTCCCCAACCTTTTGTGTCCCTGGTGCCCCAAATGTTGGGGACAGATGATTTAGATAATTAGAATTGAAATAAGACCATTATTGTTAAATAATGGGCAATACAGGTAGTCCTTGTTTAGCAACCGCAATTGGGACTGGCCACTCTGTCCTTTAGTGAAGTGGTCACTAAGCAAATATCATGTGGGCACAGCTGTGCTTATGATTTTACTTCAGCTTTCCTGTTTTGTAGCGTCAGAAGGATATGACACAAACACAACTTAACTTGTGAGGAAGCCGAGTAAAAGGGCAAATCTTACAGCTCTTGTTCCCCACTCCCCACCTTTTAGAATGCCCACCCCAGCACTGGAATAATTAGCAAGAAGGGAATTAATGTTTTCATTTATATTAATTCAAGAGGAAAAGATTATGTGAGAGTAAGCAGGGCATATGCCAGTGCCAGCTCTTTGCCTAATGCTCTCCCAGCCCCAGTAAAAGACTTTAGTGTGAAACTAATTAAAGTCTTGTCAATTTCAGGCAGCAGCTTCCAGCAAACCCCAGTTTATTAACATCACAGAACAAAGCTTGTTAACTTGCCCTTAGTATTTTTTAAGGATGTGCTGCGCTATAGAGAAAAGCAGTACAGGGAAAGATAGCTTGTTAAGCAACCTCTCCACTCTGCAATAGGGGGCAAAGAAAAAAAAATGGGTCAAGCACAGGACACCTACTAACTGACTGTAATGGTGAAAGCATGATTGAGACAGAGATGCTGCAAAGGTTGTAAATGAGGACATTGGACAAAAAGTTACCTTTTCATCACCATTGTAACTGCAAACACTAGCAGTTCAAGGCAGCCCCTATCAGCTTTATTATGTCGTAACTAAATGAGGACTACTTGTTTACAAATAGGGGTAGTCCTTGACTTACAACAGTTCATTTAGTGACCATTCAGAATTATAACGGCACTGAAAAAAGTGACTAATGACCATTTTTCACATTTGTGAACTTTGTGGAAACCACACAATCATGTGATCATCTTTTATGACCTTCTCACAAGCAAAGGCAATGGGGAAGCCAGATTCACTTAACAAATGTGGCAAGAAAGGTTGGAAAATGGGGCAAAACTCATTTAACAAATGTCTCATTTAACAACATAAAGTTTGGGCTCAATTCCATCATAAGTCAAAGACGACCTGTATGATTTACAGTAGAGGTAGTCCTTGACTTAAGATAACAATCAAAACCAGAATTTCTGTTTTCATAAATACATGCCAGTTGCCAAGGGCCTGAATTTTGACCATGTGACCATGGGGATGCTGCAATGGTCATAAATGCAAGGAAAGGCAATAATTCACTTTTTTTAAACGCCATTGTAACTTTGAATGGTTGCTTAATGAACAGTGGTAAGTCAAGTACCTGTATAGTTTTCATTTACCTGGTTAAAATCTGTACTTCCTTTTTCACTTTTATACAGAAATAACTGCACAAATTTTTAAAATATGGCAAAAATAACTTCCCATGCTTGTTTACCCAAATGCTGAATGCAGTTCTAACTGGCTTTGTTTTGGGTTTTTTGCAAGTCCCTCTGGTTTAATTAGGTTTGTATAATATCACTACACAGGCTGCAAATGATTATTGCTAAGAAAATAACAAAGGGCTTTTTTCTGGTAGAAACTTAAAAAGAAATATTGAGCTTTATGCCATTTAGACCCAAATTACATATTTGTTTACTGCTTTATCAGAGGTTTCACAGCAAAATTTCCAAATTAATAAATATACTAATATAAAACATACAAATACCCATATACACAATACATTAAGGGACATATATTAGCATATGCTATTGTATTAACTGCAAGAATAGCTAAATGCTTTTTTTTCTTTAACAAAGAATATATTTTGAATTAATTCTGATGAATTTAGTTTGGAGAAGGTGAGGTCATCACAACTAAAGCAAGATCTTAAATGAAAAAGTAAATATCCAAGCAAGTAACTAGAGATTAACCTGTGGAAAATGGCAGAAAGGAAAAAATAGTAATATACAAATCAGTAGTCAGACAAGAATATACTTCCAGGGTTTGTATCAGGGATTATATCCAGAGACAATAAATTGAAAAGAGTTACAGGAATTGACCCAAGGTTAAAATATTACTGAAAGGTGAGTTACAAAAGGGCTGCAGCAACTTTCATAGAATAACACAGAAAAATGGGCAACAGACATATGTTCTGTTAGACCAGGGGTCCCCAAACTTGGCAACTTTAAGACTTCTGGAAGTTGAAGTCCACAGGTCTTAAAGTTGCCAACGTTGGGGAGCCCTGTGTTAGACTATCGTAGTGAGCATTTTTATAAGAAATTAACCCAGTATTATTGGTAGGTTTTTACCAAGGCAGCATTTACTCTTTGAAGCCCTGAAACTTTCCTGATCCTTATACTGTACAGTGGTACCTGGGTAGTCACTGTTAATTGGTTCTAGGAGGTGCGATGAGATTCAAAAACAATGGGAACCAAACAGGTTTTTTTCCATAAGTCACAAGGCAGCCAACACCAACACAATCTAGCTTCAGTGTTGAATACCAAACAAAGGATGAGTACCAGGACAAAATTTTCATGTCAAAATGCATTGACTACCAAATTCGATGAGTTTCAAAGCAGCTGAGTACCGAGGTATCACTGTATCTGAAAACACATATGTTGCAGTTTCATTTAAATATCTTTCAGCTAGGGAAATCACAAATATAAATGTTCAACACCACAGACCATTGAGAATCCGTCAGTCTTGTGAGGTAGGCCAGGTCAAGTAACACACCACAGGGATTCTATGAATATTGCTACAGGCCATGTTAACTAAATTTTGAATGCCAGTCCAAAAAATTTAGGGCCCCTTTTTTGAGTCTCCTCCCCAAGGCTGAACAACCATTCCCCTCCTATCTCATGGCTGGACTCCTACACAGAATCATAATTATTTTGTTTTATTCCAATAGACCCCAGAGCTAGGAAAAAAACTCCCTATAATGTCATATTTGGGGAGTAATGGAATGCAGTATACTTTTTTTTGTACTATAAGATGGAGGTGGGCTCTAATATTCCAGAATTTCTTTTGGGACTGTTGAGAATAAGAAGGCTCAACATCTACAAAAAAACCCCAAAAAGCTATTGATTTATCAATATGAAAATAATACGTGTATATAATATGCAATATGCAAAAGTTGTCAACATTTTTCTTTTCAAACTCTGTGTGTAGAGGTAAAAATTTCATGTGGCCCATTTGTTATCTTGTGCCAATCAAAAATATTTCTGGTTAGTTTCAGTCTTATTCCCTGCAGCTGAGCCAAAATTGCAACTGAGGTATATCAAAGCTATGTCTTAAAGCAACTTAATGCAAATATATAAACAATTTGTGTTTCCACCCAGCCAAAATAAAATATTAAGCATTCATTAAGGTTGAGAACCTAATGAAAATAGCTTGAGTTATGGAAGAAAAATGTATTTCTGACTACATTTCTCCTGTTTCACCAAATGACCTATTAAGTATCAAATCTCCTGGAAAGTCAGCAACCCTATTTGTATGCATTTCATGGGGAACATTGTTAAAAATTGTTCTCCACCGTACATTTCTGAAGCAACAGTGTATGTTGGCCTATGAGTAGCAGTGATTATGATTCTAATAATACAGGACAGTATTTGGTGATAAGGGAAAAAACAAAGAACACGGACGGAATTTTAAAGCTACATTAAAGGTTGCCTGGCAAACCAAGAATTTCAAGGCTTCTGTTAAAGCTGATACGGAAATAAATGGATTTTCTATTGACAGAAAAATGCACAGTACCAAGCTCCAGAGTTGAGATTTAATATAACCCCCAGAGCATATATACTATATACTAAATAAAACGTAGCTATGAAATCCACTGATCCCTTTTTCTTTTTTTCTTCATATCACCCACACCCACACACAATTGTGAGCAATGACTAGGAAAAGAAAATACTGCTAAAGACACTATAATATTTTTTTTCCAAAAAAACATTGAATAAGATTAAGTGTTCAGCAAATACACTAAGTAAAACTATGGGATTTTATGTCGGTTGCTGCCCCATATTCACTGCCACCCGACAATATCATTTTTATGTACTGGGCTCTTAAAGAATACCACATGGGTTGCTGGAGCAGCTAACGGCTCTCCAGCAACCCAGACTACAAGTCTCCTGTGCTGCAATTGGCTATCTCCAAGCGGCAATGGTTGATTCAAACCTATTGGCTGCTGCCTAGGGGCTAGACCAGGGGTCTTCAAACTCGGCCCTTTTATGACTCATGGACTTCAACTCCCAGAATTCCTCAGCCAGCCATGCTGGCTGAGGAATTCTGGGACTTGAAGTCCATGAGTCATAAAAGGGCCGAGTTTGAAGACTCCTGAGCTAGACTATATATTGCGGCTAGTTGCAGACATTTCCCCAGTATAGTTCCAGCACGAAATAAACAATGAGTTATCCTGTACTCTGTTCCGCGTCTTCATTCCTGCACCAAAGAACCCGTTATTTAACAATCATATCTTGCTCAAAAAAAGGGGGGAGGGCCATTTCTTAACTTATAAAGGAAAGTAGATATCTGCTTGCCAAAAAACAAGAGCTTTCTTTCCCTGTTTACTTTCATCTGGAACTCAACATGATTTAATCTTGTCAAAAGTATACCTTTGGCATGATTACAGGTGAAACTCGAAAAATTAGAATATCGTGCAAAAGTTCATTTATTTCAGTAATGCAATTTAAAAGGGGAAACTAATATATGAGATAGGCTCATTACATGCAAAGCAAGATAGTTCAAGCCGTGATTTGTCATAATTGTGATGATTATGGCTTACAGCTCATAAAAACCCCAAATCCACAATCTCAGAAAATTAGAATATTGTGAAAAGGTGCAATATTCTAGGCTCAAAGTGTCCCACTCTAATCAGCTAATTAAGCCATAACACCTGCAAATGGTTCCTGAGCCTTTAAATGGTCTCTCAGTCTGGTTCAGTAGGAATCACAATCATGGGGAAGACTGCTGACCTGACAGTTGTGCAGAAAACCATCATTGACACCCTCCATAAGGAGGGAAAGCCTCAAAAGGTAATTGCAAAAGAAGTTGGATGTTCCCAAAGTGCTGTATCAAAGCACATTAATAGAAAGTTATGTGGAAGGGAAAAGTGTGGAAGAAAAAGGTGCACAAGCAGCAGGGATGACCGCAGCCTGGAGAGGATTGTCAGGAAAAGGCCATTCAAAAGTGTTGGGGACTTTCACAAGGAGTGGACTGAGGCTGGAGTCAGTGCATCAAGAGCCACCACACACAGACAGATCCTGGACATGGGCTTCAAATGTCGTATTTCTCTTGTCAAGCTGCTCCTGAACAACAAACAACGTCAGAAGCGTCTTACCTGGGCTAAAGAAAAACAGACCTGGTCTTTTGCTCAGTGGTCCAAAGTCCTCTTTTCTGATGAGAGCAACTTTTGCATCTCATTTGGAAACCAAGGACCCAGAGTCTGGAGGAAGAATGGAGAGGCACACACTGCAAGATGCTTGAAGTCCAGTGTGAAGTTTCCACAGTCTGTGTTGATTTGGGGAGCCATGTCATCTGCTGGTGTTGGTCCACTGTGCTTCATTAAGTCCAGGGTCAACGCAGTCGTCTACCAGGAGATTTTGGAACACTTCCTCAGACGAGCTTTATGGGGATGCTGACTTCATTTTCCAGCAGGACTTGGCACCTGCCCACACTGCCAAAAGCACCAAAACCTGGTTCAATGACCGTGGGATTACTGTGCTTGATTGGCCAGCAAACTCGCCTGACCTGAACCCCATAGAGAATCTATGGGGCATTTCCAAGAGAAAGATGAGAGACATGAGACCGAACAATGCAGAAGAGCTAAAGGCCGCTAGTGAAGCATCCTGGTCTTCCATAACACCTCAGCAGTGCCACAGGCTGATAGCTTCCATGCCACGCCGCATTGAGACAGTAATTGCTGCAAAAGGGGCCCAAACCAAGTACTGAGTACATATGCATGCTTATACTTTTCAGAGGTCCGATATTGTTCTATGTACACTCCTTGTTTTACTGATTGCATGTAATATTCTAATTTTCTGAGATTGTGGATTTGGGGTTTTCATGAGCTGTACGCCATAATCATCACAATTATGACAAATCATGGCTTGAACTATCTTGCTTTGCATGTAATGAGTCTATCTCATATATTAGTTGACCCTTTTAAGTTGCATTACTGAAATAAATGAACTTTTGCACGATATTCTAATTTTTCGAGTTTCACCTGTATACCCCAAGGATCACACAAACTTTGCCAAATGTCATTATGTTTTTGCTCTATAATATTGTTCTATCTTGTTGGATCATCATCAGCCATTACTAGGGAAAGTAAACCTTAGGGAAAAACTGGAGCATTGAGATCAGCCTCATACTCTAACTTTTGGAAGTTATTCTGTTTGCCATACTGGTCTATGCTCGGTCCTGAACTTGCAACCATTCATTTAAATGACCATTTGACGTTGCAACAGCACTGAAAAAACTGACTTATGACTGGTCCTCACACTTATGACCACTGCAGCATACTCATGGTCATGTGATCAGAATTCAGGCACATGGCAATCTTGTAGCTGTAGCATTTGCAACTTTCCAGCTGGTGTCACACAAGCAAAGTCAATGGAGAAAGCTGAATTTGCTTAACAACCACGTTATTCATTTAACTAATGCAGTGACTTGCTAAACAACTCTTGCAAAAAGGTTGTAAAATTGGGTATGAGTCACTTATCAACCATCTTGGAAATTCTGGTCCCAATTATAATTGTAAGTCAAGGACTACCTATATAGAACTCATTGCTTTTTAAACCCTAGAGGAGAGTAAAAGACAAAAACTGTACAGTTTAGGTCTTGATTTACAACTGGTCATCTAACAACTGTTTGCAGTTGCAATGAGCTTGGAATGGGGTTAGACATTACACTGTGAAATAATGGTGAAAGCAAACTCAAAAATCTTTCAATCGGAATAGGTAACCTCAAGTAGTCTGCACACAAATCACTGCCTTTCACAACTGCATTACTGTGACATTCTGATCAAATCCATATCCATACATTAACGTTGCTATTGTCTGTGGATGTGTTTGTAATACTTAGCGTTGTCAGTTCTGAGATCACCTTTCTTGACTGCAACATAGCAGGCTCTATTCTTACAGTTTCGGTATTTCTTTTCTGTCTTCAAGTTTGACATGTCCCTGAAGTTTTCTTGGCAAATTCTCCATTGTCTGCTTCCCAGGGCTGAAAGAGAGGGACTGCCCCAAGGTCATTCAGCTAGCTTTTTATCTTAGGTGGAGACTATAACTCAAAATCTTCTGGTTTCTATAGCCATTGCCTTAACCATTACACCAAAGTGGCTTTTAAAATTCATTCTAGACCTAGATTATTAGAAAGATATATGTTCTGGATTTTGATACCACCTTGGCTGGTTTTGTTGCCTAACAATATTGTCGTTTAAGCAGGCATTGCTGACTATATTTGGAAATCTCACTACTGATTATTCAATTATGCATTTAGAAAGCATTGTCTACCTGGTCAAAGATTTTCAGATGTGATCCCATCTTTAAGAAAACATCTTGCCCTGATATTTTTGTAACACACACTTTGCATCTTAAAAACAAAATAAAAACAAAAATCAGAACCCCATAATTATATGTTGTTAACATTTCTGGAATACATAGTGGGCAAGAAACTGGGAGGGAATTATGTACTAGAGAGGATTTCTCTTCTCTCAGGCTTGAACCGGAGAATTCATATCAGAGAAATTTTCCCAAATAAACATTTTCTATAACTGCTGTTTTTCTAAATTGCTTGCTAAAGTTAAACAGAATCTGAACATGATTGTGCCAATTTAAGGCTGGTATAAAATTCAATTAATATATTAATGTAATTATTTTGCCCACCCATTTTTGCTGTTCCACTATCATTGGCTGTCTAAATAAAAAGAGTTATAGGATTAGGATTTAGTTTTTATACTAATTTAAAAAGGAAACTAAAGCATCACCTTTACTTACAAGGTGCCTCTAAACTTCACAGAGACCCCACAGTTGATGATGTTAGAGAATCTGATAGATCAAGGACCCTGACAACACAGGAGAATGTCAATAGATATATGGATGCGCAAAGTCACCATCCCGCCAACCCATTCACTAAGGGAAATATTTCTTCAGCTATTCCTTACTGTCCTCAAGCTGCTCAATTATCCAACTTGCACTATTCTTCATCTCCCCTATATGTGCAAATTATTCTGTCTTTTTAAAAAGTTTGCATTCAAACATCCCAATACCTACATTCTTGAAACTGATATTTACTTTCTCTTTTTGTGGCTAGCCAATGAAATGAACGCCTAAATATAATTTTTTCACTCGGTGTTTGGTTTTGGAGAATATTTTGGTTTGGTTTGGTCTGGGGAGTGGGTGCCTTTGAATCAGCATTGATTCCTGGAGGCTGCATGGAATGTTGTTTTCTTGGCCAGATTTCGGAACTGGGGTTTGCCACTGCCTTCTTCTTAGGGCTGAGAGAGTGAATTATCTAAGCCTATACAGCTGGCTTTGCAATTATTTAAGAATAGATGTCATGTGAGAGTCTTTGAGAAATTAGCCTAAATACTCTTAACCCAGAATCACTTATCAAACTGTTAATGAATATTTCTTTTGACACATTTTTTATGTAGTGGGTTAAGTCAATAGGCAAGGAGCAACACAGCGTCAAAGCATCGCTATATTGTCTCCAGAAAAACAACTGCTCAGCTACAGGTAATGGCCAGTATTTATACTCATAAGCCCTCTGGTGTTCCTCCAATTACCTGCCTGAATTCTCCCCCCCTCAAATACAAATGTTCCCGCTGAAACTGTTGGGACTGACCTTTAAGCCAGCCCCTGAGGGCTAGCCTCGGCTTGGCAGGAAATGCCTACGTAGCTTCTCCACAATAGGCGAGGCTCCATGGCTTGCATCACTACATTCCAGTTGTTAATAATAATAATAATGATGATGATGATGATGATGATGATGTTGGAGGGGACCTTGAAGGTCATCTAGCCCAACCCCGTGCTCAGGCAGGAAACCCTATAATATTTCGGACAAAAGGCTGTCCAGTCTCTTCTTAAAAACTTCCAGTGTTGGAGCATTCACCCCTTCTGGAGGCAGGTTGTTCCACTGGTTAATTGTTCAGGAAGTTTCTCCTTAGTTCCAGGTTGCTTCTCTCCTTGACTAGTTTCCATCTGTTGCTTCTTGTCCTGCCCTCAGATTCTTTGGGAAATAGCTTGACTCCCTCTTCTTTGTGGCAGCCCCTGAGATATTGGAACACTGCTATCATGTCCCCCCTCATCCTTCTCTTCATTAAACTAGACATACCCAAATCCAGCAGCTGTTCCTTATATGTTTTAGCCTCCTGTCCCCTAATCATCTTTGTTGCTCTTCTCTGTACTCTTTCTAGAGTCTCGACATCTTTTTTACATCATGGTGACCAAAACTGGATGCAGTATTCCAAGTGTGGCCTTACCAAGGCATTGTAAAGTGGTATTAATACTTCATATGATCTTGATTCTATCCCTCTGTTAATGCAGCCTAGCACTGTGTTGGCTTTTTTGGCAGCTGCAGCACACTGCTGGCTCATATTGAAGTGATTGTCCACTACTATCCCTCTCACAGTTATTGCTACTGAAGTGTATACTTTACCTGTACATTTGGTTTTTCTTGCCTAAATGTAGAACCTTACTTTTTTCACCATTGAATTTCATTTTGTTAGATAGCGCCCAGTGTTCAAGTCTGTCCAGATCCTCCTGTATCTTAAGCCTATCTTCTGGAGTATTGGCTATTCCTGCCAGCTTGGTGTCGTCTGCAAATTTGATGAGTTCCCCATGTATCCAAATCGTTGATGAAGATGTTGAAGAGCCCTGGGCCCAAAACAGAGCCCTGGGCACCCCACTACACACTTTCCTCCATGTGGATGGGGTTCCATTGAGGACCACACACTGAGTACGGCCAGTCAGGCAGCTATGAATCCTTCTGGTGGTGATGCTGTCTAACCCACATTTTTCTATCTTACCAAGTAGTAGTTTGTGATCTACTTTATCAAATGCCTTACTGAAGTCCAAGTAAATTATATCCACAGCATTCCTCTGATCCACTAATTTTGTCACATTCATTTACCACAACTGATTCTCCCATAACGTAGATCACATTTCTCAATGATATTCCTATTCTGCTTAAGTCTCTGTATCCTTTTTGCTTCAGAAATCCCTTCATGAACAAAACCATCCCTCTTACCCCTTTCTTCTGTCCATCTGCTCGATTCTATTAAATAAACTGCTATTCTCAAGGGAGGACAAACATTAAAGATTCCATATTTTTAGTTTCACTACACCAGTATGCTTAAGTAATTCTCAGAATTCATGTTAACAGTTTTTAAGACTCTAAGGCAGAGGTGTCCACACCTTGGCAACTTTAACATTTGTGGACTTCAAGACGCAGAATTCCCCAGCGAACCATGAATTTCCCAGGCTGGCTAGGGAATTCTGGAAGTTGAAGTCCACAAGTTTTAAAGTTGCCAAGACTGGACACTCCTGCTCTAAAAGATGCAAGCAGTTATCACAGTTCCAAATATACAGTACAGCACAAATAATTGAGACAAGTGGATCATATATTTGTAGAAAAAATATGTACATGGATCTCATAGTTTCATAGCCAGACCATAGTAGGTTTTTTAAAAATATGATCCATGCATATAGCCAAATGCAGGTTTTTAACAATTGCACATCTTGTGTAAAAGAAATCAGAAGATTGGGGTTTTTTTAAGGCTTTAGTAAATTGATATGTCTCAGATCATTCTATAGTAGTGTGCCCTCATGGCTTGTAGAAACTGCTTCCATTTACATGTTATGAAATTGACAATATAACACATCTTTTCTATGATGTTCTTATTTCTTTTAGAGGACAATCTACTGTGGCTGCAGCATGCTAATTATAACTGCATTCAAAGAGAGTCTCCATGGAAACAGAACAGTCACCAAGATGTTCTATTTTATGTAAGAAATGAAAGGTTACAAGAGTCAATGGATGTGTGATCATCAGAAATTCTGGGGGAAAAATAATGCATGGGCCTTTGAAAATAAAGCATAATTTTGATAACAAATTCATATGCAGTAAGCTTAAGCAGAAGATCAGCAACTATTAATACTGTTATTTTCCTTAAAAGTAGCTTGACTATGGAAAACAATGTTAGAACACAAGATATTCCATTTAGAGCTTATCCTATTGTAATAGAATGAGGTTGGCACAACACACTTTGTAGATTTATATGTAGCATACTAATTGTCACTATTTTATATAATTTCTGTTCATAAAACCACATTATCATATTTTCCTCATTCAATAAATTTGGTTCATTAAGCAAAAATGAATTTATATTGCTTTACCATTTTAATATTTCTTTAGAATTCTTCTGATACTGAAAAAAGTAATGTTTTGGAATCTTGAGTCTGTATAACCAAAAAAGCTTTTCATCTAGGACTGATGCCATAGTGAAGAATTTATGTAGAGTAACACATTTTGTTGTTGTTAGTTATGAAGTCGTGTCCGACCCATTGCGACCCCATGGACAACGTTCCTCCAGGCCTTCCTGTCCTCATATTTTATCCTTCAGTTAAAAGAATGGGAAGGGAAAATAGGAGGTAAAAAACTATAGGTGGGAGGAAAAGGACAAATGGAATTATGGAACAGTTGTGGATAAGGGGGGACATCAGTTGCATTATTTCTCCCTTGGATCTTTTAATGTGTAACTAATGTGTAACCTTGGTGGAGCAGTGGGCTAATGCCTCCTTAAGTAACACCAGCTGCCTGCAATTAGTGCAGGTTCGAGTCCCACCAGGCTCAAGGTTGACTCAGCCTTCCATCCTTCCGAGGTAGGTAAAATGAGGACCCAGATTGTTGGGGGCAATTAAGCTGACTTTGTAATAATGCCACTTGGGGTGTGTGTGAAAGCCCTACATAGAATGAAGGCTACTGCTAAGCTTGTAAGCCGCCCTGAGTCTTCGGAGAAGGGCGGGATATAAATGGAATTTAAAAAAACCAAAAAAACCAAATCAGAATTAAGTTCTGGTATGCTTTTATATTAATATGAAATATTTTTTTTCATTTGGCATATTGCAATTATTAATAGAAACCTACAAGTTACATTTTATTAAACATAATAAAAGTACATTGTTAGCTGGATTGTTGATAAAGTTCACTATATTTTAAACATAGTCAAGCAACTTAGAAACCTAAAATTTAAACATTTTTAAAACCTGCTAAATCAATCCCATATAGGCCCAGAAGCATATCCATTAACATAGCTAAATAACAATAGCTCCCATTACTTTTGTAAAACAGATAACCCCTAATAAAATAAATTTTCTAAAATGAAATATTATTGAATAGTTTCTAAAATATATAAATATTGCCAGAAACATCACACAGTATAGTGATGTTAGCCCTCTGAAGTAGAAGTTTAGGAAACATGAGCCACGAGCGATCTTAGAACTCTGCTTTATTAATATAAACTATAATTACAGAATTTTAAAAGCCTGATATGTTTTTTCTTTCCCTTTTTACACCAAAGAGAGTTAATTTAGGGCAAACTTGAGTTTCTTTCTCATCCTCTCCTGGCTTTCTAAGCCAAGCTGATGTTTTTTCAAGTACTCCTGGATGCTTTCTTCAAGACTATCCCCCCCAAATCTCCACTAAATTGTGAATATGCTTGTAACACAATGCAAATTACATTTGCAAATATCCTTACTGTGAGTTGTAAACTCCTCCTCCAGTAAGTGACAAGCTTGAGAAGTTGACAGTCAATGCATTACCTCGCCTATTATAATTCCACCTTAGTTAAATCAAATAGAATAATCAAGTACCTTATTTTCAAGTTACTTCTTCAGAGAATAGAATCAAACCCAAATCACTACATGACTTAATGTATGTGCATATCTTATCTGAATAAATTATTTTAATCAGCAAAACCCATAGCTTTCCAAGGTGTTTTCAGATGGTGAACATAAGATATCTCCAGATGAACTGAACAAAAAGTCCCATCATCATTAGTGCCATGGGTTATTCTGCAAGACGGCAGAGTGCAAAGGGGTAAAAATATTTTGGGAAGTAGAAAAAATAAAGGCTTATTTTATCGAGCAGACTATGGCTTTTCATAAGCAGTAGCCTTACCACTATATAATACTTTAACACGTCTATTCCTATTCTACTTCTTACTCCTACTCTATTCATTATACCTGTGATATACCTATGTTTTACATTTATCTATTTTATGTAATTTTTATTGTTATATCTGTGTCTTGCTTCTATGTCTCTTAGCCTTACAACCTTGTTTCTACATTTATTCTAATATCTACAGCTATATCTCGTATTTTTAACTACATTCTATTGCAGGGCTTTTCAACCTTTTCACCCATTGTACCACTTTTAGGATATGGCAACATCCGAGTACCACCAGTCGCCTAGCAAGGTGTCAAAAACATGATGACCAAAAAAAAAAAAGGAAAAAAGTGATGAAGTACAGGTAGTCCTCGACTTACAACAGTTTGCTTAGTGACTGTTCAAATTTACAATGGCACTGAAAAAATTGCCCCCCCAAGCCACAGCCGAGCAAGAGACCTGCCTGCCTGCCTGGCAGCGCTCTTCTTCTTGTCCGAGGTTTTCATTGTTGTGAGCATTTCTGTTCAGGATTGGCAGCAGGGGTGGGGTGGGAGGTGTTTGGTTTTTATTCCCCCCCCCCCATCTGCTGGGTGGTTGCAGCAGGATTTGGTCACTTCACATGACCCTGGGACACTGTGACCGTCATAAATATGAATCAGTTGCCAAGCATCTCAATCTAAATCAAAAGACCCTGGAGATGCTGCCACATTCCAGCTGATCGGCGCTTCTTCTGGGCTCAGAAGCAGCAGGATCAGCGCTGAGTTCCACTGAGCCCTGACACCCCCAAAGAAGTGCTGATCCTGGCACTTTTGCTGAGCCCTGAGAGCCCTGCAGCTCCAGCCATCTCTCACTCAGGCTTGTGCAGTGCTACCACCGGTTCAGCTCATTCCCCTCCCCTGCTACCATTTTTCTAGGATGGTTGCGTACCACCTGCCAGGTGCCAATGTACCACAGGTGGTACCCGTACCACTCGTTGAAAAGCCCTGCTCTACTGGACTAGTACCGGGCCATGGCAGGCCAGTAACCAGTCCACACAAACAAGGAAAGCGCCATCCATAGGATGGAGGCAACACACAAATCACACCCCCTCCGGTCCGCGGAAAAACCTTTCTCCATGGAACCGGACCCTGGTGCCCAAAAGGTGGAGTCCTCTGCACTGGAGAATGTTGGGCATCTTTGGCTGTCCTACAACTCATCAGTTTCTTCATCTGGCCATCTTTTGCCACCCTACTAGCTTCATTTTCTCTGTCTTCTCTACCCCATCCCCCATTCATTCACATACTGTATGTGTCCAAACACAGAATGCAATTTATGCTTTTTTCATAGTTAGCAAGAGAAGTGAGTCTTCAGTCTTTAGCTGAACTGAGAATGAGACACTGAAGAGAACCAGGAGAGACTAGCATACAATATCCAAGCTACAGCAAGATTTTGCTTTCACAGTCTCATTGGCTGGAAATTGCATTTGTACTCAAAGACATCTGGAGGGCACAAGACTAAAATCGGATGATGCTGCCATCCATATTTCCTAGACTACAAGCCTCTGAAGCAAATTGCCACATCATTCACAAGGTTAATGGAGACACTTTTTTACTAGTTATGTAGGTGCAGCTTTCATACAACTGCCACTGACTGACCTCTGTAAAAATATCTAAAAGGTAAATTAATCTAGCATGACACACCAAGTCAAGGCAATAAACACATCTAT
The DNA here is from genome assembly GCF_964194415.1 of Vipera berus. Taxonomy (NCBI): domain Eukaryota; kingdom Metazoa; phylum Chordata; class Lepidosauria; order Squamata; family Viperidae; genus Vipera; species Vipera berus. Next base: position 74,729,530 of record NC_138204.1, read on the forward strand.
TCTTTTCTAGACTCTGGACATAAATGGGAAGAACTGTTTTGGATAATCACAATTTTGAATGCTTATTGCTATCCCCCATTCTACAGTAAATATTGGGAAAACATTCAAAGGTAAAAAAACAGAGTATTCTAACAAGTGAGGGGCAACTGGTAACAAGTGAATAGGTCTTTTACATCATAAAAAGTTGTATTGCATCTATAAGTAGTTCAAAAGGTCAAATGAAATGAAGTTTGGCTCATTATGCATTTTAATGAACATACAAGTACATGCATTAAAGAAGGATAAGCAAACATAATACACTCCAGATTACTATAACCATAACTATAACTAGCCATGCTAACTGGGGACTATTAAGAGTTGTAGTCCTAAATATTTGGAGGGCATCCCTTCCCCAGCTCACACTAAAGCATCCTCTTTATACTCATTAGCTGTCAATGTCTCACACAGCACATTTAAGAATGTACTCAAGTGTGTACTCCTCATTATCAAGCAAGGATATAATGGCTCTCAAAGCACATTTCTAAAGTTAATCATGTATTTAACTGCCTTAGGAAACTGAAATTAGAATTTAGGCTATGCATTTTGTTCACTGTGGACACCTAGCTTTATATGCTAGCTTAATCATTGTTTTTTCTGACCTTTTGTTCAACTTTTCTGTCTTTAATCCAGAATATTAATACTTCCTGAAAAACAATAAAGTATACTGTTCGGGATGTTTTAGCTTATTGAAATCAAGAGATGCATTACTTAATGCTTTCAATTGAACTCTATCCCAAATAGCTTCCCTCCACTTTCAATTTACATGTGTATAATACCTAAAATTAGCTAAGTGAATTTTGCTCGTCAGAATTTCCCTCAAGCACATCTTTCTTCTCTGTCAGAAAAAAATGCAGCAGTACCAAATTTAATAGCTATTTATTGCTTTCTTGTGATATCCAAATTTGTTGCCTGAGGCAGGTGCACAATAAAATAATTCTACATTATGTAAATGCCTGGTGTTCACTTATAGTGTAGACAGCCCTCAAAATTTCTCCTAGTATGCTAATTTCTGAATACCCATTCACAACATGATGTATGGGGGAAAAAGACATAATTTCTCTTTCCTGGAAAGCATAATCAAGGCTATAAAAGTGTAGTATGGCTCCATAGGGGTCACAGGGACATGCCAGTTATTGCCTGTCTCATAAATGAATAGAACTCGTCCAAAAGCATGCAATTTTGTAATTATGCTTGTTTTGGCTTATACAAGATAAAAATCAGTTCCCCTATTTCAAGAACAAATCTGAAACAATTTATGCATATCTTCTCCATAAGAAATTGGGTGACTTTAAGTTGGATTTCCTTAGTTTTTGTAAGATTGCAAACTTAATTCACCTTTTCTCTCCAAAGTGGCAATAAAGTTATTCTGCAATTGCCCTGTCATTTCACATTTGCTTGCCAATATTCTGATTTTTACAATATCTGATTACTTTTCTCCTTCATGAATGCAATTCTTCAACTAAGCCAACACTCCACAATAACATGACCTTTGGATGTTTTTGACTATAATTTTCATCATCCCTAGTTGCTGTCATGCTCAAAATATTCCAAGCTATCCTACTCATGCCACATTTCCTAGAGGATAAAGAGGAGGTAAATAAATTATTGCATTCTTTTGGGCATTCCTCCTCACTTTCATACCATTATACTGAGCTGTGGTATAGCTAATCATTGCTGCATATTTGTTGCATATGAAGAACAGATGGCCTGGGTCAAGGTCAAATGCCTGCAAGCAAAGGGAGATTTATTCCTTTTGCTGCCTTATATTTAAAATATCACAATATCAATATATATCAATATATATCAATATATATATATATATATATATATATATATATATATATATATATATATATATATATATATATATATATATATATATATATATATATATATATATATATATATATATATATATATATATATATATATATATATATATATATATTGGGAAATAATTATGACCTGTTTTAATTGGTATTTCAGGAGCAACTTCTGACATTTGGAGTATATTCATAAATCAACATAGAGACTCCCCAGATCAGGAAATTTACACAAAAGTTAACTGAAGAAAAAAAAAGATCTCTCTTTCTCTCGCTATGTATGTGTCTCATCACTTAAGCAGGGTTCAACTCTCAGCTGCAGCCAAGAATTAACAAATGATCACTAAGTGCACAGCTGATGTATTTGCTCTAATGCAATGAAAGCTGCCACAGAATATAAGAAATGACGAGTCAGAGCTATAATCAGTACCAGCTAAGAATAAAACCTGCGAAACCATGTTTGCAAAGGCCAGCAAAAGAATTAGTTTTCTCTGAAAACAGGATATGTAGAAGGTGAACAAATTAAAATTAGAGCCTTCTCCATTTAACATTACAGATTGGTTTGGCCAGGATATATGCAGTCTCAGTACAGACAATTGACTCATCACTGGCTTTGTGTAATTTGGATAGAAACATTAGTGCAGGAATTATTGGAAGCTGAAGGGTTATACATCTGGCAGTAAAATTTAAGGAATCAAAAAGGGTCCACATATTTTAAGCACATTAACAGGATTATCCAAAATCTGTTTTCTCATCAATGCAGTTGTCAAAATACACATAGATTGCTCAGGCCTGTCTTTCTACTAGAAACAGTCCTCCAGCAATGTTTATTATCACTACCTCAAACTTACAAATATTTCCCAAATGATTTTGTTTTAAAGTACCCTTGATTCTTTTACAGAAACAAAAGGAATAGACCAAGGTGTATCAATTATGGAATTCCAAGAAACTACTGCAGTATAATACTGACAATATATTAACTTTATGAAGACGATGAATTACAAATAATTTTAAAAAACATTTTAACAGCATCAGTTCATCACAGTAAAGAATAAGCAGAGAAGTACTACTTGACCAAAGAAAGACCAAGTCTTTCCTCTGCATATACTTTATTTTTTTAACAATAAAAAAGTACATGAAAATATACATGGAGCTATTCAAGCACAAACTTCCTGGTTTGAATGTAGCTCTGAGCTTAAAAATCATACCACCAAAATAAACCTAGCTTTAGTTCCCATCATAACCCATTCTGATTAAATTTTCTGAAATCTCAACACTGCTCTGACATTTTTACAACACTTGAGAACATATACGATCTATGTATCTGATATTTCTCCAAGGAACATCTAGATGATGCAATTAGATGAAACTATATTCATATATTTTATTATGCCTTCCCTTGATATCATTAGCATAATTACATTCAAAATTTTCAAAACTTTTTCCCATTGCCGAAAATGGGATGGGCGCCGTTTCTCCGTGATGCTCCAGCCCACGGGCCGGCAGTTTGACACCCCTGAACGAAGCCGTGGAGTGTTGTTGGTTTTTAGGCCCTTCTGTAACTGGAGATTTACCATGTTTGGTCCTGGATGGGGTTTCACAACCTTAATTTGATCTAAATTTGGGGGCTCTCGTGGACTTGCAACTCTTGCTCTAAGAGCAGGTGGCAATCATGGTTAGAAGGGCCTTTGCACAGCTTCGTGTTGTGCGCCAGTTGCACCCATTCCTAGATTGGCAGGGTCTACTTACAGTTACTTCTGCCCTGGTGCTGATTTTAATCTTTAAAGCTCTACACATCATGTTACCAGCTATTTGAAGGAGCACTTCTCCCAGTGACATCTACCCATCCCATCAGGTCTAGTAAATGAGGCATGTTGTGGGTCCTCTCAGCTAGAGAGGTTGTCTGGTGAATTGTAGAAGGAAACACTTTTCTGCTGTAGCCCTTGCCCCATGGAACATCATTCCCGCCCCCAGGTAAAGCTGGCCCCAACCCTATTAGTATCCCAGAAAATATCTAGATCTGAAGAAAATATTCTAAAATGAAATACCTTATCTTGGTTATTTCAGTTTTGTAAAGGAAGAAACTGGAAGATTGAAGAAACCTCCTGCAATCTTCAATTTATTACAACTTCCATCCATACATTTAATCTACTTGAAATATTTGAATGAATGGTGATGTCATAGGTATAAATGGGCTGAACTACTTAACTTTTACCCACAGTTTTCTATATACTCTAATATCCTGGTAAGGTATACCTATTATCTTAATAGAATTACAAACATTTTAAATGTTCATATTCAATATTTCTATCCAGAACTATATATCTAGAAAAACAATTATTAGAAGCTTAAGAAAATGGCTTGGGAAGTGATACATACATCTTGTAAATCATGATATTTCATGCTGTAATTTACTACATCAGGAAAATACATCTGTACATCTGTTCAGGAAATGATAATATTTTTATAGTTTACCAGCAAACATGAGCAGATTCCTTTTTTTGAATGAGAATTCATTAAAATCATGCATTATATATACTATTAATGAAAATCATTCATTCAGTTTCATCTATTTTCTTCGCTTGTGTTTATATCCAATCTATTCAAGATTCAAAGTATATCATTGCAAAAGAAAAGAGAAAAAGTTCAAGATAAAATCGAACAGTTTCATTCATGCTATAGGGAATGCCCTATAAAATACACAAAAGCAGAACAAAAGTTTAATATCCTGTTAAATGCCTATAGATTTTCTCTACAGTGAAAATTCTGTTATATTCCTTCAATAAGCACAAGTCCCAGTTGCCACATAAAAAGCTATCCACAAATTTTCAATTTGTTGCTCACGCTTTGCAGTCAAAGTTTATCAACTGCCTAGGGGCACAAAAGTTCAAACACTGAAGGTGGGGGAGATCGTGTGGCAAATAAACCCCCTTTTTTTGCAGAGTCTCAATATATCACAGTCTTAGCACAATTTTTTTATGCAAAACCCAGAGCTGGAGCAAAGCACGCTTCCCAATATAATTTCTAAAGATGGGCACATGCATAAGAAAAAGAGTATTCATAGATAAAACTGTAACTTCATTCACACTGCATTTCTACTTTTCTTTGATATATCATGCCTAAATAGCCTGGGAAGGTCTGAATGAATAATGTATGTAGGAAATAAGGTGAGAAGTCTTTCAAAGATTTGATCCATGTGCTGTTATATATCTAAAAGACTGAACCATATATATGCAGTTATTTCCGAAGCCCTCTAAAAAGGATAGTATTGCTTGAGTCGCGTGTGCTCCAGTGCATATGGAGTTACCAAAACAGAAAGATTAATCATGACTGGAAATCTTTTTAATTATAGGTAGTCCTTGATTCATGACCACAATTGAGCCCAAAATTTCTGTTGCTAAATAAATAAAATAAATAAATAACTAAATAAATAAAAATAAACAAGGCAATTGTTAAGTGAATGTTGTCCTATTTTATAACCTTTTTGCGTAAGCGAATCACTGTAGTTCTTAAGTGAATCTGGCTTCCCTCGTTGACTTTGCTTGTCAGAAGCCAGCTGGGAAGATTACAAATGGTGATCAGCACCCAGAATTTGATCATGTGACCATGGGGATGCTGCAACAGTCGTAATTGTTAAAACTAGTCATAAGTCACTTTTTTCCAGTGTTGTTGCAACTTTGAACAGTCACTAAATGAATGGTGGTTGAGTTGAGTTGTAATCTGCGGACTACCTGTATGTTGTCTGGCCAGGTTTGGGGAATAGGGACAACCTGCTATTGTTAAATGGCAGCAAAGTTATTTTTTTATTTATTTTTTTAATTCCATTTATATCCCGCCCTTCTCCGAAGACTCAGGGCGGCTTACAAGCTTAGCAGTAGCCTTCATTCTATGTATAAGCCTGCTTATTAGGGCTTTCACACACACACCAAGCGGCATTATTACAAAGTCAGCTTATTGCCCCCAACAATCTGGGTCCTCATTTTACCTACCTCGGAAGGATGGAAGGCTGAGTCAACCTTGAGCCTGGTGGGATGCGAACCTGCACTAATTGCAGGCAGCTGGTGTTACTTAAGGAGGCATTAGCCCACTGCTCCACCAAGGCTCCATTTATATCCCAAACTCAAAATTTATTGTTATTTAATGGTCATATTTTTGCAGCCCAGATATAGTATCACTATCAAAAATAGAAATAACAGGAAATTGTAAATCATAGTATTGTTTTCTACTTTAACTCAGTTGGTTAATCAATTAGTATTAAGTGAAGTAAAGAAAAAGAACAAAGAGCAATATAGTTATTATTACACCATTACATTTACAACCTTATATAACAGTATTATTGAAAAGTAAACTGATCATAAGAAAGGTAACCTGTTGGGGTTTTTTTGCTTTTTTTGCTTTTAAAGAATTTATATGTTACAGTATAGTTCTTAGGCTTTACAAAGGATATTCTGTTAGGCTCATGAACTGAAAACCTACTGAAAAATCTCCATTAAACCATGGGAGATTTATGATCAGAACAGATAATTTTTCAGATAATTAAATGTTTTCAAGATATAGATTAATCTTATGGCTAAGCAGCATTTGCAAGCTGCATCCTGCAGGATCTTTTAGATAGAGAGGCTATTGATCACAAGTGACAGGAGCCCCAGTGGATCAGACTGTGTCCAGTGCTAATGGCCCCTGGCCTTAGTCTGTGGGTAGGCAGAGAGAGGATGGGTGCACGTTCAGTTTTTCTCCAGAGCATCAAATAATGCTGCTGTTTCTGGAAAGCGTTGGATATAGCACAGTCACAAAGATTTATAAATAATTATAAGGATGTCACCTTTCATGCAGTCAGCTGGGCCTGGCTCTCCTGCTCTCATCTTTATAACGATACCCAAACCCAGTCAAAACAGCCTGGATAAATATTGGCCACAGGGTGTAATCGTATCACTTCCAACGGGCTGAGGGCAGCATATTTTTTTAGTTGCAGGTCAGAGATTATACACCAAAAGAAACAGGCTTTGTATAAATGTCTGAGGACTAAAGTGGGGGGGGGGGGAATCAGAACTGTTTAAAGTTGAGAGCAGGAAAAAAGCACATAGACTTCCAAGCACACTCTGCTATGCGGCACTCGGGATTCGACCCGCCAAACTGCCGACCTTCCGATCGACAAGTTCAGCGTCCTAGCCCACTGAGCCACCGCGTCCCTTCTTCCAAGCACACACATCCGTAACAGAGTAACAGAATTGGAAGGAACCTTGAAAGTCTTTTAGTCCAATCCCCTTCTCAAGCAGGAAACTCTATACCAGGGGTAGGCAACCTTGGCTCTTTTATGACTCGTGGACTTCAACTCCCAGAATTCCTGAGCCAGCATGCTGGCTCAGGAATTCTGGGAGTTGAAGTCCACGAGTCATAAAAGAGCCAAGGTTGCCAACCCCTGCTCTATACCATTTCAGACAAAAAGGCTGTCCCATCTGTTTTTAAAAGCCTCCTTTAAAAGTGATGAAGCACCCACAACTTCTGGAGGCAACTCGTTCCACTGATTAAATTGTTCTAACTGTCAGAAATTTTCTCCTTAGTTCTAGGTTGGTTCTCTCCTTGATTAGTTTCCATCCGTTGCTTCTTGTTCTGCCTTCTAGTGGCTTAGGTAAATAGATTGACCCTCCACTTCTTTGTGGCAGCCCCTCAGATATTGGAACACTTGCTATCATGCCAACAGCAGTGCAGTCACGTCGTCTTTTGTAATTCATCTCCAAGTGTTGCTGCTAAGGAGAAGGGAAATGAAAGAGAAAAAGTGTAGGATGTGTGGTTTGGGAATGATTTTTTTTCAATAAATACCTCCCCTGTTTGACTCTCAGCTTTGGGCTGTTGTCTGCATTAGAGCTAAGCTTTCTCTTCTCAGCTCAAGTGGAAAGCATACAGGTGCACATACAGAGTGACTCATCTGCACACGTAATACTCCCATATATGTACACAGGCACGCTCAAACACAGGATAGAGATAATTAAAAGAAGCAGGAAGAGACAAAGGTGGGCATTTAGCAGAAAATGAAAAGGAGAAACAGAAAATGTAGAGAAGGGTCTATCAACAGTGGGCAAGAAGAGAGGATTGTTGGCTAAATAGAGGGAAGGAGTAACGGAAACAAAGGAAAAGAGTGAGGGATGTTTGGGTTCAAGGAGCATAAGCTACTGTACTTGGTATAAATGAAACCCATATTTCACGCTACTTGAAAGTCTATATCTATAGGCAATAAGTGGCAAGTGCAATCAGGTCTTCAATCTATTCAGTGAAAGGAGCCATACATATATTTTCCAATGCTGCAGTATCACAGTAAGGGGGCATAGAATCTGTTTACATTGTCCAGTTGTCAAATTCAGTTTAGTAGGTATGTAGTTCAAGAAAATATTATCCTCTGAAAATGTTCACTTTTGTTGTGTTTATCGCATTTATATAATCCATTTCCTTTCCCCCAAAACTTAGTAAGCATGTATTTTCAAGAAGCATTTGGTAAAAAAAAAAGTCATATTCAATATTTTAGAACTATATGCATCCTTGCATAATATTTGCATCAGATAAGTATACATATTGCAAATATTTACTATTAAAGTGATATACTATTTTTTTCTTTGTTGTATTATTTCACATTTTTAAAGAACCTTCTATATGGGATGGGGAGTTTTTGGACCACGTATGTGTTCTTATCATAATTATCTTAATTACTTTTGCCAGGAAAGGGGTTTCCATTTTTCTGGTCATTATTTTAAAAGCAATAAAAAAAGGCTCCACCAGATACCCAAATGGGCTGCAAACTGGTCAGAGACCACACATTTTGAAGCACAACAGAGTAGATTAGGGAAGCTAATAGCAACGAGAAAGACAAAAATCAGGAAAGGCATGAATGACATTGATGACAAAAAGAAGGGTGAATTAGAAAGAGAAATTTTATAGAGACTACAGGTGGTCCTCGATTTACAACAGTTCATTTAGTGACTGTTCAAAGTTATAACGGCACTGAAAAAAGTGGCTTATAATTGTTTTTCACACTACAACTGCTGCAGCATCAACATGGTCACACGATCACAGTTCAGGTGCTTGGCAACTAGTTCATGACGGTTGCAGTGTCCCGGGGTCATGTGATCAGCTTTTGCGACCTTCTGACAAGCAAAGTCAATGGGGAAACCAGATACACTTAACAATTGTGTTATTAACTTAACAATTGAAGTGATTCACTTAATAACAGTTGCAGGAAAAGTCATAAAATGGGGCAAAAGTCTCTTAACAAATGTTTATTTTATTTATTATTTTATTTATTATATTTTTATACCGCCCTTCTCCGGAAGGACTCAGGGCGGTGTACAGGACAATAAATATAAAAACAAAATACAAAAGTTAAAAAACAATTAAATATTATGCCCAGATTTAAAACAGTAATTAAAAGACATATTAAAACCCCAACCCTAACCCATCAAACCAGGTCAGATTGCTCAAATAGATAGGTTTTTAGATCGCGCCGGAAGGAGCGGAGGTCGGGGGCCATCCGGAGCTCAACCGGCAAGCGGTTCCACAGGTCTGGTGCACCCACAGAGAACGCCCTCCCCCTGGGGGCCACCAATCGGCATTCTTTGATCAGAGGCACCCTGAGGAGGCCCTCTCTGTGGGAGCGCACTGGACGGAGGGAAGTTGATGCCGGCCGCAGGTGTTGCCGTAGGTAATCCGGACCCATGCCATGTAGGGCTTTGTAAGTCATTACCAACACCTTGAATCTCACCCGGAGGGCAACCAGCAGCCAATGCAGCTCGCGGAGCAAAGGTGTAACATGGGAGTATCGGGAGACTCCCAGCACAACTCGCGCGGCTGCATTCTGCACCAGTTGGAGCCTCCGAGTGGTCTTCAAGGTCAGCCCCATGTAGAGAGCATTACAGTAGTCCAGACGAGAGGTCACGAGCGCATGAGTGACTGTACGCAACATAAATTTTGTGCTCAGTTGTGGTCAAAAGTCGAGGACTACCTGTATATTGAAAAATTGACAGAAAACTAAACTAAAAGTTTAGAGGAGTTATCCTAAAGGAGAAATAGGTTTTCCAGAAGTAGATACCTTTTATTTTTATTCATTTCCTTTTACTAAATGTTCTGCTTTTTCTTCAGAGGAATTAGAATTTCAAGTACAATCAAGTACAATCAAGTACAATAAATTTTACTTGATCCTAGAATAATTATCTCTCTTACATGATCAATATTTTTTTACTCATTAGATTGTTTCATGTACTTAATTTGTTTCCTTACATATTTTTTTTATTTCTTCTATGCCACTCTTATGAACTTATATCAAAATGGATTATTTTTTTCCAAATCAATGTCTGTATTAGCTCTTATGTCCATCCATTACTGTTGTCATCCATTAAGATATCCATCCAGTGACTTATTATGGCTTATATACTTGTAATATTAGGACATTTTTCTTAATGTCATCTCGGCAAGCAGCTTTAGTGGTATTTTTTCCAAATTTCTACTAAATCATTGTGCATTTTGAGGAATGTATTACATATTATTCACGCAAGACTATTGTGGTCCCTGTTTTTTGTCCTTGATAAGAATTTAAAATCTGCAATTAAAAACTTAGTAGGAATAAAAAAATTACAAAGTCCAATGATGGCTACATGGAGACAGTAAAAACAAATGAAAATTAAAGGTTTCAAATATTATGATAGCGGGATACACTACTGTTCAAATCTTTATTACCGGTGCCAGATATACTCCCAAGGAACACGATACTGAGAAATAAAGCTCATGGATAAGGTCAAAAGATATCTGTTTTAAATTACATTTTAGCATGGAAAATGCGAGAGTGCATGTAGGAACTTTTCAGCTGAATGGGGAAACTTGACTTTCACACATCTGTGGGCAGCTGGAGCACAATAAAAGGTGAGCTGTGAGAGCAGCATTTTCTCCTTTGATATATTTTCCTCCTGATGGAAGGTGAGCATACTTTCATTGTTGATAAGACTTAGATCAAATCCATAGGCATTTGTACTGCTCCAGAATCGATATGTATTATGATTGATAATGGAGTGTCCATGGAGACTGGAACTCCAGAGCCACCTCTAGGTCCACAGATGAATTGCACATTATTATTATTATTATTATTATTCAGACCTGAAGTTCTACCACATAGTACACCTGCTGTTCGGACAGCAGACCCAAATAATGTCATGCACAGTATTGGTGCAATATGTCTCCAATACCACAAATATTTTTCTCTTTCCATAAAAATGCATTTATTTTTAAAAATTATTTCAATGTCTTAATATTCGAAATCAAATAATCCATCATTTTCTGAGTCTTTCATCTGTTTAAAACTTTTTGTAGCTAAAACCCTGTCTTATTTTTTACTGAATTGTTAAAGCTTATAAAGATACAGTCTCGTGTGTGTGTGTGTGTGTGTGTGTGTGTGTGTGTGTGTGTGTGTGTGTATAAAGGACTGAAGACACTCCCATTGGGTTTTCAACTTTGTCTTTTTGAAGATGTCTAAGTTCTTTAAAGTAATTAATAGGCAATTTCCAAAAGCCATTAACAAAGGAAATACAAATTTAATGTCCTTTGACTAAAACTAGATGTTTTAGTCAGGTGTGGCAAATAACTTTATCTCCTGGTTCTCCTACCCTCCAGAGATCATGGCCTTGCAATCTCCTCATGAGAAGCAACTGTACAGAAAACAATGTGGGCCATCTCACATCCTCTCTTTCTCCAGAGAAGGTTGAAGGAGCCAATCTACTCACTGGTTTCTTTTTCATAGCTACAATTGTCAGTACTGCTTTTTGCAGAGCTGTCTTCCATCTATCATTTCTTCATCAAAAGTCTGTATCTATTTTTTAAAAAGTTAAATGTATAGATTTATACATTCTAATTATATTACCTGATTCCTCATAACCTTGTTTACATTTAATTAAGGGAATGAAATAAAATAAATGAGCATACAAGCTAATTAGAATAACATTTTTAAGAAGTGAATCAGATTTTTAAAAAGCTAAATCATCTGGATGCAAGCAAATTTTTTTTTTTATTGAAAAGTTTTAAAATACAGTTTTCCTTTAAAAAACCCCCCTTCCCCCTCCCTGCTCCCCCCCTACCTCCCCCCAACCTCCCTCCCTCCCCCCCTCCCTCCACCCCCCCCTCCCCCCCCGACTTCCCAGAGCTAAATACAAGGTATATATATATAAAAAGGCAATCATAAACAACCATATACTAACAACTATAAATTCTAAAATCCATCACTCTCTAGCTTATATAGGATAAGACACACCTTAACAATATTAAATATATATAAAAAACTAGAATAAAAAAAGAGAAAAAAAACGAAAGAAGACTTATTCGAATGCTACATAAAACTTCTTAACCCTATACTTGTTCTGGATAAACTCAATCCATTTTCTCCATTCCATAATATAAAGTTCTTGCGAATGATCTTTCAAATAGGCCGAAATCTTCGCCATCTCTGCCAGGTCGGAAACCTTTAAAGTCCACTCTTCTATGGTCGGCAGTTCCTCTTTCTTCCAATATTGGCCTATCAAAAGTCTTGCCGCCGTAATTAAGTTCAACATCAGCTTGGTGTCCACAACTGTAGCGTCTGCAATTATTCCCAACAAAAAAAGTTGCGGACAAAACTTTATCCTCTGTTTAAAAATCTTCTGCATATTCCACCAGACTTTTATCCAAAAAGCCTTAACCTTCTTGCATGTCCACCATATGTGAAAATATGTTGCATCTTCATCACCACACCTCCAACATTTAGGCTGATAATTCGGATACATACTTGCAAGCTTTTTAGGATCTAGATGCCATCTATAAAACATTTTGTAAAAGTTCTCTCTTAAATTTTGAGCTTGAGTAAATTTTACGTTCCTCACCCAAATCTTTGATGCAAGCAAAATTTTATATATTCAATACAATGACTGTGAATATGAAATCTGTAAGATTTCTATTCTTCCCTCTATAACCACAAGGGCACAATTACAATTATTACCTGATGTATTATGAAAAATATTATTCTCGGTGGCTATTAATGCATTTCAAAATATGTACATTTTCAAAATATATTATATATATGGATGAAAATAAAATTAACCAAGCCTGTAGTCTACCATATTATTAATTCACAAAGGAATATTTTAATCACTTCATTCACTGCTATTTATTTCTCTTCATAGCTAATCTGTCATTACACTTTTGTCTATTCTTTTAAAAGGGTATCACGTCTTTTAGATATTTATACTTTAGTAAATATTTATTCTAGAAATAATTTGCTATTCAACTAAATCAACCATTATACTTTATTTATTTCATTAGACTAGTCCCAAAGTGACTGGGTAGTTCACAGTTTACAAGTAAACAAAAATATTCAAAACACAATATAAAATATAGAAGATCAGTATCCATCAGGACAACTGAACAATCCTGTCTTAGAGGGGCGACGTGCTTCACACCAGTGAGTTGAAAGGCAATTAAAAAAAACAATCTGTCCATGGCAACAAATTGATGCCAACGTCTTCCCATTCTAGATCACATTGCAATCATCCTGGGGGGAAAAAACAAATAAAAAAAAATCTAATAGGCAGTATTGATGGCTTGGGAGGATTCCATGGTTGCCATGGATGCCACTAACACCTGAATTGTTCCAGACTCAGTGAGGTCAGGTGGAAAACTGAAACCCCTGAGCACTACCTGTCTTTCCAGCCCAGCAATGGAATCCAGAAGCTAAGGAAAGGGTGATGCTGGACATCATGGACAGCGGTAAACCAGCTCAACTTCAACCAGAGAGCCTCACATCTGTTATCTGTGGAGCAGAGCATCCGACAGACTTTCAGGATTCATAGAAGGCAATATCCACACACATCTTGCAACTGGATACAGTTCCAAGAGAAAGATCCTCAGGCTCATGTGGCCCTAGTTAACTCACCCTTCACTGGGTATCCAACCACCCAGTTATTCCTTCAATAAGCACTCAGTGATCTTGGGGAAAACAGGCTTCCATGGAGCGTAGCACTGAAAGCCCAGCCAAACACCCCATAATGCTCCCCATCATCTTCATATAGTAAGAAACATCACAATCCTGAATAGTTGGGTGGACAGAAAGAATACCACAATCTACAAGTGGGAAAGAGTCCCCGAAGGGTAAAATCTGGAGCCCAGCATGGAGGGCAGCCACTGGCAGCCATAAGAGACCTCCAAATCACAAGGTGACACTTTAAATACCAGACATTCCCAAGCATGGTGCTGTCAAGCACCACCCATACACTTCCTTTTCTCCTCCAAAGCAGCCCTCCAGGTTCCTTCCCACTGAACATAAAGCATTCCAGGGGTCCTGGTCATCTTCCTCAACCCCACAAGTTAAACTTGTGGCTGAGACAAGGAACCAACAACCTTAAGCAGTCATCAGCTGTATCAGAGAAGATCTTAAACGCAGCTGTCTCACTACTGGAGCTTAACTGGCATCTTTTAGCCAGCTCAGACGACTTCCATAGACTGTACTCTCCCCTCTACCACCAATCCTGCCAACTACAACATATTGTGGATTGCCTTTGGCCTCAATTCCAGCTCCTATCACAGGCCCAGTCCTGGACCCAATGTTATCAATTCCCAAGGCTCTTTGATCCCTACCTTTGATGTCAGTTATGCCCTGGTGCATCCTTTAGCTTTGTTTAAGCATTTTCTGGTCTTTGTGGCATTCTAGGGTTCCAGTAAATGCCATTATCAGCTTCTCATGCCCCCCTCTCTTGATAACTAGAGGAGTAACTATCATCACAGTGGTTGCAGAGTACAAACCCATCTCTTCTCATTCATATAACAAACCAGAATCCCCACTAACAATCAACACTTCTACACACCGTGATTTTGGTAACAATAGTTCATTAAATGTTTTAATTCAGGAGTCCCCAGCCCCCGATCTGTGGCCCAGTACCTGTCCACAGCCCTTTGGGAACTGGGTTGAACAAGCAGTGGGCATGCATGTGAAACCATCCCCTCTCCCCCTGCCCCCCCCCCAATGTCACTACTGCCAGTCCGCAGAGCCAGGAAGGTTGGGGACCACTGTTTTAATTGATCCTAATAATTTTTATTATTTGTTTCCCAATAAGGATCAAAAGTAAGTTAATGGAAATACTCTAATAATCAAGTTAACTCCAGGGCAGTCTGCAGCTAAACTAAGACCTTCCAGATAGATGTGTTGTGTGAATTGTCTCCCAGAATATTAAGCATTCTTCCCTGCTTCTGAGACATAGATGAAATCTTATCGTGCCAATGTAGAAACTGTGCTCCTCCATACAACCTACTTTTGTTTCATTTTAATTGCCTCTTCCTATGGTTGAATAGGAAGTGTGAACAAAATAGAATTTCACATTTTTGTAGGTTCTCAGGATTTGATGTGAAGCACAGTGCAAAGCACCTCTATTTATTTATTTTTCCTGGTTTATTAACAGCAAAACGAGCAGCATTCCCAAGCTCAACTTTGCAAGTGTAATTTACAACTTGAGAATTGCACTCCCTTATTTCCTCCTTGCTCTGTCCATCTGGTAGAATTGAAGTGGACTGATATTTAAAATGGATTTTTTTTCTTTATTGAACTTTCTGACTATAGCTTGAATGCTATAGTGGCATATGTATGTATTGTGTAAGATTAGTTTAACATGGATGTATACTGCTCTATTTCTAAAGACCCTACTTCTTCTACTTTAGAGTTAAAAATAGGACAAAAAGCCCCCACTATCTTTAACCATTCTGAAACTCACTTTGGCTCAATCATTAAGTCACAGAACACACTGTCCTTTCTCTGTTTTTGAGCACCCACTCACCTGGGTAGATTTAGTCCTACTGGACAGTATGACCACAATTGAGCCCAAAATTTATGTTGCTAAGTGAGACAGTTGTTAAGTGAACTTTGCCCCATTTTACGACCTTTCTTGTCTCAGTTGTTAAGTGAATCACAGCAGCTGTTAAGTTAATAACACAGTTGTGAAGTGAATCTGGCTTCCCCATTGACTTTGCTGTTCAGAAGGTCGCAAAAGGGAATCACATGACCACGGGACACTGCAACTGTCATGTATGAGTCAGTTGCCAAGCGCCCAAATTTTGATTATGTGACCATGAGGATGCTGCAACAGTTATAAATCTGAAAAATGGTCATGAGACACTTTTTTCAGTGCTGTTGTAACTTCAAATGGTCACTAAATGAACTGTTGTAAGTCAAGGACTATATGTATTTCTATTCAGGCTTTTTCTCTGGATCATGCCCTATTCTACTCTCAGAGTCTTCTCCTTGTTTCCTTTTGAACAGAATAATACTGCCCAGTCCATGTGCTGTTGTCCATTATAGGTTATAGCAGTGATGGCGAACCTTTTAGAGACATCTAGAAAATACTTGGCTCCACCAAGGCTTCTAATTAAACATCTAAAGATTTGAACTCTTAATTAAAACACAAGTCTAGTATCCATTAGATCTTCATAACCTGTAACTTACAACACTTGGAGAGATTTCAGTAGATTTCCCTTCTCCAGTTTTTTGCTTTTCCAGCAAACACAGTTATGTTTACTGTCTTGATAGCACAATACAACACTGCAGCTTTATGCTCATTAACAAGGCATGATTAACAAGGATAAAAGCAGTCTGAAAAGAAGTTTGATTATATATTTGCCCAATTTGAAACAACATCACCTTGAAGCAACTTCATTTTGAAATATGGCAAAGTAACCAGTTTGTTAAAAAGTTAATGTTTTTACATCTAAAGGCATGATTAAAAAAAAGATTGGGAGACTTGATAGAAAGTTGCTAGTCACTAAAACATTGGTGGATTGCCCCTATGCTCAACTGTTAAAAAAATCCCAGAACATAAATATTTGTAACAAAAATATGTAACAAAAATAAAATTTACATTATTCTATCAATGACTATAGAGTCATTGCATACTCATAAATATCAGCTAATAGGCTACAAAATCTGAGAGCATTTAACTTATTTTACTTTGCAAAAGAAATTGATAAATGCCATAATTTGCAAAGCAAGAGCTATCCAAACTTAAATAATATTCACAAACCATACCATATTTTATATAAAAAATATATATTTGTTATCCAGTATTTCACTTCATCAGATATAATATTGTAGATGTGCCACTTAAGAGTTTACTTGAAGAAGCCAACTGTCAGAATCCATTTATATCATATTCATATGACCAGGGCTTTTTTTCTTATAGAACGCTCAGAACGGAGTTCCGGCACCTTTTTTGGATGGAACCTTGTAGGGTAGGCAAAGCGGGTTGTATGACGTGTGAGTTCCGGCACCTTTTTCTTTTACAAAAAAAGCACTGTTCATAAATGTATGTTTAAAACGTTGTTCCTGGATTCTGCCATCTCCTGAGGAGGAGGGAATGAATGTGTATTGAGCCTGTATTAGGCATTTCAAAGGAAAAGAGAAGCCTTTTGAACTGGGGGAACAAAAGGGAGGGTTAGGTTAGGTAGCATCTGGCTTGTGTCAAGGAATAAACATAAAAGGTCCTAAGTTCCTTTTTCCCAGGAGAGGGATGATACGAAGTAAATGATGGGGGACTGACCAAATGGGGTTAAGGGGGGGTTGAACCGGGAACTCTTTATAAGGTTTTAGTTTGTAGAACAATATTAAGTCCTGTCTTGTATTCCTACAACCAAGCATGTCATAGTAAAGATTCCTTTTGGACTAGATTTGGCTCCAAGAGTTTTTGTCTTCCTAAGATGTGGTTTGGGGTGGGTCCTGACACCAACATTTAGAATCTACAGCAATCTGGCTTTAAGGTATATGTTTCATTCCTTTTCCATCTTCCAGTCATGTGAGTCTAAGTGCAAATATCCTTTGGAAGCTACACTGTCACCTTAGAGAGGACAAATTGTAATTGCACAATCAATGGATTGTATTGTGCTTCAAGTGTGATTCTAATTTATTAGCCAATTTGGATATCAAATCAAGTATAATCAGTGTAAGTTAACTATAGTCAGATATATCTGTAATAATAAGCCATATTGTAGGACAGGCAACCTGTCTTCCATAGAATGTAACATTCCTTCGAATTTCACATGACAAAAAATCCTTATGGGAAAGATCAGCTCAGAACTCTTTTATACGGGATGTGTCACCACAGTCTATTGCCAAGGTAAGAGTGGGAGGAGATTTATACAGTACAGTAGTCCTCGCTTACAACAGTTCATTTAGTGACTGCTCAAAGTTACAACGGCACTGAAAAAAGTGACATGACTGTTTTTTACATGACCGTTGCAGCATCCCCATGGTCATGTGATCAAAATTCAGGTGCTTGGCAATTGGTTCGTATTTATGACAGTTTCAGTGTCCCGGGGTCTTGTAATCACCTTTTGTGACCTTCTGATAAACAAAGTCAATAGGGCAGCCAGATTCGCTTAACGACTTTGTTACTAATTTAACAGCTGTGGTGATTCACTTACCTATGACTTAGAAAGGTTGTAAAAGAGGGCAAAACTCACTTAACAAATATCTCGCTTAATAACGGTAATTTTGGGCTCAGTTATGGTCGTAAGTCAAGGACTACCTAAATATATAAGTGACATACATACATATGCTATACAGTAGAGAGAGAAATAATGCCTACCATTCCTTGTACCTATATAAGCAGTTTTGACTTATGTGGATTGTAAAATGAAATGCAGCTTTCCTTGATCATACATTTCCCTTCAGCTTTCCAATAACAAAGATAGTTTCAGAGGTTTTGGGAAGACTTTTTTAATGTAATTTTCCTAGATCATTAGCGTGCAGAATTCCAATATTCAAGATTAATAATACATGACAGAGTTTATATTATGTATTAAATAAAATAACCAACCAAAATAATCAGTAATGCATATGCATCTAGATTCTTTTGACAAAATTTAAATCGGACTTGGTAGCTAATCGCAAAGGCTTAGCCCAGAACTATAAACTGTTATTCTTGCGCTAAAACATTTATCAAGATGATTTCTTGATTTATGGTAACTTAAGAACAAAAGTATTCTGGATTTTTAAGTTTTCTGTATTTTGTCAGCCCGATCTGAGGCATTTCATGGAAGCATTCCACACAAAGGAAAATCACCAGTGATCTTCCCCTCCTGGTTATCTTTTAGACTTCAAATTGGGCAGGCTTCAGCAGGGGATCCCAAATAATTAGTTCTACACATAGGTAAGTGGCTGGGAGGTTTTCATGGTGACATCCTGACTTTGGAATGCCTTTCTTAGGCAGCCTCGATGGCTGCTATTAAAAAAGCAGATTTGGTGTCATATTTAACATATGCAAACTCAGTTTAAATTGGTTTTACATTATTTCCTTGTTTCCTAGCTGAATGAGTGCTATGCCTCTGCTGTCATAATTGCCTTTTCATGCCATGCGTGGATTATGATGATTGAATAGTTGTCACTGGTGCTAGAATGAGGGAATACCATTCTAATGAAGGAGAATATTTGTAACTCAGGTTGAAATGAGGGGTCCTTGGTGCTCTCTGAGCTTGCTTATTTTCTTGCAGACATTTCCTTACCCTAACTAGGCATCAGTGCCAGTACAGAGTGCTGTTTGCTATCAGTTTATATTCTTATGTCTTGCCTGTCTGGGTGGGTGGGGGCTGTCTTAGGGATTCTTCGGTTGGACTGTATACTTATGGCTCTGTTAAACAACAGTTAATTCTTTACTGTATAGTTGATAATCCTCAAGTTACAACTATAATTGAGCCCAAAATTTTTGTTACTAAGTTGAAACATTTGTTAAGTGAGCTTTGCCCCATTTTAAGACTTTTCTTGCCGCAGTTAAGTGAATCACTGCATTTGTTGAATTAGTAACATGGTTGTTAAGTGAATCTGGATTCCCCATTGACTTTCCTTGTCAGAAAGTCGCAAAAGCTGACACTGCTGTAAAGTCGCGTGCTTCACATAGAGACAGACACAGAGCTGGGGTAGAGATGAGTTTATTCTGAACAGAACGAACTGGGGAAACAGGGAAGCCTGGCGTCTATTTGTACCTGCCCAGGTGGATGGCATCCAATCAGTTCAAACCTGGGCTTCCTGCCAGTGCAGGTGACAATGGGTGTAGATCCTGGCTTCCCACCAGGCTGACCATGCCTGGGGCTGTCAACAGCTTAAGTCATTAGGCTTATCCTGAGTGAGCAGTCATCGCCCGGAGCTGTCCAGCCCCTCTGCTGATCTGCACCATCAGCCTCCTGCTGTGCTGTCCTTTGTGTATGCTGGGAGGCATACACTGCACTGCAAAAGTCATATATAGGAACCAGTTGCCAGTCATCTAAATTTTGATCATGTAACCATGGGGATGCTACACTGGCCGTTAGTGCAAAAATGGTCATAAGTCACTTTTTTCAGCGCTGTTGTAACTTTGAACGGTTATTGAAGGAACTGTTGTAAGTCAAGGACTACCTGTATTTCTGTATTATTTTTACTCTTGCTTTTTATTCTATGCCAGTTTGAGCCCTATTGTGAAATAGTATCTAAACTATATTTTAAAAAAACAAGTAAATGCTATGGTATTTTTGGTATAGTATCATGTATACCTCCACAAGTGAAGAACTAGTTCAGAAATAGATAAGGTAGGAAAAATGGAAAAGAAGGTCCTTTCTGGGTAGATAAATACAGGGTTCAACTTAAGTCAGAAGCAGAGATTCTGTGCTCCTTCAAACCTTGCTGAATTATAACTCCTTGAGGCCCTAATCAGCTACTGTGGAATTACTGGGAGTTATATTCAGTCATTTCTGGAGATCTACAGAATATAATTCCTTTCCTTGGTACTGAGGCTAAGTGTCAGAATTAAAAGAGAACTTGAAAAATGTCATTTGTACTGAAAACCCACAAGCCTTTCACAAATCTCATCTCATACTGTCACGTTACTTATTGGGATAAACATTGCAAGAATTCAAGTGTGCTGGCCAGAGAGACATTGCATTTATTATCATTTTGCTGGCTGTCTAGATACAAGCACAGATATTGCATTGTATCCAGGTTAACAGAAAGAGGACATTCAGAGATATAGTTCATTGCCTTTTGGTCTGCCACCAGAAAAGCGACAGCACAGAGGCTATTTATCGTTGCAAGCCCCAAAATAAGTGCAGCATTATTGCTAGATTATTTCCTAGTCAGCTGCTTTTTAATATACCAAGCACGTCCAAGAAATCCTATCAGGACAAATTATAAGTGATGAAAAACCAATTAGTTTCCTGTACCAACCAGTACAAGTGAAGCCACAGGATAAACCAGAACTATATAATTTATCACTATGTAAAAACATTGTACAAGGAGGGTTTTAAATGATTTAAAATGTCATTTGGATACTCAAATGCATGGATCAGGACCTCTTAAAATCATCAATTAAAAGAAATAAAAAGGCCACAAAGCAATGAAGACTACTTATTTTTTATTCTACTAGAAACTAAGCTTTCTACAATTTGATGATTACCAACAACATGGCATTCTAAATCCACATTATTTCCAACCACAACCATGATGGCTTGTGATTTTGGAACTGTAATGCAAGGTGTATCATTAAACTGCTGCCCAATATTCTACATAGCATGGGAGGATCTAATACTGATGTTAAGTCAAACATATCAGAAGGGCACCTGTTTTGGAAGGCTGAGTAGACAGATAAGAAAATTTACAAGCACAATTGTATAGCAAAAAGAACTTACCCAATTACTTAAACTATGATCTCTTTCATGGAAACTTTTATCCTAATAACTAATTTTATTTAGACAAAGTTATCAAACACTTCCACTACAACAGCACTCACCTTTTGGCTTAACTAACAATCTATCACCACCAGATGGATTTGTAGCTGGCTGACAAACCATCCTCAATGAGTAGTCCTCAATGGTAATACATCCAAATGGAGAGAAGTAAGCAGTGGGATACCACAAGGCTCCATCTTAAGCCCAGTACTCTTCAATATCTTCATCAATGTCTTAGATGAGAGGATAGAAGGGGAACTCATCAAATTTGCAGATGACACTAAACTGGCAATACCCCAGAAAACAAGCTCAGGATTCAAAAAGATCTTGACAACTTGAATAATGGGCCCTATCCAACAAAATGAGTTTTAACGTGGAGAAAAGCAACGTTTTATATTTAGGCAGGAAAAATCAAAAATATAAGTACAGATTAGGTGACCGATAGCTCAAAAAACCCCTTCATGGATTACTGCCTAGTCGTGGCGAAGGGGCTTGTGTAATTCAATGAAGCTATGAGCTATGCCGTGCAGGGCCACCCAAGACGGACAGGTCATAGCAGAGAGTTCTGACAAAACGTGATCCACTGGAGAAAGAAATGGCAACCCACTCCAGTATCTTTGCCATGAAAACCCTATGGACAGTACCATAAGGCAAAACGATATGACGCTGGAAGATGAGCCCCTCAGGTTGGAAGGCGTCCAATATGCTACTGGGGAAGAGCAGAGGGCTAGTACTAGTAGCGCCAGAAAGAATGAAGCGACTGGGCCAAAGCTGTAAGGACGCTTAGATGTGGATGTGTCTGGTGGTGAAAGGAAAGTCCGATGCTGTACAGATTTTTTCTCCATAGGAACCTGGAATGGAAGATCCATGAATCAAGGAAAGCTGGACGTGGTCAAACAAGAGATGACAAGACTGAACATCGATATCTTAGGTATCAGCGAACTAAAATGGACAGGAATGGATGAATTTAATTCAGATGACCATCAGGTATACTACTACGGGCAAGAATCCCTCAGAAGAAATGGAGTAGCCTTCATAGTCAATAAAAGAGTAGAAAAAATACTGGTATACAATCCTCAAAATGACAGAATGATCTCAGTTCGAATCCAAGGCAAACCATTCAATATTATTAATTTAATTTGTATACAGTACTCCAAGTCTATGCCCCAACCACCAGTGCTGAAGAGGATGAAATTGACCAGTTCTATGAAGCCCTACAGCCGGAAGAAATATCAACAACCTAAGATATGCAGATGATACCACTCTAATGGCAGAAAGTGAAGAAGAACTAAAGAGCCTCTTGTTGCGGGTGAAGAAGGAGAGTGCAAAACGTGGGTTGAAACTAAACATTAAGAAAACGAAGATCATGGCATCCGGCCCTCTCAATTCCTGGCAAATAGATGGGGAAGAAATGGAGGTAGTGACAGATTTTATTTTCCTGGGCTCCAAGATCACTGCAGATGGGGACTGTAGCCAAGAAATTAAAAGATGCTTGCTCCTTGGGAGGAAAGCCATGGCAAATCTAGACAGCACACTAAAAAGCAGAGATATCACCCTGTCAACAAAAGTGCGTATAGTCAAGGCTATGGTCTTCCCAGTTGCAATGTATGGCAGTGAAAGTTGGACCATAAGAAAGGCCAAGCGCCAAAGAATTGAGGCCTTTGAACTATGGTGCTGGAGAAGACTCCTGCGAGTCCCTTGGACTGCAAGGCGATCAAACCAGTCAGTCCTAGAGGAGATCAACCCTGACTGCTCTTTAGAAGGCCAGATCCTAAAGCTAAAACTCAAATACTTTGGCCACCTAATGAGAAGGAAGGACTCACTGGAGAAGAGCCTAATGCTGGGAAAGATTGAGGGCAATAGAAGAAGGGGACGACAGAGAAGGAGGTGGCTGGATGGAGTCAATGAAGCAGTAGGCGTGAGCTTAAATGGACTCCAGAAGATGGTAGAGGACAGGAAGGCCTGGAGGAACATTGTCCATAGGGTCGCGATGGGTTGGACACGACTTCGCAGCTAACAACAACAAGCTCAAAAACAGTAACTGTGAGAGCGACCTTGGAGTCCTAGTGGATGATCAGTTGACTATGAGCCAGCAATGTGCAGCAGCAGCCAAAAAAGGCTAATACAATCCTGGGTTGTATAAACAGAGGCATAGAATCAAGATCATGCAAAGTATTAGTACTGCTTTATAAAACCCTAGTGAGACCACACCTGGAATATTGCAACCAATTTTGGTCATCATACTACAAAAAAGATGTTGAGACCTTGGAAAAAAAATTCAGAGAAAAGCAACTAAGATGATCTAAGGCCTGAGACTAAAACATATGAAGAACATCTGCAGGACTTGGGTTTGGCTAGCTAGTCTAAAGAAAAGAAGAAATAGGGGAGACATGATAGCAGTATTCCAGCATTTGAAAGGCTGCCACAAAGAAGAGGGGATCAAATTATTCTCCAAAGCACCAGAGGACAGGACAAGAAACAATGGTTGGAAACTGATCAAAGAGAGAAGCAATCTGGAATTAAGGACAAAGTTCCTAACAGTGAAGACAATTAACCAGTGGAACAGCTAGCTTGCCTTCAGAAATTGTGGGCACTCCATCACTGGAGGTTTTCAAGAAGAGACTGGACAGTCACTTGTCTGAGATGGTATAGGTTCTCCTGCTTGAGCAGGGGGCTGGACTAGAAGACCTCCAAGGCCCTTCCAGCTCTATTTTATTCTATTCTATCTTCTTCTTATGTCAAAATATGGAAATAAAGTATCAAAACCAAAGCCAAGAAATGTAAACTTATTTTTGTCACATTAGGGCTACTCTTAGCATAGAAGTTTTAAAAAGGTACACTAGGTTAAAGAATATTCTACATAAATATTCTTCATAGAGAAGCATTCTAATTTTAAAATGACAAGGTTCAGAGAGAACAGTCATAGAAGACTGAACACAGTTGAAAACCCCTGAACACAAATATCTCTGTAATAATGTAATGAGTTCTTTTCCCAGGGTAAATCATGCTTCATCAACCTGCAAGAAGAGTATTCAAAGACATCTAGAATCTAATATAATGTACAAAGCTGGTACATCTCTGAAAACTGTATCCATGCAAAGATTCCAATCTATAAATTAGCAGAATAGTAATTATTGGTCGATAATATTTTCAATGATTACTTTTCTATTAAGGTCTTTCTTTCATAAGCAAGTCCTAGTGAAGTACTGGGAAATACCGGTACTCAGATTTCTTCATCTTATTTGTCTGTTTAGTTTTTCCTGGCACCATAACCTAGAAAAAGAAAAAAGGAATGGATTTGATTCACAACATGCTAGATACTGTTGTATAGGATACTGAGGGGGATGGATGGTTCAGAAATACTTAAATAAATAAATAAATAAATAAATAAATAAATAAATAAATAAATAAATAAATAAAGGAGGAAGGAAGGAAGCAAGCAAGCATAACCTTTGGGATGGACAACCAAGTAACATGAAAGTAATCCTAACAGATGTCGACAATTAGTTAAGTAGCTTAGCACCTCAGGAGAAAGCATCTAGCAACCCTAAGCAAGTGAAGACTAATTATAAAAGAAGAGATTACCAGAATGAGAAGCATAATGAATTTATATTATTTATCATTACTGCTAAAGCCTATAAGTGCTATTAATATAATTAAACACATAATTGTATTTGTATGTTTAACAGAAAAACTGGGAGGTCAACCAGTATAGAAAAAATAAAGGGTGGGAGAGTAATATGACTTAGAAAAGAAATTATAGAAATTAAGTTCTCACCTAATGACTGAGTAAGCCAATGCTAGAGTAGAATATCAAGTATTTCTGTTCAAAATGAAATAAGAACTACATGATTGGTTGATTTAATAAACTCTTTTCTTTATATTTGAAAGCAGTTTGTCCTAAGAAGTCATAAAAATACATCAAACTAGAATTATTTTACATAAAACAAATTCACTTTTGCTATTAGGAAATACTATAGTAAAGGAATTAACTGAGTTAATCCACATTTGCACATTTCCATTGTAGTTTTTGGGAGCTCACTAAACATCAGGATTGGAAAATTTAAGGTTTGCCTCTTAATTAATCATAGCATCAGTGAAGTCTGTTAGATCGATGGATGGATTTGGTGTTTATGCATCACAAAAAGTCCATAGGTCATCAATGAGAATGGAAATACTGAACCTACCTATGAAGACATGAATGTGTAAAAAGTAATTCTTTGTTACAGTCAAGGAACAAAAAAAAATCTCAATTTAAAAATTAGAAGTATAAAAGCAAAGCAAAACTTAATAGTAAATTATAAAACATGCTGACAATAAAGCAACAAAAGTAACATTGTGAAATAAATCGACAGGTTTTACAAGCAGTAAAGTTTAGCAATGTTTAAGGAGACCGTGGCATTCTGGCTGGCCAATAAATAATGAAAATAAAATGAAGTTGAGTGGCTTGGGAACTTACTAAAATGGAAGGATATGGAAGGATATCCTTACTAAAAAGCACAGTATAAAAAGAAGTGAGTTGTTGAGTTGTAGAGCCAGTTTGAACTAGTGATTAAGACACCATGGTTGGAAAGCGGGAGACTGAGTTTGATTCCCACTCAGGAATGAAAGCTGACGAGAGAGAGAGAGAGAGAGAGAGAGAGAGAGAGAGAGAGAGAGAGAGAGAGAGAGAGAGAGAGAGAGAGAGAGAGAGAGAGAGAGAGCGCTACACACACATTTGCACCACTCAGGTGACCCTGAGGACACAGATAAGCCTCCAGGTAGCATTAAGGACTCGCTAAAAGAATGCAAATGACCAGCTGTCTGCAAGGAGTATAAATCTTTCCATTTCCCACCATCCAGTCAGAGCTGAAGAAGCTTCTTGGATGAGAAGCGAAACGTCTTCAAAAAAACCAAGAAAGACCAGTTGCCTCGTGAAAAAAGCACGTGGATGACTGAGAATCTCCATAGACATTTGGCTTTTTTGCTGTAAAGATAAATAATATACCACCAGAATGACAGATACTGAGTGGCTCATGCTAATTATCATATAATACATTATCCAGATAAATTTATTGTGTTCCAGAGGCTTGAAAGAGTTTAGCAAAGAGTACGTTAAAGACATAAAATGAAATATGTCACAATAAACAGATTTTAAAGTATGAAGTGGAAATAACGGGGGTGTCAAAGAAAATAAACAAAACATTGACTTTCAAATATAACATTAACTCCTAAACTTGCCAGTTAACAAGCATGAAGTATCAGAAAGAGCTTCCCTGATTTGCAAAACCTTGCTTTTTATAAGAACTGGAATGCATCACATAAAATTGTGTTCCATCTGAAAAATATACTATATTGCAGGTGGGGGGATGACAAAATTGTCAGCAGGAAAATTAAAAATAAACTTGATGGGAAAATGTTCAAAAAGGATTATAATAATATACAATATGTTTGTTCTCTCTCTGTGTGTGGGCAGTCTTGTTTTCTGCTCCCTGGACAAGCCTTGGCAAGAGTTCAGAAATGTCATACAAATGCTTTATCTCAAGTGGTAAATATGGTAAGGGAATATTTTGGAAGGGACAAATCAGAAGAACTATGAAGAAGCCAGTGATAACAAATGGCTAATAATGAAAAAACTTCACAGCTATTATAATAAAACTATCATTGGACATTAGTAGTTCTTTTAATAATCATGCAATTTAATGCCTTTATAATAAGCTTACACAATGAACAAAATGTTAAAATCAATAATGGTTTTTTGAATTTAGAGAAATACTATTCTCTAAATTTACAGTGGACAAAAATTACCCACATTGAATGGGGAAACATCTATTTTATTCATACTTTTCTAGTACTGAATCCATGTTCATGATATGCCAAATAACATTCCTACTAAAAGGAATAGATTATTATTCTGAAATTTCTAATGAGTCTAAAGATCGATAGAAGAAGCCACCTGAAAGTCATAAACTCTGACAAGTAAATTTCACACAAATAAGAAAAGCAGAAGTTGCTAGCTAACCTAAACCGCAAGCAGAGGAAATACAGAAATAACTATAGGAGCCAAGCTTTGTTAACAGAAAAGTAGACTGTGATAGATAAGATGGGTACAAAAGGACAAGGGGAGGGGGAAGGCAGTGGTGTTAGGTGTTCCAGAGTAGTAAACAAGGGCGTTGAGTGTGATAGGGGAGGGGGGAATCTGCGTGGGGGGGATAGGATATAAAAATGTGTCAAACGTCTTTTTAAGGTGTGGCTGAACTCCTGTGTTTCAGTCCACCAAACCTTTGCAAACACTTTATTTTGAATAAAACTTTGTTGCTGGAATTCCAAGTGAGTTTGTTTGTTTTGGGTTCTTGAGCCACATTCCAAACACTACAATGCCTAATTCAACTTCCAAGATTTTCACCAGGTTCACGAAATGAATTTACAGTCCTCTAAAAAAGTATAGGTATAATGTGTGTGTGGTAAAATATAGTATGGATTCCCTAGGAAGGAGGGGCTGCATTCCAGAGGAACAAGAGACAGCAAAGTTTAAATAGTTTGGTTGGGAGAAAGTGGGTCAAGACAGCTTGTCCCTAGAAGTTCTGAGAGTATTTGTTTATTGATGCTAGTAGTTTGTTTCAATTTAGCAAGATTTCTTGTCTACAGGTGAGGAACCATAAAAGAAACTGTTTTGGAATAACTCTCTGTGTTTCTCATTTTGGAGCCTGACAGGTTATAATGTGTAGTGTGATACTATAGGATAAAAGAGTATAATACAATATAGTTTGGTGTGTGTGTGTGCACGCGCGTGCATGTGTGCCTTCAAGTCAGTGTTGATGCCTAGAGGATGCCTGGACTGGTCCTTCCAGTTTTCTTGGCAAGGATTTTCAGAAGTGGTTTGCCATTGCCTTCTTCTTAGGGCTGAGACAGAGTGACTGGCCCAAGGTCAAATTGTTAGCTTAGGACTAGAGCTCACTGTTTCCCAGTTTCTAGCCTGGTGCCTTAACCACAAGTCCAGCTGGTTCTCATATGATACAGTATAGTATAAACATACTGTTTCCATACAATCATACTCTCTTGATTACCTTTTCACCAAATCTTGACATGAAAAATTAACATTAGTGCAAAGTAATTTTGACAATTTTAAACCAAAAAAACCCCTTCATGAAAAACAAAAATGGAAAAATGGAAACATTTGTTTAGTAACAATATTGTATGTTGAATAACACAGTAGAAGCTGATAGACCTATCTTAAATCCTCAGTTTAGAAAACGGTTTAGAAAAGGACAGATTTGCCCATGTGCAAATCTGCAGAAGGATGGACCTGGATCTGCAGATGAAAATCTACCATCAGAACAATTCTAGCTGGTATTCCAAACATGCAGGCCTGAGACAGGACATTTTAGAGACAGGTGGCATCTGTGCACAAATGTGTCTGCAAGCAGTGGATTCAAAAACCACACCAATCATTTAAAAATAACCAGGACCGAGCTGATCTGACATACCAAATTGAAACTGTCAGAGTAAAATCTCACTGTTTCTTTTCACCATTTTGAAAGGGGGAGAGAGAGAGAGAGAGAAGCATCTAAAGTATGTGAAAAACCGAAGACACTCTATATTCCTATCCTGAAAAGTATGGAAAAAAGATTGACTACTATACAAATTCTCTCTCACACCAATTTATTTTACTGATGTGTCACTCTTCTGGCAAAGGAGCACAGAATGATGAACAGAAAAATCCACTTACCGTACTATTTTAGCTAAACTCAACAATGCAGGGGCCTGTTCAGAAAATGTGCAGAATTGGGCCATTGCTACTAAAAGACCTGCCTCCAATTTCCACAGAGAAAACTGTGCTGACTAGAGATATCACCACACCGAACCTCTTTATTAATCAGCCCTACAGAGGAAGAATGGCTTGTTAAATTCTTGGATCATAAGTCAATTAATTGAACAAATATAAACTTAAATTGGTCTGGAACTCAAGACCAGCCAGCACAAGAAATTTACAGGCCTGTCACATGATCCCTCTTAGCTGCCCCCATTTAAAACTAGAAGCTGGATAGTAACTACCATATTGTCAAAAGCATTATGAAATGGCAAAATGCACTACATGGCCCTTTCTGATACAGAAACGAAGGAAGGAGGCAAAGTTTATTTCAATTTCTACTCGGAGGAAGACATTATTTTATGTTCTATTTTCTGGAAACACAAAAAGATGTCTCTCTGTGTAAATAGCAAGTCCTACATCCATTTCATATGCTGCTCCTTCCCACTTCAGTGGGACTTTTGACTAGCCTCGCTCCCACTCAAATTTCTGGGAGGGAAAAGGTCATGTATTAATCACTCTATTGTACCAGTAATGGTTCTAGTCATTGTTAGAGAAAGCTTGCATTATTCTTCCTTTCTGATCTTTAGCCTGCTGAAGAAAGCAAAATAAGGACTTTGGACAAACCAAAGGGGGGGTGGGAATCCTTCAAATACAACAATTCCTTGATTAGTCCTAACCAGGGAAAGGAAAATCCGTAAATTAAATTTTAGATGGAGGGTTCAGAATTTCGAGATCCAAATAACTTTCCAAAAGTTTTCTAGAATCTAGAACAGAGCTTGGCAAACTACAGCCTCCAGGCCAGATCCAGCCTGCTTGCTTTTGTATGACTCGCAACCTAAGAATGGATGGATGGATGGGCAGCAAATCACCATGTGTGAACCTCAGCCAAGGTCTTGGGTGGTAGTGGCAGCCTATCACCAGCCTCCTTGCTGATGGGTTGACACTATCCAATGGCTACTATGCTTCTCAACCTCTGCCCCTGAAGTCAGAAGAGGGTAGAACCTGGCCATTTATAGAAAACATTTGCCAACTCCTGATCTAGTGCAAGGGACTTAAGACCCTTTTACAATCATAAAAATGTTTATGGTCCTCAAAGAGCTTTGGTTTTTGTGGGTTATATCAATCGATATTTATTGTATTAAAATTAAAACCGAGAAATTTTAAAGTATTTGTTTGTTTGTTTGACTTCATGGACCCCTTAAAAGTTTTTTAGTGATTCCCAGCAGCCCCCAGACCACACTTTGAGAATTGCTGGTCTAGAACATTTGCTGTATTACACAATTGCCAGAACAGGGTTATATAATTGGTGACACTCCAGATGTTGCTGAATAACATTCCCAGCATCCTTAGGTAGTATGGGCAACAATGAAGGGTGATGGGAACTTAGTTTTTGAAATTTCTGCAGAAACACAGATTGCCTCTTTTTTCTTTTAATCTTATTTCCCAAAACCTGATTCCAGGTTTTGGGAAATAAGAAAAAAAGAAGTCTAGCATTGCTGTCTTATTACTTTTTTAAAAAAACAAACAAACCTATAATTGCATTTTTCAATATACTTTCTCTAGAATTCTTAGAGTCACTTAGTAACAACACAGCAATCTGGCATGTATTTAGAGAAGGATTATATTTCAGTAGAAGAAAATTAATAAAAAGTGGGTTTACTCATGACTAATCTACCTTGTTTTTTAATTCACCCAAATCCATTGTCTTAAAGTCAGCATCTGTTGGTAACCCTAGCTCTTGATAAAAGATTAATGGATGTATAATAGAAATGCAAAGAATGGAGTTTATTTCAATATGAATAATGTAACATAATTTTATGATCACTTTAGTTAATATTGTTTACAACAAAAGCAGATTGAGCAGAACGGATTATGTTCTAATGATGTTTAGTTTCTTAGCTGACACGCTGGAATTTTGGTTGCAATTTAGAACATTCCACAAAAAATTACTTCTGAAAGAGAGAAAAAATCATTTTCTTTTTTTAAGGTGGCAAGTTTCTCTAGGAACCTTCCAGCAATCTTACTGAACTGTGATCCATTTTTTAATCCTCAATTCTGAACAAATAGTCTCTATCTGTTGCATTTATCTTTTGTTATTTGAACTATGGACAAATCAATAATGTAAAAACAAGTATGTCTCTCTGGACATAATAAATGCATAATTATTAGCTGTTTTGGAGCATCAAGTAAGAAGAACCAGGTTTCATTCTTTGTCATTTCAAAATGAGCAATTGGTAAGAACTGCATCTCTCTCCTCAATTGCTCTTTGACTTTACAAGCTCAGTATGAAGAACCATAAATACAACTATGAGTTGATGTACTTATTTGTCCTTTCCTTCTCTAACTCTCAGATCATTGCAAAGGAGAAATAAAAATGCAAATCTTACAAGGAAAAAAAAAACAAAATAAAGAGATAAGTTATCACTCTGATCTACAAGGGCTGCTGAAAGATACTAAGATGACTTTATGAGTGAGGAGACGTATGACCAACTGGCTCACAATTATGACAGCTGCAGCATGTTATGGTCATGTGATCACCTTTTTTGACTTTTCCTGTCAATTTCTGACAGGCAAAGTCAATGCAGAAGCTGGCAGAAAGTCACAAATGCAACCATGTGCAAATCACTTAATGACCTCAACTGGAATTGCTGTCGTAAGTCAGTATGTTCACAAGATGTCACATTTTATGACTGCAGCACTTAGCAATAGAGTTACCAGTCAGATTACTTTGATAACCAAGGACTATCAGAACTGTAAATGAGTACAGGTACTCCTTGCTTAATTACCACTTGTTCAGTGACCATTCAAACTGAGAATGGTGCTGAATGAGTGATACTTAAAACCGGTCCTTATACTTACGAAGATCGCAGAGTCCATGTTCTGGTCAGATGTTCACAATCAGAGTGCTCAGCAACCAGTTCACAATTACAGTATTGCAGCACCCTACAGTCCAGCAATCACCATTTGCAATATTCATTTCTGGCTTCCGATAAGCAATGTCAATTGGGAAGCTGACAAACATCACAAATGATGTTGTGCTTAATGACATTGCTGGATTCACTTAATGACAACAACCAGAAGTGCCAAAACTGCCATCACTAAGCAGTGTGGTCACATGATGTCACACTTCACAATTGTATCACTTTAATGGAAATTCAAGTTCCAATACCTATTAATTAACAGCAGACTACCTTTATAAGCTATAGATGCAGGCAACTAAATATTATAGACTTAGAAAAATATGAATGGAAAATGGCTGTCTTCTAATTGTTCAGGCAGAAGGAGCATGTCTTCCTTAGAGACCAATCTTTAATACTTTATTTTAAAATTAATCTATTCAAAATTCTGAAACAGTACTATATTACTATAGAACATAACGGAAGAGAAGGAACATAATTTATTCTTTTTTAAGAAAAAAGGCTATGTATATGAGTATCTAAATCAGGGGTGTCAAACTGCCGGCCCATGGGCTGGTTGCATCATACGGAGGCCGTGCCCACCCCAGCTCCGGCAATGCTAAAAAACTCACAATACAACACAATACATCATGTGACATGGTGAGTTTGATATAAGGGATCTAAATCAAGGCCTCTATACTAATTTAGAATTATTACTCTAGATGAAAAAAGTCATTTATTTATGATCTTCCTTATACAGATGTACTTCAGTTTATAAAATATAAAGCACACAATAAAACAATTTAAAATTTAAATAACAAAAAAGTCAGAATTGCAAGGGGGGGGGAAGACAGAAAGAAAAATAATATTCACCAAGATTCATTCAGAGAGCATTCCAGAGGGCAGGTGTCATCCAGAGAAAACCCATTCATAGGCTGCAAGATACAGTACATCTCCAGTTCTCAGCTAATATAACAAAACTTCCCATAATGAATTTAGCAATTGAATAGGATTGTGTGTAACTCAAAAGTATACATCAATTATCTTGATCCTAAGAGACTGAGGGCTGCAGTGAAAGCTAAAACCCTGGGATGTATGCCTTGATGGCTAAATAGTAGTTAGTACATTTGTTTCAAGAGGTGTCATATGTGCTGAGCTACATGTTCCAATTAACAACAGGTACCCTCTACTGCTTCTGAACTAAAATGAGGGTAGTTCTATATTCTATGCATCTACAACTTCCAAACAAGTGCAGTAGCCTGCAAGAAGCATGTTACTAACCTAAGAATGATGATGCATAAACAATAGTAGAAAATCCCAATCTAGGAAAGCCTACAGATAGCATGCCAACTAAAAGCAATAATAGCCAATTTAAGCCATGATGGTTACTTGAGCTTTAGACAGTACTTGAGATAGTAGTTTTGATAATTACTTGAGTAGCCACCACATATGAATCTCTTCGTTCTGACAAATTGGAGAATGGGCAAATTTGCATACCTGGTAGTTATCCCCTCAAGACTAAATCTCATTTTTTAACCATCATCCATTCTGTCACTTCTGATAGATACTGATTCAGAACATGTGTATCCCTCTTTTACTTCAAAAATTATAGAGAAAACACTAGTCATCAGCATATTGATAAAGACTAATGTCAGCCCCATGATGTAGACCAGACCAAGAAAGTTTCCAGAGAAGTCTAAAATTACTTTTATTAAGATATAATATAATAAAATCTTGCAGGTTTGTGTTTTATTTCCCTTTCCCTCTTATACGCCTATGAAACTAAAGATCTATCTGACTCAACAGGTTATTTTGGATTATTATTATTTGTACATTATTACTTGAATCAGACTTTTCATCTCATAGCTCTGGGGACATAACTTGCTTATCTCCATCAAGGTCATTCTCATTATTCTCTATATCCAGCCCCCAAACTCCTGATAACAAGCATGATTAAATAGATTTAAATAGCTCTGGGGATTAAAGAATTGCTCTCTGGCACCCGAGAACAAAGTTGCCAGTTCATAAATAGGATAATCTAAGTCACTTGAGTGACCTTGGGTCATTCACTCACTCTCAGCAATAAGAAGGCAATAGCAAAACATTTCCCAAAATCTTGCCAAGAAAACTGCAGAGATTAGTCTACACAGTCAGTAGGGGGCAAAACTGACTTGAAGGCACCAAAACAAACAAACCAACTAACCCACCAACCTACGTTTTGATGTATTGCTTAAAGCCAGAAGCTGCATTACTATAACAAAGTACTGACTTCAATTCACTAGGACAGGCTGGGGAATATTGTGTTTAAAAGTATCAAAAGCAGAATCAACAGTCACATTCCCTCTGTATTTCATGTAGATCCTTCCTGAAAACTAAGTTAGAATCCACACATTCTTTTTCAAGAACAACTCTACCTACACAAGAACCACACTGATATAAAGAGGAGTTTTGTGACTGGGCTAATACTGACACAGTTCTCTGCTTTGCTGGCTATTTAAGAATACAATGGAGCCCCTCAGTGCAATGCAGTACACATGAGAGAATATATTAATTTATGTCTGGTTGGCCTAAAAGTCTTATACCGCTGTTACACTAGCCATTTTCTGCCCTCTTTCATTGTCCGCAAATGCCCAGAAAACTAGGGAAAATGGTGGTACTGCACTCAGAAGTAATTGTATCAATAGTCCATATCATAGAGCTACAAGAACATCACAATAACTTGGTCTGGTTTCTGGGGATTTCTCTTACAACATCCAAGAATGTCTCAGGTTCCATAAGTTAAATAAGGGCCCTGATAGCTAGGTTTGAAGAGGTTTCCTGATGAACCAAATGATATTCCTACGAGCCACAGGAAGCCCATGTTTGGAAAAGAAACAGAATTATAAGAGAGCAGAATATGCAACAGCCAAAGATCTGTCAATTGCTTCTACACAAACTGTCTTCAGACAGGGATATTATAAATGTAAAACAAAAAATAGAGATATTTCTATGAAAAAGTAATGTGGCATCTGTAACAGTTGATAAGAAATAAGTATCAGAGACTAAAATGTGCTTTCTGCTTCCTGCCACAAAGTAATGAACTTTCACATATTGAAACAGTAGATAATTTTACACTGGGAAAGCACAACTTTGGCACAAAACTGAAAATTTATACAAATCCAGATAAACTTCTTGGGCCTTGGTGGCAAATGTGTGAGACTGATAACTACTTACATACTAACTCAAGAGTGATAGCACTGAAGTACATGGGGCACATTTAGCATTGGTACCAGTGGTACATTTGTGGCTGCATATATTACTAGTATGTAGCACCAACTTGAGTATTTATTCTTCTGCCAAATTATAAACCTAACAAACAAACCTGATACACAAGTACACTCTAATTTAATGTAGTATAGTACAATCATTGCCTATTTACAATGCAGTAATCCCTACTGGATACATGTCTGGGAGTTATGCATAGGAAGAATCCATATACTCTAAACATAAAACGTCTCCTGAAGTGGCACAGAAAGAAAGAAATAGAAGTATAAAATGCATAACATGCCTTGGTGGAGCAGTGGGCTAATGCCTCCTTAAGTAACACCAGCTGCCTGCAATTAGTGCAGGTTCGCATCCCACCAGGCTCAAGGTTGACTCAGCCTTCCATCCTTCCCAGGTAGGTAAAATGAGGACCCAGATTGTTGGGGGCAATTAAGCTGACTTTGTAATAATGCCGCTTGGGGGGTGGGGTGAAAGCCCTAATAAGCAGGCATATACATAGAATGAAGGCAACTGCTAAGCTTGTAAGCTGCCCTGAGTCTTCAGAGAAGGGCGGGATATAAATGGAATTAAAATAAATAAATAAATAATAAAACATGGGTCAATTCAAGGTTAGGTATTTTCCTTTCTAACAGAATAACAGAGTTGGAAGGAATCTTGGAGGTCTTCTAGTCTTTTGCTCAAGCAGGAGACCCTACACCATTTCAGACAAGTGGTTGTCCAGTCTCTTCTTTAAAACTTCCACTGATGGAGCATCCACAACTTCTGAAGACAAGCCATTTCGCTGATTAATTGTTCTAACTGTCAGGAAATTTCTCCTTATTTCTAGGTTGTTTGTCTCCTTGATTAATATCCATCTATTGCTTCTTGTACTGCTTCAGGTGCTTTGGAGAACAGGTTGACCCCCTCTTCACAGTGGCAGTCCCTTATATATTGGACACTGCTATCATGTCCTTCACTTCATTAGAATAGACATACCCAGTTCCTGCAACCATTCTTCATATGTTTTAACCTCCAGTATTTAAGCAGGCAATACTGATGCAGTATATAAGCTTACATTTTTCCGTCTGAAAACATATTTTAAAAATATGAAAATATATTTTAAAATATTAAGCTGAGGGCAAGGTTCTGTTATTATAACATTATAATAAAACTAGGATTAGCAGGGAAGACTTCGGTTTCCTTCTCTATTCTCCTTTGAAATACTGAGTGTGCCCCCCTACCTTCATGAGAACTAGAATGGATTTTGCCTGAGCAAATTACTCAGGTTACAGTTCTGGCCCACGCTTAACTTTTCTTTTAGCTGACCATTGTCTTGGTTGTGGTTCTTCTTGCTGTTCGTCAGGTTTATTCTTTCTGTCCTATAAAACAATTTACAGTCTAGGACAGTCTTATATTAACTTGTCTTGTCTATGACTTAAGGCTGACTTCCTTGATTACATTAATTATTGTTATGGAGCTGAATATAAACAAATCAAAAAGGTTCAGAAAGGCTGCTTTGTAGTTTTCTGAGTCTTTGGAACTATCAGATCCATATCAGAAGATATTTTAGAGATAACTGCTGCTGAGAAGTTGGCAACGAAAATTAAATGCCAAGATGAAGGCTTGCTTACAGTTCAGCAATCTGATGCCAGGTAGAGGACAAATGGATAATTTGAAAAGATGAGGTAATTTTTAATTGAAGTAGCATAAATGTCTGGTAGAGGTCACAATGACCTCATATATCATGACATCATGGCACACATTATGCATAGATTGAAACTGGCCTTAGTCTCATCTTGACAGCACAGAGTAAATGATGCACACTACATAATTCACATCATTATGAAATGACATCATGACCTATGTGATATCATTTCCCTTCTGCCTACTTTCCTGAGAAACCCATGAGAAATATGTTGATCAAAACAGAACCCAAAAGCCAAAGTGCCCATAGTACACCCCACTCTAATTCCATGCATTCAGATTCTAGACGGTTTCACCACTGAATAAGACACCAATAGTTTTTGTTATTTTTTCATGTACAGATTTGACTAGTAAAAACCATCGTTGTGATGATTTAAAGGTGACCAATCACAAAAAGGTCCTAATAATTATGTTATAATTTCTTTATTGCACTTTTTAAATGTTTAAAAAATATTAATATATTCCAAATTTGGAGCTATGCCATCAAGCTTACTTATTGTCAAATATTAAGTCTTGTAAACCAACATTTGCTATTGGCAACAACTACAATATACAAAGGTCTACTCTTTACAACTCCAAATCAAAAGTAAGGATGAAACTGGGATATGCCCAATAGATGAATATAAAAGTAGCTTTTATTATGCAGAAGTGCAAAATCCAGCACCATTACAAATTTGAATCTAGAAAAAAAATCAGAAAAAAGTCAGGTAGACCTATTTTATTTCTACATGAAAACCACTTTTGGAATTTTTGTAAAAAGCTGCAAGAAATTATTTTTTTGATTTTGCGATTTGATTAGAATTATATAGGATTAGAGAAATAGTGTCAAGTATTGTAAGTGATATATTTTTTGTCTATATCTGTACCAAAGTAAGTTGTAAGTAATCCATTTTTCTATTTTCTTTATTTTTTCTTTTTGCACCTTTATCTTGCTTTTGTCATGGTTCCGATTAATGAGACAAATAGAGCTTTTTTCTTGATTTTATCTTTTTTCAATTCTTTCTTTCTTGCTCATTTATGTTTTATTCTTTTTTAATTTAATAAGTTTACATCTAAAAAATTGGAGGAAAGTGGGTTATAGACAACTGTGGTGTTCACTCTAGATGAATACAATTTGTTGTATATATGGCCAACAATGTTTATTATCCGTTTTTCTGGGATGCAGGTGTGTATTTCCAGTGTGTCATATAGAACTGGATATAGATTTTCCCACATCATTTGGGAGCTGCTGCTGCTGCTGTTGATTTCCTCAACAGAAAACTATCTTTACTCTCAGATCCCCATTTTACCCAGCCCAAGCATCATATCATTTTCTATCCTACCCTACCATATATATTTGGAAAGGTGGCACGCAGGATCTCACAGAAAGCAGCCAAAATGCCTTATAAAAGCAGAAATGTTTATCAGAGCCTTACCTAAATGAAGCCCTTCCACTTACGTAAGGACAAATTCCATTCATAGTCACTAGGAACATTCCATCTATTGGGTTTCTTACTCATGTTTTTAAATGGAAAAAATGCTCTTAAAAAAGCAATATTAGTCAAAATTTATAATTAATATCTGAGTCAGCTGAAATTTAAAATGGCAATTCTTACCTCCAATATGTGTTCAACAGTATTTCTGACACTGCTTATCTGCCCACCTTTTAAAAATGAAAACTTGCTTGTGAGAAAAATATACTAATACTAATATGCAACAATACTGCACTCCAACTTGAAACAAAGTTCAACCCTATGGAATAAGACAACATACTATAATGTTTAATCACTCAAGATAGAAGGCCATTACCTGGCCCACTCGATTCAAAATTGTTCCCAAAGCACTGTCCCACAGTAGTTATGTACTTCTGTACCCAGCAAGAGGCAGGGGGTTGCCATGGCAACTATACTGGAAAGTTGAAGATGGAATTTAAATTTGTTAATGTTACATTCTTTGTGTGGAAGCAGTGGATTCAGTGATAGATTAGATTTTCAACTTGAGTAACCCTGACAATCAAAAAATCACCTGTTGCTGCAACTGAAATTTTTAAAAAGATCTGTATTTGTTTCTTTTCAAAATTATGACTCATTGCTAGACAGACTAGACCCATAAATGGACAAAGAAATCCTCCCAAACACCGAATTGTGATCAATTTATTTTTTCATCATCCTCATCACCAGCATTACCACGATCATCATTCCCATTCCTACGTCATCAATTTTCCCTTGATTCTTATTTAATTAATTGGCTTATCTAATTTTCCATTCTTCTCTTTTGATGTATTTTTTTCTTCCTTTTTTCCACACTAAATACATTTACTTCAACCTTTTACTAGAATAATTCTTCAATTTTATTACTTTTAAAGTCTTTTCCTGGTTACTGGTCTCTCTCATAAATCACTCATTAATTCACTTCTTGTTTCATTGTGAAATATAATTGTAAATAATATAGTGGTATGTACTTCTCTTCATCTTCTTGTTTTGTTTTTGTGTACCTGTGTGTAAGAGAGAGAGAGACAGAGAGAGGTAAGAAAGAAA
Source organism: Vipera berus (assembly GCF_964194415.1). NCBI lineage: Eukaryota > Metazoa > Chordata > Lepidosauria > Squamata > Viperidae > Vipera > Vipera berus. Next base: position 74,769,275 of record NC_138204.1, read on the forward strand.
GAAAGAAAGAAAGAAAGAAAGAAAGAAAGAAAGAAAGAAAGAAAGAAAGAAAGAAAGGAAGGAAGGAAGGAAGGAAGGAAGGAAGGAAGGAAGGAAGGAAGGAAGGAAGGAAGGAAAAGAAAAAAGAAAAGAAAAGAAAAATACTATGATTATTGCTTTACAGAGAAGTTGTATTTTTCATGATTCGTGTTTTTTAACTCAAAGCAAATTGGAACGGTTTATGTCTTGAACTGCTGTGAGATGGCTAAGCTCTTTCAGGGCTCATGTTCAGTCATAAATATTCTGTATTTTGATCCAGTTTGCTATGATTTCTGCACATAAGGAATAGGAATAAAAGGTCATACACTTAAATGCTGACTTTAGCTCTCCCTCTCTATCCACTCTTGGTTAGAAGAATAAGTGTCCAAAAATTAACACCATTTTTTATAACAAAATTCTTGCTTACTTCTTAATTCTTTTTACAATTGGGTTCATAACAAACATCCGTAGCTTAAATAACACATTAGTACAATGTTTTTCAAATCTATATATTATTATATAGAAGAAAAGCCTCAAGACTATTTAAAATAGTCATTTTAAATAATATGTAATACCAATTAATATTTTAATACCAGGTGCTTAATTTTTTAAAATTACTAAATATGAAATATTATTGAGAAGATATATGCCTTTCAGTATCCCTATCTGCATGCTTATAAGAAAATCCATTAAGTCATTGTCTGCATAATTGGGTTTGAAAGTTTATACCAGACATTTACATATTCTGTGCTTTAAACATGTCTAAAATACAAATTTACAATAGATTGTAATATTTCCAAAATGTCACTGCATCTCATTAGATCACCTCATGCAAACTTCTAGCCCAACATTTGTGGTTATTTCTTTATAGCAGTTAAGAATAAGTTGTTTTTAGTTAGTTACTAAAATCTAGTAATTCCATGCTGATGTGAAGAAATACAAAACCTTAGGACAAAATAATTTGTAAAATGATACATATATTAATACTCTTCTTAGTGGAAGGCAAAGGAAGAATTACATGTGTCACAATGATGCAGTATAATGACTAACATACTTCATATGACATCACAGCAAAAATACAGCCAGGATCTGCGTCATTATATTGCAATGCACTTTTCATCAAATTTTTGATCACCATAGTTTGTTCCGAATGCTAATACATTTATTCCATGAGTACCACATTTGCTTATTATAAATATATAAATATAATAAGCGGCTAGAATCCTATACTATGAATGGAAGTGCACCAATCTCTCCAGAAAAAAGAGTGTTTTATGACTAGTCACCCATAATTCATAACGAGTTCTCAAAATCTGTCCAACAATCCAACTGAGGTGATGCCTCAGTTTTACAGGCTTGCTAATGTAAGCCAGCATGAGTTCTCTACCTGAAACATAAAGCAGAATTTAGTTGTGTTCCTCCCTCCATTAAACAAGTTAAGATTACAGTACAAAAGCTAAAATCTGGTGAGGGCATTTTTCCCCCTGACATTTTAATTATAGTCGTTAACAGCTCTATAAATGAACAGAGGGGAAAAAATTCAGAGAATTGAGACAAGACTTGTCTATTAAAATAATAACGCCACAATGGTAATCTCCTCTTCCACTGAGCTCTGAGCAGTGCTCAAGCCATTAAAATGTAAAAAATACTGTAGGAAAAATACACCTAGGTTTGAATCTGGGGACTACTATAAATAGGGCTTAAATTCCAGAGTTTCATGTTACTGATTTTCTAAAGTATTTTTTTTCAAGTATCTGCAATAAAAGTATTTCATGACAACTATGTTCTTGAATCTTTTATTGTGTACCTTCTAGTCCAAGTATCTGCCCAGTTTAGAATGACAACTCTGTTCCTAATTATTGCATTGCTACTTTTTAATGCTGTGTTTTTCTGAATCTTACTATATCATCAAATTTTTGCTATGAGTCAATTTATTGAAAACAATGGTACATAAATTAAATAATCCTGAAGAGCCCAACTACATACAACTAAAATTCCTGTTTCTATAACCTTTAAGTGCATCATAGGGCAACCACTTTTGATCCAACTTATAGGATGTATCCAAAATTTGGGATCCCTGATTCCCATGGAATTAAGATTTGGCAAATTTCATAAAACCTTTTATGATATAAAAATTATCACAAAACAGTTGCTGGTATCATACAAAAGGTCATAAAACACTTCCTATGCTTATGTTTGACTGTGCTGTACAATTCTACATGGGCTATTTCCAAGATAGATATATCTCTGAAGGTATCCCAACTTTTTTAGTGAATGAAATACATTAGAAGCTCTACCATTGTTGAAGGCATTGGGGAATCTGGTAAGGACATATCTATGAATGAATGAATGAAAGAATGAATGAATGAACCTTTATTATCAAAGTACAACATGTATACAGTGAAATTGGCTGACCCTCCCTATGTGCCCCCACCACCACAACTCACAGTGACAACAAACCCACCATCTTGTTACACCATGTATAAACCAACAGTTCACAGGTTTGGCTAATATTACACATAAGCCTCAAAACAGGTTATTCTAAGAATGCAGAACAGCAAATCCATTCTTTAAAGAATTTGTATAGATAATTTTATCCCTGATTATTTCTGATGGGTTGATTAAAAAATAAAAAATAAAGCCCGATAATCATACCATCACTCTTGCTGCATAAGTCAAGAGAACTTTTGAATTGACAATTGTCAGTTTTGGTCCTTCCTGCTTTTCATATCAGATTATTATTTTTAAGTTCTCTAAAGGTAAATGTATTGCAGAAATGTTTCACATCTCAGCTGATTAAACAAAGTCAGTGGGCAACTGATCCTCTCAAGTGAGTGCCTATTAATAATATCAAATGTAAAAATTAGATTTATGGTCAAACTATTGATTGAGAGAAAAGAGGAATCCACAAGAACGTTTGCATTCCTAAAACCTCAATGAAACAATCCTTTTTCATTCTTATTTTATAATAGAGAATTGAAGCTAAGAGCACAACTAGCTTGCAATAATTTGCAGCTGGGATTTGTACACAGAACTCCATGTTCAGTTCCAATAGTCCTTCTGTTGATCTAAAAATTGTTCACAATAGACTTAACAAAAACTGAATAGCTATTTAAAAAATCGTCCCCTTAAAATAGATTCTACTGTAAAAGCACTTTATGATATGTTTTAAATCCCAACTAAATATACTGTGCAGATGTCCATGGCACTGTTTATACCACCAATTAAAATATCCTGGTAGAACTTTCCTTGATGGCATAAGATTTTAAAACAGCATTTGATAGCACTATTTTGTAAAAATTCCACCAGCTGTAAAAAAAAAATCACTATAATTTACATTTCTTTTAGTTAAGGAATTAAAGTGAGCTAAATGTGAATAATATTTATGAACATTTCAATCCTGTATAAACTAATAACTGATTATATATTATCAGGCATATTTGTACTATGTAATTAAGTACATAATTTCTGCCAAATGTTTCTTTTCTTACACAACTGGCAATAAGTCAATTTGATAATGCAGTTTTTGTCACAGTAAATTTGTTTCAAAAACCAGATGCTAAATTGATTTATGGTACATTTGAACCAATATAGTTTTATTACAATAATTGAAATAAATAAATGAAGGTGGTTAGAGACAGGCATCTAATTAGTTGTATTGTTCACCACTCATATCTCCCTATGTACATTTTTAAGTACACAAATAAATTTATACAATGGAATAGCTGTTTTTTGTAACTTCTGAAAACAAGCATGAGTTGTTTTCTGGAACCTCCAGAATATGTTATTAATTTCCAAAATATCAGGTAGTGCTCAATGTATGACCCCAACTGGGACTAGAGCTACTGTTACTAACCAGTCTGGTCATTAAGTGAGTCATCATGTGACTACTCCCAATTTGACAAACCTGTTTGCCATAGTTATTAAGTGAAACCAATTTCTCTTATTGACTTTGCTTGTCGGAACCCAGCTGAGAAAGTCGCAAATGGTGATCATGTGATGTCAGGATGCTGAAACCATTGCAAATACATGTAAACAACCGACTGCACAAATTGCAATCATGTGACTACTGGAATACTGCGACAATTGTAAGTGCAAGGACTGGTCATAAGTCCCTTTTTTCAGTGCTATCATAACTTCAAATGATTGCTATACGAATGGCTGTAAGTCAAGGACTCCCTGTAATAATAATGTTTACAGGAAAAGTAAGGTGAGAGATTTCCACGTGATTGTACAGTTTATCTATTCTATACCAATGTGCAATACAAGGCCAGTAATTACGCCAACAGAATATCCCTAGCAGTTGCAATGCTAATTGTTTAAAAACTTCGCTCTGTCAAAAGCATACTTTATTTTTACTGTAACAATCTCAAGTGAAACTTTTGTAGTACACCCCACAATTAATGGACATTAAGGCACTGCAGTATGCAATGCACATTCTGGATAAGTGTTACATTTGAAGCATACATATGTGTCCAAAATAAGCAATATATCACAGATGAGAACGTAAAGGAAATCTTTACAAGTTTACAAAAACTGTCTGTGCACATCTTCTCAGATATCAATGGACTGCTTTGCGTTCCAGATAGCAAGACAAGCGTCAAATTAATGCTATCCAACGAGTCAGACAACAGTCACAGTAATAACCTAAGAAGCAAAGTCATTAGTTACAGCCAACAAAAAATTATGAATGGTTTAGCTGAAGCTCTGTGGCCCGTTTGCAACACAGCTCATTTCAATGACAAATGAAAGAAGTCAATAAATGGTGGTAATTAACAAATTATACCGAATGCTCCTTCTGAAAAGTAAACTATGTTTCTGCTCTGCCTGTACCTTTCAGATTAACTTTTTAAAAATGCTACTATCATCTGTGAAAGGATCCTCTCTGTACACTGACAGCTGCATCTAAAGTGTGGGTGGATGGGGGAATAGGTAATGCTAGATAATGGGTACAATATAGCTAGTTTTGCAGTGCTGTTAAGCTTCTGCCAAGATTGTATTATTGGATGAGTGAGTCTACATTCTAAGCCAGTGGTGGTGAACCTTTTAGAGACTGAGTGCCCAAACTGCAACCCAAAACCGACTTATGTATCATCGGGTGCTGGGTGGGTGTGGCTGCGGTGTAATGGCAGACTGGGTGGGACTAAAAAGTTCAATCAATTCCAACTTTGCGAGATCTTTTTTTCCCCACGAGGTTAAAATTGATTGATTGATTGAACCTTTTTTTTTTGCATATGACAGCGGAGGCCTAAAGCGAAAAGGTTTTATAAAACCCAGCTGAAGGCCTAGGACTGGGGTGATGGGGTGCGTGCCCACGGTTCTAAGCCTTTCTGTTCTGTGTCCAGAAACAATGAAAATAAGATGACAGAGTCGTATAAAATTACACATTTCAATTTCTCTTATTATTCAGATTTATGTTAATAGATACTTGAAGAAATTAGCTTTGCAGCACTTTAGCAAAAGCCAAAAGGTATTTCAGAGGCCAGCAGTGGCCACTTTAAGCAGTTTCAAACAGGTATTACAGCTGTGCCCAGATGCTGTGTTTTATCTCAAATATAACATATACTTAATGATTAGGTCAAATGAGGCAAGTATCATTGGTTCGTTTAAATTTTCTTCCTTAGGAGTTGATTATGTGCCATCAAGTCAGTGTCAATTCTTAGTGACCATATAAATAAATTTTCTCCATGAAGGTGTCCCTAATCTGGCCTTTAACAGATAGAATTGAAGTTATGTTATTTTGGTTAGTTAGTAAAGGGTCTCAAATGCCAGACCTCTGGATTACACATTAATCTGAATTATGAATAATCATAGATAACAGTGCCTTTACCTCTGAAATGTATGACAAGCAGTGCTTGGCAGATTTTCTTATTTTTCAGATTTAGAGATGTTGACATCTATTTGCCATAAGGATCAAAGCAAGATTAACTCCTCATTGCACTTAGGAGAAATCTTCTCAGCACTTTCTACCTTTCTTCCCTTTTAGAGCTAGCTGTGAAACATTTCAAATTGCTGCTTTTCAAATTTGCATATAGCAAAGAGGCTGAAAAATGTTTGATTTATTTTTCAGATGAATAAGAAAAAAATTGCAACATAAAACATAGTCAGCCACTTACAGCTGAAATTGAATTTAATTATTTCAAGGAGACACTCTCAAGTAACTTGCACTATAACCCGAATTACTATGGAAAAGTGTCTAAGCGTTAGTCAATTTGTTTCTTCGCTAGTTACTTCATAGTAGTTCTTAGCATCCTGTCTTGGTAGTAGAATGGTGTACCAATTTGGTTTAAGACATTTTGCTGTATTTAATGTTGATTCAGCCTTCCCCAATCTGTTATGCTTCAGGTATGTTGGATAAGAAGTCTAAATATTTCCAGCCATTATTAGTCCCCACACCTGGTAAGGATCACACTTAACAAAGGAGGGGCCCTGAAAGGGGCCAGAAAAATAAGTCAGTAGCTTCAACCGGGTGATCAATGCCTGTTTTTACGTGTGCCATAGACAGCATCTTCTTTCTTATACAGCACACACTCTCATGATCATCCCAGAGATTAAGGAAAGCTATGTCACAATTTCTAGAGGTAATCATATGAATTTGTTGCAGCAGAAGTATAAATACATTGTGTCTTTAAAAAAACCAACATTGTTATTAGAGCATAAACCTTTGTAAATTATAGGTACAGAGCAAAATGGATCATAGGAAAGTATAGGAAAAGGAGAATCTAGAGGAAAACAAAAGGTTGCTAAGTGACAGAAGACTCTTCGTTAAACTGCTACACTTTCCAGCTGAATGATTTTCTTGTGAATCTGCATGGCTCAACCTGGTTATTTGTACACCATATATTTCAGGTTGCTCCTAACAGAATTTTATGTACAAGCCAGCTGTGTTTAGTGAGACGGGCTGCTATACAAATCTGATTAATAAATGAATTTGTCTAATAAATACTGTACATGGGAGTCTCCCATAGACTGGCTTCATCCTATAATAAACAGATACCGCATGGTTTTTATTCAAATGATAGGGAAGAAACAAAACTCAGTGGTTTAGTCCCTGGTTCTCCAGTTCAATAGTTAGAAAGTAATGAAAAATCTCCTACTAGAGAACTTAAGAAGCACTGTCTGTCAAAGTATGCAACATTACAGGACCACAATTCAGCCCAATATTTCTGTTGCTAAGTGGGACAGTTGTTAATTGAGTTCCCATTTTACGACCTTTCTTGCCCAGCTGTTAAGTGAACCACTGCAGCTATGAAGTTAGTAACATGGTTGTAAAGTGAATCTGGCTTCCCCATTGACTTTGCTTGTCAGAAGGTCGCAAAAGGGAACCCCAGGACACAGCAACCGTCATAAATATGAACCAGTTGCCAAGCATTTGAATTCTGATCACGTGATTATGAGGAATGTGCAACGATCATAAGTGGTCATAAGCCACTTTATTCAGTGCCATTGTAACTTCGAACGGTCACTAAACGAATGATTGTAATTTGAGGACTGCTTGTAGTTTATAACTGAGAGCCAGTGTAATGTACTCTAATCAACTTATGATTGCAATTGAGCCCAAAATTTCTGTTGCTAAGCAAGAGAATTGTTAAGTGAGTTTCGGCCCCATTTTACGACCTTTCCTGCCACAGTGATTTAAGTGGCCATTAGGCGAATCACTGCAGATGTTATGTTAATAACATGGTTGTTAAGTGAATCTGGCTTCCCCATTAACTTTGCTTGTCAAAGGGTCACAAAAGGTGATCACACATGAGCCTGGGACACTGTAACAATCATAAATAAATGCCAATTGCCACGTATCTGAATTTTGATGACATAGGAATGCTGCAATGGTCGTAGGTATAAAAAATGGTCATCAGTCACTTTTTTTTGTACCTTTGCAACTTTGGATGGTCACTAAATGAATGGTTGTAAGCCAAAGACTACCTATAGTGGTGGTGAAGGCTCTTGATTAGACGCTCTAGTTTGCCCATATGCATGAATGCCCACTGGATAACTCTTGGCCTGTCACTCCCTTTCAGCCCAACCCACCATTACAGAATTGTGATAGAAAAAATAGGAGGTGGAATGTTTATGTACATTGCCTTGAGTTGTAAAAACAATGGCAGGATAAAAATCAAATAAAAAACAATGCAATACAGGGTAGCTTCTTATATCCATAAGACATTTATGGATATAAATGTCAGCTCTTATTTGTGTACCTTTTATATACATATTAAGAGCTCTTATGCAAAGAGAAGATTGCCATATATTATAATATAGGACTCATAAAAATTTAGACACACAAAAATGGGGCATAAGAAGAAAGCAAAGTGATAGTATAAAAATGTATCTATTTTAGCTTTTTTTTCCTCCCCAGTATTAATCGCAAGACTTACACAGAAATATAGGCAACACTGTAGGTATTATTTGTAAGATGCTGTATGGTATGCAATCAAATAGCTGAAATATGCCTTGTCATTGTGAACAAAGAAGGATATGAACCATTGAGAAAACTCTGATAAAATAGTTGCCTCTCTTTTTTTCTCCAAAGAAAGACTAGTAATGACTACTACATTTTTGTGGCTTCCTTTTCACTTTTGATAGATAGAGATACCAATCACACAATCATTTTAAAAAACTATTTATCACTTTGAATATCTACAAATCCTGAGCGTGATTTAATAATTTGTATATGTACAAATCCTGAGTGTGATTTAATAGTCTCCTACATGGTCATTCCTACTGCAGTAAACCAGAACTTATTCTTTTCTGACTAAATCCACATTTCAAAGCCAAACATAAATATATTTTGTAAGATATCTGGCACAAAATGACTTTTGGTGTGGTCGTTGTGAACTGGGGGAGAGAAGGAAATATTTTAACAAACTGCACTGATTCTAAATTGGGATTTTAAAGGCATCGTGTGGTACCCAAGAGGAGACCCGTCTGACTAGCTTGCAAATTACACAGAGCATCCATCCATCCATCATCTCTAGCCTTACTGTGAACTGCAAATGATACAGGATGCCCACACGGAACCTGATGTTACTGCATCCCAGGTCTCTCTACACGCATGTATTCCTGCCCTAATGAGCCCTTAAAATAAGGAGCAGGAAGGCGGCTAGCCGTTTGTTTAGACCCAGAAAAAGTGGCTGTGAATGACAACTACCGTTTACTCATCGCTCCTGGTTCCAGAACTCCTCTTAAGCCATTTCAAGTCCCCGAACTTGGGGATGTGGGGTTTGTTGTTCCCAAACCCCACATCCCTGATTACATCGTCTCTTTCTTCAAGAGTCACTCGTGTCCTCTCAAAGCCCCATAAGCCACATCACAAATTCATCCCTTGCTTATCACGCCTCAAAGAGTCTTCTCTCTCCTTGCCTCCCCAAGCCCCGCACCCCCACCCCACCCCTCTCCGCCCCCCCACCCCGCGCCCCAGATTTATTGCCCCTCAACTCCTAACATTCAACAGGAATAGTTTCCAACCAGTCAGAGCCGCCAGTCCCAGACCTGGCTTGTTTTGCTCGTTATCTCGCGATCGCCCATCCCAGAAGCGCTGCCCCGGAGGTGAAGTATCCCCTCCATCCTCTTCAGCCCGCCGCCGCCGCTCCGCCTCACAAGCCACCCCGTCCTCACGCCTCCGTCCGACCTCCTCCTCCTCCTCCTCCTCCTCCTCCAGCGGCCCCTGGTCCATGCCCTCACATCCCCCGTGGGCCCCAACGCAGCCCTCTCCCCCCCCCCCACCGCCGCTCTTCTCCCCGGGGAGGGAGACAAAAGCGGCGCGGGTGCACCTGCACCCGGCGGGGGGGGCTGCCTCCTCTTTCTCCTCAACCGAGCCCGCGCGCCTGCGAGAAAGGGCGAAACGCACCGGAGTTTTCCTCCTCCTCCTCCTCCCCCCCCTCCTCCTCCTCCTCGCCTCCCCCTCCCCGCAGCCCGAGCCCCAACTTTCCGACCTCCTCAAGGACGCAGCAACAAGCCGCCGCCTTGGCAGGAGGGAGGGAGGGAGGAAGAGGGACGGGGCAGCCGGACTGGGGCTTCCCTTTTGCTTTGGCTTTCTCTCCCCCAAGGCAAGAAACTCCGGCAGCTGGATGCGCGGGCTGAAACAGGCCAAAAAAATACCCAGCCGCCCGCCCGCCCGCCCCCGGACTGGGCTGCGGCGCCGAGCGCGCCCCTCAGCCCGCGCTCTGCTGTGCCTCCGCAGCCGGCCACCTGCCTTTCCCCCTCCTCCTTCAGCCCGACCGACTTACCGTAAGGAGAGACCGAGGCGTCCCCCTTCCTAGCCATGGTCCTCCGCCGCCGCCGCCGCCTGGGCTGACGGAGCTGGGAGCCAGGGCGCCTCTCCGCCCGCTGCTCAGCGTGCTCTTTGTTGCTGTAATGGCATGGGAGGCGGGCGGAGGGAAAGAGCGGCGGCGAGGCGAGCAGCCGAGCCCCAGGTGCTTGTTTTTCTCCTCCTCCTCCTCCTCCTCCTCTCGCTGCACTTCGCAGGCGCCCCCCGAGCGCCCCCTCCCCGCCCGCGCTGCCCCTTTTTGCCTCCCGCGCTCTCCCAGAGCGCCCTTCAAGGCAGAGGAGCCGCGGCCGGAGCTAGAGCCAGGCGAGCTCTCTTTAGAAGTGGCGGCGGCGGCGCTGGCAGCCGCAGTTGCTAAAAAGCTTCCTCGGCCTTCGCAGGCATGCGGAGGAGGAGGAGGGGGGGGCACGTGGGACTGCCCTCCCCCTCCAGCTTCGGCCCGCCCCTCGATCCATATGCAGCGAGCCAGAGCGCACCGACGGCCCCGGGAGGGCGCCATAAACTCCGCCCCTCGCGCGGAGGGGAGCGGCTGGCCAACTTCGGGCGGGAGAGGAGGCCAGAACTTCGCTCCCCTTGCGGTAGTTTCGGGCTGGCTTGCAAGGCTGCCGTCGGCGGGTGGGAATCAAAGGCGTCTCGATCCCGCCGGCCTTCTCTTACCCCCACCCCGCCCCACCGCCCCCTCCTCCTTCCCTCGTTGCCTTTGCGTTGTTTTCCGAAATTTGGGAGGGAGGGAGTTTCGACTGGAGGAGTCGTGACACGAATTTTCTGGCGTTTTACGCACCTTAGAGCGGAGGGAATCTACTTGCTGGGAATTTATTATTTTTTTTTCCAGAGGTTTATATTCAACTTCGTAGGTGACTTTGGAATGAAATCAGCAATTTTCGACAGGTCGAGTGATCGGCTGCTTCTGGGCAATGCACAACAGGCGGTCTTATCTGCGCCTTTGCCGCTTGGAAAATTGCCCGAGGAAAGTTTTCATATATATATATAGTTAAAGTTAAATGATATATATATATCATAAAGTTAAATGATATATATATATATATCATTTAACTTTAAATCTTGTATCCTGTATTCTTATTTTTATTGCCCTGTACACCGCCCTGAGTCCTTCGGGAGAAGGGCGGTATATAAATCAAATAAATAAATAAATAAAATAAAATATATATTTTCCCTTCCTCCCCCTTGATTCCGGAGCTGTCCTTTGCCTCTCGTGCTGATATCCTGGCTTTTCTCTCTACACGAAGATCGCGTAGTTGAATTCTGCCATTTGCTTCCTTTCAGGAAGCCTTGTCAAAATTCTATAAATAGGGTTCGAGTCATTGGTGGCACTTACCTATTATTTAAAAAGTGCTTCAGATTAAGCAAAGGGGAGGGAAAGAGAATGATAGCAGTCTGACCTACGTTTCAAGCGATGCGTGTCAGATAAAATAAAACACCAAGAATTCTGGCAATTGAAAGGCTAAACAAGTTTTATTATGGAGGTGAGCTTTCTCTAGTCTGTGGAAAGTCTACGCCACAATAAATTGTCAGTTGACAAAGAGCCACAAAGCTCAGTTGGTTTGGAATTGAGCAAAACCCAAATTGAATTAAATGTTTAATGTGACTTCGGAAAGTCCAAAATTGCCATCCTTCAGGTATATTTAATGGATACAAACAGTAATGTGCAAAATATAAGCATACAGATATTCTCTTCTTGGTTCTATATTTCCACTCAGCTACATGTTTTTGTCTCTGTGTATTAGTGAGTCTACTTATTTATTTGAACTTGTATTCTCCCAGAAAGATTATGTTTTGCACCTTACAATTCTTTAGTTTAATTTAATCTAACAATAGAGTACAACTAAACTGTAACCTGTATTTCCAGATCTATGAAGTACCCATCTAAATAAGAATTGAGTTAGAAAATATATGAGCTCTTTTGTGTGACATAAGAAAGTTTGATGAGACATTGATACCCACTTTCAAGTGCATTAAAATCCCGGTTTTCTTCATTGATTTTTATGGTTGCACTAACTTCTGCCCAATAACAATTTAAAAATCATTTTTTCTGTGAACCAGGAAATCACATGGTTTCCCCTTATGTCTCTTTCCATTTTTATAACCATTCGATTCCATTCCATCTCTTCTTCCACAATCTGTTTATTACTCTTACTTATTGAATTCTCTGTCTATATATGTAATTGATCATCCACAAAATTCAAATTCCCTAAATTAGCTGGTAGTTCCTCTTGCACATGGATACAGCCATTTAGCCCACATCCCTATTTTTAGCATTAAAAACAAGACTATACACCTGGTGATATGAAAACATAATTGGAATGTTTGCAAATGCAACAGCAAAGTATGGTGAGGTAACAATTGCTTCAGCCACATTTCATTACTTTGGCGATTCCTTTTATGTGAATTACACCAAACTGCAAATCGTATTTCTATTTTCATTACTGAATGGTTGACTCAAATTGCCTACTTCAGGGAAGCAAATGTCACTGGATCTATATGTATCAAATGCTCAATTCATCAAACCAGTATAAACTCATAAAGGTTGGGCTATGTTATATTTATTACATTGGATATATAATAATTTCTTAATGCATTTTGTGTAAGGAAATGGTGCTTCCTTGCTTTGGACTTCTCTACATTGAAATTCCTTTTTATTCTTCATGGTGGAAACTCTGCATCCTTTATTCTTCTGAATATGTATGTGTAACAGATAAGCTTTGTATCAATCTAAATGAAAGAATCTCTATTATATGCAAAGGTATGTTCTTTATGAAATCACCTGAATATTGCTATTTACTTAATTATGGCCAGTGTTATTCTTATAAATATATTAAGGCATGTTTAACAGTTATCATTTCTATTAAACAGAAGAAATATCTGGTGATATATATTGTAAAATATATAGCATATTAGCTTCACTTGTGAGTGCAATTTCCTGCTATAGCGCCCTCTACTGTTGCTTTACAATTTTATAAGGAAGCTATCTTTAGCTAGGTTTCTTCCATAGGTTAGATAATTGTGGAACTATCTTTCATTTAACTTTGAAAATAGTTAGCTTCCTTTTAGCTTGGAGATTAATTTACACGTGCATTTTTCCATGCTGAATTATATTTTTTAAAATACACAATTCAGATATCCAGATATAAGAACCTGGAATACTGCATCCAGTTTTGGTCACCAAGATGTAAAAAAGATGTTGAGACTCTAGAAAGGGTACAGAGAAGAGCAACAAAGATGATTGGGGGACTGGAGGCTAAAACATATAGGGAACGGTTGCTGGAATTGGGTATGTGTAGTTTAACGAAGAGAAGGGTGAGGGGTGACATGATAGCAGTGTTCCAATATCTCAGGGGCTGCCACAAAGAAGAGGGAGTCAAGCTATTCTCCAAAGCACCTGAAAGCAGAACAAGAAGCAACAGATGGAAACTAGTCAAGGAGAGAAGCAACCTAGAACTAAGGAGAAACTTCCTGACAGTTAGAACAATTAACCAGTGGAACAACCTGCCTCCAGAAGTGGTAAATGCTCCAACACTGGGCGTTTTTAAGAAGAGACTGGACAGCCATTTGTCTGAAATGGTATAGGGTTTCCTGCCTGAGCAGGGGGGTTGGACTAGATGACCTCCAAGGTCCCTTCCAACTTATTATTATTATGTTCAAAACAAAATAACCAAATAAATTATTATCACCATGACCTAAGGAAACTATTCAACAGTTATTAATTTTAGAAGTACAGGAGAAAATTCTTCACATAAATCAAGCACAACAGTGAAAGAACACATTATTAATATTACATGAGCACTGTGTTTGACAGTTGGGCACAATCGGTTACTTTTTAACTGAAGAGAATCCGCAATTGAGCAACAGCATTAGGGTATTAACAACATCTAAAATGTCAAACATTTACTGATCCTGAGATCACTTTGGGAGATAAAACAGAAAGCAAGATTTCCCACCTTTCTTCCCAAAAAGAATAATAATGCTATAACACAATATAAAAAATAATTCATTAATCTTCCAGCATTCACTTTCAAAGACCGGATTGTGAAGCCCTGTTTTATGATATAAGAGCTGTGAGAAAGAAGCATAGTTAGGCAACAACCTAGACTTATCTGTGGGATGTATTCTCACCACTGTATGTATATATAAATATTAATATTAATATTAATATATATATATATATATATATATATATATATATATATATATATATATATATATATATATATATATATACACACACACACACACACACACACTGAATGGAGTACATATCTATGACAATAGCCAGGCCTTGAATGCCACACTAAAATATATTTCTTATATATCACATATGAAAGCTTTAATCTTGCAGACTCTCCAATTCTTTCCAGCACAACTGCAAGGAGATTGGAAGCTTTTACTTCAATTTTCAGCTCATTACATCTGAACCCTGAGAGACCATGGTATGAACTATGATTTAATGGAAGAGGTCAATGTTAATAATTGTGCCTGGTTTCAATAAACCCATTCCCATTTTGGATATAATGAGAAACAATAAATTAGCGGGAAATAAGTTTTGGGACTTCTCATTACTATGCAGCAGGGAAAGGAGGAATTATCAATCATGTCTCATGCTCATAAAATGAAATGGTAGTTTAATGTCATGTGGGAAGGGAGCAAATTTGGATTCCCCATTTTTAAGAAGGGTGAATAAAATAATGTCTATTTAATTCTGAATGGTTGTATTCAAATTCTGAATACAAGTAAATTGTTTAGTGTATGTGTACAATAGCCTACTGTTGTTTTACTAGTGTAGTGGGAGTCATTGCATTACAAAAACTGCTTTTACAATGGTTTCTAACTAAAATTAGAATTCTGTTTCTCCTTGTTTTTCAAAATAGGTACTTTAACAAACTCACCTTCAAATATTCATGGGATGAAACTTTTTAAAAATTGTATTGGGATGAGGGGGGGGGGAAGTTGTATATTTTTCATCCTCCAGTCCCCTACTGAATCCAGCCCATTTTTTAAAGTAATTACTTCTTTCATTGGCTTCTCCCATCATACCAAATTCTCCATTTTCAGAGTTACAGTGTGATCATCTTGACAGACAGATGATAACCCCTCATGGCATAACTATTGCAAGGTGTTCTACATGAGGCTGCCTTTTAAGACCACTTGGAAGGTTCTAGAATGCAGCAGCGTCGGCAATCATAGGCATGCCTCAATATGCCCGTGTGAAATCCCTTTCACAGGTTCCATTGGCTGCCACTTGATTTTGGGTGCAATTCAAGGGGATGGCTGTATTCTATGAAACTCAACACAGTCCAGGGTTTAGTTATTTGAGACACCAGCTATCTCCTCTGGTGTCTGTTCAGCCAATATGAACAAAGACTGGCATGCTCTGGATCACTTTGATTAAACAGCATCAACTATAAGTAAGCCTTTATCATGGTGTCTTCCCTGTAAAAGAAAATTCCCTGTAAAGATCCAAGCGTCTCCCACCATAACTATGTTCTGGAAGCCTTAAAGACTTGGCTGCTCGGACAAGCCCTAGGATAAAGTAATTGGAAATCCTTGCTGGATATGTTTGATGTTATTGGCAGATTCATCATATTGTTTTTTCTTCTTTTTTTCCTATTGTATTTTTATTCTGTATGTTTATGCTGTAAGCAATCCAGAATCAAGCAGCACCTAAATCAAATAATAAATAATAAAACAAATAAAACAAAGGCACATGAGTTCTTCTATATCACGGGTGTCAAACTCGATAGTGTCATTTTTTTGTTGCCTTTGCAGAGCCAGGGTGGCCAGTGCATCTGGCCCGTGGGCTGCCAGTTTGACACCCTTGTTCTATATAATTTCCTTCTAACTAATATGCAGGGAGGGAAGGGGGGAAAGAGGATGGACAATCGTAGGAACCAATTACTTTAGGTTTTTTTTAAAAAAACACCCTCAAATGTACTAGAAATACAGTTGGATATGCAACACAGACCACTATTATGTTAAAATTAATATCTGTACTTTCTAATACATATTAGCCATACTGGTTGCAGTAGCTTTATAATAAACCATAGTTTATAACAAACTTTGTTTTGCACATTAATGCATTGATATTTGGCTACATCTTCCTTTCAGCCTGTTCAGGACTTAAGGGCTCATCTAGGCACTTACCATGTTCCAGCATCAAAATACTGTAGCTTGCTTTCTTTTTATTGAGGTTCTGACAATGGAGTTTTCATTCTGGCACCAGTCCCTTCTCTATACATTTGTCTTCTACATTTGTGAAGAAAGAGCCTGGAAGAGGCTAGTCACCTCCAGGGCTCCAATTGGCTTACTGCACAACTGCCCCTCCAATCAAACCAAGAGGTTGTGTACCTCTGTGACCAATTCTCTTTCAACTCCCAGGGTCCAGAGCAGGGGTATCCAACCTTTAAGACTTGTGGGCTTCAATTTCCTTCAGCTTCAACTCTCTTCAACATGGCTGGTTGGGGAATAATGGGAGTTGAAGTCCAGAAGCCTTAATGTTGCTAAGGCTGTTCCCCACCCCCCCCCAGCTTTCCTGGCAACCAATGGTTATGTTTCTAATGTAAGAGAAATGTTCCACAAGGTTGCATTCAAGCTATTGACCCCTGCACCACTCACTATCACTTCCTACGATGATAGTCTTCCCATTTGGAATCTTCTTTGTTATCCCAACTTCATCCCTCTCTTACCTGCCTACTTTTCTCTCCCATTCAAGCAATGCAGATGCTTTCCCTTATCCCAGTGGTGGTAAACCTATGGCATGCGTGCCAGAGGGGGCACTCGGAGTCCTCTCTGTGGGCACGCACGCCTTACACTTTGGCTATGTTTTTTGCAGGAAAAAGCCATTTCTCAAGCCCCTTCCTAGCCAAAACAAGCCTCCGGAGTGAGCGTGCTGTTTTCAGCTTTGAATTATATCAAGTCTGACACCAGAAACGGACTAACAGATGACCTGAGTGCTGCATGTGGTGCCCTCAAACTTACAAAGTATAAGCCAAGGCTAGACAAATGATCAGCATGCATACAACAGCAAAAATCACATTAATTGTTCAAAAGCATGCCAAAAGCAAACTTTTACCTTTCAGTACAAAGTTGTTTGTATCATTGAAAGCTTTGTTCTTGTGTTTTTAAGACAAAATATGTTAATGTATGAGTTGGTTTTTTTTTCTAAACTAAAACCTCAGTATTCAGTTTCAATTGCCGTGTTGGCACTTTGCAATAAGTGGGTTTGGGGTTGCAGTTTGGGCACTCGGTCTCCAAAAGGTTCGCCATCACTGCCTTATCCTCTCCCCTCTGCTGCTCCTTCTCTTCATCTTCAATTTATTAGAGAACAACCCGAAGTTCCATCCCTAATACTGACAGTAGCAGCTGCTGGTAACCACCACCCTTAGAAGGATCTGGGCATTGGATAAATATAAATCTGTATAATTCACATATAGATTAGTAAGCTTTTATATCAAAAAATACATAATAAATAAATTATAAACATAGTACTGATAACTGCAATAGCCAACATAGTAACAACGTACTAGGAAAAATAATGGAAGTGTCTAAACAAATGGTTTATATATATATGTGGTTAATTTATACAAACTTATTAGAATAAAAAGGGCGATTCTGCTGCATTAATGAAGCCAGTTATGCAATATATATTCCACCCTGCAACAAGAAAAATCTTCAAATAATAAATTATACACCAAAGAACTGAAGGCTTACGAGCAAAGTAGCCCATACTCAGTTATAAGCGAAGTGTAACTAACACTGTATCTCTTGTGAGCTCTTAGGCAAAATGTGAGATTGAGAAGCCAGAGACTATTTTTCTTTCTAATTATATAAAATAATATGAGAAAACACTAAAATACTGAGCTATGTAAAGTAGCAGTTCCTTAAAGTAGCACATTCTTTTGCTGCCTCTGCATTCCCCACGCTTGTAATTCAGAACAAGTTCTACAAATACCAGTTCCATTTTCACCTACATCATAACAAGAGACTCAGCGTAGTTACATATTTTGTCAGTATGTGGTTTTCTAATCAGATTTTTATTTTATAATCATGGCATAGTTAGATAAAGTTGCTAATGAACAAGTTCTTTCCCATGAAAACTGGAAAAGATAATATGACTACGCTCAGCAATGGTGAGCAACTGTTCAACCAGTTTACTGAATTGATAGTGGTTGAGTTCGCACATCACACAGCCAATACAAATCACAATGCATTAAATTTAGTATAAGGTGTGGACACAGCCTATGAACTAGTTTAAACGGAAAACAGAAGCAAAAATTACCCTTGATGTGCAGGCCCTCTACCTAAATCTTTTGACATATAAGACCTTTCCTCCTTCGCACGCTACACATTCTTTGACAACACCTTGATTCAGCTACATCTTCCTGAAAATGGCTTTTGCTTCATCATGAGTCTCTGCAGAGCATCATCTTAACTTGTGGCTAGTTGTGCTTATGTTTAAGGAAGGTTTTCCACTAATGCTGGAAGGATCTAGTAGTGGTTTCAAAGTGTGCAAAATCTGGTACAGGTAGTCCTCGGCTTACAACAGTTCATTTAGTGACCATTCAAAGTTACAACGGCACTGAAAAGTGACTTATGACCGTTTTTCACACTTATGACTGTTGCAGCATCCCCAGGGTCACGTGATCAAAATTCAGTGTTTGGCAACTGACTCATATTTATGACAGTTGCAGTGTCCCAGGGTCTTGTCATCCCCTTCTGCGACCTTCTGGCAAGCAAAGTCTGCTTAATCATGCAGCCCCCTCAATACATGAGGACGGGTTTTTTAAATAATATTTTATTAATTTTCCAATTTTACATTTGAGTATTTAAAAAGCAACGTGGTGACTGGGTTAATCAATAGTTCAATAACAAAATCTTTAGTGCAAATCTCAGGTTACAACATCATGTATTTCTTCTCTTTTTCCCTTAACATTTACTGTCTCGTATTCAAGCTAGTACAGTTCTAATTACATCAACTCAACAAAAACATCATTCTTACATTTATCAATAAATTTTTAGCTTACACATTTCTTAATTACATTCAATCTTCATAAACAATCCGTATCCTGTTATTAATTTTTACCCAATTTTTAGTTTCTCATCAATATCCCAATTGAACCTTTGGTATGTATACTTTTCAGACTTTGGGTAACCAAGATTTCCCTTGTCTCACTTCATAACAAAACATAATATCCAAAATACACATTTTATCCATTTGAAATACATGAGGATGTTTGATGGGCTTGTTTTGCATGTGGTGATTTGTTTATCACCAGCGGGCATGGTCCTACACTCGAAAACAAATTGGGAAACAGATGAAGATCAAGGATTCCTGAACAGAAAGCATCTGTTGAGGAGCAACAACTTGCAACTATAAAAAAAAGCCCAGGGTTGCTAGATACTGAGATTGGCAGTATATAAATTTAATAAATTAATAAATCAAAGGAAAAGTAAAATTTGAAACAAAGATGCTGGTAGAAGGAAAAGGAAGCAGAAATAGCCACAACAGACTGGCTATTAGCTCAAATTCAGAGTCAGTGAGAGGACAAGGATGTGGGAAGGTTGGAGTGGAAGGTTTTCTGTATCCTTGTACAATCCTGAGATGAATGAAAAGTAGACACATAATTTTTCAATTTTCAAGTCAATTTAACTTGACTCGAAAGAAAGACTTGTTGGGAAGTTATGTCAATGATATTTATAAGTATTTCCGCAGAAATATAATTTAAATATTTCATGAAAGAGTTAAATAATAAATAGACAAATATGTGTTTCAGGTTTTATGTTATTCATAACCAAAATGAAAGTACAACAATAGACATTAAATGTTCTGATAGTCATATGCATTTCTATATAGAATATGAAATGCAGAAATTAGTAAAGGAAAAGAAAAATAATGTCAAATTAATAACTAGAAATCTTAAAAGGATAAATTATTGTTATTACCAGTTTAAGGGAAAAATAGGTACAGGCAGGAGGCATACTTTAAACGAACATTTATTTAAAATCTAACTGGCAGAAATAATATTTTGAATGAAGTAAACTAGATTACATTTTGAAACTGTGGATTCTATACATACATACTTGGAAATAAGAGTTACTGAATTCAATGGATAATGCTCTGTACAGCATTAATATATACATGGCATTGAGATCCTGTAAAGTTTTTACATTTAATTTATATTTTAATAATTACTATTGGGTATGTCTAGTTTAATGAAGAGAAGGACAAGGGATGGACATGATAGCAGTGCTCCAATATCTCAGGGGCTGCCACAAAGTAGAGAGTCTCAAGCTATTCTCCAAAGCGCCTGAAGCCAGAACAAGAAGCAACAGATGGAAACTAGTCAAGGAGAGAAGCAACCTAGAACTAAGGAGAAACTTCCTGACAGTTAGAAAAATTAACCAGTGGAACAACCTGCCTCCAGAAGCAGTGAATGCTCCAGCACTGGAAGTTTTTAAGAAGAGACTGGGCAGCTATTTGTCTGAAATGGTTTCCTGCCTGAGCAAGGGGTTAAACTAGATGACCTCCAAGGTCCCTTCCAACTTATTATTATTATTAGTAGTAGTGGTGGTAGTAGTAGTAGTAGTATGAATGTTACAAAGTAACTTAATGGAAGGAAAAAGGGATGACATTACATTTTTCTTATTCAAGAAGCACTATTTTTAAAAAACATGTTAACATGTTGTGTACTAAGAGAAAATCGCAAATGCCTATAAATTGGATGTGTTACTGAAATGTCTTAACTTTTTTTCCTCTTCTTTTTTATATTTTCCTGGAGCATTAATTGACCAAATTTCTTCTTCCCATTTCCGCCCCTCCCTTTGGCTAATTTATATCTAATGTTACCTTCAATAACCAGTAATTTCTTTGGTTCCCTTCATCTTTCATTCCATTCCTTTGTCCCTCTGACACACAGATAAGAATCAATCCACAATAAATATCCCTGTTAGTTCTTTGTTCACAGCCCTTTCCATGGCCTTAGATGGTGGAGCAGTGGGCTAATGCCTCCTTAAGTAACACCAGCTGCCTGCAATTAGTGCAGGTTCGCATCCCACCAGGCTCAAGGTTGACTCAGCCTTCCATCCTTCCAAGGTATATACATAGAATGAAGGCTATTGCTAAGCACATTGTGCTTTAGATTGTAAGCCGCCCTGAGTCTTCGGAGAAGGTCGGGATATAAATGGGATTAAAAAAAAATGCCAGCCCATGGGCTGGATGCATCAAGCGCAGAAGTTGCACCCACCCCAGCTCCGGCAAGGAGAAAAAAAGTTGCGATACATCGCAACACGTTACGTGACACGGCGAGTTTGACACCCCTGCCTTAGATTTTTATAAAGTCAAGACAGATTAAGAAGCAATAATTTTCCAGACCAAGAAGCTTTCAAGGCACAGATTTACTGCTTTTCTCCACTGTATAACTTTGAATAAGGGTCTGTTTGATCTGCCTCAAGAAACATTAGTTGTACTTGTTTACTTGCTTCCAACTCTTAGGATTGTCTGTCAGTAACTGGTTGAGTTCTTGTAAGGTCATGCTGGAGTTGTTGATCATAGAATTTAACTGCTTTCTCTTCAGCAGGCCTCTTTTTCATTGCCTTTTTTCTAAGCATCAGGGTCTTTTATGAAGGATTTTTTAATATCTTGAAAATATAAAAAAGCTTCATTATTTGTGCTTTCAGTAAGCAGACAGATTTTATTTCATCTACTGTTGAATTACTTCCTGCAGTCCAAGGTATTCTCAAACATTTTTTTGCAACACCACAGTGCAAAAATATCGGGTTTTTTCATTCTGCTTTTGATGGACCAGTTCACAGCTGTATATTACTATTTGATAAATAGGTTTCAAAAAATATACCCTGTTGTCAATCTGATGTCTTTTCACTTCAACATTTTGTCTAGACTTGTCACTGTTTTTTCTGAAATACCCGATATTTATTTTATGTCTACATTCTCCACCTGTGAATTGTTGAGCTTAGGAAGAATATATCTAGTCTAATTCAACTTATTCACTCCCTAGTTATATTAGGTTGGTATTAGCTGTTGATATAATCTTAGATTTTTGTTTTAGTAGTGAGTACTGTAGCAGAATAGATTTACATTATTTAATTTACTTTCAACAATAAGTTCTTAGGTCTTCTTCATTTCCAGCCATTAAAAAAGTATCATCAGCATATCTGAAGTTTTTGATGTTTTTCCTAGAAAACGGAATACTAATTTCTGTCTTTTCTGATCTAATCTAACATTTCTTGAGATATGTTCTCCATTTAAGTTAAATAAATGAATAACAGTTTACAATTTGGCACTCCCACTTATGAAGCATTTAGTTGTTCCATATTCTACTCTAACTTTTGCTTCCTAGTCATCCCAAAAATTCTTGAATAGGCAGACAAGAGTATACAGTAACCATGTTTTAAAACCTATTCATAATTAACTGTGGTGTACAAAATCAAAAGCAGTTTTACAATCAATGTACCGGTAACAAAAAATAGGCATCTTTTTGGAATTTGCTTTTTCCATTATCCACTGGATAGTAGCAATGTGATGTTGGATGACCTTGCCATTCTGGAATTCAGCTTATACATCTGGTGGTTCTCATTTCAAGTGCTGCTGAAGTCTGGACTAAAGAAATCTTAAGCATCACCTTTACCAGCATTTGAAGCAGTATTTTTGAACATATTTTTTTAGAATTTCAGAATTTATATGATCTTTTCAGGCCCCTGACCATTGCTATATCCATAAAGGATCTGGAAGCCCAAATTCTGTCCTTAGCATTGCTAAAGTTAGCAAAATTAGAGCTACCATACCTGGCTTATGGAAATCTTGACTAGATAAGGCTTTGCTTCCATATAGTGATAGTTAAGATTTCTGCAGTTCAAATATGGTAGCCCAAGACAAAATAACAGACTTTTGTTACCACATCCATTTTTACATCATGGCTTACAATGGTGGTTGGCCGTTCCAACATATGGGAGAAGGCCATAGAGTTGGGAGCACAATGCCATGCAGGACTTTGACTTTTCAGGGAAAGTTGCATATGACAATCATAGAGCCTTGGTGGAGCAGTGGGCTAATGTCTCCTTAAGTAACACCAGCTGCCTGCAATTAGTGCAGGTTCGCATCCCACCAGGCTCAAGGTTGACTCAGCCTTCCATCCTTCCGAGGTAGGTAAAATGAGGACCCAGATTGTTGGGGGCAATAAGCTGACTTTGTAATAATGCCGCTTGGGGGGGGGCGAAAGCCCTAATAAGCAGGCATATACATAGAATGAAGGCTATTGCTAAGCACATTGATTTGTGCTTTAAATTGTAAACAACCCTGAGTCTTCGGAGAAGGGTGGGATATAAATGGGATTAAATAAATAACCATAGCTCCCTGCATCGGATTGTGTCACATGACTACAACATGGGTACTGTGGCTGGAGCTTTGAGGATTGGTCATATGTCCATTTCAATATTGCTGTAACTCTGAATGGTCACTGAATGAATAGATGTAAGCTGAGGGCTACCTGTAGTAACTCTTATGGTTCAGTATGTAAAGACAGAAACAGAGTGCCTCTGTTCCAAGAAATCCACAATACAGAGAACAATAAATCATGACTAAGCATTGGTAAGCATGTTGTACAAACACTGGTATTATGACAAAATCATAAAATCTACTATGAGATATACCATTTTAGCATCTGCAGGAAGTTGACCATAATTGATGAATACTTGTTATATTTGTTACATTTGAGGGATCTCCTTGCCCCAACTACATTCACCCATTCCATCAGGTCCAGCAGGAGAGGTATACGTCAGATCGCATCAGCAAAGGAGCTTCATACCCAAGTTGAGAGTTTTTTCTGCCACGGCCCTGCCCCTCAAAACACACACACACATCCCCGAGGTTGGCCCAACCCTTTTTGGTCTTTGGGAAGGCCTTCAAAACATGGCTTTGCTATTAGGCCTGGGGATCCCATGGAATGACTGATATAAGGTTGCACTCTTCTCTTTTGTAATTGTGGTTTACTGTTTAATGGAAAAATTACACTGATCATTTAGTGTTTTTTAGTCGTGTACGTTGTGAAAGAGTCACATGCCAGTGACATGGGCAGCTATTTAAATTAAATAAATAAAATAAAATAGTGTCTATCTTCCCCTTCTAGGTCCTACAAGATGCCGACATGGTTTATTGAGTAAGAACCAACTAAAAGGTAAAGGTAAAGGTTCCCCCGCACATGCGTGCTAGTCGTTTCCGACTCCAGGGGCCGGTGCTCAGCTCCGTTTCAAAGCTGAAGAGCCAGCGCTTGTCCGAGGATGTCTCCGTGGTCATGTGGCCGGCATGACTAGACGCCAGAGGCGCACGGAACGCTGTTACCTTCCCACTGTAGTGGTCCCTATTTTTCTACTTGCATTTTGATGTGCTTTCAAACTGCTAGGTTGGCAGAAGCTGGGACGAATAACAGGCGCTCACTCTGTTATGCGGCACTCGGGATTCGACCTGCCAAACTGCCGGCCTTCTGATCGACAAGCTCAGCGTCCTAACCCACTGAGCCACCGCGTCCCTAAGAACCAACTAACTAGGTTCAATTCTTTGCGGCCTAAGACCCAATTTATTGACTAGGTTCCCAGAATAAATCCCAACCCAAACTACAGGTTACTTACTGTACCTTAGCCCTGGTGGCACAAGGAAGCCTTTGGGCTGCTTCAGCAAAACTGCAGCGAGGGGAATCCATGCAAAACAAATGATCGCCGATTGGCATCAAGTGTTGCCAGTCCAGGTGCAACAACTTCACACTCCTAACGCATCAAATCCATCCTTCCTTCCTTCCGATCGCCGTTCGAATGTAACCCGATGTTGCCGTGAAACTAAAAACCAGACTAAGCCGGGTTTCTAGATTAAAGCTTGGTCGTGCTTTAACCGTTCGGTCTGCCCAGCGCACCGAACCACAAACTGACCCCGTACGTTTGGATCCGCGCATCCCGCGGCGCCGAAAACCGAGGCCGACTCCCCCGCACTTCCATCCCCACGGCAAGCAATTCAATAGCAGCGCCCCGCCACTCCCCAAACCAGCCACCAGCCAGCCCTTCCTACTCCTCTTCTCCGTTTCGGCCGCCCGGGACCGCCGGAAAAGCCAACCTCACCCGCCCCACACCCGCCCCCCGTTTGGAGGCGGGTCTAGGCTTTGGCGTTTCATCCGTGCGAAGTTCAGTCACGGCCTGTCAGGTTCGCCGAGGAAGTCAACAGGAAAGGCTTTGTCATGGCTGCACTGAGAGCCTGTCGGGTGAGAAGAAAACCGGCCAAGGCGGCCACGGGGGTTCGGCTCGGCTTTTCTGGCACGCCTCTGCTTTGCTGGAGGGTGCCTCGCTTTGCAGGATTTGGGGGACAGCCGCCTGGGTTAATGTTGGGGGTGGACCAGGTTTGGGTTGTCTCTGCCGGAGGAAAAGTTCAGGGATTGCAGAGGAGGGTCGCCAAAGGACGGGTCTCGACGGCAGCCCGCAAGATGACAATCATTGGTAGTGAATTGCGGGAGGAAAGATCGGGGATTTTTTTTTTTTGGTTTTGGGTTTTTTTGTGGGTGTGCAAAATTACGGGATATCGTATCCAAGTATGCCAAAGGTCGCCTATCTGTCGCCCCCTTTCTGTTAAGATGTTTCCAAAAACACTCCCGTTGTTTTTGCTTCTCCGCCCCCCTTCCCCCCAAAACTTCCCCTCTTTTCTTTTAAATTTGAACATCTAGGATGGACTTCTCGAAGCAGATAGGCCAAGTCTGTTGGCACAGCAAAAATAATAAGTCAACTTGCCACCGCTTCTGTTACTTCCCAGTATATGTGAAATTAATCCGTGTCTGGTATATGTCAAGTTAATCCACGTCAGAAACTTAGTCTTAGAATCTTAGTCTCTGAATTGTAAAGAAGACTTGCTTTATCTAAGCAAAGCTTTTATCTAAAAGTATATTTCTACATCAAAAAAATTACCTGGTCCCGGGTAAAATTAAAAGTGTTTTAAGATCTTATTTAAAAAGTTAATTGTTTAAGTTTGTCAGTTGGCATTGGTTTTAAGTTGTACAAAGTTTTTCTCATGCATAGCAGCAATGCTGCATTATTTTATTTCACACAGATGGTTACAGGATCAGGGAGCCCCTGTTAGTGGAGTTTAAAAATGTAAATGACAAGTATATATTATAACAAGGGAGACCATTATTTAAAATAAATAATTGCAAACTTATATAAAAATATTGCTCTAGAAATTATTTGAAATACTTGTCATATATAATTTTAAAGTTCTTAAGGTTTATGGTAGTACTGATGCTAATATGAAGAATCATCAGTCATTTTGCATGACATTATACTTGTTAAATATAGGACAGAACAATACATCAAGGTTGTGAAAGAACATAATGCAATTAATATATTACTGTCAGCATTCCTGTTGCATGATTTAATTTTCTCCTAGGAAATCCCAGGAGATTAGATTTTTGTCTTCCTGCGCAAAGAGTTAGAAAACAAAACAATTATTGTGAATTTGAAAAATAAATTATTTACCATAAGGAAAATTGGAATATAGAATAAGGCACAATAGAATGGTTCAAACTATTGTGATAGTAATGGAATCTGGTGACACTTATGAGCATTCTGGTGTTGTTGTTTTTTTAAAAAAAACAAATGTGCCACAAGAAATCATTCCAAATCTTGCAAAACAAGATATCAAAGGTCTGCTATATAAGTTTCAAATTAAAAATATAAATGGTTTTTGTAACCAGTAACAAGCATTAATAAAAAGTTTGTGCTTTCTAGTTAATATTGTACTTTAGATGTTCCAGTGACTCATTTGCAACTGTCCTAAGACCTATTTTTGTTCTTTTTCACAGTCTCTTGGCTTCTATGTATTCATTTTTTTAATTGTGCATTATATCTTAAATAGTTTGGGTTTGTCCTTCACTTGCCATTTAATTTACAATTTATATACCAAGGCTGGATTCAAAAGACAAGATATAAATTGAAATTCATGTAGGCTTGCATATTTCTGCTTAGCTCTCTATCCATAGAAAAATAATTAAGCCAAGGCCAATTTTGGGAAAAGTTTTGTAGTCTTAGGCTTAGGGAATGAAATTGATTACTCCCAAGCTGTCAATATGCAAAATGAGGCTTTGGTTGCTGATATGAAAAGATCTCTGGTCTAAAATAATACATTTGACTATCTGTTGAGTTCCTTCATTCTTATTAACATTTCAGATCAGGGGTGTCAGACTGCCTGTCATGTGACATGTTGCGATGTATCACGACTTTTTTCCATTGCCAGCAATGGAGCGGACGCAGTTTCGGCATGATGTATCTGGCCCACAGGCCAGCAGTTTGACACCCCTGCTCTAAGCAGTTTACAGAGACAGCATATTTTCCCCAACAGTCTGTGTCCTCATTTTACCGACCTTGGAAGGATGGAAGACAGAGTCAACTTTGAGCCAGTCAGGATCAAACTCCTGGCAGTGGGCAGAGTCAGTCTGCAATACTGCATTCTAACCACTGTGCCACCACAGCTCCTATATCTTATATTTCATTTGTATTTTTTTTCTCTCTGTTTGATTCTTAATAAGATAAATGTACCTTAGTATTTCCTGCTAATAAAATATTTTTATGTCGCTCTTCTTACTGTCGAGTAACTCAAATAATATTGCAGTTTCTTATCTTGATTTATCATAATTGAATTTTTGAGGAAACTTTTCCATAAAATTCCCCTCTTTTAAGGATTATTTCTTTCTTAACAATTTTGCTTGATTTTTTGTTTGATTTTGTTAAAAATTCCTTTTTTATTTATATTAACTATTGTATAACTGCAACTTGTTTAATGCTTTCTTCCTCCGCTTTTTAGCATTAGCACAAAAGTTGTTTTCAAGTTTAGTCTTTTAAAGTCATATCTATTGACTTTAAATTACTAGGCTTATAGAATTTTTATATGCTATTGTGGGAAGAATCCAGAGAAAGAAATATTTTGGGAAATATTAAAAAGGCAGAATATATTTCCCCAAAGAAATAATAGGGAAGATCTTAAAAATAAAGACAGAAACCAGCCAGCAAAAATCAGCCCCAGCCCCTAGGCAGAGGCCAGCTTTTAGAAATGCAAATTCAATAATCCATTCAGGAAGGCTGAGGCCAAGAAGCTAGAAGCTATGAGATTAGGAAGACAAAGATCCCTAAAATCTACATACCCCACCCAAACTCTAAAACAGGACATAATTGGATTAACCCACCAATGTCAAATGGGCACACTCAGACTAAGGTCAAAGTACATGACACAGGAAATACAAAGCCTTAAACAAGAACAGAAAACAACCTCAAGAGCCCCAGAAGATATAAAAACCCACCACTCCCTGCTACATGTTGTCATTTGCAACCTTTTTTCTAAAGCAGTCTCTATTTTGTTTATTCCCGGCTTGGACTGGACCCTGATGAAGATTTTTCCTTCAACACTTGTTGTTAGTTGCGAAGTTGTGTCCGACCCATCATGACCCCATGGACAACGTTTCTCCAGGCCTTCCTGTCCTCTACCATCTTCTGGAGTCCATTTAGGCTCATGCCTACTGCTTCAGCCACTGCATTCTCTGTCATCCCCTTCTTCTCTTGCCCTCAACCTTTCCCAGCATTAGGCTCTTCTCCAGTGAGTCTTTCCTTCTCATTAGGTGGCCAAAGTATTTGAGTTTTAGCTTCAAGATCTGGCCTTCTAAAGAGCACAAAAGATAAATGATGGTAAACAAGGTAGCAGGCTAGGCAGGAACGTTCTGACCAGTGTTTATTGATGGCAATTAACAGCAAATAATAGCAATTAACAGCAACTAAACAGCAAATAAAGTCAGCACTGCGAATGACTTCCTCCCAGCACCTTATATACAGGCAATCCCCTTAGCTCCACCCCCCATCCAACCAGCCAGCATCCAGCGCCCATCCCTAAAACCGGCATAGCTGGCCTGCACCTCCCCCCTCCAGCGTTGTCTCCAGCAGTCCAGCATGCAGCCAGGAGCCTCAGCTGTTCAGCGGCTGGAGAGCCTCAGCTGCTCGGAGGTCAGGCAGATTCTTCAGGCAAAGGGGATTTCCCTCCCTTTCCCTTCCTTGAAATGGCAAGCCCACAGGGCTTGACAGACAGCTGATTTGTTTATATGCCAACTTTCCAAGAATTCCCTGGCATTTTTCAATTTAGTTAGTCTAGGATGCTCATATTTCTGCCCATGTGTGAGGAGATTAAGAACTTTGCATCATGTCTTCTAATTGCCAATTGATGTTCAGGAATGCTGTCTCTTAACTTCTGCCTGTTTGGCCTACACAGTGGCTGTTTCAGTCATTACACTGGAAGTTGTAGATAAAGAAGCCACTGTATTTTAAAGAATTAACACTTCATCTTTTTAGACAGTAGTCGAAACAGTAATGTTTTGTACTCTTTTTAACATTAAAACAGAATACATTCTATATTCTTTTTCTACTTTAGATGATATTTATACTATTTATAAGTTTAATAATAATTGACACATGAGATTTTTAACCATCTCTTTGCAAAAATTGTATTTTGTAAAATGTGTTGGGCTCTATATCCTTGCAATGTTTATGCATTGTTAGTAAAGTTTGGAACATTTATTGAAAGCCTCTGTGACACTTGGTTCTTTTTTTAAATTAAATTTCAGGTCATGCGAAGCATTGTTGCTTGTGGCTTGAGAGCCCAATCCAGTCATGCTGCTGCAACATCACCAAAAAGCAAATCTGCTGCTGGTTATAGCTTTGGTATGTAAAAATACTCCATAATGCTTCTCGTGAAGGCCCTGAATTGGCATATTCTAGTATTATAAATCTAAATTGATTCATTTGTCATTATTTTCTATATAGTATGCAAGCATATTTGCTATGTAGTACATGAGCATATGCAGGCATATTCAGATATCTCCCTGTTTTTCTTATGAAATATACCTCACTCTAGGAAGAAAAGGTTAGAATATTTAGATAGGATAAACTGTGAAGACATAAGGATCAAATATATTCCTTTC
This sequence comes from Vipera berus, assembly GCF_964194415.1. Lineage (NCBI taxonomy): Eukaryota > Metazoa > Chordata > Lepidosauria > Squamata > Viperidae > Vipera > Vipera berus. The sequence goes on from NC_138204.1 coordinate 74,799,575, forward strand.
TGGACATTTTATTCACCTGCACTCCCTGATGTGCATTATCTACTGCAGCTTGTTAAGCATTTGCAGTTTCTAGAGAGAGTGGAACGATTTGTAATGAAAGATAATACATTTCCTGAATTACTTGAAATGTTTCAAAATTATACTTTGTTTTTGGAAAATTGCTATGTGAGGCAGAATCCTAACACATGTTCCTTTAAAGTTTAACATTGGAGCATACATATTTCCATATATGTGTAAGTGTTTTGCATATGACTTTTGAATCGATATTATGGGTGAAGAAAAACAGTAAATGTATATTTTAGTAGATGGGATATGGATGCATATAGTTAAGGATGACAGTAAAGAAAGAATTTAATGTAGATTAGTCTGCACATTTTCCCAATTCTAGTCCTGCCTTAGGCATGAAAGCTAGCTGAGTGATCTTGGACCAATTACTCTCTCTCAGCCCAATTTACTTTACAGGGTATTGTTTTGGGGAAAGTAGGAGAAGAAAGGAGTATCATGTATGTTTGTTACCTTGAGTTACTTCTAAAGAAGTAAAGGTAGGATTTTTTTAAAAAAAAATGAAATAAATATGTCATGTCCTACTAATTTTTATGCATGTCTGGGGAATTGAAATCTTATGTTTTCTAGAACTTACTGATGAACAGAAAGAATTTCAAGCTACAGCTCGTAAATTTGCTAGAGAAGAAATCGTACCTGTTGCTTCTCACTATGACAAAACTGGAGAGGTAGATACAATAAATAGTAGGGAAATACCATGTTTAAAATTTCAATGAATAAGACTCTCTAAGCAGAGGCTCTATGCATAATGCTTCTTGTATCTATTTCCTTTATTTAGTATCCTGTTCCTATCATTAAAAGGGCATGGGAGCTTGGTTTGATGAATACACACATACCAGAAAGTTGTGGTAAGTAAAGTACTTAGTAAGCTATAAAACCAAATAAACAGTGAAATATAAGCAGTAACGACACTAAGGATATTACAATCCAATCCGATTTTGAATATATGAGATAAGAACATTTCTTGGAAGAAATAAGTCATATAGATGATATGTAAACATGTGAATCGACCTCACTGAATGATATTCTGTTGAGCTCAAACTGTTTCTCTCCTACTACAATTATTTGCACTAGATTTTCTATAGAAAAGTATTCGTGATATTCTTTGATACTGTATTTAAGTTGGAAAGATTTGCAACTAAAAGATAGTATATCTCTAATAAATCTTTTTTTAAAATCCAAATCAAATAGAATTAAATGTCTTATCTTTTGTGTGTGTGGACGGCAATATTTAGAATACCTCAGATTAGCATATCTGTACAGTTAAATGTTTGTGACTAATGACCATTTACAAATACAATTTACAAATACATAAACAGTAATAAAAATCATTTTCTGCTCAACGTACACATTTATGATCAAATTTCATGGCCTGACAACAAAAGGCTTCAGTGTGAAACTGATTAATGTCTAGTGAGTTTCAGGCAGCATTAAAAGTTCTAATCACCTAATTAAAGTCAGAGTTGACACATTTTAGGGAAGTTCTGGCCTGCAAGGAAAAGCAGCTCAGGAAAAGATAGCTTAGTTAAGCAATTGTTCCACTCTGCAAGGGGGGCAAAAAAATGAGGAAAAAATGGATCAGACACAGAGTAAGTTTATCTGAATGACCAGCAGCAACCAGGAATTTTGCAGTTTTCTTTCTGTGTCTGTCACTTGTTTACTCAGCAGCCATTTTGCTTAAGTTGCTGGAATGGCTTGCATCACTAAATAGGAGATGGTGCAATAGAACATAAAATAATTAACTTTTGTAACATAACATTTATTTGTTTGGAATTATAATGTTGTCCAAAACATTTTTTGTAGGTGGTCTTGGCCTTGGTACTTTTGATACCTGCCTTATTACTGAAGAATTGGCTTATGGATGTACAGGAGTTCAGACAGCTATTGAGGCAAATTCCCTAGGTGTAAGTGTTTTGCTTTAATTTTACTCATTATTTACATTATTTTAACATTGGCATTAAGCTATGTCATCCTGTGTATTAAACAATGAACTTTTTTTGCTACAGCAAATGCCAATCATAATTTCAGGAAATGAGCAACAGCAGAAAAAATATTTAGGAAGAATGACTGAAGAGCCCTTAATGTGTGTAAGTATTTTTGCAATATTGATAGAATGGTATTTTGATTTCCTTTGTGATAGAAATCTACAAATCTATATTATTATATTATTTATTTATTTATTCATTTATTTTATTGGATTTGTATACCGCCCTATTCCTTTTTTTTATTGAAAAGTTTTACAGTACATTTTTAAATACAAAACCCCTCCCATCCCCCTCCCCTCTCCCCAACTCTCCCCTCCCATCCTCCCCTTTCCCGACTTCCCAGAGCTAAATACAGGGTATAAAAATACAAACAAACATAATCTAAAATATGCAAACAATAAAATATTAAATTCTATCGCACTTTAACTCTTAATAAAATAACTACAAGCTAGTTATACATCATATAAATCCACTACTTATTCAAATGCTAAGTGAAACTTTTTAGTCCCATATTTATTCTGGATATAATCAATCCATCTTCTCCACTCCACAATATATCTCTGTTGCAATTGGTCTTTCAAATACGCTGAAATCTTTGCCATTTCCGCCAAATTGGAAACTTTTAAAGTCCATTCTTCTATAGTCGGCAGTTCTTCCTTCTTCCAATATTGCGCTACTAAAAGTCTCGCTGCCATAATTAAATTCAACATCAGCTTAGTGTCCACAACAGTAGTATCTGTAATAATACCCAATAAAAACAGTTGCGCCCTGTAGGACTCAGGGCAGTTAAAACCATGAATACAAAAAATTAAAAACAATTAAAACAAATTAAATTCAAGCCCCAAGAGTAAATCTAAAACCCAGTTAAATTAACAACCCCACAGTCTGGACCAAACAGATCGAAGAGCCAAGTTTTCAGGTCCCGGCGAAATGAGCGAAGGTCGGGGGCAGTCCTAAGTTGAGAGGGTGGCTTGAACTTACATCTGCTGCCCCTAGAGGTGAGAGCTCTATGGGGCATGCTATATCCGGCATGGTTGTTCCAGACCACCATCTCCCCCCCCCGGGAATTGGCTCTGCGGCCGTCGTGAGAGGACAGTGGTCGGCCTGCCCGGAGGGTTTACCCAGCTGAGTGGCAGCGGCTGGGCGGAGGTCTGGGACACCTATTTATCCTCTGTTAGATCCTCCTTACTGACTGATTATCATCTATGGACAGCCTTTTACCTGGACTACCCCTCATGCCTCTTCTTAAATACTCTTGCATGGACTTGCTCGCCCTCAGGGGTGCTCCCCCTTCCTGGGTGCGACCCGCCTTTCTAGCCGCTTATGATCTCGAGGAAGGGCCCATTTATTGGGACCCAGAGAGATGGCTGGGCACGGGTAGGGGCCTTCGACGGAAACCAAACAAGAGGTCCCTGGTTAGCTTTCTTTCTAAATTTTTTAGTGGGTTAGGGAGGGGGGAGGGTACTCTTTTTGGTTGTTTGGACAAGGGGGGCAGTCCAACAACCTCTGTTCAGACCAGTGCCAAGGTAGATCACGGGGGGGGAAGAGCGGGGGTCGGTTGCTTCTGGGGCCCCAGGGCTGGTCGTGGGAATACCTATTCCCACAACATTAGGGAATGGCAGCAGGTGTAGGAGCAGAGGGCCGTATCGATCTCAGGGAAGGCCTCTCCGCTGCCTACAAGTGGTGAGGCACTCCGACCCTCTGGCTCCGCCCCGAGGTCCCGGGAGTGAGGATGTGCAGCCTCCTGAGCTCCGGCTGGTGTATTTAAATGCCAGGTCTGTCGCGAATAAAGCTCCTCTCGTCCGTGACCTGGTCGAGGGTGAGCAGGCGGACCTGGCTTGCATCACGGAGACTTGGTTGGGCCCAGAGGGTGGGATTCCTCTGGTTGACCTTTGCCCACCAGGTTTCCGGGTGCTACACCGGCCTCGGGCTCAGGGTAGGGGTGGGGGTGTGGCTGTTGTCATGAGGGAGACCTTGTGTCCGCGGGAGGCCACCGTTCCCCAGATAGTCGGGTGTGAGTCTCTCTTTTTGAGATGCGGCCCTGGTGCGCAGTTGGGCTTGCTGCTGGTGTACCTTTCGCCTAGTCACATAGCAGCAGCCCTGCCTGAGCTTCTCGATGTCCTCTCTGGGGTGGTGATTGAGTTCCCGAAACTTATAGTTTTGGGGGACTTCAATCTACCATCGCTGGGAGGATCATCTGAGTTGGCTTGGGAGTTCATGGCTTCCATGACGGCCATGGACCTGACGCAAGTAATTTCGGGACCGACTCATGAGGGAGGCCACACTCTTGACTTAGTTTTCTTATCTGGACGGTGGTTAGATGATCTTGGTGGGGGCTCCCCAATTGTTATGCCCCTGTCATGGACCGATCATCATCTCCTGCGGCTGGACTTCCATTTTGCCACCCCCCGCCGTGGGTGTGTGGAACCAATCAAATGGTACCGCCCCAGATGCTTAATGGATCCCCAGAGGTTCCAGGCGGCGCTGGGGTCCCCACCTGCCTCCCTTGCTCACAGCTCGGCAGACGCCTTAGTGGAAGCCTGGGAAAGGGCAGCCACTGAGGCTCTTGACTGAGTTGTACCCCTGCGGCCCCTGACCCGGTGCAGATCCCGTCGAGCTCCATGGTTCTCCGCGGAGCTCCGGGAGATGAAGCGTCGGAGACGGGGCCTAGAGAGCGGTTGGAGATCCAGCCGATCCGAATCCGACCGATTGCGACTAAGAACCTATACTAGGTCTTATCTCGCTGCGATAAGGGAGGCGAGGTCTAACCACTTCGCCACCCTTATCGCGTCCGCAGATAATCGCCCGGCCGCCCTGTTTAGGGTGACTCGCTCCCTCCTGAATCAGGAGGTGAGGGAGGAACCCTTGCAGGGTCGTGCCGAGGAGTTTAACCAGCATCTGTCGGACAAAATCGCTCGGATTCGGACCGGTCTGGACTCTGACTGGGCAGAGTCTGTCGAGCAGGACACGGGTGGTCTTGTCGATATCACCTGGGAGGAGTTTGATTCTGTGACTCCGGAGGAAGTGGACAGGATCATGGGGAGGCTGAGCACCACCACATGTTTATTGGACCCGTGCCCTTCCTGGCTGGTCTATGCAGCCCGGGAGAGGACACGCAGCTGGTTCCAGGCAGTTATATCGGCTTCTCTGAGCGAGGGTAGCTTCCCCGCCGTCTTGAAAGAGGCGGTGGTGAGGCCTCTCCTCAAGAAGCCTGCCTTGGACCCAGCTGTATTGAACAACTTTTGTCCTGTCTCCAACCTTCGCTTCCTTGCGAAGGTTGTTGAGAGTGTGGTGGCGCACCAGCTCCCTCTGGTCCTGGATGAAGCGGATTATCTAGACCCGTACCAATCGGGTTTCAGGCCCGGGTACAGCACGGAGACGGCATTGGTCGCACTGGTGAATGATCTCTGGAGGGCTCGGGACAGGGGGCATTCCTCTGTTCTGGTCCTATTAGACCTCTCAGCGGCTTTCGATACCATCGACCATGGTATCTTGCTGCGGCGTCTCAGGGGATTGGGAGTGGGAGGCACGGTTTTACAGTGGTTCTCCTCCTATCTCCAGGGACGCTCGCAGTCGGTGTTGGCAGGAGGGCAGAGGTCGACCGCGAGGTCTCTCATTTGTGGAGTTCCTCAGGGGTCGGTCCTCTCGCCTCTCCTGTTCAACATCTATATGAAACCGCTGGGTGAGATCATTCGTGGTTTTGGAGTTGGGTATCATCAGTATGCTGATGATCCCTAGCTTTTCCTTTCGACCCCAAACCACCCCAGTGATGCCCTCAACGTGATGTCCCGTTGCCTGGAGGCGGTTCGGGTCTGGATGGGGAGGAACAGACTTCAACTCAACCCCGACAAGACCGAGTGGCTTTGCATACCTTCATCCCGGGTTTATTCGGACATTCCACCTCTCGCTATGGGGGGCGAACTATTACACCCCGTAGATAGGGCTCGCAACTTGGGAGTCCTCCTAGATTCACGGCTCACCCTGGAAGACCACATAGGAGCTGTGACTAGGGGGGCTTTCGCCCAGGTTCGCCTGGTGCGCCAGTTGCGGCCCTATCTAAGCCGGGATGATCTATGCACGGTCACTCATGTGCTCGTGACCTCTCGACTAGACTACTGCAACGCTCTCTACATGGGGCTGCCCTTGAGGACCACCCGGAAGCTCCAACTGGTACAGAATGCAGCCGCGAGAGTTGTGTTGGGAGTCTCCCGATACTCCCACGTTACACCTCTGCTCCGCGAGCTGCATTGGTTACCGGTTGCCTTCCGGGTGAGATTCAAGGTACTAGTAATGGTATTCAAAGCCCTACATGGCAGGGGTCCGGAGTACCTGAGGGAACACCTGCTGCCGGCATCGACTTCCCTCCGCCTTGTGCGTTCCCACAGAGAGGGCCTCCTCAGGGTGCCACCGGTCAGAGAGTGTCGACTGGTGGCCCCCAGGGGGAGATCCTTCTCTGTGGGCGCCCCGGAGCTATGGAATCAGCTACCGGTTGAGCTCCGGACGGCGCCCAACCTTTGCTCCTTTTGCCGCGAGCTAAAAATATACTTTTTTGAACAAGCTGGCCTGGCCTGATGAAGGGATTGGGGGGGGGTTGTTATGGTTATTTTATTGGGTTTTAAAGATGTATTTTAGTATGTGGGCATTTATTTAATCTTGTTTTAACTTTTGTAATCTGTATTTTTATTCTTGCCCTGTTCACCGCCCTGAGTCCTTCGGGAGAAGGGCGGTATAGAAATAGTATTAAATAAATAAATAAATAAAATAAGTTCTGTGGGTAGTTGGTTCCATAGAGCAGGCGCACCCACAGAGAACGCCCTTCCCCTGGAAATAACCCGCCGGCATTCATTAACCGGCGGTACCCTGAGAAGGCCCTCCCTGTGGGGGCGCACAGGACGATGGGAAGATGATGCCGGCAGCAGGTGTTCCCTTAGATAGTCCGGACCCAAGCCATTTAGGGCTTTATAGGTCATTACCAGCACCTTGAATCTCACCTGGAGGGCAACCGGAAGCCAATGTAGCTCACGGAGAAGAGGTGTTACACGGGAGTATCGGGAAGCTCCCATCAAAACTCGCGCGGCTGAATTCTGCACCAGTTGAAGCCTTCGGTTGGTCCTCAAGGGCAGCCCCAGATAGAGGGCATTGCAGTAGTCTAACCGGGAGGTCACGAGCGCATGAGTGACTGTACGTAGAGCATCTCGGTCCAGATAGGGACGCAACTGGCGCACCAGGCAAATCTGGGCAAAAGCCCCCCTGGTCACGGCTCCTATATGATCTTCCAAACTGAGTCGTGAATCCAGGAGGACGCCCAAGTTGCGAGCCCTATCAACGGGGGGTAATACCTCATCCCCTATTGTTAATGATGGAGAAGGCTGGTCAGCCCGAGATGCCGGTATGAACAGCCATTCAGTCTTGTCAGGATTGAGATGAAGCCTGTTTCTCCCCATCCAAACCCGGACCGCATCCAGGCAACGGGACATCACGGTGAGGGCATCACTGGGTTGGGTCGGGGTGGAAAGAAAAAGTTGGATATCATCAGCGTACTGGTGATACCCCACCCCGAAACCACGAATGAGCTCACCCAGCGGCTTCATATAGATGTTGAACAGGAGGGGAGAGAGGACCGACCCCTGAGGGACTCCACAAACGAGAGATCTCGGGGTGGACCTCTGTCCTCCCGTCAACACCGACTGCGAGCGGCCCAGGAGGTAGGAGGAGAACCACTGTAAAACAGTGCCTCCCACTCCCAGCCCCCTGAGACACCGCAGTAGGATACCATGGTCGATGGTATCAAAAGCTGCTGAAATGTCTAATAGGACTAGGACAGAGGAACAACCCCTGTCCCGAGCCCGCCAGAGATCATTCACCAGTGCGACCAATGCCGTCTCTGCGCTATGCCCAGGTCTGAAACCCGATTGGTACGGGTCGAGATAATCAGTTTCCTCCAGGAACAGAGGGAGCTGATGCGCTACCACACTCTCAACAACCTTCGCCAAAAAGCGAAGGTTGGAGACAGGACGATAGTTATTCAAAATCGCCGAGTCCAGGGTGGGCTTCTTGAGGAGGGGTCTCACCACAGCCTCTTTCAAGGCAGAAGGGAAAACACCCTTGCTCAAAGAAGCAGTTATTACTGCCTGGAACCAGCCTCGTGTCTTCTCCCGGGCTGCATAAACCAGCCAGGAGGGGCACGGGTCCAATAAACAGGTGGTAGAGCTCAGCCTCCTCATGATCTTGTCCACCTCATTGGGGGTCATAGGATCGAACTCAGTCCAGATAACACTTTCAAGACCACTCGAATCCTCCCTGTCAGACTCTGTCCAGTCAGAGTCCAAGCCGGCCCGAATCTGAGCAATTTTATCCGCAAGATGACGACTGAACTCCTCGGCCTGTCCCTGCAAGGGATCCTCCCTCTCCTCCCAATGAAGGAGGGAGCGAGTAACCCAAAACAGGGCGGCTGGGCGATTATCTGCAGACGCGATGAGGGTAGCGAAGTAATTAGACTTCGCTGTCCTCATTGCAGCAAGATAAGACCTTGTAAAGGCTCTTAGTCGCAATCGGTCAGGCTCAGATCGGCTGGATCTCCAACAGCACTCTAGACCCCGTCTCCGACGTTTCATCTCCCGGAGCTCCGAAGAAAACCATGGAGCCCACCGGGATCTGTGTCGGGTTAGGGGTCGCAAGGGGACAACACGGTCGAGCGCCTCAGTGGCAGCCCTTTCCCAGGCATCCACTAAGGTGTCGGCCGAGGTGTCAGTGAGGGAGATAGGAACAGACCCAAGCGCCATCTGGAACCGATCAGGGTCCATTAGGCGCCTGGGGCGGAACCACCTGGTCGGTTCCGTAGCCCAGCAGCAGGGGGTGACATAGCGGAAGACCAGCCGCAGGAGATAATGATCGGACCATGACAGGGAGACAATAGTTGGTAAGCCCCCTCCCAGATCATCCAACCATTGTCTAGATAAGAAAACCAGGTCGAGAGTGTGACCCCTCCTGTGAGTTGGACCCTGAATTACTTGAGTCAGGTCCATGGCCATCATGGAGGCCATGAACTCCCGAGCTAACTCTGACAATGCTCCCAGAGAAGGCAGGTTGAAGTCACCCAGAACAATAAGTCTGGGGAACTCCACCGTCAACCCTGAGAGGGTGTCGAGCAGCTCAGGCAGGGCTGTTGCCACACAGCTGGGCGCCAGGTATGTTAGCAACAGGCCCAACTGAGCCCGAGGGCCACATCAAGAGGAGGGACTCACTCCCGCCTATCTGTACAACGGTGGTCTCCCTCGGACATAAGGTCTCCCGAATAACCACCGCCACCCCACCGCCCCTGCCCTGAGCCCGCGGCTGGTGTAGTACACAGAAACCCGGAGGGCACAACTCAATCAGAGGGACACCACCCTCTGGGCCCAACCAGGTCTCTGTGATGCATGCCAGATCCGCGTGTTCCTCCTCGATCAGATCACGGACGAGGGGAGCCTTGTTCGCAACGGATCTGGCATTAAAATACACAAGCCTGAGCCCAGGGTCCTGGTCCCCATCAATCCCGGATAAAAGGGGGTCAACCGGAGGGTCGGAGCATGCCACTGCTCGAAGACAGCGAGGTGTGATCCCAGATGTTGATACGGCCCTCCGTGTAACCGCCTGCTGCTATTCCCCATCTTCGTGGGGATTTGCAATCCCACCCCAGTACTAATGGAACCAAAAGTCCGTGCCCCCAACCCCATCTCACCGGGAACCGTTATAGGCCCAGACTGACAGCCGGCTGGAGAAACACAGCCCGATTCCCTCCCCTCCCTACCATTCTCCCCCCTCCCTAACCCTTTAAAATGATTGGCTAAAAAACATACCAGGGGCCTCTTAATAATTTTATACCAGAGGCCCCTACCTAAGCCCAACCACCTCTCAGGGTCCCAACAATTGGGCCCATCCTTAAGGGAAGAAAGGGACGTGGCAACAGGTCATATCCAGGAGGGAGGAGCCCCCCTGAGAGCAAATAAGTCCGTGCTAGAGTACTGAATACGGGCCATAGTATAATAAAAAACCGCATAGGGCAATATAACCAAATGGATAGTTAGATGACAATAATGATGTTAAATTAAGGCCAGAATATATCTCAGTCCACCAATTCAGCTCAACTCGGCTCTCACCCGAGTCAGCCAGGCAGAGCAACCACAGCGGCTCTCTCACCACCACTGAGGGAACCCACCTTTGGACTGAGCCCAAAGTACCGGGAAAAACCTATCCCACTGATCTCTCACATCAGTGGGAGATTGATGACCAATCCAGACTGCCCTCTCACCGCGGACTGATCCCGGGACCATGCTGGACTGGCAATGGGAAGCCATAGGGGCAGGGACAAATGTTCGTATTCTGCCCTTCTCCAACCAACCGGGCGTTAATTATATTGATTTGATTTTATTATAGTAATTACATTATCATATAATAAACAGAGTAATACATTGAGCAACATAATTTAATAGTAATTAAAAATATTTATGTGACCATGAAGTCATATCTTGCTATAATAACTAGAGTAGTCAACTTAAATGAACAGCTATTTGTGTTTACACAAAGTAGAAACAGCAGTTGTTTGTTTAGGCTCAGTAATCTCTAAAACTAGATGTGTCAGTGATAAAATCGGTAGTTTGTGATCTTGGTTCAGTATAGTTTTATATATAAAAACTATATATATAGTTTTAATGGTTGCAGGGTATAGAGTCCATATGATGGTTCTGCATATTCGCCAGAATGTAAATATGAATTGGTATCTATCTTTTTGATGAATAAAGCAATATAAACACTTAGCAATAAAACAGTGATGTTTCATTAAGACCTCTTCATATTCTCAGTAGTTTTCCACAATTTAAAAGAGAACATACTTTTCATAATTGTAAGTTATTCATTTCTTTATCAATAAAAGGTATAATGAAAGTTAACTAAATTGCTGATGATTTCGTATCATGTTCACGTGGAGTGGCTGGATTTAATCTTCATTTCATTACATTTTAGTACGTGTAGTACTGTATAGTTTGTAATTTGATGTTTTGCATTTTCTTTTTTAAGGCATACTGTGTAACAGAACCTGGTGCAGGCTCTGATGTAGCAGGTATAAAGACAAGAGCTGAAAGGAAAGGAGATGAATATATTATAAATGGACAAAAAATGTGGATCACCAATGGTGGCAAGGCTAATTGGTATAGCAATTTATTTAAGCTACTTAAATAAGGCTCAGTTATATAGTATGTCCCTAACATTTTTTTTCAGGAGATGTGTAGAAGATCCTACTATATCTTTATATTTTCAGTATTGTAGTGGTCATAATTTACATAATTTAAATGTGCAGAAACAATTTTTGAACAGTATTTTCATTCATTCTTATATCACACTTGTCTCATTCTATAACCAAGCAATAGAAGGTTTGAACCTGAATGGTGTGGTATTATTAGATACCAATTTTTATAGAAATTAAACTACTACTACTACTACTACTACTATTATTATTATTATTATTATTATTATTATTATTATTATTATTATTATTATTATTATTATTATTATTATATTCATTTGGCCAATAGTACGATGGTATTTCCCTCATTCTAGATCATAAGTCGTTAATTTCTTTAGGAAAAAAGAAGAAAAGAATTCAGTAAATGAGTGTGGGCTAAAAAGATAAATTTGTAGAGGTAAAATCATTCTTTCACCCAGAATCAGTGTATAAAACTGATATATCTAGTTTTATGTGTGAATTGAAATTTAGAATCAAAATCATATTAAGGTCCAAATAAAAACTAAGAATTATGCTATAAGACTGTTCCATCTTATAAGAAATGTGTTATTGGTATTTTATATGTTATAAGACAGCTACAAGACAGTTAATAGTTTCTGATGACCTGGCAGCAAATTTGAAAAGCTAATGTGTATGTTCCAACTAGGTATTTTTTATTGGCACGTTCCGATCCTGATCCAAAAACCCCTGCAAGTAAAGCTTTTACAGGATTTATTGTGGAAGCTGACAGCCCTGGAATACAGATTGGAAGAAAGGTAGAACATTTTAATGCTAATTTAAAGATTTGGTATTGGCTCTTCTTAGTTAGTAGTAAAGAAATCATTGGCTATAAAATATATATGATAAAAAGTATAAAGTATTCTTGCAATAGTTATCTTTTATAAAGCTAAAGAGTGTTATTTGTGGGAATATAAGGTTTAGTGAAATGTAATAAAAATAATAGTTGGAAAGGACATTAAGCTTTTGGAATTTGTTCCATTCTGTTATAAATCATTTTTCTAAATTGCTGAGCTTTGTGACATTGCCATCAAATATAGGCCCAAAACTGATTTCTAAAAATCTTTATTAAATTTATTTTTAATATGTGTGCAAGAACTAATACACTGTAGGTGGAACAGGCTTTAATCTTACTTTTCTGATGAACCTACTTTTGAATTAAAAATAGAGTATTAACAGTAATTATTGATCAAATTAAATTCTTTTTTCAGGAGCTTAACATGGGCCAGCGCTGTTCAGATACGAGAGGGATTGTTTTTGAGGATGTAAGAATACCCAAAGAAAATGTACTTATGGGTGAAGGAGCTGGCTTTAAAATTGCCATGGGAGCATTTGATAAAACAAGGCCTCCAGTAAGTATTCAAAGTACATTAGAAAGAGGAATTCCAATTGTAGAATTTTTGCTTTGTAATATTCATTACTGATCTACAGGTAGCAGCTGGTGCTGTTGGATTAGCACAGAGAGCTTTGGATGAAGCTACAAAATACGCTATGGAAAGAAAAACCTTTGGGAAGGTCATTGCAGAGGTATGTGAAATTCCAACTACAGATGTAATATGATGTGAAATCAAATATTCCATTACTAAATTTAAGCTCAATTAGACTTTCTTTTTTCTTTCCCGTTTCTGACCCTGTATCATCTTGCGGATTTTGAGTATAGGTAGAGCAATATTTCTCAACCTTGGCAACTTTAAGCTATGGAGGTTTCAACTCCCAGAATTTCCCCAGCCAGCAATGGGAACTCTAGGAAATGAAGCTAAAATTGCCAAAGTTGGGAGATACTGGTGTAAAGTGAAATTGTTCCTGCTAATGGAAGCACATATTTGAATGTTCATAATTTGTAGGAAGTACGTTTGGGCAAAAAAAATCTTTCACAGAATGCTTATAGAGCATTTTTATTTTTATTTTCAATAAAACAATATATTCTGCTGATCTTAACCAGACTCCTCTTACTATAAATGAAGAGACTCTTGTGTGGCATAAGAAATTTTAAAATGGCTCCACTTGTTACTTAGGCAACTAGGCCAATGTATTGTATACCTATTGCTGATACTGTCATATGTTACATCATATGTTCCATCTGAAATGGTGGTACAGTAGGTAAATTGTTGGTCTTCGGCAACTGTGGCTAATGTTTAAAGATGGTGAGAGTTGCAATACAACATCCCAGAAGAACACAGACTACTACCCTTTTTACAGAGTCATATATATTTGTTTTGTGCTCGCTGTATACAGTAGTCCTTGACTTATGACCACAATGGAGCGTAACATTTTTATTGCTAAGAGAAACATTTGTTAAATGAGTTTTGTCCCATTTATGACCTTTTTTCCACAGTTGTTAAGTGAATTATTGCAGTTGTTAAGTTAGTCATAAGGTTGTTAAATGAATCTAACTTCCCCATTGACTTTGCTTGTCAGAATGCTACAAAAGGTGATTGCATGACCCCGGGACACTGCAACCATCATAAATATGAGTCAGTTGCCAAGCATCTGAATTTTGATAATGTGACTATGGCGATACTGTGACAATCGTAAACAGTCGTAAGTCACTTTTTTCAGTGCCATTGTAACTTCAGTCAGTAAATGAACTGTTGTAAGTCAAGGACTATCTGTACTAACACACGTTTTATGCATATTTGACAATAAGCCATTTGAGGGCCTTCTTGTGGAGTCCTTGGTGTTCTCTGAGCTTGGTTGTTTTCTTGCAGACATTTCATTACCCAGCTAAATAACATCAGTGCTAGCTTAGCCTAGTTGGGAATGAAATATCTGCAAGAAAACAACCAAGCTCAGAGAGCACCACCCTTCACATATTTTCTTCTATCAGCAAGGAGTTTCTTGTTTATCGAGGACATATGAAATCTACTGTCCAGAGTCGCAGATAAATAAGATTAAATAAAATTAAATTGTGTATACTGCTTAAATACATACTACCATTGCATATTTGGAAATTAACTTTTCAACACTTGCTTTCACCTCTCCCTCAAACAATCCCAGCACCAAGCAGTGTCCTTCATGTTGGCTGAAATGGCACTGAAAGTGGAACTGTCTCGCCTGGCCTACCAGAGGGCAGCATGGGAGGTAGATGCTGGTCGTAGAAATACCTATTTTGCTTCTATAGCAAAGGCATATGCTGGAGACATTGCAAATCAAGTAGCTTCTGATGCTGTCCAAATTTTTGGAGGAAATGGATTCAATAGCGAATATCCAGTAGAAAAACTAATGAGAGACGCAAAAATATACCAGGTAAGCAATCTGGTTGTCAATACCATTAGTCAATTGTCAATATCATTAGTATATTTAGGATAAATTTACATTTATACAATTCTAAAGAAAATGTGCCTTTTTTGGCTGGTGCGCATGTAGGCATCAGGATTGATGGCAGCTCTTCTGTTGCCCTCTGAAAGAATGTAGTATTATTTTTAATGCAATGTTTAATATGCTCTTTCTATTCTTTTTAATGACTCAGAATCTTTTCCTTTTTTTTCTATTAACTTAATTGTAGATTTAGTAATACAACAGGTTTTACCATAGCACCGAACAAAGAAAAGAGACGTTTTACATGGAGAAAAATGTAAAGAGCGTAGTTTGAAAATATGTCCCCTTTGTTGTACTCACTTCTGGTCCCATAAAAGTTACTGGAAAGTAATCTTATCTCATTCAGTAGTATAGGTAGCCGTCACCTAATGACCACAATTGAGACTGGCAACTCCATCACTAAGCAGTATGGCTGTTAAGTGAAGTATCCTATGACCCTGTTGGTTTTATGACATCAATTCCGCTGCAGTCATAAAGTAAACCACTGTGGTTCTTAAGCAACACATCACATTACCATGATTGGTTTTACTGCCCACTTCTCCACTGATTCTCCTTGTTGTGAAGTAGGCAATCACATAACTATGAAACACTGCAATGATTGTAAAATGTGCACCAGTTGCAAAGCAGTCAAGTAGTGACGGGGGGGGGGGGGGATACCATGACAGTTGCAAGTTCAAGGACCAATTGTAAAATTACTTTTTAAGTGCCATCATAACTTCAAACAGTCATTAAAAAGGGCATTCTTTGACCAAGGACTACCCCTATGTATTTCCAAGTTGGAACATTGCTGTTTTTTATTTAAATACACCACTTTTGGGTGACTATGTTTCTTCTTGTGTTTTGCTTTGCTGAGGCCTTGCAGTGTTTCGTTTAGTTTCTAGAATGTGCAGCAATGCAGTTTTTAAATATACAGGTGCAGATTTCATCATACCTGCTTGCTACATATTTTCACATCACACTATATATAATTAAGCTTACATATATAATTAAACTTTACATACAGTAGGGATTTTGAGTGTGATGTGCCGTGGTATTATTCAGAAGAAAAAGACAAAACATCCCAGTAGACCTAGGTTCAGGTTTAATTAAAAGTAGCTCTTTGGACTATCAGTTAAGTTTAGATTTTTGTTCTATCATTGTATTTTATTATCACAATTATGCATTTATAATAATTTTTACATATTACCCATGATAATGTTTTCATGAACATTTTGTCTATCATACATTTTCTCTTTTTCAGATTTATGAAGGAACAGCTCAAGTTCAGAGAATAATTATAGCTCGTGAACATATTGGCAAGTTTAAAGCTTGAGAATGTACATTAGCTTGATTTACAAATGTTGGGCTTCCCCCCCCCCGGTGCTTTACTTTTAATATTGAACAAAAATGGCATCAGTAGTAGTATTGTCAAAACCTAATACATGAAAAGGGCAGCCACTTAATTTCTGGAACTATTCAAGACATTTCATATTTTTGTTCAACTTTATCATGGTTGTCTCTGTTGTCTGAAATCTCTGTACTATATTTAAGTGCCTTGGATTTCTGTAATTGGAACAGGTCCCTGACATGAAGAATTTCATATAAAATTGAAGCCTGGGAGTCTGCATTGCAACTATTACTACATATATATTGATTACAAGATTAAAAATATTTTTGTAGATAAATCATTATGCCTGCAGTTGGATTCATAAAGAATATAGAAGAGTTACTTTTGTTTTACAGAGCAGAATGAAATTTAATGAAAGCTCCTTGCTGAAAGATGCAAAAAAAAGTATTTATCCCAATTTCCTTTCCCATGTACTTCAACTCTCTATGATAACTTTTTGAGCGTGTTGTAGAGGAAGAAGAGAGACATATGTGGAACGTATATGACAATGGTGCCTTATGGTATTCCTTGACAGGTACTCCTTGACCTATGACCATTCAATCAACAATTCCAAGTTACACTGGCACTGAATGAGTGGTGGTTACAACCAGTTCTTGGAGTTCTGGCCATCCCACCCCTACCCCACCCCCGGTAGTCATGTGATTACAGTCTGGGTGCTTGACAACCAGTTCACACTTAACAGCCAGTTGATAGGCATCCCACAATCACATGATTGCCACCTGCAGTCTTCCATGCCAGTTTTCCCAGAAGGCCAGTGGGGAAGCTAGGAGGAAAGACTGCAAGTTGCTGAGGCAAGTGTTTCCTATTACGTACCGTCTCCCAGCTTCTATGCACTCACTTCGCATTAGGGACTCAGCCTCTCAGATCTGCACTCCTACACATACACCCTGACCTGCATGGCACTTTATGCACCCTCACCAACCCTCACAGCATCTCTAACATACTTTTTCCTGACCCACGCAGCATCCTTCAAGCACCCCTTCACATCGCATCACTTGAGAATGCAAATACCTGTCACAACTGCTGTTGTAAGGACTATCTATACTCAGATATGATAAACATAGCCATGCAATCCAATTTTTCCCCTAACAATTTTATTACATTTGCAATATTCTAATGAGTGGTAGTTTCAAATTACTAGTACAAAATTCTATATGCCTAAATATGAACTTGTTTTTATAATGGATGTATATAGTTATTTTGGTATTGAAACTGAGAAAGCTAATTCACGTTAATCCTTATCTGTGCTGAAATACGTTAAACTGTCTTACCCCAAAGAGCCTAAGCTTATTTAAATAGCAAAACCAAATGGAAAAGTTAAAAAAACCACATCTTTAGGTCATGTTCCTGATTTTATTTCCCCAATAAAACATTATTTGCTAATGAAATGTTTTTTTTTCTTCTCTCCCACCCTGCACATCCCCTAGATCAGTGATGGCAAACCTTTTGGAGACCAAGTGCCCAAAAAACACCCCCCCTCCACCCACCTGCAGGGCCACTCACCGCCTCCACGGCCTGCTGCAGATTGCACAGGCGGCCCAGCAGTGCCATGGTGGTCACGCCTTCCGCCCGTGTCCCGCAGCATAAACTGCATGCGTCGGGGCATGAGGGTGGAGTCTTGTCCCCGCTGCCTGGCTGCCATGTCCTTGGCTGTGCTGCTCCGTGCGGGCCGTGCTCGGGGGTGACTCCCCTCCAGGGGGGCTGCTGGTGAGGCTGCGGGAGAAGGTGAGGCTGGGGTGATGGCGCATGTGCCCACAGAGAGGGCTCTGAGTGCCACCTCTGGCACATGTGCCTTAGGTTTGCCACCACTGCCCTAGATCTACTTTAAGGGTCTTCATTTACTTTTGAGAAAAGTGACAGGACCCATCATAGCAGTGAAAATCCGTTAAAATAATATTAGATTTATAACAGAAAGATTAATATTTGTATGTGTAAGTTATGCTTGCAGAGCTCTATAAGCACCGAAAGGATTTACCCACATAGCCGCTTTACCTCTAGTCTGGAACTGCCTGCTTACTGTTCATTGAGGACATTAGCACAGCAATCTATCCTGGGTTAAGGTTATTTCAAAGAAGACTGCCTTTGTTTTCTTTTGGAGAATGCAAGAAAACCTCCTGTTTGAATAATTTTTGTGCATGACTACCTCTCACCTATTGCATTTAGCCATAGGATTGTCTACTTGGGGAAGTAACTGTTGCTGAAGAGGTCAGACACCTCTTTTGTATAGCTTTTCCTTCCATTGGTGGGGGTTCAATCTGGGGAATATGGACCTTGTGGAATACCTCATTGTTTTGATCAGAATGCAGCACACAACACAGATTGTCACCCAGACCTGAGAAGCACCCAGGCTAAGTGCAGATCTTCAGCTTCCCTCTTTCTGTTGGTTCTGTCTGTCCTACCAACAAAGCCATCGTTCGTACCCCAATAGCAACAACAATAGTAATAGTAATTAATAATAGTAATAATAATAGTAATAGTAATTACTATTGTTGTGAGGGCAGCAACACTGAAGACCTTGTGGAGCCAAAGGGACAGAGTCAAGTCATTTTCAGATGACTCTCCAGAGTAGGAGGAAGGTACAGTAGAGTCCAGATTCTTCAAAAAATAGTTTTGTCACCTTTTCCAGGCTGATGCCCATTAGCAGCTGTTTTCAAAGGTCCTCAGATTTTTTTTCCAGCTGTTACTTCCATATACCTGTCTTACGAATATCTCACTTTGATAGTGAAGAACTTGAATCTGTTCTTGAACTAGGGCAGGACCTCCCACACTCACACCTGATTATCATCCATTAATTGAAACACCTAATTTCACCATCAAATGAGGGTGAGGTTCATATATTTGTGCCACAGAAATATGTACCTTTGGATCATTTTCCTCAATAAATCAATTAACAAGTATGCTTTTGACTCCTTTGTTTAATTTGCTTTTCTAATTGTAGGACTTCTTTGGAGAACATATCAAATTTTAAGTTATATTTATGTGGAAATGGTGAAAATTTAAAAGGATTTACTAGTATATATACTGGGACTTTTTAAATTATCCAATGTAATGGCAAATAAGTAATAATCACTTTCATTTCTTTTGGCATTTTTTAAAAGAAAATGAACTTACACAATTCAACTTTAATGCCTGATGTGATATCCCTAACCTGTAGGACAGGGCTTTTTTTCTCATAGAACGCTCAGAACGGAGTTCCGGCACCTTTTTTGGATGGAACCTTGTAGGGTAGGCAAGATGGGTTGTATGATGTGTGTGAGTTCCGGCACCTTTTTCTTTTACAAAAAATGCACTGGTCTTAAGGTACATTAGCAAAGGAACTAATTAAGTCTTTTACAGTAGGTTTAAATTGTTAACTTTTTGAAATTAATATAAGATTATAGAACTTTAGATAACTACAACAATCAGTTCCTCGGATCAATCTCAAAACCACAAAGGCAAGTGGGTGGAAGTTGGGAAGAGAGGAAAAGCAAATACAAGTAATACAAGTTTCATTTAGTGATGGTTTGAAGTTATAACAACCTAAAAAAGTGACACGACCATTTTTCACACTTACAACCATTGCAATCTTCTGACAAGCAAAATCAGTGCGGAATCTGGATTCACTTAACGATGTTACTAACTTCAGTTAACAACTGTGACAGTAAAAGGTAAAATTGGACAAATGTTTCAATTTCTCAAACAGAAATTTGGGGTTCGATTGTCTCGGACTACCTGTAAAGGCGGCACAACACCCTCCCACACACCAGTATCTCTGTTTTCTATTAACGTTGGAACCAGATATATTATTATTAAACGAAATTGATAACTTCCCAATTTAGTGTTCTCTCAAGTATAAAACTGAATGTCTCGGAATGTTTTCTTTGACTGGAAACAAACACCCCAATCCTCCCTCCTCGACTTCAATAAGCTATTTCTGCGGCACAGTTGTTTTTTTTTTATTATTATTATTATTATTATTATTATTATTATTATTATTATTATTATTATTATTATTATTGTTATTGTTATTGTTGTTGTTATTATTATTATTATTAATTATAATTATTATTATTATTATTATTATTATTATTATTAATTCAATTTGTTGATTTTTTTAAAAAAGGAAGAATTAAAAAGCGCCGCGGGAAAAAAAAAAATTTTTCCCCGTACAGGCAATTGTTAAGACAGCCTCCCCGGCTCCATTCGGGACACACGTGACGGAAATCGACTCCTTTTCCTATTTCCGGTGAGCGATGCGCCTGCGCCCGCAGAGGCACGTGAGAAGGTATCGCTGATGTACCATTATGGTGAGTGCCCGCTTCCTTTTGCCGCTCGTGCAGCTTTTCGCCCCCCCCCCTCGCTGCTCGTCCCGCCTCTCCCCTCCCCCTCTGCGGCTTTCCTCGGGGAGGGAAAATAGCCGGTGCGGCCCCCGCCTGAAGCCCTGTCGGCCATTCCGCGGGCGGTTGAGGCTGAGGCCGAGATGATAGGAAGGGGAAAGCAGCATGGGAGGAGGGGGCAGTCCTTTTTGCGGTTGTTTTTTTTTTGGCTACTTGGGGCAGGGGGGGCGGTTTTTGCGTTTGCTGTCAAGCGACAAATTGATCGTGGCTGCTTAGGGAATCCGCGTTTCCCGAGCTTCCCGTTTCCCCAAGGGTCGGGGTTGTTGTTTTTTTCTCCCCCTCCGTCCGTAAGCTGCTGAAAAAAGGCGATCCATAATGGTCTAGTAATGGAGAGCGATTGCAGCGCGTTTTCCAAGTCGGGCCCCCCCCTTCCTCCCCCCAGCTATTTGCGAGAGATACCGTGGAAACTTCCCGTGAATATCTTGCTGGGTGAGTATAGCCATGTTTAGGGCAGGAATTTCTGTCTGTTTGAACTATGCAGCATGTGAGCGTTCAGGTTGTGCAAAAGCCAAAATGTAGGATGTAGCTTAAGCACATTTCTTTCTTTCTTTCTTTCTTTCTTTCTTTCTTTCTTTCTTTCTTTCTTTCTTTCTTTCTTTCTTTCTTTCTTTCTTTCTTTCTTTCTTTCTTTCTTTCTTTCTTCTATATATATCTGCTTTTTATTCGTAAGCTTCTCAATTTGCGGTGCATGTTTTATTTCGTTTTCCCCTGCACACACACACACACATATTATATTATATTATATTATATTATATTATATTATTATATTACATTATATTATATTATTATATTATATTATTATATTATATTATATTATATTATATTAATTATATTATATTATATTATTATATTATATTTATTATATTATATTTATTATATTATATTATATTCGCTTCTCAATTTGCGGTGCATGTTTTATTTCGTTTTCCCCTGCCCCCTCTTCCACCCACTAAAACTAAATCACTAAGGGGAAAGTGGAGCACCACGTGCTGAATTTCAGAATTTAAAACGGCAAGACTCGAAGGAGTTTACCATGAGACAAAACAGCATCAAGAGCAAGAACTAGAATGAGATGTCTAAATTGCGCGTCCCTTAAGAATTTTTTTTTAAATCTGAGCAAGATAGCAAAGTTTAGAAAATAAAAGAAGCAACTAAAGACTAATCGCATGCTCTCATTAACTAGGTGGCCATCTTGGGGGGGGAGGGGAATCAGTTTAGCCATGGTATAGTTTTCTGTTGCTGACGGATTTATACTTATATCTTTAGAGGATTTTCTTGGCTTTAAAATGTGCTCTACTAGTGTCATTAATATTAATATTTTCTCCATTTTTTTACTAACGTTAAATAGCTCAAGAGAAAATTCCTATTTTTTTCTACCTGTAGAAAAATATAAAAAGTACATAGTAAAACGTACATTATTACTGCATCCAGATTTTTTGTAGCTCTGTGAATGTTAGCATTTTTACATTTAGTTTACTGACTACAATAAATATATGTAATTCATTGTTTGAACATAAATTGGAAAACTGCATTATATATTTGATTGGAACAACTTTTTGATGAGTTTTACCATAACATTTTTAAGGGAACACCACAAAAAGATGTCATAATAAAAAATGATGCTCCATCAACATTACTGTTAGAGAAGCATGCAGACTATATAGCTGCTTATGGAATGAAGAAAGATGATTATGTGAGTATTCTGTTAACATGTTAACAGAAATAGTATTTAGCTCTCTTTAGAGTGGATGAGTGTGTATGTGTGTATATATGGAATATAATAGGGTTTTTATTTTTTAGTTAATTTGTTAAATGTTTATACTGCCCATTTACACTATGAGGCAACTCTTATAAAAATTGCAGATGGTTTCTTTAGGTCAGTGATGTAATCTGGCATGTATTATCTGACTTCAGAGCTGTAGAAGTCTTTAGAATGACACTGAGACCTAAAAAACCTGTTTTTACATTAATTTGAACATTTTTAATGTTTAATACTTAGCTCTGCTTTTCAAATGTTGCTTTGTTTAAAAATTTGAAATGAAATAAAATGCTACTTTAGCCCATTGTAAGGGTTAATTATAGGCAATGTTAGCTGATGATAGCCAAAATCCAAAGGAATCTAATAGCACCTTTCCAAGCTAACAGATTTTATTAAAATGCATAAGCTTTGGGGAACTACAATCAGTTTCATGGAGTAATTAAGGTGATGTAGATTTAAATTGGATGAGATAGGGGGTGGGTGAGGAGGGAAAGACAAGATGGTTACGAAGGTATGAGACAGACTACCAGTATTTATCATTTAACAACTGTCAGTTTAAGGATTTGTACGTTCACAATTGTTAGTTTAGTCAAAGAATGTATAATTGGGAACTTCTTAGCGCCTAAGTATATATTCATGCTCCCTTTTATGCTTCTTTAGATTAGAAACTAATTTAAATGTGATATACATATTTCAGGAATACTGTATGTCAGAATATTTAAGAATGAGTGGTGTCTATTGGGGATTGACAGTAATGGATCTCATGGGGCAACTTCATCATATGAACAAAGAAGAAATTCTGGTATTTATCAAATCTTGCCAACATGAATGTGGTGGAATAAGTGCCAGCATAGGCCACGATCCTCATCTTTTATATACGTTAAGTGCTGTTCAGGTAAACACATATATTATTTATACAGATTCACTAATGGCTTATCCATAGTGTAATGCCTAAGTGAATTTTTTTCAAGGCTCCAAGATCCGATTTTTTTATTTTTTAAAGATTCCTTACATTTATTGACTTTTTCTTAGATTCAGCATTATTTGTTGTTGGCTAAAAAGCAATGCTGTCTGTTTTTCACAAAATCTAAAATAAATGGTTCAGCTTATTTTTTTTTTTGTTGGGGAAATGTAAAGTACAGTTTATGAGTTTATGTTAGAAACATCAGTATTAGTATTATAAGACATGAGATATAATGATATTTCACTCAAATCAAGTTTGGATAAATTCCCATAACTGAAGAGTACTGATGCTTCTAACACAAAGCATTATAGTTTCTTAGGTCAGTGATGAAACAATGTTTTATCTGAATCTGCAGTTGATGTGGTTTAACATTCAGCTCTAGAATTACTCTGAGACCTGAGAACTTTAAAAAAAACAATTTATGCATTAGATTTCTGGATTTTTGTCAGGGCAACTTAATTATTGAATCTTAATTCAAAATGCCAGGATATCTTAGACCTGGATAAATAAATCTGCTGCCTTCAGATTATATCTCACATCACATTAACCAACACAAACTATACTAACATTAGGTTAATCAGCAATGATCAAATTAAATCCCAGGTTTCAAAAATTCTTATATGTTTGTTAATAAATTCTATTTTACACTAATTGTTTCTCATGTACACAAGCATAAAAACATGGAATAATGTCATACAACTGTTAGCTGTATAATTAAAATTAATGCTGTAAATGTTCTTGATAATCGATACATTTATAGTGGCCTTTTGAATTCCCTTAAATTAAAAAGATTGTATTAGTGGAAACAATTACTATAGACAGTTTGAAAAAAATATTATGAAAATAATGCTACTTGCATATCAATGATCATTTAGTGCAAGGGTGTCAAACTTGATGTGTCGCGACATATCGTTACTTTTTTCCCATTGCTGGAGCTGGGGTGAGCACAGCCTCCGAATGATGCAACCGGCCTGTAGGCCGGCAGTTTGACACCCCTGATTTAGTGGTTTAGAATTATGAAATAATTGAGTTTTTAAGTCAAAAGACACAGGTTGGGTCCAATCTGTCATATGTATAGTCATTGAAAACAGTAAAACCTATTAGCCATGACTTAAGTTTCCATTGATTTACATAAATCTTTAATTGAAATTAAGTATGGGCTATAACTCATGGGCATAATTGGAAACTTGAATGTGTGTAAATATTTTATATTGGAGGTAGTAAAAAAGGGAAAACAGGATTGGAATTTTTTTTTGTAACATTTCAGGCTAATGTAAAATAAAATTCTAATTAAAATAGTTGGATCGTTTTCAAATATATAAATATGTTCTTGGGTATTTTTATATTCTAAAATTTTAATATGACTTTATTTTCTAGATTCTTACTCTGTATGACAGTCTGGATGTTGTTGATGTAAATAAAATTGTTAGTTATGTAAAAAGCTTACAGAAGGAAGACGGATCATTTGCTGGAGACATTTGGGGTAATTTTTAGAAGTATATTGATTTCCATTCTGATGAAAGATTTAAAAATCATAATTCAAGAGAATGTGATGGTATTTCCACATATTTTTTCTGAATTGTAGTTACTTAGATCTATGATGAGATTTTATATACATCTGACTAAATGTGATGTGTCACATTTTAGCTCTAGAATTACTCTGAGATCTGAGAAATATTGCTTAAAACTAATGATTACCATTTTTGCATCAGCACAATTACTTTTTATCACACACTTATGGTGAAAATACAGTTTTGGCTGTACAATTCTGTGTAAATTTAACAGCAATAAGACCTGTGTTTAAATAGGAATTTGTATATATAGGATTGAAATTTTAATTTGTTAAAAATTTACCTTTAAATACAATTATTGCTTAAAAGCATGTTCTTATTTGGGAATATTCATATAAACAAGCTATCCTTGTCTGTGATTTGATTTGATACATAAATACATGTTTTATTTTTGTATTTCTGAGCTTAACTTACATTGTAATTTTTTTTCATGTAATGTTTATAGCTTCTTTTATTTCTTCCTCTAGGAGAAATTGATACTAGGTTTTCATTTTGTGCAGTAGCAACCTTAGCCCTTCTGGTAAGTGGTTTGAAACAAATATACACTGAAATGGTCATGATATGCTTTCAAATAATATGTATTTTGTTTTACTGGACATTTTAAAGAACTTCCCATAATATTATTAGAAATGTAACATTTTAAAATATTCCTAGAATGGAATATGCAAGGAACTGAGGCTAAAAAAATTAAAATTTCAAGTTTGAAAATGGTATTATCTTCAGATTGAAGGTAAAGGAATAATTATAGTAAATGGAAAAAAAGACCATCTTTCTACCACACACAAAAAAATCCTGTAGTATTCAGTAGATGTCTTCAGTCCTTTGAGTACATTATTAACATTAATTAGTTTTGACAAATGCTGTGTCTGCATTCAGAGCTCCTTGTTCATTCAGGCACTGGAAATTATGAATTTTCTAAATTGTAGAGCAATGAATAATGGAAATTAATTGAGTTCACTTTGGAATATTTCTGTAACTTTAGAAGTGTCAAATTGAGTAGAAAGTCATTGAAGAAGAAACACCTCTCTATTATACTCTGCAGAGGACAGTTGTATTTTCCTCTGCCAAGTTGAGTGAACATCAGTGCTTAGTTGGGTTTTGTCAAAATAATAATTTTAAATTTCCTGCTTTTCAGGGGAAGTTGGATGCAATTGATATGGACAAAGCGGTAGATTTTGTGTTATCTTGTATGAATTTTGATGGAGGATTTGGTTGTAGACCAGGATCTGAATCTCATGCAGGACAGGTAAATTGTGATTAAAGCTTAGCAATAACATGCTAAATTAATTGTCTTTGCTTTTAAGATTTTTTTTAAGTATTCATTACTCCCCTAAATATTAGACATTCTAAAACCTTCTGCATATTGTTATCAAAAACCTAGGTAAGGGAAATCTTTCTAAGAAGGAAAGTAAGCATATGATATTAATAACATCCATTGACCCGGTGTATCTCTTATCGATAAATTTAAGTTCCATTTTTTTATTTTTAAATATTACTCGGTTAAATCAGTTTCATATTTTAATACTTAAAATTTAAAGTATGATAGCTAGAAGTTGGAGATTTAATTTGCTGTATTTATTATATAAATAATTGATATCCCACATTGTATTTTTCCTTTGTTTTATCTTAATAGTTTTCTAAAACAGACATGAACTTTATATCTGTAATTTTAGATCTATTGTTGCACAGGATTTCTGGCTATAGCTGGCCAGTTACACCAAATAAATGCTGATCTTCTAGGATGGTGGCTTTGTGAACGTCAATTGCCATCTGGTGGCCTTAATGGAAGACCAGAAAAGGTATAAATTTGTGTGTATTTTGTTTTTCAGAATTTCATAGTTTGAGATGAAGGAGAATTTTGTGAAAAGTGACTGATTGGTTCCAGATATGTATAAAATTGTTGTAAGATAGTATTTGGAATTCATTGATAACTCCATGAACACTTTCTATTTTTAGCAAAGATCCTCGATTCCATAGAGTTGGTTATTTTCTTTATGCATTTGCAAATAACCTTGAAACATTAGTCTAGACCAGAGGTCCCCAACCTTTTGGGCACCAGGGACCAGTTCCGTGGAGAAAGGTTTTTCCACGGACCGGAGAGCGCATGGTTTTTTGTGCTGCCTACAAATAGGGCTTCACTTGTTTGTGCGGCCCCGGTTGCTGGCATGCTGCGGCCCAGTACTGGTCCACGGACCAGGAGTTGGGGACCCCTGGTGTAGACTAAACCTACACAACATACAACCCATCAAGCAGTGTTGGGTCTCTTCTAGACATTCAACAAAAGTGAATAACAGTAAAGTAATTTTCTCCTGCCTTTGTCCATGAGGTAACGCTTGGATGGTGTATCTATTCATTGGTTTGGGGAATAGATTTGACAGATAAACTATTTCTTATGTATCAAATTTATCAAAGACAGAGATCAGCTTCATCAGTGTTTTGTGACTGGGAACTATAGTGCTAGAGTTTCCCTATGTCTATATAATACTATATATTGGCTTATTATACTTCCATTAATCCAATATTTCTACCTTTTGTAGAAATCCCTTTTACCTTTTTCAAATGTATTTATTTTATTTATTTTATTTTATTTAATTTGTATACCACCCTTCTCCCGAAGGACTCAGGGCAGTGAACAGGGCAATAAATACCAAAAATACAAAATACAAAAATTAAAAACATTAAACCATAGTGCCCAAATACAATAAATAAATTACTTAAAAACAATAATTAAAACCCCAAACCCATCAGTATCCTGTTTATTATTAGATACTTTTTTATTGTCCAGGCAATTGGAAAAATCATTTGTGATTTTCCAGGCATTTGCAATCTGATACTCTTTTTCTTTAAACAGAAACAATCCAATCCATACTTTTTAGGAAATTGCAAGTCCATGCATGTGTGTATATTTTAATGCATTCACATACCACAATAAAATCCCTTCTCACCCTGCTAAGGCATAAGATACTAGTTAAAACAATGGCTGAATTACACAGAGCACTAAACTGCAAAGCAACTACATTATGACTTCATTCAAACATAGTCATTGTGAAACATTTATAATTCTAATTAAGCATTTAGAAAATAGGCAGCAAGAACATTTCAAGAGTCACTGTAAATTTATAATGTTATACTTTTTAAGACTGTTTTAATCTATCCATTTATAGTCATCTTGTTTTTTCTCCCAAAATTTTCTGATAGATGAAAAATAACAAGCATAATAAATTAATATTAAGGAAGCTTTGTATAGCTTAAATTTAATTGTGCATGTTTGGTAAAACAAATACTCAAAAAATTTTCTGCACAGTGGCAGAAGGAACAGACTTCCCCTGCTTTGTGTTATTTTTATTCAGGGAAAATATCTTAGACATAAATCACATTATTCTTGCTCTTAACAATCACAATTGCCCTAACATACTCTGCTGTCTTTTCATTTATCAGTTACCAGATGTATGTTACTCATGGTGGGTATTAGCATCTCTGAAGATAATTGGCAGATTGCACTGGATTGACAGAGAGAAATTATGCAATTTTATCTTGGCTTGCCAGGATGAGGAAACTGGAGGATTTGCTGACAGACCGGGAGATATGGCAAGTAGTCTCAAATAGTTTTGATTTTACTAAATCATATAGCGGTGTTTGATGCTTAAAAACAAATGTGCATTTATTTCATATCTAGAAATCTATAACAAATAATAGTATAATTTAAGGGATTTTTTTTCTTTTCAAATTAGATTAGTTCCGCTTTAGCGGATGATCTGAAGATGACTATGATTACATTTTGTTTCTAATTATAAATAGTAACTATTAGGGAGATTTGTTACCAGAATCAAGGGTATAGCTAATCAAATACTTTGGAAATCTTGAACCAGTTAGAGGAAGTCTCTCTCTTTATAAAACTTCTGAATAATGTATCTCTTGAAGATGTAACAGAAATGCTTCCAAGTGAATGCCAATAAATATAACCTTTAATCCTTGCCAAGATTTTATCCTAATCTGACTTTGCATATTATTTTAATTCAGAATGAGAAGTGGGGATACTGCAAGGGAAACCACTAGCCTATAAATATATTGTCAAAATATGTGGGGCCCTTCTAAGGTTAATAAAAATGGACAGGTTTAGCTTCACATTTAGTGTAGAAGTACATCTTCCTGTCCAGAAAAAGTACACATATAGGTTAGATAACTAAGAAATCTCCTTTTGGAGTACATGGGTAGCAGGGAATAGCGCTTTGCTGGCATTGCAGACATTTTGTGAATGGCTTAAGCCCTCAAGTCATGTTATAAATAGCCGGTACTGCCACAACATTAAAATGTATACCTGAAATGGAAATACATTTCATTCCAAGTCCAAAATAAACTACAAATAGTTCTCGGCTTACAACCATTTGTTCAGCAAGCATTCAGAACTACAGTGGTGCTGAAAGAAGGAACTTAAGACCTGTGCCTAAAGTTACAGCCATTGCCAAAACCAAGGTATATCATGCATGGAACATTATACTTACGTTCCCAGCCCAGTCTAGGATCCCATAGCTGCACTGAATTTCAAATTTAGAGGGATAAAATAACAAATGATGAAGACATTCCCTACCATAAGATTGGAATATAGTAATTTCAACCTATATCATGTTTAGACTTCTCTGAATTTTAGCATTATCACACCACAAATTTTAGGTGCCCTGTTCCTTTCCCTCCACATTTTAAAGTATGTATCTGGGAATTAAAACTAATTTTTTAGTCCCAGATATAGCTAAAATAGTATTGTTGATATATTGTATTCTGGCTAATTAGTTTGCATTTCCTTTGGTTAAAATACTTTAATCTCTTCCTGGTTTTCTAAAATTGTGTAGTTAATAAGATGTGTATTACCACTGCTCTCTGTTTTAATTTGAATCTTCAAATTTATTTGGCGCAGAAAGCCGCCTAATCTTTTAAAATATATTACCCCATGGAAAGTAATATTTTCAATAAATATACCTTAATATGTTCTAGGTGGATCCATTTCACACCTTGTTTGGTATCGCTGGACTATCATTATTGGGTGAAGAGCAAATTAAGCCTGTAAATCCTGTGTTTTGTATGCCTGAAGACATCCTTCAAAGAATAAATGTACAGCCTGAACTTATTAGCTAGGGTACAGTATATATAAAATACTTTAATCAGCAGCTTTGAATTTTTCCATCTAGGCATTTCTAAATGTGTTTACATTATAAATTGCCACTTTACTGTAAGCACTATCATTTTGTACATGAGTACTGTAAACAAAGTAAATAAACTAACTGTGACATGTACTTGAGGTTTTCAGTAACAAATTATGTATTTAAGTATTTCACCTCCAGTGCTGCTTCACTTTCAAAATAACATACTGTGTTAGGTGCAGTAGATAAATACTTGAATTATGATTATGATACAATCATTCATCCATCTGGGTGACAGGCAACAAGTACTAGTTAGTAAATTGTCCTGGGTATTCTTTCTATTGATAGAAATTTACTTGCTTATTTTGCCAGTGACACTTCATGCTCTTGAATGCCCCTTCAGAATATGCGATAATTTTTAAAATCCAGTTTAATTTATTGTCAAACCATAATAGTAGAAATACAGTGGTATCCACATAGTTACTCTCTATTAGTGACATTATTTAATGAAAACTAATCATACAATTACAATGTAACCTGGTTTAATTAATGGCCTTGTTGAATTGTACAACTTGTTTTCTTTGCTCTATAATATTTATTGTACAATGTGGCTTGAATCCCAATTTTAGTAGATACGGAATAATTGTATATATTCAAGAATAAAGTTGTATAAGATTGTTTTCTGCAAGAGAAAATATTTGTTTCCACTAGAGTTCTAGAAGAACCTCCATTTTATGTGTCACAAAATTTGTAAGTTGACTGAAATCAAAGTAAAAAAATTAGTTTCTGCTTAAAACAATTTAAAGTTCATTATAATTATAGACATATTTCTCCATGGTCCACTGAAAATGAGAAATTTTCAGGCTTGCATTTTTGTTTTCAAAAAAGTTACAGTATCACACAGATTTTTTTAAAAAATCAAATATTTAGGTTCTAGGCTTTATGCTTTATATGACTCATGCACATTAGACCTAGAAAGGCAACAATTGTTAAACCAGAGATATTCATGCTATGTAGCAGATCTGTACAGGTGGTCCTTTGGTTACAATCACTTGTTCAGCAACAATTCAAACTCATGACATCGTGAACAAGTAAATCTTCAGATTTCTGGCTACTGCAGTGTATCATAGTCATGTGATCACAATCTGGATCCTTGGTAACATGCTCGTGATCAAGTCACCGCAAACCTTAGTCACATGAATCATGATTTCCAACATTCCCTGTTAGTTTCCAACAAGTCAATGGAGAAGCCAACATGAAGTCGGACGTTATGGTCATGTGAGATCCTTGCTTAATTATGGCAATTCAGAACTACTGTTGGTAAGCAGTACAGTCACATGACTTCACTGCAACCACATCCCTTAGTGACGGCAATTCCAGTCCCAATTGCTGTAAACCGAGCACTAGCTATATATTTTCAAAGTTGTATTTGATAACTTTTTTCCAATAGCTAAAAGCACAACGAGATGGGAAAGTGGATTCTTAGCACAGTGGAATCTGTGCTTGTGCCATGTGCAACTACAAAATTAAATATTCAGGTCCATGTCAGCTCTGACCTTTACCAATAGAAGGTTATCATTTGCTTTCAGTCTGTGGACAAAGATGGAATATTAAAATGGCTACAAATTACACTATTCCCAGCCATACAATTTCTTTCCATTTTTCATTCTGTGCCATATGGAAGGAGAAAGTAAAATGTTGCTAAAAAACAAAACCAATCTTTTCTGCAGTAGTCAATTTCTAAACCTTAATTTTTAAAGAACTATACCCAGTTACTTCAAGTGTGGCCTAACACCAACCAAGATGGCTGCTTCCAATGAAACTGAATTGTATTAGGTCATCTGGTCAAACAAGGATGAGTCATGCAAACGTGCCCATTACTTTTCTGAACCAATAATCTTATGTTTATTTAAAATTTGCCTTATTGAAAATCAGAATTTCTGGTACTAATGACTAAAGTACACTGCTGCTAAACTGGCTTCAAAGAATATCACCATCCATTTGTACTGAAGAAAATTGTCCATTATCGATCAAATGGCAACTGCTGCATTTTTTAATTTTGGTTTTCTTTATCAATGTATTTGGAAAGATGTTCCACCTGTCTCATTTTTCATCTCTTTAATTTTATCTTCATCTTGCTGAATTAGATTTTTTTTATTTTTTTTATTTTAATCCCATTTATATCCCGCCCTTCTCCGAATACTCAGGGCGGCTTACAATTTAAGCACAGCAATAGCTTAGCAATAGCCTTCATTCTATGTATATGCCTGCTTATTAGGGCTTTCGCCCCCCCCCAAGCGGCATTACAAAGTCAGCTTATTGCCCCCAACAATCTGGGTCCTCAGATTAGGCTGAAGTTGCAAGCAAGAATTAGGAATTGGAGTTTGAATATTGTATTTCCCCTATAAGTGCCAGAAAAGGATATATGCAAGGAAATGTTACACTATTGCATAAAGATCAGTATTTAGATTGCCAAATAAAAATGCAGTGTCTTGGTAGTTTGACTGAATACAAAGTAAAGCTCAAGATGCAATATGTAGCTCTTCAAAACAGCATTAAAACAATCTGGTTTAAGCCAGAACTCCAAATTGCAGGATTCCGTGACAGGCGCTCTCCCATCACTTACTCATTTGTAAACCAAACATTCAGTTCAGGCTTAATCAAGTCCAGTTTTTCCGATAGGCCTTGATTAATATTGCATTTTTGGTTTTACTTCATCAAAAAATGGCTGAACTAAGGATATGCAATCTTCGTCTCCAATAATGCAAGCAGGCTACTGATGAATCTGAGAGGAAGGCTCTTATTCTGGACAAAACCACATAAAATTATGCCTGTGATTTCCCTTAGTTCTAAATCGCACCCTTGCTATAAAGGTAACCAGTGTTACTGCCTACGCCAGGGGTAGGCAACCTCGGCTCTTTTATGACTCATGGACTTCAACTCCCAGAATTCCTGAGTCAGCTATGCTGACTCAGGAATTCTGGGAGTTGAAGTCCATGAGTCATAAAAGAGCCGAGGTTGCCTACCCCTGGCCTAGGAAGTTTCCTTTAAGAAAAAAAAGTACCTTTAAAAAGTACAACTCTGAGCTAGGGTTTCTTAAAGCCCGTAAGCTGTGCGGAGTTGCCATTCCGATCATCTGAAAGCGACGATAACGTTACATTTCGTTTGGAGAAAAGATTTCTCAGAAAAGAGAGTGGACCTGCTGAAAGCCTCCACAGTTAAGGGTGCTTTTTCTGCTGGGTTGTACATTTTCGAGATATGGTTGAAAACGTTTAGGGGTGCCATACTTAAAACCACACTTTCTAATGTTCACCTGTGTAAAGAAAGTTCCTCCCCCCCCCCCCAAGGTGGAGGAAGCTCCGATGAGAATTTGTCACTTCGCGAAATCCATTAAATTGAAGCACCCCTCTTTGCAGCTTGAAATAGCACAGTCCGCTCTCGGCAGTCGAGGCGCGGGCTGACTTTTGAATCGCCTCAGGAGCGAACGGCGGGCGGAGGGTGTCTTTAAGCCTTCCTCGGGCCGGGCTTCCTAGAGGCGATCCCTGAATCAAGTGGATCATGGAGGAGGCGTCGGCCGCTTCCACCTCTTATTCGGGCCGCTGCTCGTCGTCTCCTCGCCCCGAGCGCCAGCCCCGTTACCAGTTTGGTCTGCAAGAGACGCCGGGGAGCGGCGGAGGCGCGGGCTTGACCGATGAGTCTTCTCACCCTCAGCGGGGGAAAACGGCCGTCTGGGGCCCCAATGGCGCCGTGGCTTTCCCTCGGAGAGGGTTGGAAGGTGGGGCATGGCTCGCAGAAGGTCCGATCCCAGCCTCTGAACAGCGGGAAAACCTCAATCCCCAACTCACAATTTCAAGGCTTCTCTCACAAGGAAGCATTAGCAGCAACTTAACATGGCTGTCTTCTCAAAGTTTAGATCACTTTGTAACCATTTCTTTTTCCAGTTCTTGAATGGGTAAAGCTGTAAAGATTCAATTGTTTGTTGATTAGGCTTCTGTCCCACCTTTATTACTATATAAGTAACTGGTGATATTACCTACTTAGGGTAATGAAACAATAATAATAATAATAATAATAATAATAATAATAATAATAATAATAATAATAATAACAACAACAACAACAACAACAACAGCAACAGCAACAGCAACAATAATAGCAACAATAATAACAATATCAACAATAACAACAACAATATAATAATAATAATAATAATAATAATAATAATAATAATAATAATTAATAATAATAATAAGTTGGAAGGGACCTTGGAGGTCATCTAGTTTAACCCCTTGCTCAGGCAGGAAACCCTATACCATTTCAGGCAAATGGCTGTCCAGTCTCTTCTTAAAAACTTCCAGTGTTGGAGCATTCACCACTTCTGGAGGCAGGTTGTTCCACTGGTTACTTGTTCTAACTGTCAGGAAGTTTCTCCTTAGTTCTAGGTTGCTTCTCTCCTTGACTAGTTTCCATCTGTTGCTTCTTGTTCTGCCTTCAGGTGCTTTGGAGAATAGCTTGACTCCCTCTTCTTTGTGGCAGCCCCTGAGATATTGGAACACTGCTATCATGTCACCCCTCACCCTTCTCTTCGTTAAACTACACATACCCAATTCCAGCAACCGTTCCCTATATGTTTTAGCCTCCAGTCC
This sequence comes from Vipera berus, assembly GCF_964194415.1. Classification (NCBI taxonomy): domain Eukaryota; kingdom Metazoa; phylum Chordata; class Lepidosauria; order Squamata; family Viperidae; genus Vipera; species Vipera berus. Next base: position 74,834,056 of record NC_138204.1, read on the forward strand.
ACCAATCATCTTTGTTGCTCTTCTCTACCCTTTCTAGAGTCTCAACATCTTTTTTACATCGTGGTGACCTGCATGAAAACAAGCAAGCTCAGAGAGCACCAAGGACCCCTCATTTCAACCCTGAGCTACAAATATTCTCCATTGGCACAAAATATTCCTCCCTCTCTCCTTCCTATTTTCTCCACAACATCCACAATTCGTTGGCTGAGAGAGCAACTGGCCAAAAGTCATCCAGTGGGATTTTAGGCTTCTTCTGACTCCTCTAGTTATTAAGCATTTTATTACATTACAGTTCATAAGCTACCCCTCTTTTCTCTGCAAGAACAGGCTTAGGAGGTGTCCTGGAATCACTTAGTGACATTTTATGGCTGAGGAGAGGGCTTGTTTCTCCTTTATGGCAATCCCATGTTTTAAACACACTGCTGGCTCTCTGTATTGATCTGATCACACATCTGACTTGTTAATCCTTGAGAGCTGAATACTGGAATGAGGAATTTTATCTTGGCAAAATTATTCCAAAATTAGCTTTTTGTATTTTTTTTAATTATGAATAAATAAAGATACACGGCATATATATTAAGATAACATATGCCCTAAATGAGGGAAAGAACACATTTTTTTCAAACATGGATAAAATATATAATTACTGTGTTGGACAATTTGCAACACTATTTGGTGGTGTTAAAATTCTGAAATAAACTAAGCCGTATTAAATATCTAATAATTTGAGGCTATATTTATAAATATGCACACACTTTAAATGAATGACTAATTGAGGATCTGATAGGTAGAAAATAAAAGGTGGAATTCAAAGGAATGTCTAAACTAGGACATTAAAACTCTAAAAGGGCTTGGTTTCTTTCTAACAAACTTGAAAATGATTAAGCAGTTAGCGAGCAAGAAGATTCTGCTCAGTGATATTAAATTACAATTATTGACTCATTCAAAGCATGTATTTTTATAAGTGGCATAGTTTGTATGTGATGTTAAGGTAAAGTTACATAAATTTCTGAATATTGATTACTGCAATTTAAATTAGGTTATCTGTTTGTTTATTTGTTTTTACTGGATCTATTCTAAATCTGGCTCCAATCAATAGGATTATAACCGATGATATTCTACTAGCATAAAATTTTTATGACTAATGGAAATTTTTTCTCTCACACAAATGTCATATCTAGTCTTAATCTTAATGTAAGCCTTAATGTAAACGAATGGTACACAACTTCTAAATAAGCATGCATAGAATTATCCTACAAAACAAAGAAAAGTACATATTTTCTGCAATTTTATTGAAAAATATAAAATGGATCTTAAATGTATTATGGAGAGGCATTACTATTTGTAGCTAGTAGAGAAGTCACTATTTGTAGCTTTGCTTTCTAAGATTTCAGGCTAAATTTGGTAGCATTCAGGTTAACTTAGTTATACTTTAGATCCATTGAAAATAATGCGATTAAGTTATTAACTTGTTCTATTTGTTCAGTGAAACCATGTTTTCTTTATTTAATGAACCTAAGAATTTTATATATCTGTTCTGCTGTGTAATAAAAAAGGAGATCATTTTTGAGGTGAGCAGAACCTAGTAATTTAGGAAATAGACTTCTATACTTGGTAACATTGACAAGGAATACTTAGAAATTGATTAATGGATTGGCTCCATTTCATCTCCAATGTGAATGTCAGTAATCTGAAAATGTCATTAGCTAGTTTTCTGCAGTATCATAAGTGCCCCCAATTTTTAAAAATATAGGGAAAAAATTACCTTGAAAAGTTTAGAGCAGAGATCACCAACCTTTGATGGTTGGCAGACTGGAGGAAAAGGGAGGGAAAAGCATTTTACAGGTGCACGTGCTCGCACCACAAAGGGGGCAGGACTAGTGCTCATGTGATACTCGCTAGCCCTGCCCCATTCTTGTGTGGCACAGCACCTTGTTTCTGCACCCCGTGCCATGGCGGTGGCTGTTTTTACACCTTGAAGCATGACGGCGGCCCATTTTTGCGCCCTGAGGCACAGCAGTAGCCCATTTTTGTGCCCTGTGGCACAGCATCCTATTTTTGGGGCCCACGGCCACGGCACTAACACAAGTGCATGCGCAATGGCCAGCCTGTCGTGCGGCCCAGTGGCCAGTAGGGCACAGCCCACTACCAAGCCATGGCCCACAGGTTGGGGACCCCTAGTTTAGAGCTTTCATGAGAGGTAGATGATTTTCATTTTTTTACTATATTTAAGATATATTTTAATGTTGGCTATCCCAGAGCATCTAAGGGTGGGAATACTATGGTACTCACAGGCACAGAATTTCCAAAATCTTCTTTAAAAGAATTGAAATTTTTATTACTAAATAGTATTTCTATTCTAAATAGTATTTGCCTTACAAATAAAAAATTGCAATCACTTTATATTAATTACTTTCAAAGAACTTTTTTTTCTATTTATCAGATTCATATTTTGGAGACAAGAGTTCTTATGCAGAAAACATTAGCACAGTAAATCTGACAAGCCCTTCTTCCACCAAAGATCTAAAGATTTCTAGAATTCGGAAAACACCTCTCTCATCCAACCGACCAGGATGTAGAAACTGGACTCCTTTCATGGGATATTCAGGTAAAGAAGTTGGCTTACTTCATTTCAAAAGAAATATTTGTACTAAATAGAAAACTACTTGGAGTTCATTGATTGAATCTCGATTGAAATTAATTTCAGTTAACTTACTTGTATGTTACAAAGTGATTGTAAAGATCTTTACAATCTTTTTAAAATTTTTAAACTGCTTGTGACCTCTTGCCTGGACTACTGCAATGCTCTCTACATGGGGCTTCCCTTGAAGACCACTCGGAGGCTCCAACTGGTACAGAATGCGGCCGCGAGAGTTGTCTTGGGAGTTTCCCGGTACTCCCATGTTACACCTTTGCTCCGCGAGCTACATTGGTTACCAGTTGTCTTCCGGGTGAGGTTCAAGGTTTTGGTTATGATCTTTAAGTCCTTACATGGCATGGGTCCGGGATACCTCGAGGACCACCTGCTGCCGGCGTCAACTCCCCTCCGCCCTGTGCGTGCCCACAGAGAGGGCCTCCTCAGGGTGCCTCCGGTCAGGGAATGTCGACTGGTGGCCCCCAGGGGGAGGGCCTTCTCTGTGGGTGCTCCGGCATTATGGAACCAACTGCCGGTTGAGCTCCGGATGGCATCGGACCTTCGCTTCTTCCGCCGCGGGCTGAAGACCCACTTATTTGAATTAGCTGGTCTGGCCTGATGGGGAATATTAGGGTTTTTTAATGGGTTTTTTACTATTTTATTGTCATTGTATTTTAATTGGGCATTGGTTTAATTTCTTTTTAATTTTTGTACTGTTATTTATACATGCCCTGTTAACCGCCCTGAGTCCTTCGGGAGAAGGGCGGTATAGAAATTGAATAAACCTAAACCTAAACCTAAATGGTCAATCAAATTGCTAACATAGAGCAATTTAAGTACGCGAGGTCCTCGACTTACACCCATTCATTTAGTGATCATTTGAAGCTACAGTAGCACTGAAAAAAGTGACTTATGACCGCGTTTAACACTTACGACCACTGCAGCATCTCCATGGTCCTGTGATCAAAATTTGGATGCTTGGCAACTGGCATATATTTATGATGGTTGCAGTATCTGGGAGTCATGTCATCCCCTTTTGTGACTTTCTGTTCTGACCCGGCTCCCCAAACACAACAGACATGCCAAATAGCCTCTAACGTTCCTTTTATTTCAGGAATGCCAGCAGTTTCACACAGCCTCCAAACAACGGAGCTCGCTCCCTTTTCACTTGTAGGGGTCTCCCAATACCCAGAGTTACTCTCAGTTTTGCCACGCTTGCAGCCAAAAGTCCTTCAAGCAAGCCGGCTGTTTAACATAAGACACGCCCATGCTCAGAAGGCGCTCCGACTTCCAGCGCCACAGGATCCGCGGGAAAAAAACCTGGCAAAATTCCAAGGAGAAGTGTCAGGAGTTCCAAACACAAGTGGCTGACCAGCAGGAAGACGAATAGTTGACTGCCATGCCTATTCGTCTCCGCCCCTGCCTTTTATGCACAACTGAGAGTGGGGCTACCTTAGCAGCGGTGACTCTTCCACCCCGAAGACCGCCCCATAGCCTCTCGCTGTTCTTCTCAGCTTCTACCGCGCCTGCGCATCAATTACTGGCCCCATGTGATCCTCCTCTCCTGACTCACTTGCCTGAAGGCATGGAGGTCTCAACCTTTCCATCTGAGGGCTGGTGGATGGCCCAAGCTCTGCCTCTGTCCCTGGCTTTGACAGCTCCATTCCTTTGTTGGAGCTTTCAGATGGCCCCGGCGCCCATTCCTGTGCTTCCTCATTTGAATTGGTCTCTGAGTCCTTTGGAGGCCGACAGGCCACAACACCTTCTGACAAGCAAAGTCAATTGGGACGCTAGATTCACTTAACAACCATGTTACCAACTTAACACCTGTAGTGATTCACTGAACAACTGTGGCAAGAAAAGTCATAAAATGGACAAAAACTCACTTAACAACTATCTTGTTTAGCGATGGAAATTTGGGGCTCAGTTTAATTTTAATTTAATTTAATAATATTTATATACCGCCCTTCTCCCTGAGGACTCAGGGCGGTTTACAGGGCAGAATAAAATACTGAATACAAACGTTAAAAAGAGATTAAATAATTGCCCATGTTAAAACAGTTGACATAGAATTCTAAAACACCAAGTTAAAAATAAGACAATAGAAAACCCCACCAATCCCCATTAGGCTAGGCCGGCTTGTACAAACAGAAACGTCTTGAGATCGCGACGAAAGGAGCGAAGATCGGGCGCCATCCGGAGCTCTACCGGTAGCTGATTCCACAGCTCCGGAGCGCCCACAGAGAAGGATCTCCCCCTGGGGGCCACCAATCGACATTCTCTGACCGGTGGCACCCTGAGGAGGCCCTCTCTGTGGGAACGCACAGGACGCAGGGAGCTTGATGCCGGCAGCAGATGTTCCCTAAGGTACTCCGGCCCCATGCCATGGAGGGCTTTGAACACCGTTACTAGCACCTTGAATCTCACCCGGAAGACAACTGGCAACCAATGCAGCTCACGGAGCAGCGGTGTAACGTGGGAGTATCGGGAGACTCCCAATACAACTCTCGCGGCTGCATTCTGTACCAGTTGGAGCTTCCGGGTGGTCCTCAAGGGCAGCCCCATGTAGAGAGCGTTGCAGTAGTCCAGACGAGAGGACACGAGCGCATGAGTGACCGTGCACAAATCATCCCGGCTAAGATAGGGCCGCAACTGGCGCACCAGGCGAACCTGGGCGAAGGCCCCCCTAGTCACAGCTCCTACATGGTCTTCCAAGGTGAGCCGTGAATCTAGGAGGACTCCCAAGTTGCGAGCCCTATCTACGGGGGGTAATAGTTCACCCCCCATAACCAGAGGTGGAATATCCGAATAAACCCGGGATGAAGGTATGCAAAGCCACTCAGTCTTGTCGGGGTTGAGTTGAAGTCTGTTCCTCCCCATCCAGACCCGAACCGCCTCCAGGCACCGGGACATCACGTTGAGGGCATCACTGGGGTGGTTTGGGGTCGAAAGGAAAAGTTGGGTATCATCAGCATACTGATGATACCCAACTCCAAAGCCACGAATGATTTCACCCAGCGGTTTCATGTAGATGTTGAACAGGAGAGGCGAGAAGACCGACCCCTGAGGAACTCCACAAATGAGAGACCTCGCGGTCGACCTCTGCCCTCCTGCCAACACCGACTGCGAACGTCCCTGGAGATAGGAGAACCACTGTAAAACTGTGCCTCCCACTCCCAGTCCCCTGAGACGCCGCAGCAAGATACCATGGTCGATGGTATCGAAAGCCGCCGAGAGGTCTAATAGGACTAGAACAGAGGAATATCCCCTGTCCCGAGCCCTCCAGAGATCATTCACCAGCGCGACCAATGCCGTCTCCGTGCTGTGCCCGGGCCTGAAACCCGATTGGTACGGGTCTAGATAATCCGCTTCATCCAGGACCAGAGGGAGCTGATGCGCCACCACACTCTCAACAACCTTCGCAAGAAAGCGAAGGTTGGAGACAGGACGAAAGTTGTTTAATACAGCTGGGTCCAAGGCAGGCTTCTTGAGGAGAGGCCTCACCACCGCCTCTTTCAAGACGGCGGGGAAGCTACCCTCACTCAGAGAAGCCGATATAACTGCCTGGAACCAGCTGCGTGTCCTCTCCCGGGCTGCATAGACCAGCCAGGAAGGGCACGGGTCCAATAAAAGTTGTGGTCATAGGTTGAGGACTACCTGTTCAAAATATTTTATTTATTTATTTTTGGGACTTATATGCTGCCCTATCTCCCGAAGGACTCAGGGCGACTAACAACAATAAAAAACAACAATACAAAAATTAAAAAAGAATTAAATAACAGCCCCAAAATAAATTAACTACACATTTAAAAATTAAAACATATTTAAAAACCCATCGTCAATCCAGGTCAGCCTGATGGAAGAGGAAAGTTTTGAGGTCGCGGCGAAAGGACCGGAGGTCCGGGGCCATCCGAAGCTCAAGGGGGAGTTGGTTCCAAAGGGCTGGTGCTCCCACAGAGAAGGCCCTCGCCCTGGGGGTCGCCAGCCGACATTGTCTGGCTGACGGCACCCTGAGGAGGCCCACTCTGTGTGAGCGCACTGGGCGATGGGAAGTCGTCCCCGGCAGCAGACGGTCCTGCAAATATCCCGGGCCTAAGCCATGTAGGGCTTTAAAGGTAAGTACCAGCACCTTTAAGAGGAGAAAAAAAAAGTAACTTTGCATACATGCTGATTTAGGTTTGAAATAACTATGGCAAACCAGAAAAGAGATCTGGGATTCATAGTGGATAGCTCCATAGTTTTAAAGTTAAATTCCACGGTACGGATGATAGGAAGAGAGTTGAAAATAAAAGCAAACAACACTATAATGTAGATCTGTATCTAGAATGCTATGTATAGTTCCGTTTGCCACATCTGCAAAACAATATTTTAAAGATAAGAAAAGTGTAGGAGATAGTTGCTAAAATTGCCATGGGGCTTGAGCTGTCCTGTGAGTAAAAACTAGAAAGCTTGGTATGCTTTTATTCTGAAAGAAAAAAAAAACCAACCATGACCCGATGGGGGCAGTTGTATAAAATCATGCATTATTCGTAGATCTCTCTTTTCAAAGTGCCAAATGGAAGGAGATTTAGAACAGTTAATTGAAAGTACTTCTTCACCCATGTGCATTTGTGAAAATAAAGTGGTGACAGTTACTGACTTTGATGGCTTTAAAAGGGAATTGGATAAACTCATGGGGTACAAATCTCTTATATTAGCTCCAGGTTTGGGGGCGGGGGCGGGGCGGAGGCAGTATTATATCATTTGCAGGGGAGCAGTAACTGGATAGGAATGTCTTAAAAGTGAACATGGCTTCTTTGAGACACCAATTATGGTAACAGAAGGAAGGAGTAGGTTGCTGTTGTATAAATCCAGTAAGAAAGCCAGAGCCAGAAGACTCTTCTATTGGCATGGGAATAAAAATGCTTCTGTAGGCAAAAAGTGGCTTTTTTCAGCTAAACTACACACACACACACACACACACACACACATGTTTGTGGTCATTTTTATAATACACAAATACCAAAAAGGTCAGTTAAAAACAATGGCTGAGTTCCTACATCGCATTAAGCCATTACTGCCCTATGGCTTACTGAATAAGACATGATTAGCTAGGCCATGAATTCTAGATTATGGCTAATATTTGAAACACCTTCAAGCTTCTGAGGTTCAAAGAACCCCCATTTTATTAAATGAAAATAGTTTAATCAACATAAAAGGGCAAAAGGGAGGAAATAGGGAAAATTTAAAATGACATTGCCAGTTGGCATTGTCCAGCTAGCATTTTTTCAGTGGAGTTTAGAAGGAGAGTTGAGAAAAACTACATAAAATAAAAACAGCAAAACTCCCCAAGTTTACTTTGGTATTTCAAAGACTGAGGAGAGTGTAGAAAATCTAAGAAGAAGCATGCATATAATATGTAATTATAATGGTCATAAACAAAATAAAGCATAAGGTGTTATTTCAACATCTCAAGATTTTTGTACAAAGCAAGGGTCCCCTTGAGTCACAAGGAACCACTGAGTGCACAGTCTATGTGAAGAGACCAAAACAACATCTGGCAACCTTTTTCTTCCTGAGATGGCCTGTTAGGCAGTGCCTGCATGCAGAACTCACTTTAATGAATCCTCGAGTCCTGGTAAATTTTTCATTATTTAAAAGGACCATTTCCAAAGGTCTGTAATAATACAAACATTTAAGAAACTTACTGTACAGCCATCTGTAAACCTGATGTGCAGATCCAAGGAGAATACTTTTTTTATTCTCCCACCTTAAATCTATGTCAAAAGTATTTATTTATTTATTTATTTTTATTTATTATATTTTTATACCGCCCTTCTCCCGAAGGACTCAGGGCGGTGTACAGGGCAATAAATATAAAAACAGAATACAAAAGTTAAAAACGATTAAATATAATGCCCAAATTTAAAACAATAATTAAAAACATATTAAAACCCCTACCCTAACCCATCAAACCAGGTCAGATTGCTCAAATAAATACGTTTTTAGATCGCGCCGGAAGGAGCGAAGGTCGGGGGCTCTATTCCTTCAGCAGAATTATTTGGGATCAATGCTTACAATTAACCTTGCTTAAAAAAATGAAATTATGATTCATGAAGACTCCAATACCCACTACCAATGCTGCATGATTCTTGAGCAATGGTACTCATAGACCCCATTGACATGGAAACTAGAAATGGCTTTACAAAGAAAGCCAAGCTTTTGGATCAAGGGCTTGTAGAATGATCAATGTAACATTGACCATGGCTCCCTCTAACTTGACCTCTCTGAAGTTGCAGAGAGTATTGTTTGTGTTTAGATAATGGTTGTCATTCTCTGTCTAATATCAAAATATGATCTTATGCTGAACAGGTTGTAGAATAGGATAGGATTAGGATTAGGATTAGGATTAAGAGAATAGAATAGAATAGAATAGAATAGAATAGAATAGAATAGAATAGAATAGAATAGAATAGAATAGAATAGAATAGAATAGAATAGAATAGAATAGAGCTGGAAGGGACCTTGGAGGTCTTCTAGTCCAGCCCTCTGCTCAAGCAGGAGGATTTATACCATCTCAATATGGAAGACAGACCAATGAAGTAAATGCCTGAGTCCAACCTACCAAGTTCACATTTGTTCTAACTCTGTCAAGCATCAAATTATAAAAGATACACAGGAAACTCAATTTCTCTCTGTAATTATAAATCTAATCCAAGATATTGATAAGAAACATCAGCTTAGCCGAATGGTTCGGTATAGATTTATGTCTGAGCACAAAATTACAAGAATTCTTTCAGGGCTTTTTCAGAGTAGAAGATCATTCAATGGTAGAATAGGTTTAATGCATAACATTTTAAGCATCATTGAAAGTAATGGACTGAACAAGTCAAAATGGTAAGGACAAGCCTGTGATCGAGCTGCAAATATGAATGGACTGTAAGCTAGTCTTTAAAGTAAAAAATCTAGCATAACTGCAAAAACTACATATTTCTGCCGTTTAGTGACTGATGCTATATTCTAGGAACTAAGAATAATTTTTAAAGTACATAATGTATGCTCCTGTACTAACTTCTTGTAGGTGAATTCTGCAAGAGACAAGAAGTTAAGTTCAGTTGTCCTATTTTAAGAGACATACCATCTTAAGTACTGGTCAAGTAATTTATTCGCTCTATCTGACTATGTTTTCTAGGTCAGACGATCCAAAGATGACATTAATTTGAATGTCTGATAGTGGTTTAGGGAAAAAAAAAGTGTTGTCACTCTCAGCCAATGAAAAGTCCGTGGAAAGAATAAACACAGTCAGTTTGCTGTGTTTTGCTCAGTGACAGGCAGGGCAGGATGAAACATAGTCCTCGACGTCTGTTCTTGCTCTCAGCCACTAAAAGCCTCTTGAGAAACGTAAAGCAAGGCTTTTAATTCTCCCATGTATAGTAATTCTATTGTGGTGGCATGGTTGCAATATTCCTTCTATTATAGGAAGGGAAACATATGAATTTATTTATTTATTTATTTATTTATTTATTTATTTATTTATTTATTTAATTAATTAATTAATTAATTCTCCCATGTATAGTAATTCTATTGTGGTGGCATGGTTGCAATATTCCTTCTATTATAGGAAGGGAAACATATGAATTTATTTATTTATTTATTTATTTATTTATTTATTTATTTATTTATTTATTTATTTATTTATTTATTTATGGGACTTATATGCCGCCCTATCTCCCGAAGGACTCAGGGTGGCTAACAACAATAAAAGACAATAATACAAATGTTAAAAAAAATTAAACTAAAGCCCCAATGATAAAATATTAAAAACATTTTTAAAAATCCCTATTGTCAGTCCAGGTCAGCCTGATGGAAAAGAAATGTTTTAAGGCCGCGACGAAAGGACCGGAGGTCTGGGGCCATCCGGAGCTCAAGGGGAAGTTGATTCCACAGGGCAGGCGCTCCCACAGAGAAGGCCCTCCCCCTGGGGGTCGCCAGCCGACATTGTCTGGCCGACGGCACCCTGAGGAGGCCCTCTCTGTGTGAGCGCACCAGGTGATGGGAATTGCTGTTGTGATGCAGCTATCTGTCATTCCTAGACAAAGGGGGTGAATCAGTCAGTGGGGCTCACTAGAAGTTATCCATCCGAGCCCTGGTGTGTTAACTCTTTGTGGTAGTCAGATCAGGAAACAGGCATCCCGAGGATTGTAGGAATGCTTCTTTAGTGTTAGGTTTAATAAAAGGATGTTGAATACCTGTCAGTATTTCTTTCAGTCCCCTGTTTGTAGCAAATAAAACTATCTAGGATTTTTTTTGTTTTCTTCCTCTTCACAGCTCCTTTCACAAGACTGAGTTCTGTTCAGTTTTTCCTAAACTGCGCCTGCATGTCTCATTCAAGGTTATCTCTGTGCTCCTCTGTAATACGATACCATAGTAGAAAATTATGCTGAAGGCAGTATTATTAACAAGACAGTCAGCATTCCTCTGAAAGCTCTTGTAGCCATTCATTTCTGCCTCAGATCCTAACAAGGATCTTCGTTCTCATGGGAAAGAGAAATTGGTTAATAAATCAAGATCTATGAAATGTAAATGGAGTAATTCCAGTTTGTATTTTGGATCAAACTCTTTTTGAGTACCGCAAAAGAGAAATGTAAAACACAAAACAGGTTCCAAACTTTTATATTACAATCCTATTCAAAATCTTAACCTGACCACCAACTGACCTAAGCAAAGCTACAAAGTTTTGCAATAAATTGCAAGATGCCCGAGATCAATACTGTACAGTGCAGGATTGTGCTTTGGCAATGGCCCAGTCTCAGAAATGTCAAGATTCATGGGTGAAGAAGAGGTCTTTTGTGAGGATCAAATATCAACAACTGCAGAGAACATATACTGTACTTCAGTGGGCATAGCCTTACCTGCTTGAATAAAATGGTTTCTGAATGTTATACTCTATTGTCATCAATCATGGTATGAGCAACTGAGGTCACTATCTTGTATATCTGGAGAACTCTTAAGAAATACAGTCCTGACATTGGATACACTTCCATGGAAATTGTTCTCATTCAGATCATTACTGCCATTTGATACTGCTTTAAAAATCATAAAGGAAACAGTAGAATGACTTTGGATAGAAAACCATATTCGGTCATCAAATGTTATTCAAGTTTGCCCTGAAAGTCTGGTTTTTTTTAAAAAAAACACCAAAACACCATACATGTTACAATGGCAACCACAGATAGGTAATTCTTTAAACTTAACTTGTAGAAAACAACGCAAGGCAAGATACCACAAGAATAAGAATAAGCTGATTGGTCCTCTCAGTTCTGAGCATGCCAGAAAACAGGACTTTCTGAAGATAGTCACTATTTTTGCAGAGTAAGAAACATAGAAGTTGTTGTTGTTGTTGTTGTTTTGAGTAACCCTGTGCAACTCCATTCCCATGATCCCTACTTGCAAACAACAAGGATAAAGCTGCTGGGTTCCTGATAACTGATCCATATGGTTTGTACAAAGTTGTCATGTATCCGAGACCCAGGGCTTTTTTTTCTCATAGAATGCTTAGAACGGAGTTCCGGCACCTTTTTTGGATGGAACCTTTTAGGGTAGGCAAGGCAGGTTGTATGACATGTGTGAGTTCCGGCACCTTTTTCTTTTAGAAAAAAAGCACTGCTGAGACCGCACAACATTCCTATGCAGTGTGGATGCTCTGACTAGCAAACCACACAAGCAGAAGAAAAGGAAGGAGAACTGTACACCATTGCCATGCCTGCATAGAAGGGAACCCACTACTGTTGCTGTTTCTAATTTATCAAGATCTGGCTTGGCTTACTGACATGATGTTTTATTTACTATTATTGTACTCGGTGCACGCTGAGTCTCAAGTTTGCATTTTAAAAAATTTTTGAAAACCAATTGGATTTGGTTTACTGCTGAACTCTGAATTGTTTATGATTGCATTCTGTATATTTGTTCACCACTCTGTGGTGTCAGACTACACAGTATGATGATGTCATTTTGCTTTCTTTGCCAAGAGCCCATTTCAGTCTATATAAAGTGTGCTATTGAAGATTCCAGCTTAAACTGAATGTGCTTGTTAAGAAATTGAAATATCAGTGTTCCCATAAAGTTGAGAACAATCTGGTGCCCCTCAAATATGCTGAACTATAATTCATTGAGTGAGGAAGACTGTTATATAACCTATTAGGGGCTGTAATAATTGGTCCAAACTGTTCTTGTTATACTAGGATTGAAGAATTTAGTTCTCTATTTTTCCCAGAAGTTTCTTGTTATACTAGGATTGAAGAATTTAGTTCTCTATTTTTTCCAGAAGTTTCCTTGATTTTAGGAGGCATTGAAGTGTGGTCCAGTCAGTTGTCAAATTACTATTTGAAATAACCACTTGACATAAGCTTGCCAGTTCAAATGGAGAAAAATACAGAGAAAGGCTTCCAAACTGACTGTGCTAAATAAAGCAGCCTTCCTTAACTTTTGCCCTCCAGATGTGTGAACTATAATTCCCACTATGTTTAGCCAACATAGCAATGTCAGTAGCATGGAGAAGGATGGTGTTAAGACAAGCAATCATTAAATAATAACCCATGGAATTTACAAATTCCCGTTTAAAAATAAAATCTTAAAAGGAAAAAAAACCCTCGTTTCCTGTTATTTTGGACATTGAAGGAAGCACATATTCATCATCTTGAAGATAATTTACAAAAGCCTAGTTATGTTAATAGTTTGCATGGCATTTGATTTTGATAATTAATGTTGTATTTCTCTTCTTTTATGTAGTTGTTTATCCAGACAGCAGAGGGCAGTATAAAATTGCATTAGAATTTTAAAATTATTTTTATTGAAAGCTAGAAATCTGATGTTAGTTATGGTATAAAATAACTATAATTGGTAGCACCTGCAGGAGAGGAGAAGAAATTGAAATAAACTATCTTATACTGGGATTCCAGGCAGTTTTTCTTCTGAACCAAAATGTTAGAAACTTCTTGGATACATAATCCTGAAAATATTAGGTGATTATTTTTTTAAAATGCTTATGCTATTCCAGATATAATTTGTACATATTCGATGTTCAGATTCCACAAATACCTATATAGAATCATGGATATGAAAGGTATTATTTAGATTAAGTCCAATTTCTGCTCACTACAGAAATACAACTTAAAATATTTCATATTGATTATAGTCTAACCTCGTTTAATACTTATGCCAGCCAGTCCATTTAATCTTGCAAATAAGCATACCATGAGTACTTTTACAAACACTTTGTTGACATATATATTATCATATATTATTTCCAAAACTTTCCCCAAATCTATCAAGGAAGATATAATCCATTAAGGAAGACAAAATAAGGAATGACATTAGTGTGAAAAGATGGTTATAGAGTGATCTTTTTATGATATTTATTCAAATGTCAGTATGACCATCTTAAATTATCCTACCCTAACCTTGATTCTTTAGGATCTTGATGCAGAGCTATAAGCCAGGGGATAGTTAGAGATGAAATGATGTCAAAAGTCCAGATGGCTTATTGCAGGGATCCCCAACCTCCAGTCCGTAGACCAGTACCGGGCCACGACATGCCAGCAACTGGGCCGCACAAACAAGCAAAGCCCCATCTGCAAGATGCAGGCAGCACACAAAACCACGCACCCTCCGGGCCGCAGAAAACTGGTACCTGGTGCCCAAAAGGTTGGGGACCTTTGGCTTATTGGACATACCTTAAAACATATAACTGAATTTTAAATGGTTGGTTTTTAATTATTATAAGATTTTATATTGTATTTTAATTATATAACTAAGCTGCCTATAGTCGCCTCAGTGAGATGGGTAGCAGAGAAGTTTAATAATTCAATTTTTTTTAAAAAAAATCATATCTATTGTGTAGCTATTTTAATTATATAACTAAGCCGCCTATAATCGCCTCAGTGAGATGGGTGGCAGAGAAGTTTAATAATTCAATTTTTTTTTTAAAAAAAATCATATCGTGTAGTGGAAGAAGGCTTGCTAAAGGCTTACTTTGTAGCATCTATGTATCCTCAAATAGTCATTTATTAGATTTCTTCTGAATGATAAAACCGTTGTTGAGGTCTGCCTTGAAAACCAGTTCTAGAACCTTCAAAGGTTTGCTATGCAAAATGCATTAAATAAGTGAATAAATTTCTACAGTAGTTAATATCTGACATTTTCCCAAGAGCTGTCACTTGCATATCTCTTAGTACATTGACACAACAGAGAAAAGCAGGTTGTAGAGATAAAACACCACAACAGTCAGGAAAACTGAACACAAAGGAGCAATTGAAGCTAGAGATAGCTCTAGTAGGTGGAGTTATAATTTCTGGACTGCAAAAATATATAAAAAATAAGGCTAGTTAGGAATACTAGTAATGATCATTTTATATTATAGAGTGGATAAGAGCTAGCATCCTTCTGAATATTAGTTATCAAGAAAGATTAATAAAAGGCTTTTTCTCACGTGTATATATTTGGCTACTTATACTTATTTTCCAAGGGACGCGGTGGCTCAGTGGGTTAGGATGCTGAGCTTGTCGATCAGAAGGTTGGCAGTTTGGCGGGTCGAATCCCGAGTGCCGCGTAACAGAGTGAGTGCCTGTTACTCGTCCCAGCTTCTGCCAACCTAACAGTTCAAAAGCACGTAAAAAATGCAAGTAGAAAAATAGGGACCACTACGGTGGGAAGGTAACAGCGTTCTGTGCGCCTTTGGCATCTAGTCATGCCGGCCACATGACCACGGAGACGTCCTCGGACAAGCGCTGGCTCTTCGGCTTTGAAATGGAGATGAGCACCGGCCCCTAGAGTTGGAAACGACTAGCACGCATGTGCGGGGGAACCTTTACTTTTTACTTATTTTCCATGAATTTCTCTGACCTAAATTATCTTACAGTGTGTGTAATATCTTTATTTCAATTTAAAAACTAATCCATTTTTGATTTTCTGGGGAGGTGTGTGTGTGTGTGTGTGTGTGTGTGTGTGTATTTTCAGTAACTTTGTTTCACTAACTTCCAAAATAACTAGTGTAATGCCTGAGTGGATACTTTCCCCTGAGAACTCTGGTGATAGTTTTATCTCTTTTTAGATATTTGGGGAGATTTAATTATATGAATTGGAATGGGAGATCTTTAGAACATGCATCTGGTAGCAAGATGTTCCCATTTCCCTCTTTACCATTTCCCAAATTACCTCAGAATCCTTTCAGTAACCACATTTCAGCAACACAATCTATAGGCACGAAGGGAGAGGATTGAGACGGAAGTAGTCTACTTTTTACTTAAAAAAACTTTTTTTAAAAGAAGCACACTACAGAAAAGAAGTCGCTTTGCCATTTAATAGCAGCTATCAGATACTTGTGAGGCTGCAAATGGTGGGCTGAGGCATATGGTTTGCCCACCCCATGTGTAATGAAATGTGTTGGGTTGCTGCTCCATTTGCCAACCTCTTTGCAAAGTACACCAATAGGCAACGGGTTTCAGTAAATGAGCGGGATGCTATTTTTTTTCCCTCTGATTCTGAGATGGGAACATTTCCCATGAAGATAATATTTAATTAGCCAAGAGTGCAGAACAATCCAGTTTGCTTCCATTTAGTCCCTCGCTTTTAAGCACAGCTAAGTAATTACATGTATTATGTGCAAAATGAATAGGTGTGAACATATTTTACTAACATTAATTTTCATGTTAGAGACAGTCTGAGTTATAAAACAATTATAATTACACAAAAGGAAGTTTCTGAAACCTGTGATATTTTATTTTTAAGCAAATGGAAATGTTTATATTTAAATCCCATTTGAAGGAAAAGAAATATCAAAAAAATACCTCAAAAAACCCCTTTGTCCTAATGATTGTAGCAACAAAAACACAATTAAATTGCAAGACCCAAACACTGACCTAGCAAAAACTATGAAAGGAATTGACAAGAAGTTAATAGCTCAGTATAAAGAACAATGTTTAAAGAGTACTGGAAAAATAAATGAAGATGTGTGTTAGTTGAAAAACATACTTTAATCCTGCATAGTAATTCAGAAAGCAACAGCATGAAGAATATAATTTTGGGGGTATATTTGTTTTTCATAAAGTCATAACAGCCTGATGAAACAATGAGAAGATATAAGCATGTTCCAGACATAAAGACTGCATTCTTCCACAAGAGGAAAAAGACCCTCAAAGTATAAATTTAAACTTGAAGTATTAAATGTAAATTAAGTCCGGAAGCACTAAATTTAATAATATAATCTATCAAGGGAAAATAGAATTCACATTCAGTTGTTTCCTAGTCATTTATTTGTTCAATTTCTGAAAATGTAGTTGATTTTTTAAAAATCAAGTTGCAATTTGGTATGTTGGTTTTTATGTGTTTGCATAGTGGTACATTTTGACTAGAAGGGATGCGGTGGCTCAGTGGGTTAGGATGCTGAGCTTGTCGATCAGAAGGTCGGCAGTTTAGCGGGTCGAATTCCGAGTGCCGCGTAACAGAGTTAGCGCCTGTTACTCATCCCAGCTTCTGCCAACCTAGCAGTTCGAAAGCACGTAAAAAATGCAAGTAGAAAAATAGGGACCACTACGGTGGGAAGGTTCAGTGTGCCTTTGGCGTCTAGTCATGCCGACCACATGACCACGGAGACGTCCTCAGACAAGCGCTGGCTCTTTGGCTTTGAAACGGAGATGAGCACCGGCCCCTAGAGTTAGAAACGACTAGCATGCATGTGCAGGGGAACCTTTACCTTACATATTGACTAGTATGCCAAAATGGTTAAGAGTTATAGTGTTTTCAGGACAATTACTTTAAATACCAGTGACAATCACCATCTGCCACTCACTATAAATGCCACCCATTTTTGTATGAGGGGTGCTTGGTGCTCTCCAAACTTGGTTGTTTTCTTGCAGACATTTCATTATCCAAAGTAGGCAACCTCATCGGTGCTGGGTGGTGCTAGATGATGCTGTACTGATGACATTGCCTGGTTTGGGTAATGAAACGTCAGCAAGAAAACAACCAAGCTCAGAGAGCACCAAGGATCCCTCATTTCAACCCTGAGCTACAAATATTCTTTATTGCTTTTTGTAAGACTTTTTCAGAGCAGGTCTTGGCAGACTAAATCCTTATTCTAAATGCATCTTTCACAGTTACATCATCTTCAGCAGTCTCAACTCACAGTATTGCCTCTGTTATCGTGGCCGTAATCGAAGGGAGAGGGTTTGCTAGAGGTGAAGTGGGAATGGCAAGTATTGACCTAAAAAATCCAGAAGTAGTTCTATCCCAGTTTGCTGATAATACAACATATACCAAGGTAAAATCTGAATACTGTAATCTTCTTTGTGATATAAACGCACTGAATCAGCATAATCATGCACGGCGATAGTTCTGGCCAATTGCTTTAGCCTTCTAATTTTTTTTCTGATTACTTTTTATTAACCTTGGAATTGAATGTGGTTGATTGCAAAATCATTGCCGTATGTGCCAAATCCAAATGAACATATTGTTATATTTATAGCTAATGGTTTATCAGTAGCAATAACAATAAAGGATAGCCATA
The DNA here is from genome assembly GCF_964194415.1 of Vipera berus. Taxonomy (NCBI): domain Eukaryota; kingdom Metazoa; phylum Chordata; class Lepidosauria; order Squamata; family Viperidae; genus Vipera; species Vipera berus. The sequence goes on from NC_138204.1 coordinate 74,852,232, forward strand.
GAAGATACTGGTTCAACAGCACCTGCTCATCCAACAAGTTCTGGTAGAAAGGGCTTCCTCTGTATTTTTTTTGTTCAGGAAAGGCCATTTACAGAGACCACAAAATTAGTCTCTCTCCGTTGCTGCTCCCTTTCTATATACAGTAACCGCTTCTTCCCAGTTATCCGAATAGCCCCTACAGCTATTTAGGAAGACCATTATAACATGGTCCTGCCATCTGGCCTTGAAAGCCTGAATGCTTGGAACTTAACGACTGGCAATGAAAGATTTATTTTAGTTAAAGAACAGGCAAGTTAATATAATTCATGTTATATGTATTGGTTAAGATATCAATTAAATGGTTTTTTTAATTGCATTGTTTTAATAGGACTTAGGAGGTGGGATGTATGTTGCTATTGGCATAGTGTATGGACAAATAAAGGAAGAAAGAGAACATTTGGGGTTCCGGGCACTATGGAAACTTCTCAGGGCAGAGCCAAGAATGCATGAAACCAGAGCCCATTGTGTATTGAAGGAGGACATTGTAGATGGCTGGCAACAGCAGCCTCTAGAAAGACCAGAAAGACAGTAGTAAGTGCATTCTGGCATGGAGGGTTGAAATCTCCCACTGCTTGAAATCTACAGTCCAGAGCAAGAGACGTTTTTCGTACAACTGATGGATGGGACCAGACCTTTTCTTGCTGCTTGTCTCAGTAATAAATAAAACTTATGGAAGACATATTTACCGCAGGGCAGCCTAAGAGAGAATGCTGAAACATTGATCTGGGGTTGTGGGCAATGAAAGCACAACAATCACATTTTATGAACAGTTTTGGTAGAAATCTAGTTTTCATCACATGGAAATGTTTGCCGTTGCTTTCTTCCAAGATAATTGTTCCTAGCTTAGCCTCCAGTCCTAGAATTTCTGGTGAACTGTTATCCAGAAACCCTGCTTAGCATTTGGTGATTGGCCAAACTTGGCTGAATGCTCCCATCTACTAAGGAAAACATAGTTTATATATATATATAATTGCCCCAGTCATTCTTGTATGTATTGCCTCCAGTATCTAGCTCTAGATGCAGAAATGTATTTATTTTACTGGCATTATTTAAGTAAATGCAATACATGTTTGTTTTTAAAATGCTGTGTATTCTGAACACTGTTCAAACAGACCTTTTTTTTTTACTTTTTTTCTAGGTTATCACCAAACTCAGAATTTTAACACCCTTAGAAATAATAATGTCAAACACTGCCTGTGATTCAGGAAATGCAACAAAACTGTACACTTTGATAGCAGAAAATTTCAAGGTATGTTTTAAAATCCTTATTAGTTTATTTTTAAACATTATACTATAGTTATTTCCTAATTTTATAGAGCATTTGGTTATATCCAGAACTGGAGGCAATCCTGCTAGAAGATAGAAGTAAAGCAAGGATAAAATTCACTGTCATTTATTCTTTTATCACATGATATGAAAAGATACAAATAAATGTATCTCAAGGGTAGCAGTTCTGCATTAGTTTGGATGCATCTGAGCTTGCATGTAGTCTTCTGTGATTGAAGTCGTTTCTCTAATTTAGAAAGAGAAGCTGACAATCTTATAGCCTCTGAAGTACCTTTCAAGGGCCATAATATAATATTGACTCTGTGTGAACAAAAATAAGATTATAATCAAATGGCTAGATGTAATAAAGATGAAGTTCCTTTTTCTCTTGGTCATTTATCTATGATATGCCAGATCAATGCTTTTATTTGGGATTATATCCTAGATAATAAATGTTTTACAAGCATACTGACCTTGTACTGAAGAACAAGACATTTTAATTTCATAGGTCACCTTCCTTTCATTTTTGATTTACGTTTATAAAACAAAAAGAAAGCATATCAAAGAGTGCTCTATTTTTTTGGCAATGACAAAATCAGTGTCTCTCCTCTCTCTGTTATTTCTTCAGAATTTCCCTATTCTTTCCAATCTGCATGATGCATATCTTAAGTCTTTATCTAACTAGCAATTCAACATCTTCCCCCATTAACAATCCCACCCATTCTGATCCAGGTATTTCTCGACTCACAACTGTAACTGTAAGTTGTGACAGTTGTTAAGCAGGTCACCACATGACCATGCCCAATTTTACAACCTTTTTTTCCCAGTGGCTGTTAAATGAATCACTGTGTTCATTAACGCTGTGATTGTGAGGGGAATGCAGCAGTTACTAAGGAATCCATTGTCTGCAATGGGTGTTTTTATGCTGGAAACTAGAACAGTGGTTTCTAGCAAAAAAAAAAATTGTCCCAAATCATGGTCATGATTGCAGGATGCTGCAAATGGCCATAAATGTAGACCAGTTGTCAAAGTCCGAAATATTATTACATGGTTGCAGGGCGGGAGATGAAGTGACTATCAGAACTTTGAAACCTTGTCATGAGTAGTACTGGGAAGTTCTACTGTAACTTCAAACAGTCACTAAGCAACTGGTCGTAAGTCGGGAACTGTCTGTACAGATATAAAAAGCCTCAGATATGGAAGTCATGGGTCAGGGCAGTGTCAAGAATGTGGGTCCTGCAAAGAGCTTTAGCATCAGAAATATCATGATTCTTTTTGGAATTGTAAGCAAGAGTAGCATTGAAGTAGAAAGTAAGATGTGGAATTGTTCTTGTCTTTTCCTATGCCCAGGCAAGATAATCTTGTGCTCTGCCTCAACTTAACAGTGTTCGTACAATAATAATTTCTCTTAAAAAGAAATTTAATTGTACATGCCTGCTAGAACTATCACATGCATGTTAGAACTATCACATGCATGCTAGAACTGCACAAATGTGTATATTCACTAGAAATCAGCAAAGGTAATATGTACATCTGAATCAGTCTGATAGCAAATTCCTAATTTGCCTTTTGTCAGTATTTGAACCTAAATAACTCAGTGTTTATTACTTTTAAATATTGGCAATACACTAGAACTGTTTTTTGTAGTCATGCCTTTGCTTCCTTTTCAGAATGTGACTTTTACCACAGTCCAGAGAAAATATTTTAATGAAACCAAAGGTTTGGAATACATTGAACAACTATGTACATCAGAATTCAGCACTGTTTTAATGGAAGTTCAGTCCAAGTATGTATGTCCTAAAAATAATTCATTCACTTTAGTGTGCTGTATTGTTAATTGTTTTTCAGTCAGTAACCTGGGAACGCTAGCTGTAAGTCTTCTTTGCCTTCGGTCTGACTCAATAAGTATTTTGAAATATAACGTCCCAGGTATTAATTCTGACCAAAGTTGTGTTTTATACTGAAATGATTCCAAGGGACATGAATAAAAGTTACAGTAGTTGCCTTTCTTGGGTCCATGAAAAAACATGGGATGTGACATGCATACATACATCATACATACATACATACATACATACATACATACATACATACATACAGTGAACATGGTGGGTAATCAACAAATGAAAGCTTCTATATTTCCTAGTTTAGTTTGGATCCAGCCTGTTATTTTGTAATTATTTTCCTAGTAGATGATTCATTTATGAATTATTCTCTTTGCCTTTTGCTGTTACCATGACTGTGTCTTAGATCATTGTCAGGTGCAAGAAATCAGGAGTCAGGGTTGTTCAAATGAGTACACGTTTATTCCATGCTATTCCTAAGCAAGAATCTGAATTACTAGCAGTCAAGGAAGATTGGGGTTAGATAAGAGTCAGTGGAGTTCAAGAGGGGCTGGTCTTGGATCTCTTGTGGGTCAAAAAGGATTCCAAACTTGACCTCCTTCCTTGGGTTCGGCCTGGTCATCTACATCAATTCTGCAAAAGGATTATAATTAGCTTAATAAGCCCTTATTCTGAATAACTCTGTAGGATTTATAAGTATCAGTTTCAATGTTAAACTAACTTCAGTGGGACTATATTTGATTTTAAACCTCAGGTATACTGAACTTCCAAGTGAATATATTTAGGATCTCTGGTTAGATAGTTCTTAAATAACTGCAGTAACATTAAAAAAACCTATTAATTTCTGCATAGTTTTCCTTAATGGTTGTATTCATGATAAAAACCCAGAAAATTAATTTTCAGTCTGCTACCTCATTTTGAGGGTTTAACATGTCTGTCTGGATTTTTTTTCCCTACCCCAGTAGAGGCAATATTACTTCTCTCAAATGAAAAGCCATAATATAAAACAGGGATTCTAAAACTATGGGTGAGTCTAGAGAGGGAGATCACAAAGCCATAATTCGTCTACAAGGGGAGCAATGGGATGCATGGGTTACAGGGCCATAAAGATGGAAGAAAAGGTGTAGCAGAGCTGGATCCAAAACCAGAAAGGCTTAGAAGTAGGGTCAGGGCATCTGTGAAGGTATCAGGACTTGTGGCTGGTTTTGCAGAAGAGAGATCTGGAGTTACTGGACATCTGACTGGCTTATGGCTTCTACTTTTCCTTTGAGAGCCAATTTGGATCTGTTGTCCTCTTCTACCTCAATCATTAAAGTTTGCTGATATGTAATAAATAAATGTCAAACTATATTTTTGCTAAGTGAACTCAGTGATGTGTATGCTTGTTCTGATTCAAGTGTAGCAATTGATTAGGAATGTGGCTGGGTAGAAACAAAACTGGAAATTACCTATTTTAATTTCCTATTGCTCTTCATAACAGCCAGTGCTCTTGCCTAGCCTTTTTGAAATAATAGCATCAATGTTTTTGAGAGCACTCTGCTTTGATATTGTTATTTTATGGTTTTATTCTATGCCACCCATAGTTACATTCTATGAAATGGGTGATCATATAAATAGATAAATTTATAAATAAAATTAATTTTCCAACAAGGATAAACTTAGCAGTTTGACAAAAAGACTATTTACCTAATATCTATTAGTTTTTATTTGCCTCTGTGGAGTGTTGAGCTAATTAGAAAGATTCTGGACTATATCCACAATTTTCTGCCTTAAAAGTATTTATTTCAATTTTATCTCCCCTTTTAGACATTTAGAGTATGATTTAGGATTCCTGACCATAAATTGCACCAAATAAGAGTGAATTGCTATGCCTATTCAGTTAAATTCATGAGTGGATATGGATTTGAATTGATCTTTTCACATCTAAGTGCAAACAATCTAGAAAAATTTGCAGTTCATAGAAGACTTTAATGTATGCATAAATTTTCCAAATTAGGAAAAAAATCCACTTGGAAACATTCCAAATTGTTTCCACCTCTCTTTACTAAAAGCCTGATACTATTTATTTTATTTATTATATTTGTGGTGACAGATGCTTCTTTGAAAAATTATCTGGTTGTCCACAACAAAATTGTAAGATTGTTGTAGAATGGAGAAACATTGCAACTTTCTTTGCTAAATAGAAATTATTTATTAGGTCTTTTGTCATATTTGTTTTTGAAGATCAAAATCAAGATTCCAGTCAGAATTTCTGGGAAGTTCTCTGTTAATCAAGTAGTAACCTTGGGGAAAACTCAGCCTGGGTGGGTGGAAATTGTTAACAACCATGGAGGTTTATATGCAGCTTCCTTTCTTTCAGATTTTATTTGTTTACTGTCTTTTAAAATGGAGAACAGTTTTATTTTCCAGAAGTCAATAGCACTTTTTGAGTTAATCGGGTTGTGAAGAAAAAGTTGTAGAAAGAGTATAATTATTTTAAGGTCCTGAAGAAAAGCCAAAATATGCATCTAATAAATGGATAAAACAAAGTATTCAAGCGACATTTTCAGTGTTACTCCCAGTAAAATCAGTGATCCTAAATCTTAAAAACTACACTAATATTATGCGTTATTTAAATTGTATTTTTGTTCATTTGATTACCATTTATTTCTTAGGTATTACTGTCTCGCAGCTGTTGCTGCCTTGCTGAAATATGTTGAATTCATCCAAAATTCAGTTTATGCGCCTAAGTCACTTAAGATTCGTTTCCATGGAAGTGAGCAAACAGCAATGATTGACTCAACATCAGCCCTAAATCTTGAATTAATTACTAACAATAGAGAGCCTAGGTAAGATATTTTATTTCAAATTCTAAACTATGGAAAAGATATGATAGTTATATTTACAATCACAATACAATGTTGGATACAAATCTGTGCTTTAAAAATAATATTTTTCAAGTGAACATACATTTTCAGTCATTAAAATGTTTGAAGGAAAATGATAGAACATAAAAAAAAGGTAAAGGTTTCCCTGTCAGTCATGTCTCACTCTGGGGAGTGATGTTCATCTCCATTTCTTGACCAAGGGAGCCAACATTGTCTGAAGACAATTTCCATGATTGTGTGACCGGTGTGGCTATTGGAACGCTGTTACTTTCCCACTGAAGTGGTACTTATTAATCTACTTGAATTTGCGTGTTTTAAAACTGCTAAGTGGGGCAGGAGCTGGGGCAAGTAACAGGAGCTTACCCCATTCCATGGAGCTCAGGTCTAAAATACTGTATAAGCATTAATTTATTAGGGAAATCTTGTAGCATGTGTCTGTGTATAAGGTCTCCAACTATTTTCCTCAACACCGAAGATCAAAAGGTAGAGCAGAAACATCTTTGAATCCAAAGAATGAAAACATACTTGTATTCACAAATGATGCTTAAAAAATCAGTTAAAGTAGGTAACCAGATTTTCATCATGGATCATGTGATTGACATACACAGATGAGCAGAAGGCTAAATCCTTAGGAGTTGGATAGGCATTTCAGTAGTGGCAAAACCTTGGTTTGTCTTTGTGTATTCCTAGAGCTGAGTGAAAGTGACAGGCCCAAGATCATCTATTGACTTAGGTGGGACTAGAACCCAGGCTCTGACTAAAGTGGAATTGGTTTGTCATTGCACCTTTCTAGGGCTAAGAGACAATGACTGGTCCAAGATCATACAGCTGGCTTTGTGCCTAAGGCAATACTAGAAGTCATGCTCTCTTGGTATCCTGCTCACACACACACACACACAAACACACACACAAATCCAATATGGCAAATAAAAAACATACAAGAGAACAACAAGAGCGATAAAAACAAAGTCCCACTGGAGGGAATTGTCCCACATACAGTCTAGCTGATGCATTTTACACCAAGCTTCACCTTCTGAATTATCTCCATTAGCAGGCCCAAGTAGATCTTACTGGAGTAATCCAACTGAGTGGTGATCAGGGCATCCTAATCTACACCTGGTGCACTACTTTGCCAACTGAGTTATTGCTGAAATCGGACTGATTCAGAGGCCATTCGGCTAGCTCAGTAGCTACATCTGCAATCTTTCTGAGTTTTCTCCGCGGTATCTAGCAGGCTGCCATGTAGTTAGAAGCTCCCTCATTTATACAATATTACACAATGGACTTCTGGTCATGGCAAAATGCTGCTTGTTGTTAACACAGTTTTGTTTTTACTGATACTTAAATGCCTATCCAATCCCCAATGAGATAGCCTTCTATTCATCTGTTTGTGTGAATCACATGACAATCGTAAAAAAAGATTGCCTACCTGTAATTGATTCTTTAAGCATAACGTGTGAATTCGTTAATGCCTAAATGTTTTCCTGCTTTGGGCTCACAGATGCCATGCTTCAACTTAAGACTACCCTCTTGATCTCAGGAAACTAAGGAAAATAGTAGGAGCTCTGCTTACAGATATATATTTCCTTTAAGAAGCTCTTGATACTCTAGAATGCTGCATCTCTGTTACCGCACCAATGAAGAATGCATTTGTTTGGATTCATAAATGACCACCTGAGTCACATTTATATAACCAATCAATTGTTTAGGGATTTTTTTAAAAATACAACATTAAAGGTTATAAAAGCAATTAGTTTTTATTATTGTCTTTATTTATTTTTTTTATTTTAATTCCATTTATATCCCGCCCTTCTCCGAAGACTCAGGGTGGCTTACAAGCTTAGCAGTAGCCTTCATTCTAGGTATATGCCTGCTTATTAGGGCTTTCACACACACCCCAGCGGCATTATTACAAAGTCAGCTTAATTGCCCCCAACAATCTGGGTCCTCATTTTACCTACCTCGGAAGGATGGAAGGCTGAGTCAACCTTGAGCCTGGTGGGATGCGAACCTGCACTAATTGCAGGCAGCTGGTGTTACTTAAGGAGGCATTAGCCCACTGCTCCACCAATTGTTTAGTTTTAGTGATACCTGTAAAAGAATGGACATTGGTATAATAGAGTTGGGTAACGTCTTTCCTTACTCTGTCCCTGCATTTGGTTTATTTTATTCCGCAAATAGCCTGCACTGGATATTGCCTGGGGTGTTTATGAAGATTTTAGGAACTGTTGTCTTACTCATAAAACTTTATCGGTTCTGAACCATCAGGATCAACCATTTGTGATTAGAATTAGACTTCCTAGTGGGTAACGATGATCAACAACCGGCCAGAGACAGTTTTATTCTGGTATCATTGCTATTTGTTTGTTTGTTTGTTTTCAAGAAGGTGGTTATAGCTATCTAAAATTAAACATTTAAGTAACTATTTAAACTGTTTAGCTGCTTTAATTATTCATCTGAGTACAATGCAGGACACCCAGCTTTTAGTGAATGCGGAAGGAATTGTGCAGTCAGCTCAATCAGTCATTTATTGAGTTGGGGTTTCTGCATCTTCAGCCTCCTCGTTACCTGAAAATGAGAAGAAACTGTCTCAGTTGAGCCCATTGAAAGCCTGTAAATAATCAAGGGTAGAGAGTTTCTTACTAGCAAATGGATCCATAAAAGTGACTTTCTTCCTCCAATATTAAGCAACAATTCAACATGCAACCAGTATCTTGGTACCAATAAAGGAGAATATTTGTAGCTCAGGTTGAAATGAGAGGTCCTTGGTGCTCTCTGAGCTTGGTTGTTTCCTTGCAGATGTATCATTACCCAAACTAGATAATCACTAGCACTGATATTACCTATTTTGGTAATGAAACATCTGCAAGAAAAGCAGCAGGCTCAGAGAGCACCAAAGACTCTTCTTGGGTCAGAAGAATTGGAGGATTGTATATATCTCCCACTCTCACAATACTATACTGCAACACAGCTTGGCTTTTCTATACCACCAGCTGAATAAATATGCCAATAAATTGGTCTATATTTAAACTAGCCAAAGTAACGTTCTTAATTTAATGGTAAAATTGTTCCTTTTTTAACAATGTAAGCAATGGCTTTGATCTTTCAGGAATTATTTGCCATTAAGGACCCGTAAGATGCAATACAATCTTCTATGAACTGCTTTGCAAAAATAGTTGACAGGGCTATTTCTGCTAAGGATGGAATGATCTCTATGTTGTTAAATGCTACATTTATAGGCTTCCAGATATAAACTGTTGTCCAGAGAAATCTTGCTTCTTTACAGTCTGAAAGTTTTGGGTAGTCCTGAGTTTTGTGTTTGGAACAAGTATTGTGGTATGTTGAAAGTACCACTTTACAAAACCTTGGTAAGACCACACTTCAAATACTGCATCCAGTTCTGATTACCACAATAAAAAAAAGATCTTGAGACTCTGGAAAGAGTGCAGAGAAGAGCAACAAAAATGATTAGGGGGCTGGAGGCTAAAATGTACAAAGAAGGGTAACAGGAATTGGGTATGTCTAGTCTAATGAAAAGGGACGCGGTGGCTCAGTGGGTTGGGCCGCTGAGCTTGTCGATCAGATGGTTGGCAGTTTGGCGGGTCGAATCCCGAGTGCTGTGTAACAGAGTGAGCGCCTGTTACTCGTCCCAGCTTCTGCCAACCTAGCAAATCTAGAAGACTTCTTGTGTTTAGCCAAACAAATTCCTTTTAAAACCCAGCCTTTGTTTATACACACACACACACACATAAGGGACGCGGTGGCTCAGTGGGTTAGGACGCTGAGCTTGTCGATCAGATGGTCGGCAGTTTGGTGGGTCGAATCCCGAGTGCCGCATAACAGAGTGAGTGCCTGTTATTCATCCCAGCTTCTGCCAACCTAGCAGTTCGAAAGCACGTAAAAATGCAAGTAGAAAAATAGGGACCACTATGGTGGGAAGGTAACAGCGTTCCGTGCGCCTTTGGCGTCTAGTCATGCCGGCCACATGACCACGGAGACGTCCTCGGAGAAGCGCTGGCTCTTCGGCTTTGAAACGGAGATGAGCACCGTCCCCTAGAGTCGGAAACGACTAGCACGCATGTGCGGGGGAACCTTTACCTTTACCTTTTAGTCTAATGAAAAGGAGGACTGGAGGGATATGATAGCACTGTTTCAATATTTGAGGGCTCCTAGAAAGATAAAACGATCAAACTATTTTCCAAAGCACCAAAAGGCAAGCCACAAAACAATGGTTGGAAACTAATCAAGGAGAGAAACAACCTAGAACTAAGGGCAAATTTCCTAATGGTGGGAGCAATTAACTAATAATAATAATAATAAAGTTGGAAGGGACCTTGGAGGTCATCTAGTCCAGCTCCCTGCTCAGGCAGAAAACCCTATACCATTTCAGACAAATGGCTGTCCAGTCTCTTCTTAAAAACTTCCAGTGTTGGAGTATTTACCACTTCTGGAGGCAGGTTGTTCCACTGGTTAATTGTTCTAACTGTCAGGAAGTTTCTCCTTAGTTCTAGGTTGCTTCTCTCCTTGACTAGTTTCCATCTGTTGCTTCTTGTTCTGCCTTCAGGTGCTTTGGAGAATAGCTTGACTCCCTCTTCTTTGTGGCAGCCCCTGAGATATTAGAACACTGCTATCATGTCACCCCTCGCCCTTCTCTTCATTAAACTAGACATACCCAATTCCAGCAACCGTTCCTTATATGTCAGAATAGCTTGCCTTCAGAAGTTGTGGGTGCTCCATCACTGAAGGCTTTAAAAAAAAGACTGGATAACCATTTGTCAGAAATGATATAGGGTCTCCTGCTTGAGCAGGGGTTGGATTAGAAGATCTCCCAGGTCCTTTCCAACTCTGTTATTCTATGTTCTAAACCAGTCAGAAATGCTCAAATTTACAAACAAGACACAGATCACTTGGATAATCCTTCCAGGGAAAGGGTTTTGATTACTTGCTACGTCTAGGAAGTAGAGAATGTTTTTGCCCTTCTTAAATTCAGTTTTCACTCCTCCATGGCGACTCTTGTATTTGTACCAAGCTGCCCCGTATAATTTTTAAAATACTACTTAGTTATGTCCAGGAGTTGCTATTGGTCCAGATCCAGGGAACTGAGTCTTTTATCAAATTTTTGGTTTGACTATGAATGCATTTAAGCTAGGGCCAGGTTTTAGAAAATACAGAATTCCCAGTTCAAAACATGAGTTTTGAAGAAAAAAAACACGAAGTAAATAGAGACCCAGAAAGGTAATTGGCAGACATTCTTCTAGATTACCGAGGAAGAAAACTCTACTGATTTCTGATGATTTCTTCTTTTCCCTTTTTCCACAAAGCCCCCGTTGAGTTTCACCACCTCATTATTCCTGAGATGTAGGTTAAATGTCTTCATACTCTGTTCAGCAATGCGCCAAAGACCATATGCCATTTTGGGGTCTTTTCCCTGATGCTGTAGCAAATTGATCCCTGATGCTTTTGCTGGAGCCTTCTAAATTCTTTTTACAACTTTAAGATGGTAAAACAGTCGTAGATAATCTGATACTAACAGAATTTCTAAAGGCCAAGTTGGATGGGGTGAGCTTTAGTCCTGGCATCCTGTTCACAAATTTGGATTCTTCCTTTGTGATTTCCCTTTGTGAATCTATTATGACATAGATTCATCATAATCCAAGCGTACAAAAAAGGGGGACGTGAAAGCACCCAACTAATTTCTAACATGTAGATTGGATAATACAGGGGAGGAAAATTGACTTACTCTTCATCGTATTATAGAAAATACATTACTCCATGAAGTTTTGTTTATGTTGCCTTTATTGACTTAAAGTTTATTGACCAGATCCCCTTTAGGAGAATTTTAACTGCTGTGGCCCCTCAGAGAAGCCTTAATATTGACAAAGTCATGACTGTATGATTGTATTAAATAAAAAGGCTTACCACTCCTGGATCTCCATTTTCTTCATGCAGTTTGCACAAAGTGCTTATCTTGTTCTTGCCATAGGCACAATTTTAAATGTTGTATTAATGTCAATATATTGCTGACATAAATTCTTGTGAAGGCAGTCCTTATTTTCCTTGACAGAGCATACATGTTTTGTGTAGTTTCAGTTCTTAATAAGATCTCTATGAATAAATATTTAACATTTTGTCTTACGTGTTCTAATCACAGCATTAATTTGACAGACCGAATAAATTATTTCCCTTTCACCAAGAAACAACATTTTTTTCTAAAGGAGGTTTTTGATCTGTTTAGTCAGACATTAACAGACAAAATATATACATGGATCATTAGTGCATATTTTTTGCGTTAATTTATTCACTCAATTTGGCTGCCACCAGCCTCAAACCTGCTTTAATGTATTGCATAATTACTTTCTGAAATTCTATCTTCCTGTATGCAAAGTTCCTTATAAGCCACTTGCATAAGCTTTTGCTGCCCCACCAATAGATTGCTGCTGTACTGGATGTGGTGTAATATAAAACACAATTTGCTGCAGGCCCAATACTTTATTTCTCTAAAGCACAAACTTCTTTCTCTCCTAAACTGGCCTCTCTGGGGACTAGAAGGGAAGATGTCGGTAGATATTTCAACGTTAAATTATCACTGCTTTTCCTAGCTAGATGTGAAATAAAAAGACAAGATATATATTTTCCAATTATAAATGGAAATAGACATTTAACATAATTAGATTTACTTTAGAGTAAACATATAGAATTTTACTATTTGTATGTTTCAGCAATGCAGTTCTTCTGTTTTACTTATAACGAAGTCCTATTTATTAATGCTTCTTCCCCATGTTATTTAAAAGTTCAATTTCTAGAATTTTCTACACTTGTTTATGTTGTGAACAATTTATCTGTGAAACTGATAGAATATTTTTCCCCCTAGTACTAATATAACTCTTTTTGCTGGAGTTGGCTACAAGTAAAATGCAGCCTAGGTTAAAAAAAAAGAATACAGGTAGTTCTCGACTTACAGTACAACAATTTATTCAGTGACCATTCAAAGTTACAACAGCACTGAAAAAAGTGACTTATGAACATTTTTCACACTTATCACTATTGCATCTTCATGGTCACGTGATCAAAATTCAGACACTGGCAACTGACTCATGATGGTTACAGTGTCCCAGGGCCATGTGATCACCTTTTGCAACCTTCTCACAAGCAAAGTCAATGGGGGAAGCCAGATTCATTTAACAACTGAGTTACTAACTTTACAACTCCAGGGGTTTACTCCACACATGTGGCAAGAAAGGTCATAAAATGAGGCAAAACTCACTTAACGAATGTCTCACTCAGCAACAGAAATTTTGGACTCAATTGTGCTGATAAGTCAGTGATTACCTTTACTCAACATAGGCAAGAGACAAGGGGACAGCACTGCCAAAGTTGTTCAAATACAAATGTAAGGCTATAACAAAATGTGGTTACAATGTTATTGTCAAGGCTGCTAACATTGAATGTTATTGCTTGACAAGAGATGAAGAAGTAGCCATTTCATATGTTAAACTTGTGTATTGCTTTAAGAGATTCAGTTTAAAGTTGGGAGGGGGGAAGAGGAGGATTGTACCTTCAAGGCCATCCCTAACTAAAGAAGATAAGACCTTGGCGGGTTTTCTAACGGAAGGGAAACTGATTCTTTAAATTAATTGGAGAATATGATTAATGGCAAAATTAGAAAGGTGGAGAATTGTGTTTTAATATATTGTGCAAGGGGGCAGAGATTTCAGATTCCAGCCTCCTTTGAGCAAGCATTTGCCAGTGTATTAGCTAATAAAGGACTTTTAAGGTAAACAATGCCTCGGAGCCACTTGAAAAGCCCATAGTCAGAAACTTGACAGTTATTTGCTGGTAGGAAGACTGAATCAAATGAGCTACAGTATGATCAAGGGCCAGAGGAGGATCTGCTACTACAATTCTGCCATTTTTGTGTTTCAGCTTTTTGCATCTGGATATTGCATATATAGCATAGTCTTCTTCATCTAAGGGGGACTTCTTAGCCAGAGCTATAACATCAGATCTAAAAACAAAGAGATGCAAATGAAAGCAGGAAGCAATAACAAAACATTATTAAATTTTACATCAGGGAAAAATAACATATTTTTTAAAAAAATATAATTGAAATGATTAGATAATTGATAATATTTTACAAATTCACCATAACTAATGAATAAATAACGGATGGGCATACTATAAAAAGATCTAGTGTTAAAGCAATTTAGGTCAGGGGTCCCCAACTTTTTGGGACCAGTTACGTGGAGAGAGGTTTTTCCACAGACAGGAAGGGGCGTGGTTTTGTGTGCTGCTTGCACCTGCGGATGGGGCTTTCTTTGTTTGTGCGGACCTGTTGCTGGCATGCCGCGGCCCAGTACTGGTCCAGGGACTGGGGACCCCTGATTTAGGTGATATGATTTTTTAAATAACCAATAAAACAGAACATAGTGTTGACTTTATGCAACCTTGGTAGGGGATATTCCATACTGTGTTCTCTGCCCTTGGAAAGGCTTTGTGATTTGTGCACATAGAGTGTTGCCAGTTTTGAAAACCAAACGATTAGTATATAAATGTGCACTTACATTTGCATTAAATGTATTTAATGAGATTATTTTTCAAATTTGCCTTGTTTTCAAAGGAAAGGCCATACTCTTTTTGGTATTCTAAATTATACTAAGACACCCGGGGGAAGTCGAAGACTTAGGTCTAATATCCTGGAACCTCTGATTGATGCTGATAGTATCAACACAAGATTGGATTCTGTTCAAGAGCTCCTTCAGGATGAGGAATGCTTTTTTGGTCTTCAGTCAGGTACACAAATTCTGCTTTGTAAAAGGAATAAAATAGTTTATAGTTAGATTGGTGCAGTGTACAGGTAGTCCTTGACTTATAACATTTCATTTAGTGACTGTTCGAAGTTACAACAGCAGTGCAAAAAGTGACTTATGACCGTTTTTCACACTTCTGACTGTTGCAGCATTCCCCCTAGTTACATGAACAAAATTCAAGCACTTGGCAACTGACTCTTATTTTTGACAGTTGCAATGTCCCAAGGTCATATTGATCACCCTTTATGACCTTCTGATATGTGAAGACAATGGGGAAACAAGATTCACGTTAACAACTGTGTTACTAATTTAGCAACTGTGGCAAGAAAGTAAAATGGGACAAAATTCACTTAACTTACTTAAATGGCAGAAATTTTGGTCTCAGTTGTGGTCGTACATTGAGGACTACTTGTATTGTATTTTAATTTTCAATTCTTCTGAATGTATTAGTTCATATCATTAATAAGTTAGTATTGTAAATGTTACCCAAATATAATAAGTTGACAAGTTTTATTATAGGACAGGCATTTTAAAAATTACTTTACCTGTGCTTAATTATAGTTTAGGAACAGCCAAGCAAGAGGCTCAGTATAAAAGACAATAAATGAAAAGGAGGTATTGGAGAATCTCAGAAAGGATTTTACAACCTTCTTGGACAATTGATTACATAAAAGAAAAGCAGTTACTGATTACACAGGAGCAATGAAAATTCCTTGCCATTTTCAATTGCCATTGGGTATCTAACAAACATTTTAATAGCACATATGAATAGATTCAACTTCTCTTTCTGAGCACAAACAAGTGCAGGAATTTAATCTATCTGACTAATTGTCATCCTAATTTCTAGTACCCCAGTTCATGTCCAAGTAAAATGTCTCCAATTAAAAGCATGAAATATATTTCTAAAAATTTAGACTGAGGAACAAGGGAGTGATAGCACTGTAGAAAAATATGGGAAATACTAGCTCTATCAGTTTGAATATCTAAATCCCAAATTCTCTGCTTCAGTTCAGCCAGAGTTTAATCAAAGCCAGGAGCAGAGAGTGATGACAAATAAGGGCTGCGATACACCAAATCATTGTTAATCTGTCTCCTTAGGGTAGATCTAAACCTATCTGGTGATGTGAGATTCACTCAAAGACTTCCATTAGCCAGAATTTATGTCAGCCAAATTGGACCATTATGTGCATGATCAAAAGGAATTATTTATATCTGTAAAAACTGTGTGTGGGGGGAAATAGCACAGTGACCCACATACAGAATTTAATTTTAATTTTTCTGATAAAATTAAATCTTTACCCAGGCTTTTGCAGTTAGTCTATTGAGAAAATAATTTTTGAACCTCAGAAGGTGAAACCGGAGGTCATTCAGAGAGAGATTCATCAACAAACTGGACATGGGCTTTGTTGCCTTGAGACATAGTAAATTACCAAGAAAGTATGCAGTCCAAGTCTGTTGAGATTTGTTATTATTTTCAGAGTTAACTCTGGCTGGAAGTTGAGAAACAAGACTTCAAAAGAAGAGAATTTGTATTGATCACAGCACACTGGATCCTTTAGTTTTTTCGAATTTGGGGGTTTTATTTTCCTTTAAAAACTTCTCATAGCCTTTTTAAAGGATGTTTCATGTTAGGGCATTTTATAAACTAGAATATAAAATGAATTTAAAGCGTTTTTATAAGCTAGAATTACATGTTGAGTCAAGATTTGGATCAATTGTTAAATTGATGTGAAGAAGATTGCTGAGTAGCCTGACTATGCTTCTGGACAAGGTTGATGATTCTTTGATAAGTAGAGATTACTTCATGGGAGTTGACTGACTGCACATGAATTGTTCCAGGAGAGTAGCTAATGGGGCAGCAAAAAATAGAAAAAAATCCCATAGACAGTCTACTAATCCAAATTTGTCTATTTCCTGTCCAAGGAGATGAATCATTGAATGGTCTTGAGTAGCTTGGTTCAATTAAATCAAAGGCAAAGACATCCATTATTTGTATGTATTATCAGGAATAAATTGGTTTGATCAACTTTTAAAGAATAAGCTGTAGCTATAGTTGTTTTTTTTTGTTAGTTAACTTCTGCAGTATGTTATATTTGTATATAAATTGTGTATCAGTATACAATTATATTTTCAAAATATAACTGGAAACATAATGCTGGAGAAAAAGGAGTTTAATAATACTTTTCTCCTCATTCAATACAGCTTGAAGATTGTCTAATTCTGGTAGAGTTGTCACTCTGATCAAATTTCAGACTTTGTTAAAATAAAAGATATCCACTAAAGAAGAATCTCCTATGTTGAGTCTTATCTGTTACAGATTTTTTTTAATATATGGTCTTAGAAATCTATCTCTTTTTTTGAATTACTCCCATATTATTGTAGTTTTCAACTAGATTCCTGCAATAATATAATATAAATATAATATAATATAAATAATATAAAGCCCTAAATGGCTTGGGTCCGGACTATCTAAGGGAACACCTGCTGCCGGCATCATCTTCCCATCGTCCTGTGCGCTCCCACAGGGAGGGCCTTCTCAGGGTACCGCCGGTTAATGAATGCCAGCGGGTTATTCCCAGGGGAAGGGCGTTCTCTGTGGGTGCGCCTACCCTATGGAACCAACTACCCACGGAGCTTAGGACTTCCCCCAACCTTCGCTCATTTCGCCGGGACCTGAAAACTTGGCTCTTTGAGTGTGGGGTTTTTAATTTAATTGGGTTTTAGATTTACTTTTGGGGCTTGAATTTAATTTAATTGTTTTAATTGATTTTAATTTTTTGTATTTCATGGTTTTAACTGCCCTGTAAACCGCCCTGAGTCCTACGGGAATAGGGCAGTATACAAATTCAATAAAATAAATAAATAAATAATTCCTATTGACAAACTTATGTTTTTTTAAACATATGATGAGTCTTGTGTATGAAAGTGTTAGACAATTAACAACAAAAATCTCCATAAAAATAATTACAACTAGAAAAGGGGAGAGGTAATGGGAGGAGTGGCGAAATAAAAGAGTAAACATACAGAACATTCATTGTCAAAACATCAGTATTATTACCAGTTGCAGGTTACAATTATAGATGACCAATTTAGTATGTATGTCTTATTTAAAAATATTTATTGGTTGGGGAACACACAGTAGATTGAAACTGAATATGGAAGAATTCCCTCTATTCATAACGTAGACTACATCTATTATCTACTGAATGCCCAAAGTTTGGTGAAACGTCTTCTAGTTCCTAACCCTAAATTCTTCATACTTTGTTATCTTTTGTAAATTCCTTCACTCCAGATTGGACTTTTCCCAAGTGCTTGTGTAGGAATTAGTTTCAACAACTGTGGGTGACCATCATATATTTTGATATCGTGATATGGATCTTAATGTAAATTTATCACTTGTCAGATAGTATAAACTCTTACTGTTAAAGAATATTCTTAGCCTCGAATGACTGTATTGTTATAGAGCAAATACAAGTTGTAGGGGTTGAGTCACAGCGCAGCAGAAATTTAAATTAAGATCCTGCCAAATTGAAGTAGAATTATAGTTGAGGAGAGATGATGGTGAAATGTTAAATTGCACGTACTGTAAAGAATGAACTGGTAATAGAAATTTTAGTATAGCTGCTGTTGGCAATGATTTCTTAATAATGCAGGATCCCAAGATGGCTGGTACAAGCAAAGCATCCAGAGATTTCCTAGAAATCAGGTGGCTTCAAACCTTGACTAAGTGTGATAGAATTTTAGGATTTAAGTGGCTGTGAAATGACTAGTGACAACCATTAGCGTGTATAAGGCAATCCATGCTAAGCATGGTAGATTTATTTAATTTAATTTAATTTTATTTTATTAGATTTATATACCGCCCTTTCCTGAAGGACTCAGGGCGGTTTACAGGGTATTTTAAAATCACACCAATACAAAATACAAAAGTTAAAAAACAATTAAAAAGATTAAATTATCCCTGAAAATAAAAGCCCCAGTTAAAAATTCTCAGCCTGGGCCGGAGAGCTCAAAGAGCCAAGTCTTCAGGTCCCGGCGGAATGAACGCAGGTCGGGGGCAGTCCTAAGCTCCATGGGCAGCTGGTTCCAGAGGGCAGGTGCACCCACTGAGAAGGCCCTCCCCCTGGGTGTTATCCACCGGCAATCTTTTACCGGCAGCACCCTGAGAAGACCCTCCCTGTGGGAGCGCACTGAACGAAGGGAACTTGATGCTGGAAGCAGGTGTTCCCTCAAATATCCCGGACCCATGCCATTTATGGCTTTATAGGTCATCACCAGCATCTTGAATCTCACCCGGAGGGCAACCGGGAGCCAATGCAGCTCGCGGAGTAGAGGTGTTACATGGGAGTATCGGGAAACCCCCATCACAACTCGCGCAGCCGCATTCTGCACCAGCTGAAGCCTCCGGGTGGACCTCAAGGGCAGCCCCATGTAGAGAGTGTAGATTAGATGCAGGCATGTCAAACTTGTGATGTCATGTGACGTGCGACGTATTGTGACTTTTTTCCCATTGCCGGGAATGGTGTGGGCATAGTTTCATCATGACTCATCCGGCCTGCGGGCCAGCAGGTTGACATGCCTGGATTAAAGGGTGGAAGATTAGGTGCAGAAGACAGCAATAGCACCTAAACAATCACCTCACAATGTATCTTATGTCCATTTTCTTGCTTGCCATTATTCTCTAACCCAACACCATGTTTATAAGATATAGTTATTTCATGTAAAAGGAAAAGGGAATAGAGGCAGATAATTTTAAATTCCAGCAAATATAGCATAATTTCCACATTTAGAGGAAATAGGCCTCCTTCTCAGTATTGATTATGATATCATAAATCTAATTTATATCCTTTTAATAAAAACATGAAACTTGAAATAACATATCTTGAAATCAAAACATTTTGAATTTGAATAATTTTGTACATGTGTAAAAATAAACCCTAGAATTTAAGTTTAACTGGTTTGTGGATCAAACTAAAAATTTTGTTTGATTTCCCCCCCCCCCCCCCCAGTTATAGCAAGATTTTTGGACACTGAACAATTACTTTCAGTTTTAGTACAAATTCCAAAGCAGGATACGGTACGTTTATAAATATTTTTATGGAATAGATTATAAATATCTATGGATTATCTCTATTGCTTGTCTATTTTAGAGAATTCTGTTCTCATAGAGAATATGAATCAAAACCATTTTCTAAAAAGATTTTTAAATATGAATACACTGCTATACATATATGGAGAGATAGTATTTTTATCCTTTGCGTTGTACTAGAAATCATGAGTTTTCTGTATTTTAATTTATTTATAAACAAATTTAGCTTGACAGATATTGATATTGCTATTTTCTAATAATGCACAATAGAATTTATAGTTATTTGCTTCATATATGATTTAGTTTTATTTACATAAAATTAAACTTTTTAAGATTTTTTGTTTGTTCTTTATAGGTAATCAAATAGTTAATGATTTAGTATTATACTAGTTGACTGTAAAATTCTCTATGAATAATTAGTAGGATTTTTTTCCTTCCCCTTATTTCCTTACCATTTTTCTTCAAACCTTGAAAGTATGAGATTACCCAATGTTAATAGCAGATTAATTAATCAAGTTAATACTTGAAAGTATGAGATTACCTACTGTTAATACTAGAGGTTAATACTAGAAGGGCACACTGTGGTATAACACTGCCAAACTAAAGGCTCTAAGAACAAACAGTTTATTGGATAAAGGAGATATCGTTTAAGGTATATTTCTAATATGCCAAGTCTGGTTATCATGCTTACAAAGAAAATAGTAATGTCAGTTAACACAAATAACGATGATAGCAAACGGTATCTAGGCTATTTTATACTGTACCAACAATAATATGATATATTTTTAAAATAGGTTAATTCATCTGAATCAAAAATAACCAATTTAATTTACCTGAAGCATACTTTGGAACTTGTGGAGCCTTTGAAGGTATCATATCCTAAAATACTATGTAATGCCAATTATGGTTATCATTTCATTTAATTCTCAAATGAAGGAATTTATACTCTTATTAAATCAGGATTTTTCACTCTTTCCTATCATGTGACTTTACCAATGGGAGGGATTGCTTTTCTCCTGTTTAAAATATTATCATACTACCCAGAATGTGATACAGCTAAGCTAAACAGTAGATAAGGGATACACTAGGATACCACCTGATCCTTAAATGTGACAAATGTCTATATACTTAAATATATCCCAGTACATAGTCACACACGGTCTCTCAGATTGTCCAATCCCCTTTATTTAGCTGCTGGACTGTCTACTCACCACTATCTAATAACCATGTATGTGCATAAAAGAAGGCAGATAAAGATAGGTGGAAGGAAATTCAAACTGAGCATGGTTATCTAGACCAGAGGTCCCCAATCTTTTGGGCACTAGGGACCAGTTACATGGAGAAAGTTTTTTCTGCGTACTGGAGGGGGTGTGGTTTTGTGTGCTGCCTGCATCCCACATATGGGACTTTCCTTGTTTGTGTGGGCCGGTTGCTGGCATGCCGTGGATTGGTACTGGTCCACGGACTGAGTGTTGGGGACCCCTGGGGACCTTGGCAACTTTAAGACTTGTGGACTTCAACTCTTGGAGTTGAAGTCCACAAGTCTTAAAGTTGCCAAGGTTGAAGACCCCAGGTCTAGAACATACCATGGAATCTACCTACTCTCTTGGAGTGAAAATGCATTTTCATTACCAATGTATCTTTTCCAAGCTGTCAAACTGAACTCTTTTAGATGGCAAGAAGGCTGTTTTCCTTTAAATGATCATACAGAGAAATCTTACGATGCTTCAAAAGCATTTGACAGATAATATTGTTCATATGTTTTCCTTAGAAGCTGAGAGGAAGTGGCCTGGCTGTATATAGAAAATCTCTGATTGAGATTCTCTAACCTTTAGAACCAATCTGTTCTATAACCTTTATGCTTGATTCTTGTCATTCATGCTTACTTGAAAGTTCATACCTGGGGAAAATATTATCAGGTAAATAATTAAAGGAAAGGAATAGTCACTTCACAACTGCTGTAGTCCTGATCACTCTTCCGGAATATCTTTGCCAGAAGAACACCAGATGTGGGATCTTTTGATTATACTTTTAATTGCTCATGCAAAAATATATCCTTAGCCAATTAACCATGAACTAATAACATATAGATAGAGCTACTGTAGTCGTTTGATAGTTTGCTCCTATGAGAATTTATAGAACTGATTTTAACCTTTAAAACTCGAAATAGGTTTGGATCCACTATCATTGTGTGTATATACCTATCGGGCAATTAATACATCTATTAAACTATGATATATATCAAAACTATCTTTTAGAGTACTTGCTTAGAGGGCCTCCATGTTCTGAAATAAACTGGATAGTTACAACTATCAATACTTATGAGTCAGGATGCCTTTTCATGACATTCACTTCTTCTGCCTGTTTACCAGGAATCAGTGTTATTTTTATCATTTTAACACATGAAAGATTTTAAATATAATTTCATTAGGATAAACTAAATAACAAACTGAAGGTATGACTGACACAACAGTAATGCAAACAGGAATAATCTAACTAATAATAGCTAATAATATGATAATTTACAAAGAAAAAAGAGGGAGAGTTCTGGAAAATTCAGAAAAATTGACATATTGCTCAGAAGTCTTCTTCCTTCCCCGTTTATAAAAAAAAAGCTCTTCTAAACAAAAATTGACAGAAGACAAACGCCAGTTGTTTTCTGCACATCAGGTGCAGATTTTGCCTCTGACATTTGTATGATTATTTTGTTTGTCAGCTCCTGAGCCCGTCTTGATAAATTTAAAATACCAATACAGTTGGTGGTATATTTTATGAGGTAGCTAAAAATATATGCATCTTTAATATCATTTTACTAATTCAGTTGACATCTACCTTATATAAAAAAATACTAGGTTAAATCTAAATCATATGTGTTAATGTTCTAACACTTGAGTTGCATTTCCAATAACAGGAAGATTTTAAGCAATTAAATACTGTTTTCTTTGACATATTATTAATTTACAGATATATTTTCTTCAATATATATTATAGTGATACAAAAATATTAGTAATGTTTTGGTTTAGATAATCATTTTTGTAGTTAAATTGGCATGAATCAATTTAAAAAGTGAGCACTTTTTAAATTACTTGATTGATACTATTTGAAGCCAATTCTTTTGTGCATACATTTATTGTACTGTAATTTTTTATTTACTTATATTTTAAATAATTTTAAAAAATAAAGTTATATTTTTTTCCATCCAAACCTTAGTAAAGTAAGATAGCAGTCCATTAACATTCCTCTACTCTTGTTCATATAGATTTTCATTTTATTTAAACAGGAAGCCTTAAAAAGCTATAAGACTCCATTGTTAAAAGCTTATCATAGCTCTTTGGAAGATAGCAGGTACTATATTATAAATACAGTTTTGTCATGTCATGTCAAGATAGAGAGTAGTATTTAGATTTAAGTAAGTCATTATTAACTTGTTTTAAACATATCTATCACAATTAAAATGTAACTAACTAAAGAATCCTGACAGAAATAGTATTGTTTGAAGATAGTTTTTCAGATAATAATGAAAAATAAATATTGCATTAGGGAATTCAACATATATGAACATAGTGAAATTATAAAAATAAATCATCTGAGTTGAGATAAAAATCTTTTTAGGTAGTTACTACATTTGTAAAATATAACAGTCATTTCCACAATTGTGTATAATTTCTCTAGGTTTGGGATCATTCTTGACAAGATTAAAACTGTTATCAATGATGATACAAGATACACAAAAGGATGTTTGAATATGAGAACTCAAAAGTGCTATGCGGTGAAACCTAATATTAATGAATTTCTTGATATAGCAAGAAGAACTTACACTGAAATTGTGGATGATATAGCTGGTATGGGAAGACAATTTAGAATAATAATTTACTAGAATATATTTATTTGTTTGTTTATTATTAAATCTACTTGCCACATCTCAACATGGGGCTGGCTTACAACAATGGAACATAAAATTATAAAACATGTAAATATAACAATGAAACAATAAAAATAAATAATGAAAGCACAGCAATATATACTCTTTAATAACATTTACAATATAGTGCAGAGTGCATTCAGATATATGTTCCATACAGTTCAGTAATATTTACAAATAAATATATGTAGGTATATTTAAGAAAATGCAGTCTTAAATTTTATGTCAAATAAGAACATTGTTTTAAAAATTCTGAAATGTTACTCACATTGGGCAACATCTCCTAGAATATTTTTTATTTTTATTTACTCAAGGTTAATGTAATCATTTTAATTGTTTTTAATTTTTGTAATTGTATTGTTTTTAAAAAAAACCTTGTGAACCGCCCTGAGTCCTACGGGAGAAGGGCGGTATATAAGTTTAATAAATAATAATAATAATATTCTTCTGCTATGACTATTTTGAAATAAATGGGAATTGTGTCATTTGTTAGCCAGTTGACAAATGAAAAAACTGGTATTAGAAAGAAGCAAGTACAGAGTAGGTCAGAGTTCCCCAACCTTTCTGGCTTTGTGGACCAGCAGGGGGGAGAGGGGATGATTCCTCATGAATGGCTGGCAAGTGTGCACATGCAGCTCCATTTGCATGAGCGGCGGTCATAGCACCTGCCGCTTGCACAAATGGAGTGTGCGTGCACATGCTCACCTGCTGCTCACACAAGTAGAGATGTGCATGTACATGCTTGCCTCCCGCTTCCGCAGCCCAGTTCCAACTGGCTCACAGCCCAGGGGTTGGGGACCACTGGAGTAGGTGATAGGTAGGCATATATTAGAATAGAATAGGAAGGAGAGTTACATGTGAAATAAATTTATGTATCATGACATAGCTAGTGTATGGAACACGGATCTCTACTTGTGGTCATATTGTATGGGTCCTTCCTTCCTTCCTTCCTTCCTTCCTTCCTTCCTTCCTTCCTTCCTTCCTTCCTTCCTTCCTTCCTTCCTTCCTTCCTTCCTTCCTTCCTTCCTGTATTTTGAATTTATTTGTGTGAAAGGGTTGTCATATGAATTTGCCTTATGTGGAGAACAAAGTACAAAACACTGTTTAGACTTTTCAGGATTTAACATTTTTTAAGAAGTAAGCTGTTTACTGGTTGTGGAATTCTAAAGAGGAATAACTTATGATTTTTTTTCTTGAATCACATTTATTAATTGCCCCAGGGATAGTTCTGAAATTTCAGATGAAAGAAGTTATGTCCTTATTGCTAATTTTTAAAATTACTTTACACTCATTTGTATAGTGACACAATACTAACACAATACCATTTTGCTATTTTTTTAAAGATTAAATTATTTTCTGTCTTACTGATATATAAAAATGTCAAGATTTTTACCATACTGATTAATTTTAGTGCTCAAACAGTGTGGTTGACTGTCATAACCAAAATATTTATACCTTGCAATTAAGGAATGATAACACAACTCGCAGAAAAATATAACCTTCCTTTGAAAACCAGCTTTAGTTCAGCGCGAGGATTTTTTATCCAGATGAGTGCTGATTGTGCAGCAATACACAGTGGTCAGCTTCCTTCAGAATTTACCAAGGTTTGAAAATGTTGGATTTCAAATCTATTATTTTATTTTTATTTATTTGATTTTCATCCTGTGTTTAGTAGTTTATAAGTAATTCAAGACAGCAGATATACATAATTATCATTCTTCCTCCTTTTATTGCCACAACAACCCTATGAGCTGGGTTGGCTGAGAGAGTGACTGGCCCAAACTCACCCAGCTGGTTTTTATGCCTACGGCATGAAAATTATAATTAACTAATGTACTTTTTCACTAAAGAATACTGCTGATTTTAATAAAAATAATAAAATCTATAATACAGTGCATTGTATTTTTGTTTTATTATTGCCATAACCAGAGTAATTTGTGTAGACTGAATTTCCTTTGTAGTCTGTTTTCAGTATTGTGTAATGTTGTAGCACAGTTTAATAGAGGATACTGACTGAATATTGCTGCCTTTGTATAACAGGACAGGGATAAAAAAATATTATGTTATTTATTATGTCATGGGCTCTGATGAGCAGGAATGAAGACACGCAGTTGAGTACAGAGAAACTCATTCTTTATTTAAGCTGAAACTGTACTGAGGATTTGGAGTCACCCTGCCACAATATATAGCCAGACCCTCTGGTAGCAACCAATCGGATTGAACCCATGTTTGCCGCCCAAAGTTGACCAATTGCAGGACCGGAGACGTCCTGTCTGGGTTGCTGGAGAACCGTTAGTTCTCCAGCAACGCACGTGGTGATATTCCAAAAGCCCAGTACATAACATCATTTATCACTAGTTATCTGTTAATAATAAACAGTGTTACCATCATAATTTACTAATGTTTTAATTTTGTGACCTTGCTCTGTTACTGATATAATTACCAGTAGCTGAAAGTTTTTTAAAAAAAGACATTTTAGCATAGACTTTACAGGTAATTTTTGATTGATCTTCTGGAATTAGGAATATGACTACTTAGTATATTTAATATATTTTAATGTTCAGTTTGAACATTTTCCACAGATTACTAAAATGAAAAATGTATATAGTTTTACTTCACCTGATTTAATGAAAATGAATGAAAGATGCCAGGAATCCTTGAGAGAAATCTATCACATGACTTACTTGTAAGTAAGAATTATATTGGTTATTCTAAGTAGAATCTTGATTGTGTTTTGTATGGCCTTCCCAAAAAAGAATATTTTTATTTATTTATGTTTTGCATTTTTGGACTGGTCATTTCCCTGAAAGAGCGGCTCTGCTCTCTTTTATTTTTATTTATTTTTATTTTATTAAATTTATATACCGCCCTATTCCCGGAGGACTCAGGGCAGTGTACAGGGAGGATTAAAACAAACATACAAAAATTAAAATCAGCAACCTCCATCAAAGAAATCAAACATTACTGAAAACTTAGAATTTTGAAGGCAAGAAGTCTCTTAAAGTCACTTTGTGTCACTGGTCTTGTGGCAAGCTGTTTAACAGACACACAAGTGATTTATATTTTATATATCATTTATTATATGCTTGTGTGCAAGTGGATGTGTATGTGTTTAACACAAACCAGAAGCAGTAAAAAATAGAGGTTTTGTAAATTTAGTTTTCCCTTTTTGAATGAAACATTTTCTTTGATAATTATAATTAGGTCAATTCTTAGTGTACTAAATGAAGAGTGCATGTGCAACTGAACTTTTTGTTCACCATGAACTTTTAAATTCACCTCTGGCATTAGCTAAAAACAACTGGAACAGGTTTGATCCATTTTCAAAGAATATGTATGTGTAACTAGGTAAGCTTATATGGCTGATGACATGACCAGACTAGTGAGCATACCTAATGAGGTAATTAAAGAATGTATGACACAGTTAGTGGTATAGTTAAGGGACAAGACAACTGAAGGCATAAAAGAGAAGTTATTTGCTAAGCTTTTTATTTTTCTGTCCTCCATTTTGTAAGAAGGTGATTAGAGCTTGATTAAGTAAATCCATCTGCAGACTAATTCTCCTGAGTTGTATTCTATTCTGCTCATGAAAGAGCTAAAAAAAGCTAAAATCAACCATTTCACTGTGGAGCTAGAAGTATCTCAATTCGAGTCATAAACTGACTCACCAAGGATATTTCAGAAAAGAGGCTGCATGTAGGTTTATTATCTAGAACAACCTTGGCTCTTTTATGACTTGTGGACTTCAACTCCCAGAATTCCTGAGCCAGCATGGCTCAACATAGAAACCTCTCCCTTTTCCCTCAGCATGGCTGGCTCAGGAATTCTGGGAGTTGAAGTCCACGAGTCATAAAAGAACCAGGTATTGCCTACCCCTGGTGTAGAATGTTTCCAAAGACACTACAAGCAAAGTTTAAAGACAGTAGCCTCAGTGTGAGCCCTTGAGCGACTAATATTCTGTGGCATATAATCAGGCTTAATAGTTATTAATTATGCCATTTGCCTTTGAATTTGTCTAATCTGTCTATCTAATAAAGCCATTGAAAATATTATTTATCAATACATTTTGCAGCAATTGATTTCTATAAATTAATTATGCATTATATGAAGAAACATAAAAACATCCTTATGTTCTACATCAAATGCTAATAAATTTTATAGAGTAACTGTATGAGAGTTTCATAAAATTAAAAATTGCACTGTTTTTAATACCCTTCATATATGGGCATTTTCTTTATTCTTTTAAAATTCAAAAGACCTCATGGATCTTTCCTCACAGAAAAGTGTCTTTAACCTTTAAAGCTGCTGTATTTTTAAATGGGTAAATTTTATTTAAAATCCCACTAAAGAACCAAGCTAAAATACTAGTTTATATGAAGTCAAATTGTAGTAGCAGATTTATTTTAGCTCATTTATTATTAGACTCACACCCAAAATATTTCTCTTTGAATATTGATGCCTCCCAAATTGTTGGTTTCATTGAACTAACTTAATATCAAGATTCCAGTCATTCAAAGTTCTTCTAGAACCCTAAGTTTTTAAAATGTGCTTTCTCAAAAAATGACAGGAACCTCTTGAGAGTCAACACTGAACCTGTTAATCATAAAATGTATCATCTCGTATTACAATAGTCACTTAAGTCATTTCTTTAAAACAGGGCAATCGGTAGATGAGTATGTTTCTCTTAAATTAGAAATATACATTAACAAACACATATCTGGGCCAAGCATTCCTAAAGCAAAGCATTTTTCAGTGACTGCTACCTCAGAAATTTAAAAGTCCTGCTTTTGACATGCACCACGACTGGATTCATTTTTTGCCGCTTAAAATGGAGATAAGTAAATTCAGAGATTTGGATCCTGAAGATCCAAAATGTGTTTTGATCGGCCTATGTCAGGTTTCTAATATTTCCACTTTTTCCCCTTTCAGAAAAAAAGAATGTTAAGGTTAGGGCCTTCTTTATGATTTCAGACTATATTCTTTGGCACATTAACCCATGAACCTTAATGCATTTTGCATCTCAGATTTTTGAATCTGAAAATCTCTGATAATGAAGTGTATTTTCATAAGATAACCAAACAAACCCCTTTTATACTAGTTTATTTCTAATATTTGTAAAATGTTTCCAGCTCTAATTGTTATTCAGTTCTGATAATGTATGATGTAATAATGTAGTTATTTTGTGTCACATAAAGTCTATTAACAATTTTCTTTAAATATGTATTTTTTTCAGTTATGTAAAGGAAATTTTTTTAGAAAATAGTGGTACATTTAGTAATAGTGTAAATTACCTTGAATAGTAAAATAAACTGTACCTATCCTTGTTTACAGGATAGTGTGCAAACTATTGAGTGAAATCTATGAGCATATCCATTGCTTGTACAAACTCTCTGACACTGTTTCTATGCTAGATATGTTGCAGTCATTTGCCCATGCTTGCACACTGTCTGACTATGGTAAGTAATTATGTTTCTTAAAACAACTCCTGCTGAAACGTATACCACTTTTTTTTAACCATATGTACAAAATAATTAACTACAGGTAGTTCTTGTTTAGTAACTGCCTTGCTTAGTGACAGTGCACAGTTACAATGGCGGTAAAGCTGTAAAGTTATTTTTAAGATCAATCCTCACATTTATGGCCCTATAAAACAAAGAAAAGCTGAAGTGAGATCATAAGCACAGTTGCAGTTTCCTAGTGGCAATCACTATGCTTAACAATCAAGTTGCTGGTCCCTATCATGGTTGCTAAATGAGGACTACTTGTAGTAAGACCTAACATAATGCAAAGGAATACTTCAGTAAGGTTAAAAATACTAAACAATAGCATCGGCAATAATTTAACAGCCTCATTCAAAGATTGCATTAAGATGTATTTTACAGTGCTGTCCTATTATGACAGCCCATACCTTAGCTATAGTGATTTTTTGGCACACATTAATATTTGGGTAAAATGCTATTGTTCTTTTATAATAAAGTTAAAGATAGAATATATACTATTTGAAAACCCTTTTGGCAGGATCTTATTAATAGTGTTGATAAAGGTTGGGGTGTAAACATGTTGCCCTCCAGCTATTCCAGAATCCTGACATTCGAAGTCTCTTGGAATATTGTATCTCAAAAGACACATATTTTAAAAACAGCAATTTCCAATTACTTTACTTTCTGCCATTGCTTCTGATTTCTAAAATAAATATGCAACTGGCATGTTAGACTTATTGAATTAAGATATAAACTGGAAGATTTTGCATGTATGTTAAGTTTCACTTTTGTTTAATTTATGCTGGCAGCAGTGGCACTCCTAACATATTTGATATCTGGACTGGATCATTTTTAACAGCCCCTTCCTTTATTGCTGAGAGCCATTTTGGTGTACTAGCTAAGGTTTCAGACTAAAAACCAGGAGACTATAAATTCTAACCCTACCTTTGCTACAAAGCCTCCAGGGTGATCTTGGACCAGCCTCTTCTCTCAGTCTTATGGAAAAGAAACTGGCAAGCCATTTCTGAAAAATGCTGCCAGGAAAACTGCAGGGAGCAGTTGCCAGTTGTGACTTGAAAGCACTTTTTTCCCCCCTTCATCACTGCTGTACTGCCACCGACTGCCAAACAGCAGATTGTCATGAAGGCAGTAACAACTCCACACCTACTGTTAGCCTCCTTATGTTTCAAACAGCATTCCCTTTATTCCCTGCATCCAGAGTGGACCACACACACACACCTAGCCCTCCTTGTCACACCACTGGCTGGAAGGGCTGTACAGTTTTATGAGAATAAGCTTTAATGAAATTTGGAACTTATTTACTTATACGTAGGATTGCATTATTTCTCAGTTTTTACGTGTTCTGCAAATAGTAATATAAAAATTTAGAAATAATGCAGTCCTACACATTGTATGCATTACATAACACATACATTTCTGGATGGTTCATAAACCAAAGTACAACCAGCTTATGTTACAATATACTTGTCAATAACAAATGAATATTAAAATATTTTATTATTTTTCTTCCTTTTAGTACGTCCTGAGTTTACAGATACATTAGCAATAAAGCAAGGATGGCATCCAGTTCTTGAAAAAGTACATTTTGAAAAACCTGTTCCCAATGATACCTATATCACAGAAGGAAGTAATTTTATAATAATTACAGGACCAAATATGAGTGGAAAATCAACCTACTTAAAACAGATAGCCCTTTCTCAGATTATGGCACAAATAGGTAAACATTAACTTTTCTGAATTGTGTGTGTGTGTGTGTATACATGTGATGGCATGTGAAAACTGCCATTATATTGGGGATACTGCCATTGTAATTATATTGGGGATACTGCAAAATGCCTGAGGACCAGGGTACATGAACATGAGCTCACCATCAAAAGACAAGAACAACACTCACAGGTGTGGGCACACATGGCCACACACAATCACACCTTCAATCTGGCGGGGGCTGAGGCGATCACCTGTGATAACACCAAGGGCGGACGATTATTCAAGGAAGCTTGGTTTTCTGACCACTCCTCGATCAATCGGCATATTGATCTCCCCCCTGTGTATCAAGCCCTCAGGAGTTGGGAAGAGGAGCAGCGCGCATGACGCGAATGCAGACAATGCGAGCAGAGTGGTGGCGCACTCTATGAGTGGAGCGCAGAAATGCTGATGATATAAATGCAGTCTCCCCACTCCAATGATTTCATCCTGACGACGTTGGTAGTTAGCCAATGAAAGCTTGATTTTTAATAAACCGTTTTAATTTTCTACCTTATCCCAGTGTTCAGATTTCTTGTTCTGATTTAAATATGCCTGGGATTCGTATTTTTAGTTTGATTAAGGAGTGTGTGTGTGTGTGTGTGTGTGTGTGTGTGTATGTATGTATGTATATATATATATATATATATATATATATATATATATATATATATATATATATATATATATATATATATATATATATATATGTTAAATGCTTGTTAACTATTTAGATTACCTTGCTAGGCCCCAAACATGGGACAAATCTTTATTTCCTGTTTCAGCCTAACCGAAGGCCATTGACAGGCAGTAGTCACAACAGTGACAGCTCATATTTGTGTAATTTTTTTTTTAGATTGCTAACAAAGAATTAAAGGGAGACTGATATGCATTTCAAACTTATTTGTTTTCATCAGTCAGCCAGCCATACCCGAATCTCAGAAGGGTATGGCTGACTGATGAAAACAAATAAGTTTGAAATGCATATCAGTCTCCCTTTAATTCTTTGTTAGCAATCTAAAAAAAATTACACACACACACACACACACACACACACACACACACACACACACATATATATATATATATATATATATATATATATAAATTATGATTTACAAGTAAAAGGATATCATAGTGTATAAAAATTATGTACATTTTTTTTTACTTTTTCACAAATTTGACAAAGCTAAAGTTAGTTCTAATGCAGTAAATCTATGAACATCTGGCATCCACCAAGAGCCTTGGTGGAGCAGTGGGCTAATGCCTCCTTAAGTAACACCAGCTGCCTGCAATTAGTGCAGGTTCGCATCCCACCAGGCTCAAGGTTGACTCAGCCTTCCATCCTTCCGAGGTAGGTAAAATGAGGACCCAGATTGTTGGGGGCAATAAGCTGACTTTGTAATAATGCCGCTGGGGTGTGTGTGAAAACCCTAATAAGCAGGCATATGCATAGAATGAAGGCTACTGCTAAGCTTGTAAGCCGCCTTGAGTCTTCGGAGAAGGGCGGGATATAAATGCAATTAAAATTAAAAAAAATTGTTTTGTTTCTTTCTTTAATCTGCAGGTTCTTTTGTCCCAGCAGAATATTCTTCTTTTAGGATTGCTGAACAAATATTTACCAGAATAGGTATGGATGATGATATAGAAACAAATTCATCAACATTCATGAAAGAAATGAAAGAGGTATTCATTTAATTGAGTTAGAGATTTTTAGCTAATAAATGGCCTTGATTCAGATTTAATTGATTCATAGGTTATATTCATAAACAGACGTTAGATGCAGTTATTAGATCAAAATGATACTATGTGTGTCATGATGTCACCATATAAATGAGGCAAATGTCATGTCTGTGTCTTTTTTGCTTCATAGGATACAAAACAATGAATGAAGGCAAATATACAGTATGTGTCTTAGGATAATGTTGCAGGATCCAATCTGGATTGGTCATAGCACACACTCTGCTGGGGAAAAGTTCCCTGAAGATGGGCTCAGAAGACAAAACCTCTGTTCCCAGTGACTGACCCAGATTGGATCCTGCAACACAAAACAATGCAAATATCTTCTAACAGTATTTATTACTGTTGTTATTTTTTGCTTTATTATTTTAATGGGTTCTAATGTTTGTAAGCCACCCAGAGTCATCTCTGGACAGGATGAGTGGCACATAAATTAAACAAACAAATAAATTGGTGTAAGAATTACACATTTGTATTGTTTTGTGTCCTACTGATGTAGTGACATGTTGACATAGACAGCTTTATGGCCAATTTACTTTCCTTACCTACAGTCTCTTGTCTGCACCCTTAGCTCACTTGAAAATAACTCTTTTTCAGTTAATTATACATATTTAATTACATGTATTTATTTTTTTAGGAAAAATGTTTAAACAGACACAAAATCCCTAAATTTTGTAAGGGATATAAATCCACGTGTAAAGTTATACTCCAGAAAGGGTTTCCATGTCTTATGGAAAACATACAATCAATTGTCTTGTGAAAAAGATACAATAAAGAGAGAAATAGTAAGCAAAAAACAGCAATCAAAATAGCAATCAAAATGGAGCATTCTTACCTATTAAACACAGATGTGTTAAATGTCTGTCAGCATTCCTCTTTGCCTCCTGTTTAATAGCCTAAAAGTATTCATTTATTTTATTTATCAAACTTATTCGCTGCCCATATCTCCGTTTACGGTGACTCTGAGCAGTATTGGATTCTGACAAGCTGTTGTTGTTGTTAGTTGCGAAGTCGTGTCCGACCCATCGCGACCCTATGGACAATGTTCCTCCAGGCCTTCCTGTCCTCTACCATCTTCTGGAGTCCATTTAGGCTCACGCCTACTGCTTCAGTGACTCCATCCAACCACCTCATTCTCTGTCATCCCCTTCTTCTCTTGCCCTCAATCTTTCCCAGCATTAGGCTCTTCTCCAGTGAGTCCTTCCTTCTCATTAGGTGGCCAAAGTATTTGAGTTTTAGCTTCAGGATCTGGCCTTCTAAAGAGCAGTCAGGGTTGATCTCCTCTAGGACTGACCGGTTTGATCGCCTTGCAGTCCAAGGAACTCGCAGGAGTCTTCTCCAGCACCATAGTTCAAAGGCTTCAATTCTTTGGCACTCAGCCTTTCTTATGGTCCAGCTTTCACTGCCATACATTGCAACTGGGAAGACCATAGCCTTGACTATACGCACTTTTGTTGACAGGGTGATGTCTCTGCTTTTTAGTGTGCTGTCTAGATTTGCCATGGCTTTCCTCCCAAGGAGCAAGCGTCTTTTAATTTCTTGGCTACAGTCCCCATCTGACAAGCTAGTTTTCATCAATTTTGGTATGCAATTTTGTTATGATTTGGGAAGGAGTCTAGGTGTTCTTGAGCAGTTTTACATCATGGAAGTTCATGCCCGATTCTTGGCACTTTCATCCATCAGTCATACTTTGTTCTTCTCCTGATCTTTGAGGTATCAATGTTCTAGTCCACTCAAGCATACAGAGTCCCTTTTAATCCATGCACTGAGACATTTGCATTGATTATATGCACTTTATTAGATTGAATATTTTATCATGTAATTCATTAAGCTCATTATCCATCATAATCACTGGAAGAGGTCATTTGCTGGGCAAGCCTGCAAAGTAGTTACTTTCTTTTCAAGCAGGGTTTAAGGGTTCAGCTAAACCTTATTTGCATTCAAACTACTAACAGGTTTAATACATAGAGGATTGAATCCTAAATTTTCACTTCAGTCTTATTATTTGAATAGTGATCTAACTTGCTGGAAGTTGCTTTTTATGTAGATGTGAGTGGAATATATGATTATCATTATTTCTACACTGATGATGTCTCTTTTTGAGGATGTGTCATGAATTTAGAAATTTAGATCAAGCACAGGCCCTGCTGAACCAACTACTACATGCAAATAATTAATGAAAGATGATTGCTGTACAAGCATTTCTTTTCAATTACTCAAGCACCGCGAAAGATCGGCTTACAGCATAAAGTTATGCATGCATTTGCTTTTGTGAAAATTGAAACAATTGTGAATGCAGAGAATTTTTGAATTGGGCTGTTGGTGCTGATTAATGATTTGTTTTTATGTGGCAGCTGGTTGACTGTTACTAAACTAAATTTCCTGTCTGGGGTTTGGAGTAGGAAATGAAAATATCTATTAGCGGGATTTATCCACACGTGGAATATTAATAATGAAATTTGATGTCTCTTTCATTAGGTAACATACATCATACAAAATGCTAATGACAGATCACTTATCATAATTGATGAGCTTGGCAGAGGTACCAGTCCTGAGGAAGGCATTGGCATATGTTATGCAGTCTGTGAATATCTTCTAAATTTAAAAGTAATATTAATTTTAAAATCCTTTTTTTCATACCTTCTTTTATTTTTTTTCTCATTTCAACAGTTCAATTGTTGTTTCCTTTTGCAGGCATTTACACTCTTTGCTACTCATTTCTTGGAATTATGTCAGATTGGTAACTTATATCCCAATGTGGAAAACAATTACTTTGAAGTGCAGCATGTAAGAAGTTGTGAAATTAGGGAGAAAATTGCTTATACTTACATTCTTTCTAAAGGATGCACAGAGGAAAAAAATTATGGTAATAGTCCTGATTCATTAAGGCTTATGACAACACACACAAGTAGGTTTCAGTATATGATTTGCATATACGGAGAGGATAATCTAGCACAAGTGTTTGCACATGCAATTTTAGTTACATTTGGAACAGTATGCCTTTTATTTAAAAAAAAGACTATTAATATCTTATGACATTCTCCTTATTGAGTCTAGTTACTTTTATTAGCCTCTCCATTTTGCAAGATGTTTTATTTCTTGTCACTAACCAGTATTTTTCTCATTGTGGCATTTGAAATACTATTAGGAATAGACGAATTTATATTAGGGTTCCGTAAGTTTTCATGGGCCAGGATCTAGTTCCATCATTCTGTTTTGAGTTGACACATATACATACAAGAGTCAAATTTGTTAGCATTAAGATTAGGAAAGAAATGAAATGCATGTAATACAAGCTGTAATAATTACGCTGTGCATGCTGCATTCATTTTCTTGTCCCGGCCTCAGTAAAACAGGTGTTTCTCAAATCCATAACCGAGTCTACAGTTTAAATTGTCGAAAGGCTGTTGAGCTGGAAATTGCTGTAATGTTTGATATATTTGAGTCTAGGTAGTTACTCTTAGGATTCAGGATATAATATGATATGTGACATTATGTGACAATATGACAATTGCGATATCGATGGGTTCTTGGCAGATTACAATATTTGGAATAGAGAATGGGGAAAAAGAATGATACGTAGATTTGTTTTTAAAAATATAGAAATCTGGTGTCAGCATTGTGCTTTTGATTTTGTAAACATGATTAAGAAATAGACCCATAAAAGTATGTCATATTGTTTAGTGATCTTGTCTTCCCCATTTAGCATCACATCTACATGAATTCTCATTTTGGTTTTTTAAAAAAATGTTCTCCTTAATTCTGATTGGCAAGCTTACTTTAAATCCTTTTTAAAAAGGAAATGTGTCAAAGTAACACTGGCTCATGGTTAACATTAATAATAGGAAGGAAAGAGTTTGAACTGCTTTTCATCCGGCATTTGGCAAGTCAGACATTTTTATTAAATAGCGTTATCTTTCACAGTAAAAAATGGCTTCATTTTTTTTTACGTTTAGGCTTGAAAGCTGCAGAGGTTTCTTCTCTTCCATTATCAATAATATTGGAGGCCAAGAAGCTAGTAACTCTTATTGATAAACAAATGATGGTATGTATTATTAGCACATAACTTCAGAATATACAATATAGTTTTTAATGTTATATATGCTATTGTTAACATGCTTACTTTTTATTGAATTTTGTTGAAAACATATTTTGAGATGTGCACTCTACTTTTTTTTGTAGTGACATGTGAAGAAATATGCAATATGAATAAAACCACAGAAGCCACAGAAATATCAGTAAATCTGGCAATAAAAGAAAAATGAATATATATATACGAATCCCGGGCATATCTGTATAGCAATATGAAGTTCTCGAACTCCGGGAAGAATATAAAACAGCTGTTTATTGTTAAAATAGTAAAAACAATAAAAAGAATAAAAACAACTATTTACAAACCTAAAAACCTAGCTTTCACTGCTCCACTGCCAGCGTCATCAGGGTAAATGTTGGTATGGGTTGCCTTTCGATATACTGTTGTGTGGAGGGTGCCGTTAGTTTGGCGACTGACCAATACGTCCAGGAAGGCCAGAGTGCCATTGGCCTCCTCTTCCGCTGTGAACTGGATATCAGGGAATACTGCATTGAGCTCTTTCATAAAGACAGCCTTGTCTGTTCGTTTGATGATGGAGAAAAGAAAGCAATAGGACTGAAAACACGCACAAGGAGATGCGGGACAGCTAGGATATTTACGGTTAGTTAGGATGGGCGGCCCTATCACAAGATCAATGAGTCAACAAAGTTTATAAACAAACTCCCCACCCCCTAGCATTTACCCTGATGATGCTGGCAGTGGACCAGCGAAAGCTAGGTTGTTTTAGGTTTGTAAATAGTTTTTATTGTTTTTACTATTTTAACTATAAACAGCTGTTTTATATTCTTCCCGGAGTTCAAGAACTTTATATATATATATGCATAATACAGTTTGCAGATTAAAGGCTGAATTCACTCAACAAATCATATTATGTTTCAATACAATAAAGGCAGAGAGTTGAAGGAATATTTTGGTCCTCATCCAATCCAATTCAGTATTACATTGGCATTTTAAGAGGGCATGACAGCATCTCTGACATGGCTCTACAGAGTCCAACACCTCACAGTCAGTGCTTTTCAAAGCTAAAGATTCCTATTATTAGAAAGCTTTCTTGTAGCTTCAGTCCTACCCTCAGGATCAACAGAAGATTAGTTATGCTTTGGCTTCTGCATTTCAACCTTTCAGGTTTTTAAGACTGCTATCATATTTTCCTTAACTATTCAGGCTAAATCTACCAAGCACTTTAAATCTTTTCTCATAGGACTTGTTTTCCAACCTGCTTTACCATTCTGTCCATTCTTCTGATGTTTCCCAGGTTGTCAATGTCTGTCTTTGAAAGAGTACATCAGAGCAGCTAATTGATTTAGAACAGACCAGAACAGACATCATTTTCTACGATCTGAATGTTTTGTATTTTGTTTATGTGTTAACATTTTAGCAGCTGCTGCCTTTTCTCGTGTACTGCTTCCAATTCATCAAAATTCTCACATTTTATTTTTTCATATCAAAATGCAATAGCTTATATTCAGGTCTTGAATTTTATTTCTATTTTGCTTTGTTTTATTTTTATTTTTTGATTTTCAATCAATGTTCTAAGATCCCGAGATCATTTTGAATGCTATTACTTCCTACTTTTGTTTTATCTGAAGTTCTGACAAACAGCCCCTTTTTCAGATCTTTATAAAAATATTGTCAAGCATAGTCTTACAATCTTCCATTTAGATATTCACCCAGGCTGGCATCATCCATTAACAAGCAGATAAATCTAAATATTCTCTAATCATAGACTAATCCTTCATCATTACCTTGTCTGCATTAAAGTTCAAATGGTTAGCCTACAATCAGTAATGCCATTTATGCTGGATTAAATACTGCTCCTGTGTCTCATGAAAATGACATAAATCTTTGTCAGAAATATGGCAGCACAGAGCTTCAAATCCACATTTATCTGTTTACTCAAGAAGTAACAGGCAGAATACTACATCACAAAAATCTTGCAGCACAATCTTCTAGCAGAAAAGTTATTTTGATTGTTTACTGATAATGGCTAGTATTTTTCTTTTTGTTTTACAAACTATCTCTGTCAGACAGAGCAGTCCAATATTTCAAGCTTTTTTATTAACCAATCATCCACACCCCATGTAATGGTTTTAAAGAAACTGTTAAAACTTTTGTATGAGAATGCAAGGGCCTCTTAATGTTGGCATGGCAAAATTTTGGTAGTTATATCAAGTAATCACCCTTCATTATTTTGACAGAATGTGTTTACTTTTCAGTGAAAACAGCTCAGTAAAAAAGGTGGACATCATGACATGCTTACAGACCAAACTGTAAACCCTGTAAACCGCCCTGAGTCCTCAGGGAATAGGGCGGTATATAAATATAACTAAATAAATAAATTATATAACAAACATTGGAGGATTCCCAATTCATTATTTTCAGCATTATTGCAGTGTCTGGAGTATTTGGAGGGGAGAAAACAAGCTGGCTTTTCCTTTCCCCTCCCATATTCTAGTTATTGTCTACAAATTGTTCTCCCATGAAAGTTTTCCAATGTAGTACAGAAATTGGAGATGCTTATAAGGAATAAAAGAAAAATGGATGCCTAAGTCAGCCAATCTTCCAATTATCCGTTACCATTCCTGGTGGCAATTCTATTCAACTAGAGTTCTGAAGGATAATTCTGGTATTGTCTTTTTTCCTATATACATCACATGCATCACAGTTTCCAGGACTGGGGTACTGCCATTAGTATGCCATACAGGTGATCCTTAGCTTACAACCATTTGTTTAGTGACCATTCAAATTTACAATGGCACAAAAAAAACCCTTACAATCGTTTTTCAGACTTATGGCAGTTGCGATATTGCTGTTGTGATTCAGTGTCAGCCTGTGGTCCCAGCAGCTGAGTCTGATGAATCTGAGGAGGAGGAGGGGTTTGGAGAGCCTTTGGTGTCAGAGGGAGGCTCTGATGCACTGCAGGACTCTCAGCCTGGCCCCTCCAGGCATTTTCCTCATGAGACTCAGCTGTGTGAGCACGAGGTGTCAGACTTAGATGAATCACAGCTGAATGTGTTCAGAGACGCTAGAAGCAGAAGGCAATCCAGCAGAGCAGAGCAGAGAAAATCAATGAGGCAACTCAGTGAGAGGAGAAGAAGGCAGTGAGAAGCCACGCCTTGGGAATGATAATAAAAGGGGAAGTTGTGGGCGAGGCTGGTTGCTGAAGGCAACCGTTTGAAGACCTTCTGAAAGAGTCCTGGTCTGTTCTTGATACTTCAGTTTAACTCTTGTCTGTTGACTCTTGTTCGATATTTTGATTTATTTATTGAAGGAAATATTCTGTTGCTTTTTTGTTTGAACTGTAAATAAATTTGGTTGGGTTTTTCCAGCCTGTTGACTGTAAAGAGGAAAAAGGGGTTGTCCCTGACACACAAACAGGGCCAGTCGTAGGCTGGAACAGAACAATTATCACGGCCACGTCATCAAAATTTGGATGCTTTGGCAACTGGTTCATATTTATGGTGGTTGCATTGTCCCGGGGTCATGTGATCACCTTTTTGCAACCTTCTGATCAGCAAAGTCAGTGGGGAAGCCAGATGCAATTAACAACCATGTTTCTAACTTAACAACTGCAGCGATTCACTTAACTGTGGCACGAAAAGTCATGAAATAGGGCAAAACTACTTAACAGCTGTCTTGCTTAGCAACAAAATGTTGGGCTTAATTGTGGTCATAAGTCTAGGACTACTTATATTCAGAAAAGGGGATAAAGGTGCTCCAATGTACTAATGTCCTATAGATTTACCAAGTGCTATCAGCAAACAGGTATAGGATCTGGCTGGAAACAGAAACAATTTGGAGTAATGAGCAGGAGGGTTTTCATCCCAGCTGTTTCTCTTCAGATCGTGTCTTGTTCCTACAAACTCTTACTGTAAAATTTAGTGGCAAGAATAGGTTTGCACTATATGTAGCTTTGCGTTCTCATCTTCTACAGTGATTTAAATGATTAACATGAGAATACATTAATCAACTTGGATAACTGATATTGTGAGCATCCTAAGCATTCAGATTTTAATATGTGTGTGTCCTTTTAAATAAATAGCAACAGCAAAGAACAGATCCTGAAATATTAAAGGAGAAGGCTATGTATCACTTAGCAAATAGATTGATTCAGACTGCTCGCAACTCTCAATTGGATCCAGACAGCTTGCGAATATACTTGAAAGGTTTGAAGAAAAAGTATGAAACTGATTGCATTGCCTCTGAACAAATAACTGCAGATGTCAGATGTCCATAAATCATGTACACTCCTTTCTGCAGGATTAACTAATGCAGATATGGTTACAATTGAAAATTATTTTAACATGAACATTATTTTTTATAAACCACTACATTTCTGGAGTATTTCTTTGTAATATATAGTTGTTACATTTTAATTGTACAGTAAATGCATTCTTAATTAAACTAGAAATATTAAGAAGAACATGTAATGAAATAATTACTTTTAAAAAAGCCACAAAATTAAGATTAACTGAAAGCTTTTATTTACAAAAGGTCTTATTTTTTTAATTGATTCATTGATTAATGTCACTTATAAAATATGCAGTACTATACAAACAAATGAACTGTCCTTTGTCCAAAAGTAGACTGAGAAAGAAAGAAAACAAAGCAACAACAATTTGCTAATCATTTTATTTGAGACTTAAAGAAATCCATTTTTTGCTAGCTAGATGTATTGGCTTAATAAATATATTTCTGTTGTTTTTTTCTTTTTAATGTTTTTCTTTTATTTTCTTGTATTAATGATTATTACAGTTTATGTTAAAAGAAAAGAAAAATGCAAACAAATCTAAACATTTATATAATGTTCATATTATATACTTTTATTAAAGTTTGATTGTGACATACTATGAGCTTCATTATTCTGTATAAATCAACTTTTTTACATCTTTGCTCCAAATTTTGTATTATGGTTTGTTGCACTTGTCCCCCCGCCCATGCATATACTGGTTAACAATATATTGTTCAAAATAATATATTTAGAAAGTATTTACTGAATGTATAGCATTAATGGCATTAATTATAGACATTCATCAGCAAATATTGAAGGCATTCATCTGAAATTATTTGTTTATTTCAATAGAAGAGAATATTTGAAGTTTGTAGTTATGATATTACCTAGCTTGGTAAGGAAATATCTGCAAGAAAACCACTGTTCAGGGCCCAATCTTTATTTGATTGATTG
Source organism: Vipera berus (assembly GCF_964194415.1). Classification (NCBI taxonomy): domain Eukaryota; kingdom Metazoa; phylum Chordata; class Lepidosauria; order Squamata; family Viperidae; genus Vipera; species Vipera berus. Next base: position 74,894,329 of record NC_138204.1, read on the forward strand.
ATTTCTGTACCTATGCATATCAACAAGTAAGTCTTGTGGTGGATATTGTAAAAACAATTTAAAACATTAAACAATGTTATAAAAATGTATTATGTAGATACATACATAGAGGATGGTCTTCTAGGAAGCAGATTGTGCAAGAAGCAGTAATATATTTTGTTATGCTTAGACCTTGTGACAGGATTAAAATAAGCTCTTTTCATACTGAAGTATCATAATACCAGTATTTCTTTGAAATACAATTATGGTATATTAAGTGTATGCAAAGAAAATTGTGCAGCATCAACTGTTTCTAAATGTGAATATGAAGCACAGTAATACAAGAAAAATTGGAAGTGTTAAAATTTGTCTTTTTTTTTACAACAAAGCTGTGTGATTGTAGGCAATATATTTGCTACTGTAGGCAGGTATTACACTTCATTAATTGTCTGTAAATAGGAAGAATTATAATACTTTAAGATTGAAGCACATTTTACTTGATAATACATAGAAGCTGGAAAACTGCCATAAAGCAGGAAACATGAAAGATTAAGGGAATACAGTGCCAAGGGGACCTGCAGGGCAATGTGTCATCTGCTTTGTGAGTAAGCCAGATGTCACTGTTAGAATAAATTGTTATTACAAATGAAGTAAATATACCTTAATTTATAGCTTAGATTGGAACAGTCCAACAGTCAGAAGCAACTAAGAATGGGATCAAGAGTGCAATGATTAAGAAAAGAATTAAATTTTACATTATCATGATCCAAATACAGTTTTCAAAATGAGATCATCAGTTCACACGTTACATCCTAATTTAAAACACATGTAAATGTTCTTAACTAAACTCTCACCTAGCAAATACCAGAAAGACATCTCTGTAACTTCAAAAAAGTGTGGATATCATGTGCTTGAAAACCATAGTCTGGGCCTAGGTACGCAAGACAATTGGAACAGTCCTCTTCACAATATATTTTCTTACCATCTTGACAATACTGTTTCCAATTATTAAAAACAAACCCACTTCCATCTATAAATGTAGTTTGTATTTGGCAGCAAAAAATTATTCCAATCGATGGATCATTTACAGACTCCTCTTAGACACTTGGTTGGCTTCTGTAAACCTAGAACATAAGATAAAGCTAGAATACAAATCTAGATTATGATAACATTTATTGCTGTATCCACTGAGATGTCTCAGAAAGCGGCAAGCGCATGGTTAATATTGTATTTGTTTTGGAAACTAACCAGCCTTGCTGGTTAGTTCTTGGATGGGATGGATTTTCATAGAATTCCAATGCAATAGGTTAGATTGGGAAATTGGGGAAAAAATAGTCCAAAATAAGACAATGGTAAATCATTTCCATAAGACTGTCAAAAAACAACAACCACATAAATGTATCACTGAAGGTACCAATGTCAAGCATGACTTCCCGTAGATACTACTTCAATCTCTTATGTTCCAGATGTTAATTCACAAGTAGACCAAATACAGTCTCCACTGGCAAACACAATTCTCAAGCTGGGAGGACTTGGGTGCATAACCTGTACTTCAAACAAACCTTAGGGAGTATTTTTAACTTGTTAGTTAAGATGTTTTGTGTTATGATCAATTTAGTTAGCCATATATTAACTTGTATGGGTTTTTTCTATTTACTCAATATTTTTCTTATAGTTTTTAGGTTGAGTGTGGATGTGTGTGTGTATTTAAAACATTTTTTTAATTTGTGTTTTTTTTAGCTTTTAAAATTATTAATTGCTTATATTTCACCATTCTTATGCTGGTTTATGACTCTAATAAAGATTTGATTGATTGATTGATCAATGTATAGAAGCTTGTATATCATACACATAAATATCCCTTTCAATGGGATATTTCATCTTGTTTCCTTGTTCTTAAGGAAAGTTGACACTTACCTAGATAAAAATCAATTGGCTTCCATATTTTAATTTTTTTTAAAAGTGTAACAGGGTAGATCTAAGCAGTGTGGTGGCCTAGTGGTAAACACGCTAACCTGCCATTCAGAAGGTTGAGAGTTCAATCCTAGGTAGCGGCAGATGTTTCTTTCCTAGGGTACAAAGAAAAAAATGTCTACTGTTAACTCTGGAAAGACATCTAGCTAGTAAATATTCAGCTCCATTCAGTCACTCCAACTGTACCCTGAATTAAGGGATTACAAGGTTGCAAAAAGGGAGTTAACAGGGTAGATCCATATGTTTCCTTAGTTGTGAATGACATTTGTGTATAAAATGGAAAGTTTCATGAAATGACTTCTTCAACACATGCAAAGTTGCCGTGCTGTTCCCTAGAAGATATTTACAGCTTCAAAAGAGAATGATTTTGACAAATACCATCCATGCTCTTTCTAGTTACAAGGATATAATTATCCAGGGGGCAAACTAGTTCGATACTATCTTTTGTTAGGAAGGAATATATTACTTTTGACAGCAAATCTATTCAGTACACCTTGATCCAATGAAGTCATAAACGTGGCAAGGTCACCAAACTATGAAAAATGGTCTATCTTGGTTGCTTTCCTCTAACGTTTTTAACTAAAAATAGTATTTACATTTCCAAGAAAGACTCTATTAGTTTTTACTGCTTTATAATCTTTATTTAATCCTAAATAATTCTAATTAACCAACTTCCTGAAAAGCCCTATTCCAAATACAGTATGACAATAAAGATTTAGAATGATTTTCTAATGGTCAGAATGCCCAGTTCATTAGCCCTATTTCACTGAGCATCCAGATAATATGTAATCGTTTTATGTTTTTCTACCTTTCATCCATTTTTTCCGAAGTGTGAATAATCCATAATGGAAGTGGAGTGTGAATATAAAAAAAGTGTGGATGTTCCATTCTGTTTTGCTCCCATGACCTTTTATATGGGGGGGTAGAGGAGAGAAGTTTGAATGTCAGCTGTGATCATCCTAGCCATTCCCATGAAATGTTCTGGTTGTTTGAAAGCATTTATGCAGAGCATTTATGCAGGAGTTGCACACATGTGTGCACAAACCTTAAATTTTTATTTCTTTATACTGAAATTTCATAGTACAACAACAACAAAAAGAAATTAGTCGCACTACACTTAACTTCCTACTTTGTATTTTCAGAAAAAGCATTTTGCTGTACACGAGCAGACATACAGTACATAAGCGACCTAAAAACAGAAAATTTCCTGTCTTTTCTGCAAATTATGTATCCAATAATTGTTCAGGGTGAGAATTCCAGGTTTTTTTAAAAATGTAAATAAAAATAGCAGGCATGTGATGGGGGATAAGAGAGGTGAATGTGTGGATTCAATCTGTAGAAGTGCATATACAACCAATCAGTAGGAGAAGAACAGGCTGGGCTGGGGGGGCGGAGTTAAGCATGTCATCAGGTTAGAGTTGTTGCATTCTTCAAGTCCAACTCCTCCTGAATTCTGTTGACTCTTACTTGGAACCAATTTAGTGTTGAACTTTTGTTGACCAGATTGTTGTGATTCAGGGTCAGCCTGTGGGTTCGGCAGTTGGGTCAGACGACTCAGAGGAGGAGGAGGGGGGTGCTTTTTTATTTTTTTTATTGAAAAGTTTTTCAATACATTTTATCTTTAACAAAACAACCCCTCCCCACCCACCCACCCCCTTCCCAACCCAACCCAACCCTCCCCCCCTCCCATTTCCCCCTCCCCAACTTCCCAGAGCTAAGAGCCGAGATCTTTGCCATTTCCGCCAGGTTAGAAACTTTTAGAGTCCATTCTTCTATAGTCGGCAGTTCTTCCTTCTTCCAATATTGTCCTACTAAAAGTCTTGCTGCCGTAATTAAATTCAACATCAATTTAATGTCCACAACAGTAGTATCAGTAATAATACCCAGTAAGAACAATTGCGGAGAAAACTTTATCCTTCTCTTAAATATCTTCTGCATATTCCACCAAATTTTGATCCAAAAAGCTTTAACCTTTTTACAGGTCCACCATATATGAAAATATGTTGCATCTTCACCACCACACTAGGCTGGTAATTCGGATACATACTTGCTAATTTTTTGGGATCTAAATGCCATCTATAAAACATTTTTTTATAAAAATTCTCTCTTAAATTTTGGGCTTGCGTAAATTTTACATTTCTCACCCAAATCTTTTCCCAAGTATCCATTGTAATAACTTCTTGAATATTCTGAGCCCACTTTATCATGCAATCTTTAACAAGTTCTGTCTCTGAATCAATTTCTATCAATGCAAGATATATCCGTTTGATATGTGCTTGACCCTGATTTCTAATTTGCTTTACCAAATTTTCATCAGTCATTGAAAAACCAATTTTCTGATCTTCTTTCCACCTGGCCTGTAGTTGCCCATACTGAAACCAGGTTTGAACAATCTTTTCTCCTCGTAGAAGGTTATACGGCTTCAAATGCCATACATTCCTTTCCAAACTTAAAATTTCCTTATATGTAGTCACATCATGTTTAAACCCAACATTTAATTTTATTAATTTAATTTAATTTATTATCATTTCTATACCGCCCTTCTCCCGAAGGACTCAGGGCGGTGTACAGGGCAAGAATAAAACACAGAAATTTACAAAAATTAAAAAATAATTAAATGCATGCCCGATTAAAATACAATTGATACATAATAAAAACCCCAATAAAAATGATAAAAACCCCACCAATCCCCCCTCAGGCCAGGCCGGCTTGCTCGAACAAGTATGTTTTCAGATCGCGGCGAAAGGAGCGCAGATCGGGCGCCGTCCGGAGCTCAACCGGTAACTGGTTCCATAGCTCCGGGGCGCCCACAGAGAAGGATCTCCCCCTGGGGGCCACCAGACGGCATTCTCTGACCGGTGGCACCCTGAGGAGGCCCTCTCTGTGGGAACGCACAGGGCGCAGGGAGCTTGATGCCGGCAGCAGATGTTCCCTGAGGTACTCCGGCCCCATGCCATGGAGGGCTTTGAACGCCATTACTAGCACCTTGAATCTCACCCGGAAGACAACTGGCAACCAATGCAGCTCACGGAGCAGAGGTGTCACGTGGGAGTATCGGGAAACTCCCAACACAACTCTCGCGGCTGCATTCTGTACCAGTTGGAGCCTCCGGGTGGTCCTCAAGGGAAGCCCCATGTAGAGGGCGTTGCAGTAGTCTAGACGAGAGGTCACGAGCGCGTGAGTGACCGTGCATAAATCATCCCGGCTTAGATAGGGCCGCAACTGGCGCACCAGGCGAACCTGGGCGAAAGCCCCCCTAGTCACGGCCACCATGTGATCTTCCAAGGTAAGCCGCGAATCTAGGAGGACTCCCAAGTTGTGAGCCCTATCTACGGGGGGTAATAATTCACCCCCCATAGAAAGAGATGGAATATCCGAATAGACCCGGGATGAAGGTATGCAAAGCCACTCGGTCTTGTCGGGGTTGAGTTGAAGTCTGTTCCTCCCCATCCAGACCCGAACCGCCTCCAGGCAACGGGACATCACGTTGAGGGCATCACTGGGGTGGTTTGGGGTAGAAAGAAAAAGCTGGGTATCATCAGCGTACTGATGATACCCAACTCCAAAGCCACGAATGATCTCACCCAGCGGTTTCATATAGATGTTGAACAGGAGAGGCGAGAGGACCGACCCCTGAGGAACTCCACAAACGAGAGACCTCGCGGTCGACCTCTGCCCTCCTGTCAACACCGACTGCGAGCGTCCCTGGAGATAGGAGGAGAACCACTGTAAAACCGTGCCTCCCACTCCCAATCCCCTGAGACGCCGCAGCAGGATACCATGGTCGATGGTATCGAAAGCCGCTGAGAGGTCCAATAGGACTAGAACAGAGGAATGACCCCTGTCCCGAGCTCTCCAGAGATCATTCACCAGCGCGACCAATGCCGTCTCCGTGCTGTGCCCGGGCCTGAAACCCGATTGGTACGGGTCTAGATAATCCGCTTCATCCAGGACCAAAGGGAGCTGGTGCGTTTTCTATTGCGTGTTTCGGTATTGCCCATAAAGGTATCTTATAGTTTAACTTGTGTTTATACTTTTTCCAAACTCGCAACAGAGCATGTCTTAAAATATGCACCTTAAACACATTATCCACCTTCTTATCATACAATAAATATGCATGCCAGCCAAATAACAAATCATGACCTTCAAGATTTAGTAATCTTCCTTGTGTTAAATTAATCCAATCACTTATCGCTGACAAAGCAGCAGCTTCATAGTATAATTTAAAGTTTTGCATTTTGAGACCACCTCTTTCACGCATGTCCTGCATAATCTTAAATTTAACTCGTGGCCTTTTCCCTGCCCAGACAAATTTATTAATACCCTTTTGCCATTCCTCCAAGTTTGAATCCTTTTTAAGAATAGGTATCATTTGAAATAAAAATAGAAATTTCGGCAAGACATTCATTTTCACTGCTGCAATTCTTCCCAGTAAGGACAATTGTAATTTTTTCCAACTATCCAATTCTTTTTGAACTTTTCCCCATAGCTTTTCATAAAGGAGGAGGGGGGTGTTGAAGAGCTTGCTGAGAATAATATTGAGGCTCCACAGAGCCCTCAGCCAGGCCCCTCCCACCTGGTCATGACGCAGACCCAGCTGTGTGAGCCTGACAGCGTGGATGAAGATGACCCACAGCTGGCCCTGTTCAAGGACGCCCGACGCAGGAGGCAGTCAATCAGGAGTAAACAGAGGAAGGCAATGGGGCACCTCAGAAGGAGGCAGAGAGAAGCCACGCCCTGAACTGTATAAAAGGGGAATGCGTGGGAGGGCTGGTTTGCTGAAGGCAACCGCTTGAATAGCTCCTGTTTCATGGTTCGTGTCTTGTTCTGTTTGCTTTTGTATCCATAAATTTGGCAGGCTTAGTTCCAGCCTCTTGCCTTCTTGTAAAAGGGGTTGTCCCTGCCTTTTCTGCAGGGCCGGTAGCAGGCTGGTACAGAACACAGATACTTGTATATAGGTGGAATAAATCTTTTATGCTGCAACCTTATCAATGGTCCAGATTCTTTGCACCTGAAACAATCACAATTTGCTAGTTTGTATGCTATTCCCATTTGGTTTGCTCACAAAATAGAAACCATTACTGGCATTCTGATCAGACACAGCAAAGTATTGAAAATATGAAAAAAACCATATGTTTTCAATAGAAGCAACTTCTCAAAAGTTAGTTCAGTGATTTTTGTCTGAGTAGAAATTATAATTCACACTAATTTTCTGCATAGAAGAGATCTAAATAAGTTTTTTTCTCTGTATCTAAGAATATATGTCAGTTTTAGACACAAACATATGGTATTGGTAAATAAACCTCAGGCAATGGTGTTCATATAAGTGCAATTTTGCTTTACTAAGCTCTTATCATTGATAGACACATCATAATTAATTCACATTATATACATGCTATCTAATCAAGACTTCTAAATATTCTGCAATATTTATGGTTGCTAAATTGAAAATCATTAATGGTAACCTCTTTTATGACATTTAAGTAAGTACAGAAATAGCTAACCTTGATTAACTAGCATTTATATCAGCCATGGAGCTATTAAACTTCTAATTATTTGACTGGAATTTTCTCCTTTTACAAAGTTTGCATTTGTACCTATGGGCTCCATCTTTCCTAGCAAACCATTTTTCCAATCTCTTCTTAAAATGCTGTATCTGTATTTTTTTTCATGAATGTATGCATATATGTCCACACTTTGAAAATGATTAGGAAAAAATGGATTTGGACTTTATGGTAGCTTTACTGTGGCAAAATTAACATTTAAGTTTTCCCTGTTCAGTCATGTCTGACTCTAGGAGGCAGTGCTCATCTCTGTTTCCTAGCCAAAGGAGCCAGTGTTGTCTGAAGATGCTTCCGTGGTCACGTGGCTGGCATGTCTATACACTGAGCTGCACAGAATGTGTTACCTTCCCACCAAAGTGGTACCTATTTATCTACTCGCATTTGCTTGCTTTTGAATTGCTAGATTGGCAAGAGCTGGACAAGAATGAGATCTCCCCTTGTCATACAGGGCTTAGGTCTTGAACTGCCAACCTTCTAAATGCTAGGCCACTGCGCCCCATAAAATTAATGTTAAGTGCTGTTTAAATTACCATCTTTTTTCAGGTTAAAACAAGAAGCCTGAAAAAAGATTGGTTTGAAGATTGGTTTGAAGTTGGTTCTACTCTGTCCCTTTATCCACTACATATTAGTTGTCACTGGAGTGGATTTTGACTTTGCCAGGTTTTGAGTTGTCCACTTAGAATGAACTCAAATTTTGCTTTTACTCTTCTGTGACTCATACTGATTATTTCATGATGAGTAATGTAGGCATGGCAATCAATAGATAGCCTTTATGATTAATAATAATAATAATAATAATAATAATAATAATAATAATAATAATAATAATAATAATAATAATAATAATAATAATAATAATAATAATAATAATAATAATGGCTATATATTTTCATACTTTATCCAGGTTGGTCCTGTTCCTCTCCTGTGATGTAATGATATGTGGGAATGGCTTTGGGAAACAGCCAAGGGAAGGGTCATATAAAAGACATTTGAGCCCCTAAGAGAAACGGGGGCAAGAGGCACAGAAGAAACTCTCAAAATTTCTTAGATTATAAAGGAAATGGAGGGAAAGATGTAGTTTCAGACTTGCAGGATTCTGTTAATGAATCTTTACAATAAAGTAGTATTAGCTCATCTGGTTGTATTCCCTGTACATACAGACATGTGATAATAGATTCCATGATATAATGATACACTATGCGAAGAAGCTACTTCTGGAAACTAGACGCTTGTGGCATCTTATGTGCATTGCAATGTGTACTGTTGTTCTACCTATGGCACTTTGAGCAGGGCTTAGTAAGGAAAAAATTACTGGTTGCCCTGGCTTCCTTGTCTGCTTGTTTAATAGCTACAGATGTTGAACTTCTTAAAATCATGTCATTTCATCACTGAAATGCATTTGTCAGATAAGAATAGGCCATTTTCTGACCCTAGTGTGGTTTCATAATAACTGCTGAAGAGAAAGGGGTGGTGGCGGGATGAGAGGGCTATTGGAGAGCTAGGGCTACATTACATTGCATTGTTAAAAAAAGATCAGTGGTGTTTGTGTATGTGTGTGTGAAGTAGATCTTTATTGCCATCAATCAGAATGAGGCTATTTCTAGGATTCCCTTGAGTTTAGTTCAGCTCAGCTCTTGGTGACAATATAGACACCCCCATGCAGTTTCCATGGTAGTGATATGGAGAGTTTTTTCACCTTTGCCTCCTTTGGAAATTATTTTAACTTCCAGGTCTAGTTTTCAGTTCTAGGATCATCAAGTGCTCTCTCATCCAAATATCAAGCAGTTATAAACCCTGCCACATTTTTCAAGATCAGCCGGAGTTGACCAGGTCTGCTTAGGTGTTAGCTTTTGCTCCTTTTTCAGACTCAAGTCTTGGATCACCACTTAACAGTTTATTAGAATTGGAAAACCTGAATTTATATTTTTCTTTCAGATTTAGATTTTAGGATATTAGATTAACCATTATACCCACTTTTAGAATAAGTGTATGTAAGGAAATGGATAGATCTTTAATATCAGTTCTTTCCACATTGGTTGGATGCCAGATTTGATAAGGCTAGAGTTCTTCATAAAATATCACATTTCATAGTTTTGGGATATAATTCAGCAACCCATCTATTTCTTTAACTATTATGTTTTTCCTTAAATTTGTATTAATCTATGCATTAACTTGGGACCCAAAGCAGGACATGAAGGAACACAGCCAAATTATAGGATCAAACAACCCTACGTTTCTTACAAATTCAGCACAAAAATTCTAATATCCAACCTTTTTAAGAAAATCCTTTGAAGAGTCCAATAAATTGGAATAAAATTTTCTGAATTAACTTTATTGCTAAGCCATAAAGAGAATATGTTATGTTTCCTCAAGATTGTATTAATGTATGTATTAACTTGGGCCCATTAATTTTCCAGATTTGGGTGATTTAATTTCTTATTCCATATGCCATATATATTATTAATATTAACCTTCTTCATATTTTTATTTAATGTCATGTAAAAGTGAACTGTTGGTTTTGCTTCAAATGCAACGTTTCTTAAACATCCATATATTTTAGTTACTTCTGCAGTTGCCAATACAGCTTGAGTTATGTTTTAATTGTATATTGTGACAGGCATATGATTCAGATAAGTTGTATTCAAAAGTAACCTTTCAAAATGCTTAAAATAACCATTAACTAATTGATTGATTCAAAGCATTGATCCCTTGCTTAGCTGAAGTCTTTCAAGAAAACATTTTCCCATTCTTTTTTCAAATTGGGATTACTTTATCACATGAATTTTATGGGATTCCAAGTCGAAGTTCCCTAATAAGAATCAACTTTGTCCAGCAGCTTCAAAGATGGGAAAGTTAGCATCTATACTCTGAGTTGATTTGCAAGATTTCAAAGCAGTCACATATTGATTCTTTCAGCAAGCCCAAAGACAGATTTTTTTTTTAAAAAAAAACACCTCATTCAACATCAATGTAATTGTTATTATAAAAGTCTAGAGATAAAGTTAACAAGTTGGGAGATTAACTGCACCAGACAAGCTCCAATGAACCAAAGAAAACTGGAAGTCCTTGCCTTGCCATAGGAACATTATCAATTTTTATTTATTTATTTATTTATTTATTTATTTATTTATTTATTTATTTATTTATTTATTTATTTATACAAAATATCTACAAGGAACTAATATTGAGGGCATGATAGTGGCTAATGCAAGAATAAGTAATGAGATACTTGCAAAACTGCATCCAACTCTAATACATAATCTATTGTTTTATGCTATGCTGTTTCATCCCCATCATGCCAGCCTGTCCCATTGGGTCAGAGAGGGAAGGTATGCTAGGTTAAAGAATTTTGACTGGAAGGGTCCAGGAAAAGAGCTTTCTCTGTCATGACTTCTTTCTGGAATAATCTGGTGGGGTCAAGAAGAGCCTTTTCTGCTGTAGCACCATCCATATGGAATATTCTAGCACCAGAAATGAGAATATCAAACCTGTGCCATCATTCCGATAGATAGAGTCAAATAAATCAGAACTCTGAGGCTAGAGACTTCCTCAAAGAACATGTTTATTGGATACAAAGTATCGGCACGGTCAAAAGTGAAATCAAGTCTAAAATTCCCTCAAAAGAGTTACACTATTACAAAGTCAAACTTCCCACTCCAGTGCTATGCAATCGACTATGTTTCCCAATAGAATCGTTTGACGGGCTTTCTAACTCCCTGCCCAACCCCCTAGCATAACCGACAGAATGACCTTGGTTCCCAAGGGACAAAATTGTTTAGACTAGCAAAAGTCCTCCGCACCCCCTCCCATTCATGCAGCAACCTAGAACAAGCAAGATGGCTGCAGCCAGGTTCGTTGTAGAACTGACAACCTGATTTTGTCAGTTGACTTGGAGACACAAGAAGAGTGCTCACCAGTGGAAGTGTTTGTCGGAAGAAGATCTCATCCCCATGCCATCCATCTTCTTGGTTTTAGTTTTAATATAGCATTGTAATTGTAAAAATGTATATTTTTACTGTCTGTAAGCTTCCCAGTGTTGCCTTATCAGTGAAAGGGTCAGCACATCAATTTAATAAATAATAATTCCAAAACAGCTAGAGCACCACTTGAACACCACTGGCATTGACAAATTCACCATCAGTCAATTGCAAAAGGTACCTTTAATCTCAATAGCTTACGTCCTTTGACGTTACCTCTAACACCATCAAGCTTCAACATCTGCTATCCCAGGTCCTTGGGAAAGACTCTACAGGTGAATAAAAATGCTAAATCCAGTCTGGACATTTGGCTGACTGTGCAATTAACTATAATAATAATATTAATACTAATAATACTCTCCCCCCCAGAGGTGAGGTTGCCCCCCACTCTCCTGGCCTTTTGTAGGAGCTTGAAGACCTAGCTCTGCCAACTGTCATGGGCCTTGCTAAGCAGCACACAATCCTTGGGGTGCCTAGTGCTTTGATGGCCTTTCCCCCCGACCTTTAAATTTTTAACATATTTTATTCCTGTTTTTATATGACTCTCTTTAGGGTATTGTATTTTTAGATGATTTTTAGATTTTATCTTTTAATTGTTACACCATCACAGGATCACTCTTGTGAGTGACATGGGTGGTACCTAAATTTGACAAATAAATAAACATTGTTTTATCTTGCATTATATTATGGTCTGGATATTTTGTTCTGGTAGGGTATCCTATATTGCTGGCCTTGCACCATAATATATATAATTAATTTATAATGGCATAAATTTATTAAGGGTGGTATTTATTATACCTCCTTGCAAAGGTTAGTAATGCGCTCAGAGTTTAACTTCACGTTGCCTTGACATTTGGTAAATTGTACATGATGCTTCATTTGTGGGTCCCCATTTCCCATTCCACATAAAGCAAGCTATTGTGCCAATTTTATATGATCTTTGCCATCTTCCATTTCATTGTTTTTCCTAAATTAAGGTGCTGGTATTAACCTCCTAAAGAGTCCATGGCCTAGGACCACAGTATCTGAAGAACACTTCTTCCCTAAGGTCATCATCTAAAGCCTGGTATAGACTGAGATACAATGAACATACAACGGCTTTTACATCAATTTGAGTAATAAAGTAAAATATGTGAATGATGTAAATCACATCCTAAGCATCATTTATGTAATGATGGCATTACGCAAATGATGAAAATTACATAATTTCCATAATGTTACAGGAACTGATGTTATTATTTAAATGAGAAAAATTACATGAGTACATTGTTAATATGCTCCCCATGAAAACAAGTTCGCAGATGACTCAGTACTTATCTTAGTTTCTTTCCAACACCAAGCAAAGACATAGTTATTCCCCCATGTAGTTTATTTGGTTGGGACCTTTTTTTTTTCATTTTACTTGAGGATATGTCCAAATGTTTAGACTGTAAATAATCCAAAATAGTATGCAAGCAGGTTTTGTTCAAAAGCACCATTTTGGGAATGAACCATAATAGAGAGTTTCATAAAAGGTTCTGGAGGATTGAAACAGTTTTGGCTTGCAAAAAGAAAATCAAGAAGAATATTTGCAAAGGGCTTGTTTTTTATAATATATTTTAATTAATTTTTTAAGATGGTCACCTTAATATTTGGTAAACAGTGTGTTGTCTGGGTTTACATTTAAAAAACATTCGCTGACAATTGGTTTCTACAATCTATAATCCACATAATAGCTTTACTTGATTTCGTCTTCTTCTCATAATGTTCTCTTTTACCAACCTTAAGTTAATACAGTTCTTATTGTTTTGATAGATAATAATTGACTATAATTTTTTTCCTAATATTTCTGCAAATAATCATATCAATATAATATTTCTTTTCTATACAGTCATTCTGGTTGCCTCATCATAGATCCCATTTACAGCTCTTGTTTACATTTGTTTTTCCCACAATATTCAAGACATTCTTACTGGTTAAGATTTTCTCAAAGTTAATTACATTTAGATATTTGATTCCTATTTTTTCTTATGTAAACCATCCCATATCTGTTACCTTACTTAAGGAATAAATAAGACTAAAAAAAAGAGAGAAAAAAGAACAAGAGTAAAGAGGGATAAAAAGATAGTATATTGCTGAAAGTCCATGTTTCTCCAAAGTTAATACATATTTATTTCCAAAAATTTTCCATTCTTTTTTACCCTAATTAAGAATATATTTAACCTTTAAGTATTCCATTTAATAAATCTAGTCGTCTGGTCTTTTAACTCTTATTCAAAACATTTTTTTTCAATCCATTGTAATTTTCATAAAATCAATCACACTTAAATATCTAAAATATGTCCTTATATATAAGCCATTTTAACTCTTTCATATTACTCATATCAAGAAATAAGATAAGAAAAGAGAAGAAAGAGAGAGTACTATGTTATTTGAGGGACTCCTCCCTCTTAAAGTAAAATTCATACCCAAAATCTTTAACCATATTCAAACAGGTGTTTCTTTTTTAAATGTTCTCTCTGATAAGTCCCATCATCTATTTCCTTAATTTTCACTTTGGCCTTCTTCTTTTGCCCAAGATCTTTATTCAATATATTCTGCTGAATCAAAGAGTCTTTCCATATTCTTGTGTCACTGTAGATATAAAAAATAAGTCAAGTACAATATCTTTGTAAGAGGCATTTGCTCTTTCATGTTTGTTGAAAATCTTTTTCTTTTTTTCTCTCTCTGTATCTCTTATCATTTTTTCCTCTCTCCAGTTCTAGTGGTGTTCCTGATGTCTCTGCAATCCATTTTGACCAGTCTTTTTTCTTACCCTCAAATTTGTCTTGTGGTCTTAAAGTATAAGTTGGCTTTTCCAAAACCAATATTTCTTGTAAAATTTTTTCCACTTGGGTTAAACCATACTTCTTTGTTGTGTTAAGTTCCATCTTTGAGTCTCTATCCTCAAATTTGTGTTCAGTTATCTGTTTTATCTGCTCCTTCTCTATTGTTATTTCCTGGGGTTTTTTTATTGTAAAGTTAAATTGGAGACGAATTGGTTTATGTTTTCAAAGTTATTTTGGATTTCTTTGTGATTTGAAGTCATTGTTGTTTGAATTAGTTGCAGCATCTCATATATCTCCTCTTGAAAGGTATTTATTTTTTCTTGATAAGTTCTTCAAGTCTCTGATTTTCCATAGTGGTCAAGAATCGAGGTTTTCTTTTCTCTGCAAATAGCTTTAGTCACAGTTTAGTAGATATTTATAATCCAAAAAGGTTCTAAAAGGTTTCCTGAAGTTTATAATCCTCTCTGTCTGCAACCCAAATTGTTTTCTTTTTTTGTCACAGCTGTTCTCTATTGTTATAGGTTTTAAGGTCACAAGCACAGATTAGTTTTTTTCCAGATTTTGCCAAGTCCTGTATAAAAGCCATAGCTGTCATAGTCTTTATCCACCACTAGATGTCAGCACCAGTTTATTTTTCAAATGATCAAAATAGAAAATTGCTTTTAAAATGAGAATCTTAACCACTCAACAATTCCAAACTTATCCATATTTAGGTTTTATATTTATTTCATTTCATTTTTGTTTGTTTTGGTCCTTCATAAAAGGTTTAATTCGCCACTTCGGTTAGTAAAAGGGTGGGGCAAAAATCCCCCTCCTTCACATTCTGAGGTTTTTTGCTTCTTGGGAATTATTTTTCCAGGAAAGTTAATAAGTCAGATAGAGAAAATCGATGATCTTACCCAGATTCAAATGCGCTACAATCAGTTTAAAATAGTGCTTCTTGACTTCAGTTGCTTGTACCTTGGGCTAGACTCTGAAGTTAGGCTAACCTTTCTTGGTTGGTTTCTGGAAGGCTTCTCCTGAACCAATCGGGTCAACCGCTATCTCTATGTGATCTGCGGGACTTACTTCCTTCTTTGCCACCTCTTCGGGACAGCTTCTGGCCCATTTAGGATCCCCTAACTGGAAGAAATTCAGCCAAAGGGCACAGAGCCCCGAAATCCCTTGGCTGCTGCGCTAGTGTGCAAGACCGGAAGTCCTCCAAAGCGCTTCTGCCCTACTACTATCTTTAATCAGAATATAAATTTGTTTCTTACTTTATATTCATAAAGCAAACTCTTCTTCTTGACTGACGTTCAGAAGCATGTGCTGCCAATATGGCTAACCAATGTGTACTTTGACACAACAGATGGCTACACAATCTTTAAAGTCACAAGACCGGTTAAAATCATATGGCCACTTAAATTGGACAATTCAAGGTTTTGTTTTCCAGATTTATGAACTCTAAGGAACATTCCGTTTATCTTCTTGTGATGTTCTGCTGAAATAGTCCTATGTCCTCTAGTCAGAGTTATTATGGTGTAATGAAATTCCTTGATACGTGGGCAAGCGCAGACAAAAACAATTTATCCCTTAGCTTCTTAATGTGCAGAAGAAGAATACATTCACAGAGTTCTCATAATTCAAACCATTTATTTTCAAATTAAAAAAAAACAGCAAGAAGACACTGGAGTTCTTTGTGAGCATTTTTACAATTGTATTATTTTTATAACAGAAAGATAATACTTAAAAAAACATAGCCTGAAACATCTTGATCTGCCTTTTCCCCACACTTTTGCTAGAAAAATGCACATTCTTTATATGAAAGAGCTGAGGTTGACTCAGCAGGTATAAAAGAAGGAACATGTATGCTTTGCCAAAGAAAGCATTTACCATGTGTAAATTATATTGTATGATATGTAAAAATCACATCTAATGGAAATTGTTTCAGAACAAATTAAAAGCATTATTGACTGAGTTTAATTGAAGATGCAGTTTTGTCTTGGAATGGATAATAGAATCCTCTAATTTTTTTACAAAGGTAATTGATACAGTAAACCTCAGTTGGAAATCTCTGCTGGAGACCATAGTAATATTTGCAATGCCTTAGTTGTACTCCTGCTTGTTATTTCCATGCACTCTTAAAATATTCCAGGCCCTGCAGATTGTATAAAATTGAAATACTAGCTGTTAATTGTAGCAGGGTAGAGGAATTCTAGAATGCCTAGGCTAAAAAAAATCTATATCAGTTCCTAGTTCCTTTTAGATACAATTTACGGCTGGAGTGTCTAGCCTTGGCACTTTAACACTTGTGGATTTCAAATCCCAAACTGGCTGGGAAGAATTCTGGGAATTGAAGTCCACAAATCTTAAAAGAGGCCAAAATTGGACATCCCTGATTGAAGGTAATGATATCAGACCTTAAACTTCTAATAACTTAGGAACTGATTCTCTGTCTCAAATCAAATCTGTCTGCTTGTTAAAATTAATAAGAGAAGCCCAGGAATATCCCCAGGTGTAGTAACCATTATGGCAGTATTTTCTGCCCTAAGTTCCTAGGTCTCCTGTATCTTCAGATAGAAAGGAAGTTATCAAAAGGAATAGTAAAATAAACAATCTGCTTTCATAATGTTTGCACACAGCAACATTAACCAATCTTCACTGAACATATATATGTTTAATCTTTAATTAATTTTAGACTTATTTTTATTTTTTAAAAAAATATTTTCTTTTTGTTGTTGTTAATCACCATATGTAAAAGGCCAATGTTAAATAGGACATTGTAGAAAGGCACAGTGTTAAACAGAAAAACATAAGTACAGTCTGAAATTTCCCACAAGCTTGGAAGCGCAAACAGATTGCCTATTTAAACTTTTCAAATCACTGATTCATCTGCTTTTAAAAATCCCAACCCTTATTAGGAAAGATCCTAAAAGCTTAAATTCTTATTTGCTTTCTGAAGTTACAGTTCAGGGTTCCAACCCATTTTCTTTATTGTTGGGCACATCTGGAATTCTGAAAACATGTGTTTTCATTAAATAGCTGTGGAAGTGGGCTTGCCTGTCCACACAACTGCATTGCTTTATTAGAATGCAATCTGCAGTCTATTCTAACATGTCTGGCCTTGGTTACTATTTTTGCTCATTTTGTTCTTTTAAAGGAGAAGATGAGTGCACTTCCAAAAATGTTACGCTAGCTCAAGAATTGTTGGATAGCACATTAAGGTTGGTAGAATTATAAAATGCAAAAAATTAGGCAAGTGACATAATCCCAAAGGGAAAATATATTCTAACAGCATCCAAAAAATGTTAATCCGTTACAAAGGGGTAGGATTTTAAAGCCCGTTCTTAGCACTGCTTTCCCCAAATCTGTGCAGAAAAACTGACACAAAGTTATGTAGTTGAGTCTTCTGGCTAGCACAAGGTTGTTCCCTAATGAGTACACTTGAAGAGACCCAGATGTACTCAGATAAGGATGTCCTTGGCACTTGGTCCAAGGACAAGTCTATGGTCAGAACAAAGTGAGATTTAAGAATAAAAGGCAGTGATAGACACTTGCAATTTTGTGGGCTTCGATGTAAACCATGTGAACAGTGTATGCTATTCACTGGATTGGCTGGGATGTGTCTGTGGCATTGAAGGAGCATCTGGCAGCAGAGAAGCATACTTTTGGTCATTAAGCTTTTCCCAGTAATTTAAATCATATAGCAAATAAATTTTTATTGCACTGCATTGTCTCTGAATCCTAAAAGAACCTCTTGGCTTGGCTGGGCACCAATGCCAAGACCCAGACATCTACAGTTTAATTAGTTTAAAAAGTCTCCCTCATGTCACACTCAAAAGTGTTTGCTATTATCTTCTTCCAGAATTGTCCTTCTTTCTTTTCTTCCTTGCTTCCTTCTTTCTCTTTTCCCCCCTTCCTTCCTTCCTTCCTTCCTTCCTTCCTTCCTTCCCTCCCTCCCTCCCTCCCTCCCTCTCTCCCTCCCATCCTTCCTTCTCAAACACTAAGCAGACTTCCCTGACCAGATCAGTGTTTTTCATGGTCAACTAGATGTTGCCACCTACTGTGAAAGAACTTTATTATTACAAAAAATTGCAGCACTAATTTAATTTAATTTAATAATTTAATTTGTATACCGCCCTTCTCCCGAAGGACTCAGGGCGGTGAACAGGGCAATATTTTTCTCTAGATATTTATGTGTTTTATATTATTATTTATCCATGGAAAACATTGCTCTTGCCCAATAACAACGATTAATGTTTTCCACTGGAAAAAAAATCCAAAAATTCCTTTGTTCTAGAACCAGCCTATCTTCTCTCTCTCTCTCTCTCTCTTCCTCCCTTCCTTTCTCCCCCCTTGCCCCTTTTTCATTTTGACATCTCAATGTCACTAAGTGAAGTTCCAGAGCTTCAGTTCTCTCGACATATTTAATCTATTTCTGGGAACCAAACGATGTCCTGTCTCCAGCTGATGTACTAGATATGCTTGAAATTTCCTTAGTTTCAAACATCTTTATTAAAATAGGGCTGCATCAAGATATACTGTATAAAACTGCTAGCCTTTCTCACTAGTGGAGGGAAGTCAGATGGCTGCAGTAGTATGAAATAGAAACAGTGGAAAAATTGCCGCTGGGGGCAGCAAATTTCATCCGATATATATAGTTTTCTGGGGAGTTAGTTATGGGTGGTCAGCATTATAACTTGGCAGTGGGAAAAGGCCATTGTGGTATGATTTGAGGAACAAGAACCATAGGAATTAACCTGAAGGTCCTCTTATTTTACTTGGCAGAGATGCTGCATTAACCCAGAAAATGAGCTGAATAAAAGTAAAGATAATGGCAAGGAGACCATCCATTGATAGAAGACATCACTGATGGGAGATCTTATCCAGGACTCCTGAAAAAAAAATCTTCATAAAATTCCTAGAAAAAAATGTTACAAATAATCAATTAGTTTGAAAACCTATTGTCTCCATTGTCCAATTCAGTTCTTTTAATTTGATTTTTTTTCAATCATACATATGCACTACACGATAATGAATCAGTTCTAGAATTAACATAGCCCTGTTATTATTTTGTAAACAAAGAGAATAATTTGCTTTGCCAGAACAAAGGTTTTGTGGTGTCCACTGCAATTGAGATTATTTAGATATTCTTGCAATAAATTCTGAAAGAAGACTTTTATAAGAAGATTGTAAAAGAAGTCAATATTTACTTATAAAGCTGTGATTATTTCTGGACAGTTTGCATGATAATTGTAGGTGGTATAAGATTATTTTTCTCTCTCCACATAAAGGAAATTTATGTGAATTATGAGCAAATATCATGTAAGCAACAGCGATAACCAGCTGCTTCCCATGCTGGTTTCTGAAGCACAATATTCACTCATTTGTGAACAAACTCCTGACTCTACAGATATGATAACCTTGTTGAAATAAACAGAGACAAATGTGCAAATTACTTGTGTCATCGTTTGTGGAGGATGATCCTATTATGATAAACAAGATACGCTATCCAGATTATAGGAAAAAACACTCCATGCATTATTGTTTATAATATAAAACTGAAAAAAATGATCATGACTGCAAACTTTTTTTAAAAAAATGAGATGGACCAAAACTACTTATTGTTTGTAGTCCAAATACTGAAATGCCTACAAACAAGTAGAAACCCAGCTGCTTAAGAAGCACGTCTTGCCTTCATTTTGCAACATGCTGGTACTAATAAATGAAAAAAACCCATGAATGAGGGTTGCTCTGCATGGAAAGTTATTTGTCCTGATCCTCTAATGTGACTGGCAGTATTTTAGTTGGACAAATTGCCATGTTGGATATAAAATGATTCACTGACATACAATCAGAAAAGGCAGGATCCAAAACTCAGTAGGAGAACATTTCAGTTGTCAAATGTTTTTGTGCTTCTCTCAAAATGGTCTCCCTTGAACAAAATAATGAGAAATAGGGCTCCACCTGAAAACAGCTAAACTTTAGTTCATGGAAAGGTTCAATTAGAGAGCAAGTTACTTGTCAATCTAAAGGCGTTCCTTAGCTATTCAAATACAATAATGATGGCATCACACCTAAATTCCAATTTGTCTTTGACTGTAAGCCATCATTTCCCCTTTCTCTTCTTCCTCCCCAAACAATACCTGCAGATGTACACAGGTAGTCCTTGACTTACAATCATTTGTTAAGGGACCATTCAAAGTTACAATGGCATTGAAAAAAGTGGCTTATGACCATTTTTCACACAACCATTTCGGCATGATCAAAATTTGGACCCTTGGTAACTGGCTCATATTTATGACAGTCACAATTTCCTGGGGTTGTGTGATCACCTTTTGCGACTTTCTGATAAGCAAAGGCAATGGGAAAACTTTGCAAACATTTACTAAGTTAACAACTGCAGTGATTCACTTAACAATTGTGGCAAAGAAAGGTTGTAAAATGGGGCAAAACTCACTTAAGAACTGTCCTGTTTAGGTACAGAAATTTTGGGCTCAATTATGGTCGTAAGTCAAGGGCTACCTGTATAAAGAACTGTACTCATGCATCAGATGAAATGGATTGTAGTACACAAAGGTTTAAGGAATGTCAACCTTAAAATGTCACAAAGCTGTTCAAAAATGCAGGTACCCATTGTCAACAATGCCTGCATCTGCTGTGCTCCCAATATTCCACTTCGCATGGATTTTGATCTCTTCAACAGCTCCCTACTAACCTTTTACAACTATATTCTTTATGGTGTAATGACCACTGCCACAAACCTGAGGACACATCTTGAGATTTAAAACTTCTAAATCAAGTGACTTCTGAGTACAAACTATGTTCAAATGACCACCCTGAATGACATGCCAGCAAACAACATATTGTATGAACCCAGCCCATCTGCTTAATTTATGGCTCAGTGTGTTAGATAAGCCCAGAAAATTAGGCTAATCCTGTAACTACTATTCATTTGAACACAGAGGAGCATGTAATGCAAACATAACTATATATTTCTGATCATTCTATATCCAGAAGAATTTGTCTCAGCTATGAATAGCCTTAAACAAGCTATTAAATAGAATGGCAAGAAGGGAAGGATTTAAATTAATATAATTAGATTAAAATTAGTCAATTGTTGATTTCCATCTCTTTGATCCCACAATACAATATGGGGATAATAGCACTAATTAATCTTCTAAAATTAGCATTCTAGAGCACAGCTGAGATGGAAAGAACTAAAAATAGGAATTGCATCTCAGAACTTCTCATATCTTTGTTACTTGATCCAATATGAGTGTGTGTGTTTATGTAGTGTAATAATTTAGAAGTATTAGTGTAATAAATACATATTTTAAAATATATTTATAGTCTATCTATCATATTGCTTCACTCTTGAAAGAGGACTGTTTGACTGTGAGTCCCTCTTACATCCTATCTGGCTGTCAAATTCCAAGTGGTCTTCAGGTTGTAGCAGATATTTTGTAAATATTTTGCTACTATTTGGTGGCCATGAAGATCTTTGCATGGAGATGTGGTCAGTTGGTCCATCATGTACAAATATCACTGGGTTTGAAAAACACATTGCTTTTACTTCACTTGCACGATTCTAACAAAATAGCTTTATAATTAAGTAGCAATAGCACTTAGACTTATATAACGCTTCACAGTGCCTTCCAGCCCTCTCTATGCAGTTTACGAGTCAGCATATTGCCCCCAACAGTCTGGGTCCTCATTTTACCAACCTCAAAAGGATGGAAGACTTTAAGTCAATTACTGCCAGTGATTAGCAAAATCTTATAAAAGTGACTGGGTGGTTCCACTCTTTGTAAAGTTTGGTCTGAATGTTTCTCCCGCTGACTAATTTTCTTGAAACTATTAATATCCACTTGCTCTATAGTGTAGATGGGGAGAAAATATGCAAATCATCGCTACTTGTATCACTACATTGCTAACATGATTTTAGCTTCCCATTTACACTAGTAAGCATTTAATTAGTATGAAGTCACATAAGGCGCTACCATTCAGTTACTTAAGATGTTTTGATTGCCTTCTGCAAACGTTTGTTTAGTGAGACTCCCATTGTACAGACCTGCATGAATTTGAGATGCAGACACTGTGAAAGTTTATTTAACCAATCTTAATCAATTTAAAGCAAAAAATTCACCTCCTTTGCTGGTGTGAATCACATAGACTGCTCAAATATCCTGATAATTTCCTCAACAGAAAAGCCTTTCTATAAATAGAACTTAATAATGTAGCATTGATGTGTACTAGGTGAAATGCAATGAGTTGGATCCAGGCAATTTTAATTGTCTTAGACTGCAATTGGATTAGAATACAATTAATTGTATTAGCTATAACCATAAATGTAATTAGAGTAGAGTACAATTCATTGTATTCAATTGATCCTGAATTGTATCCAATTGCTTGAATGCCATTGATTTCAAGAGAACTAAGTTCAACCACCTTAATTTTCTTCCTCATCAGGAACATCTTACAACATCTTTATCACATCCAGCCATTGTTGAAGCCATTTAAAACTTGCCCTTATTGCTATTTTATTAGCATAATTAGCAGCAACCGCTGCATGGTTGTCATTATCAGCAAAATGGTGCACAGAGCATTGTGATACAAGCCCTGCACCTTTGAACCTGAGTGGAACACACACACATACAAAGTGGGGCTTTCATTGTAACATTTGCCACCTTGCTGATTTTGGTAACCTCTTGAATGCCATTGAGCATACAATGATTAGATAATTTATACTGAAAGATAGTACAAATTATTAATGAGAAAATAACCTCGGTCTAGAACCCACCCAGTGTTTTATCAGTTCCTATTTATGATTTGTAGAACAAGCTGTGTTGTGGATTTATGCAGCGGATAAGACAACTCACACAAGACTACTTAGAGGAGTTGAGGGAACACATCAGAAAACCAACAGGAACTTTTGGCAAGAAAAGAACATTGAAATAAAATATTGTTGTTCTGGAATCTGATGGAATAGGAGCAGGGCTTTTTTCCTCATAGAACGCTCAGAACGGAGTTCCGGCACCTTTTTTGGATGGAACCTTGTAGGATAGGCAAGGCGGGTTGTATGACATGTGTGAGTTCCGGCACCTTTTTCTTTTACAAAAAAAGCACTGAATAGGAGGCTCAAAAATTTAAAATTCAAGAGATATTGGGAATGTTACCTATGTTACCTATGATTAGAAATACTACCCTCCATTTTATTTATATGAGAGGAGAAAGACTACGGTGTACTCCAAGAGAAAAACTACTGTACAAGCTAAATAAGCCCAAACATAGCATATTGTATGAAGTGAGCGTCAATGATACATAGAACAAGAAGCTACACCATCTGTCCCCATCATTATGCTCAGGACTATCAAAGTGCCCATCAACATATTTCTTGCTGTCTTTCAATTCTATGTGTTAGATGCTTTTAATAATAATAAAATAAAGAATAGGAAGCTAGTATCAGTAAAGTAAACTACCAACTTCAATCATAATTTGTATCTCCAATAATTCCTCAAGGCCTTATCTGGAGCTCAGAGGCATTTTTACAAAAACTTAAATTGTAGATAGCTGCAAACTGGTTTTTCCACCATGACAATCATTTTGTTAAGAGTGCCTACATGTTCCTAAAACTCCAAATATGCCAACTAAGCCCCAAAGGCCAGAAGCTCCTAATTTACTACATATAAATTAAATAGTAACTCTAAAGATGCAGTGGTTTACAAGTACAGCATAACGTAAGCACATAAGCTGAAGCTTATATAGCTGTTTATTGCCTTATGGCCACTACTGGCCAATATTTTGAAAATAATGTTCAGTTCAGCCATTCAAATTTTAGTAACCAATCAAGAATGCTGTCGCAACCATATGATTTGTTATTTCTAATTATACTTCATTCCTTTTCCAGTTAGTTAATAGGCCAGGTGTGTGTCATAACCTCACTTTCTAAGCTGTGAGGTTCTAAACTCTAATTTGTTGAATAAATTTACTAAAATATAGGACAGCTTTTAGAAACCACAAAAACCATACAGCACCTTGTGTGGTGTTTCGCTCCATATTTGGAGATGGAAAAAAAAAGATTTTCCCTTTCTTCAGGGAAATAGGTAGGGAACCGAGAATTGTGTTGACCTGGACAACTGAAATCAGGGTCTCAGCTCCCTGGCAACAAAACAATTGACTGGACTTTTAAGCACTAGGCAATTGTGTAAGCATTTCCTTTCGCCTCTCCCTAATTTTCAGCTACAGAGGAAGGTTGTGGCCCCTGCTATAAATGGCAACAACAGGGAATTCCAGCCTTCTGATGAAAATGAGGTGATTTTTCAACTGTAGCAATAACTCCCTTATATTTGAATATTCCCCAAGTTGTAGTTTTTAAACTATGATCCGTGTAATAAGCCACAAGGACTGTAGCAAAGGTCAGGTTAGAAGAAGGTGAGATAAGGTTGTATGCCCAGTTAAAGCATTTGTCTGTTACGGTGCTTGCCTTCTGGAACAATATCCCCTCTATATTTACTGTATATCTCTCTCATCCTGTTGATGTCCTGTGAATCCCTAAAAACCCACTTTCCCAAGGCTTTAGATAGGGTGATTTGATGGACCCTTTTAATTTTTCTTTTGTGGGTCAAATCTGGTTTTTTTCTGGAAGTACACAGTATTTTATTTTATTTTTATTTTATGTTATTGTTCCTTTTTTTAAAAAAAAAATGCAATCATTTAGAGTCGGTCTGCCTCTGAACTGGAATAAATAAATTAAAATATATGAGGTGACCAAATTTTTCTTTGCTGCAACCTTATTTGGTGGCCAACAAAAAGTGTCCTGGAAACTGAAGTCTGATTCTGTTCATGTTTAAAAGATTTTTTGTTTTTAAGTCTTTCTGAAGTCCCTACTTCGGTGGTTTTCAATTATTCCTTTGCTTTTGTGTTTGCTTTTAATCAGAGATTTTGCTTGGTTTGGAAAGAAATGTTGTAAAACTAGGGACAATGGCCATTTCTATGTTTCGGATGCCTCTCAACTGATCAATTTGCTTAAAACTCAAGTTATATTCTGTCTCCAGCCCTCCTTTAGTCATAAGACCAACAAGAAAAAGCTAAAACTCTTTGGAGAATGCACCATCTGCCTGCCTCGGGTACTCATGTGAAGAAGCTTGTAAAAATGCACTCTGCTATGCTTTTTTTAAAAAAAAATCTGTTCAATCATATTTAATTCTCGGAGACTGCCTGGAAAAGTTTTCTTAGCAAGGTTTTTCCAAAGTGGTTTGCCATTGCCTCCTTCATAAGGCTGAAGGAAAGTTACAAGGACTCTGTGAGGAGACACTGTAGGCATGAAAGCTGGCTGGGTGACTTTGGGCCAATAATTGTTTCACAACAGCAAGTTCAAGTGAAAAAAAGTGGATCCAGAAAAAAACCAAAAAAGTGGAACAGGAAAACAGTAGGAAGAAAAAGAAATTGTGTCTTTGGAAGATTTCGTTTCGTTTTGTTTCAGTTTTAGGTAAAGGTAAAGGTTTCCCCGCACATGCGTGCTAGTCATTTCCGACTCTAGGGGCTGGTGCTCATCTCCATTTCAAAGCCCAAGAGCCAGCACTTGTCCGAGGATGTCTCCATGGTCATGTGGCCAGCATGACTAGACGCCAAAGGCGCACGGAACGCTGTTACCTTCCCACCGTAGTGGTACCTATTTTTCTACTTGCATTTTTACGTGCTTTCGAACTGCTAGGTTGGCAGAAGCTGGGACGAGTAACAGGCGCTCACTCTGTTACGCGGCACTCAGTATTCGACCCACCAAACTGCCGACCTTATCGACAAGCTCAGCATCCTAACCCACTGAGCCACTGCGTCCAGTTTTGGCACCCCCTAAAAGTTGGCATGCTAGGTGCTTGCTTAGGTTGCTTAGGTTGCTTACACCTAGAACTGGCCCTGTGGATGGGTTCACATATTTGGCTTAGTATGACTTGTGAACCACAGAAAATCCAGCTTTTTTCAATTTATTTTTTAAAAAAGAAAAAGAAAAGAATTAGTTTGGCACTGACAAAATCAAGAGCTATTTTTTTTTGCCGGCTCCAAAGATGGCGGACGTGCTGGGGAGAGCTCCGTGAGCCCCAGCGGCAAGGCGTCCCCCAGGAGCCCCCCAGGGATGTCTCTGGACCCCTGTGGTGGGGTCAGAGGTTTTGGCAACTAAGTTGGGCAATGTGCCGCCCGCTGCCTCCCCGGACCGGCCGTAGGGGCGCCGGGGCATCTCCGGCCCGCCCCCTGGGCCGTTGGCAGCCGTTTTGAGTGGATGCCGGCATCTCCGCTCTGCCTCGGCCGCCTCGGTCTGCTCTTGGGTGACGGCGGCATCTCCGAGCGGATAGACATCAAAGGAGATGCCGCGGATCAGCTGTGCAGCAGTTGCGGCGGCAGCAAGGGCGACGGCGGCAGCTTCTCCGGGCCCCGATCGACCGTTTTCCCAGGGGCCTTCGACAGCAACGGTGGCGGCGGCGGCGTGGCGTCTCCGCCCCGCCCCCCTGAGCCGTTTGTGGCCGTTGTAAGTAGGTGCCGGCGTCTCCGCTCTGCCTCGGCCGCCACGGTCTGCTCCTGGGCGACGGCGGCGTCTCCGAGCGGATCCACATCAAAGGAGACACCGCGGATCAGCTGTGCAGCGGAAGCGGCGGCGGCGAGGACGGCGGCGACGCCGACAGCTTCTCCGGGCCCCGGTCGACCGTTTTTCCAGGGCCTCGACGGCGGCAGTGGCGGTGGCGGCGTGGCGTCTCCGGCCTGCCCCCTGAGCTGTTTGCGGCCGTTTGAATGGATGCCGACGTCTCCTCTATACCTCGGCCGCCTCGACCTTTTCCTGGGCGGCGGAGGCGTCTCCGAGCGGACCTTCATCAAAGGAGACACTGTGGACCAGCTGATCAGTGGAGACAGCAGCGACAATGGCGGCGACAGCGGCGACGGCGGCAACAGCATCTCCGAGCCTCCCACCGACCATTTCTCTCCAGGAGCCTCGACAGCAGTGGTATCAGCGACAGCATGGCATCTCCGGCCAGCGCCCGGGCCGTAGGCGGCCGTTTAAAACCCATTCCATCTTCTTGCTGCTCTAATCCTCCCGGGTCCACTCTTGTCGGCAAAGAAGACGACGACGATGTAACCGGGCCGCTCCTGGGCCACGGCACGGACCGTTTTCTCTCGAGGCACTTACAACGAAGGCGGCGACAGCGGCGACATGGCATCTGGGACTCCCGTACCTCTGGGAGGCCGCGCTCTGGACGGTCCCCAACCAGTAGGGGCCTATGGAGCTGCGGCCGGGAACAACGCCCAGAGTATCAGTACGGCGAGAGAACTGTAGGGGCGACTGAACCATCGAAGCCGATGCCAGCTGAGAATATCACCACCTTGCCTTCTGCCCACTCTCAACCTTCCTTGCCCACCCTCTCCCCACAGGACATGATGGGCCTGGGTGCAAGCCACGGTGGCAGAGTGGCTTGGCCTTACACCTGCAGCCACATAGAGGTGGGAGCTCTATGGGGTATGCTTCACCCAGAGTGCGTTCTGGACCATCCCCGGAAACAGAGTCACAACCCATCGTGAGAGGATGAGGAGTGGCCTGCTTCTGGGGTTCACCCGGCCAAGTGGCAGTGGCTGGGTGACGGTCCAGATACCCACCAACCCTGACTCGACCCTCCTGCTAAACACCATCTAGGGGACTGCCTTCCCGGAATCCTTCACGACTTTATGCTCCTTTACTACTCCAGCACAGACCTGCACGCCCTCAGGGGTTCCCCCCTCTCCTGGGTGCGACCCGCCTTCGCTACCACCTCCAATCTCGATGAAGGGCCCGACCACTGGGCCTCTGAGAGATGGCCGGGCAGGGTTAGGGGCCTCCAACATAAACCCAACAAGAGGCCCCTGGTTAACTTCTTAGCTAAATTTTTGTGGGATTAGGGAGGGGGTGGGAGTGGACTATGGTTGTTCGACGAAGGGGGGCCTTCCAACAACCATAGCACAGGCCAGGCCTACGACCGTTCACGAAGGGGAGGAGCGGGGCTCGGTCACCGATGAAGCCCAGAGGCGAGTCGACGGACTACCAATTCCCAGGACGGTGGGGAATGGCAGAAGGTGCACAAGCAGAGGGCCGTATCGACACCAGGAGGGTCATCTCCGCTTCCTACAAGCGGTGAGACGCTCCGACCCTCTGTCTCTTCCCCGAGGACCCGGGAGCGAAGATGTGCAGCCTCCTAAGCTCAGGCTGGTCTACCTAAATGCCAGGTCCGTTGCTAATAAGGCTCCCCTTGTTCGAGACCTAGTTGAGGGTGAGCACGCGAACCTGGCTTGCATCACAGAAACCTGGCTGGGCCCAGAGGGAGGTGTTCCTCTGGTTGACCTCTGCCCGCCTGGTTTCCGGGTGCTGCACCAGCCTCGGTCTCATGGTAGGGGCGGAGGAGTGGCAGTAATTATCAGGGAGACCCTAAGCCCGCGGGAGACCACCGTCCCTCAGATAGTCGAGTGTGAGTCTCTCTTTCTGAGATACGGTCCTGGGGCACAGTTGGGCCTGCTGCTGGCATACCTTCCACCTAATCGCGCAGCGGCAGCCCTGCCTAAGCTACTCGATGTCCTCTCGGGGTTGGTGGTTGAATTCCCCAAACTCATAGTTTTGGGCGACTTCAACCTACCGTCCCTAGGAGGATCGTCTGAACTAGCTCGGGAGTTCATGGCTTCCATGACGGCCATGGACCTGTCGCAAGTAATTTGAGGACCGACTCATGAGGGAGGCCACACCCCTGACTTGGTTTTCTTATCTGGACAGTGGTGTGATGATCTTGGTGGGGGGTCTCCAACCGTTATGCCCCTGTCATGGACCGATCATCACCTCCTACGGCTGGACTTCCGCTTTGCCACCCCCCGCCGTGGGTGTGCGGAGCCAACCAGATGGTACCGCCCCAGGCGCCTAATGGACCCTGATAGGTTCCAGGCAGCGCTTGGGAACCCACCTGCACTCCCTGCTCACAACTCGGCGGATGCCTTAGTGGAAGCCTGGGAAAGGGCAGTCACGGAGGCACTTGACCGAGTTGTACCCTTGCGGCCCTTGACTCGGCGCAGATCCCAGCGAGCCCCATGGTTCTCCGCGGAGCTCCTGGAGATGAAGCGTCGGAAACGGGGCCTAGAGAGCCGTTGGAGATCCAGTCGATCCGAATCCGACCGGTTGCGACTAAGAATCCACACCAGGTCTTATCTCGCAGCGATAAGGGCGGCGAGAGCCAATTACTTTTCCGCCCTCATCGCGTCCGCAGATAATCGCCCGGCTGCCCTGTTTAGAGTGACCCGCTCCCTTCTGAACCAAGAGGTGAGGGAGGAGCCCTTACAGGGTCGAGCCAAGGAATTTGGTCAATATCTGTTGGATAAAATCGCTCGGATTCGAACCGGCCTGGACTCCAACTGGGCAGAGTCTGAGGAACAGGACACGGGCAGTCTTGTCGACATCATCTGGGAGGAGTTTGATCCTGTGACTCCAAAAGAAGTGGACAGGATTATGAGGAGGTTGAGCTCCTCCACATGCTTATTGGACCCGTGCCCTTCCTGGCTGGCTTATGCAGCTCGGGAGGGGACACGAGGCTGGTTCCAGGCAGTCATCTCTGCCTCTCTGAGTGAGGGTCACTTCCCCGCCGCCTTGAAGGAGGCGGTGGTGAGACCTCTCCTCAAGAAGCCCACCTTGGACCCAGCTACACTGAATAACTTTCGTCCGGTCTCCAACCTTCGCTTCCTTGCGAAGGTTGTTGAGAGTGTGGTGGCGCATCAGCTTCCTCAGGTCCTGGATGAAGCGGATTACCTAGACCCGTGCCAATTGGGTTTCAGGCCGGGCTACAGCACGGAGACGGCATTGGTCGCTCTGATGAATGATCTCTGGAGGGCCCGGGACAGGGGACATTCCTCTGTCCTAGTCTTATTAGACCTTTCGGCGGCTTTCGATACCATCGACCATGGTATCTTGCTGCGGCGCCTCAGGGGATTGGGAGTGGGAGGCACGGTTCTGCGGTGGTTCTCCTCCTTTCTCCTGGGACGCTCGCAGTCGGTGTTGGCAGGGGGACAGAGGTCGACTCCGAGGCCTCTCGTTTGTGGAGTTCCTCAGGGGTCGGTCCTCTCACCTCTCCTGTTCAACATCTACATGAAACCGCTAGGTGAGATCATTCGTGGTTTTGGAGTAGGGTACCATCAGTATGCTGATGACACCCAGCTTTTCATCTCGACTCCAAACTGCATCAGTGATGCCCTCGACGTAATGTCCCGTTGCCTGGAAGCGGTTCGGGAATGGATGGGGAGGAACAGGCTTCAACTCAACCCGGACAAGACTGAATGGCTGTACATACCGGCATGCCAGGATACTCAGAGCATTCCATCCCTCAACATCGGGGGTGAGTTATTATCCCCTGTTGATAGGGCCCGCAACCTCGGTGTCCTCCTAGATTCACAGCTATCCTTGGAAGATCACATAGGAGCTGTAACCAGGGGGGCCTTCACTCGGGTTCGCCTGGTGCGCCAACTACGACCCTATCTGGACCTGGATGCCTTACGTACAGTCACCCATGCACTTGTGACCTCTCGCCTTGACTACTGCAACACACTCTACATGGGGCTGCCCTTGAGAACCACTCGGAAGCTTCAGCTGGTGCAGAGTGCAGCTGCACGAACACTTTTGGGGGCTTCCCGATACTCCCATATCACACCTCTCCTCCGTGAGCTGCATTGGCTTCCAGTTGCCTTCCGAGTGAAATTCAAGGTGCTAGTGATGACATACAAAGCCCTACATGGCATGGGTCCGGATTACCTACGGGAGCACCTACTGCCAGCGTCAACACCCCTCCGTCCTGTGCGCTCCCACAGAGAAGGCCTCCTTAGGGTGCCACCAGTCAGAGAATGCCGGCTGGTGGCCCCCAGGGGGAGAGCATTCTCAGTGGGTGCGCCAACCCTCTGGAACTGCTTGCCTACCGAATTCCGGATGGCCCCCGACCTTCGCACCTTCCGACGTGACTTAAAAACCTACCTGTTCCAGCAGGCCGGCCTGGCTTGATAGATCTTGGGGTTTCATTTGTTTTTATTATTGTTAACTGTATACTTACCTTGCTCTGTACACCGCCCCGAGTCCCTCGGGAGAAGGGCGGTATATAAAAACAAACAAACAAATAAATAAATAAATATTCTGAAAGCGGTATTTCTTAATGCCAGCAGTCTGGCTCACAGTCCTTTATACGGACTCCGGAGATAATTCTCACAGCAAGCTTTACTCTGCAGGGAATAGAAAGGCGTATAGTGTTATATCATAGTTTAATTCATTCAAACTCGAGGTCGATGATGCCAACGTTTAAATCCAGAGCCTTGCTAACAGCAGGGTTATATAAGGTGTAATCTATTTTGAATAATTCCATCTTCTGCTCTTGTTTAGAGAGAAATCAGCTCAAATGTTATTTAGGTCAAAACTCCTCTGTCCTCATTAAAATAAATTGGCTGGTATTCTCATCCTTGTGCACAACCTTAACTGTGAAAAGCCAACCAAATAATTCCTGGTGTTTCTTAAACAAACAGCAACCCCCCCTCCCACCGCCATGAATTGGCTTTCAAGAGCATTGCAATGAGATTTTCAATCATAGTAGCTAAACGCCCTGGGAATTGGTACTGTACTGCTAGAAGCAAAGCCACATGCTAATTCCGAATCCTTTTGCTGTTTGGATTTGAGCAGTTTTCCTTCCCTCCCGCCTCCGCCCCCATGTGAATGAAGCTTTTCTGCAGTGTCCTAGCGGCTGCACTGAAGGATGTGACTGGCTGTGCAGTCACTTAACCAAGACTGAAAACTGGAACAACCTTCTAAACAAAACTTTTACCGTGCATTGTGTCTTCTTAATGGGATCCTGTTTCATTTTCAATGAGTTAATGAAAAATGAGAAGAGTTAGCTTGATGGGTACGCTTTTTTAAAGGGGACTAATTACGTTTTATCTGAATGGGGTTCTCTCTCTAAACAAGGGCAACCAAGGAAACAGTGAGATAAAGGCAGTTGAATCTGTAGCAGGAAAATGGGTGGGGCAAGATGCTCAGAAGAGACCCTCCCTACTTTCTTAGGCTGTAAAGGAAACGGGGTGGGTGGGTGGGGAGAGAGATAAAACTTTCTGATTTGCTTGATTGTAAAGTTAATGTAACTTTACAATAAAGTCGAATTAGCTCATTTGGCCCCATTTCTTATCTGGTCCACCTCGTAAGGCTGAGAAAGTGTGAGCCGAGTTTCGAAGGGCAACACGAAACAAAAGACACAAATTATAGATGTATTTATCCTGATATTATTTCCTGTTGTAGGAAGATTAGTTAGAACCGTGCTAACTCCCCTTTTCGGGGTGCAGATAAATTAGCTAGAAAGTTTCTGCATATTTAATTATCAGCCTTATCAGCTGGCGATAAAGGTGAAGTGGGAAGGTTGCAATACTGTAATAATGAACTCTCGTCTTCTGTCAGGGCCATCTTCTACTAGGGTTGTATTTTGTTGCTTGTTGTTTATTGCTTGCTAATGATCTTGTGTCTTTGTTTTCCAAAGGGTATGAATACTATACTATTGCCAATTTATTTGTGTATTAGGAGTTCTCAATTTGTGATTTAGTCCTGACAGCATACCTCTTTGCACTGCATAGGATAACAGGCTGCAATTTCCCTCCTTGTGTGATAATTCGCTACTCTGCAACTGGGGAAAAAACAAATCCAGCATTTGAACAGGACAGTTCATGGTTTGACTAACATTCCTTTGTTAACTTTTGGGCTCGGGATGTTTGTTTTCTATTTTTCAGTTATATTTCAGAACTGTTTTCCTTCTGGATTAATATTTCTTAGAATTTTGAGGATATAATGGGCAACTTTTGAGTTACAGTTGGTGTCAAACTTGCAATGTCATGTGACGTGCCGTGATGTACCGTGACTTTTTTCCATTGCCGACAATGGGGTGGGTGTGGTTTTGGCATGATGCATCAGGCCCGTGGGCCTGCAGTTTGACACCCTTGATGTAGAGGTACCATATTTAGGCTATCAGAATTGGATTATGGCATTGCTGTGGTATGTAATCAAACAGGATATCATAATTGGGTTGCTAATTGGCAGCAAAGTGATACAGGAGCAATAGCTATAGAAAGCTATAACATTTTGAGGCCATCTATTGGTTGTCTAGATTTTTGTGGCCTAATAGGGCAGGCCTAATCTATTTTTATGTGTGTTGGTGTGGGAGCTTTAGTTTCATGACAATGTATAAGTCAACACAAGGAAATAAACCATGAGCTATCAGCAAAGCTCCAGTGATTTATTTTTTCAACCAGCATGAGGTGGACTGACTGATGTGAGCTTTCATATTGAAGTGTTCTCTTAGATGGCAGGAAGAAAAACAGGAAACAGACAACCCAAGAAGAATCAGATCACCTTAGAATCTAGACTTGTCATACCATCTCTGTCACTAGAGCATGACATCTGCACAACCTGAGACCTCCAGGACCTCAGCTGTCCATAAAAGTCTTGAATACAGTTCCAAGCGATGCTCTCAAAATTATTGCCAAGTTGATTTTTAAAGTCACCGAAGGGGATGGTTTTAAAATTCATAGTGAGTAGTCACCCTGTTTTAATTATCAGAACTGGATTTTAATTGCCTTTAAAGCTCTGTCAAGTTGAGCTTTTGTTCTTGTCCTACCCAGAAGCTAAGAGCAGCCCTTGGTCTGAAAAACAAAAACAAAAGATGCATTCCTTTTTGCTAAATGCAAATGTACCTATTTATGCCAGAAGACTTGGCTTTTTTTTAAACAGAGGTCCTTCTTCAGATAATTTTTATCATATAAAATTTGGCAGCTGGC
The DNA here is from genome assembly GCF_964194415.1 of Vipera berus. Lineage (NCBI taxonomy): Eukaryota > Metazoa > Chordata > Lepidosauria > Squamata > Viperidae > Vipera > Vipera berus. Next base: position 74,928,451 of record NC_138204.1, read on the forward strand.
TAAAGGGACAATTCATCTCATTCATGGTGCTTAATCTCATCTGTTTCCCACTTCAAGAAATTAAAACCATTAGGTTACCACAGGTTGCTTCTTTCAAGAAGTTTCAGGTTTTAATAGTTTAGTCAAATAATCTGAGATGCCTCTAGTATATCAGCCGTATGATTGTTTTTATATTGGGGTTTCTCATTACTTTGCTTATCCTTGCTACATTTTTCAGGTTTTAGCTTGTACTACTTCAGAAGAGTTGCTTCAGAAAATGCAGAATGGGATATGAAGAGCCTTCTTCAACTTTTAAATCCAAAAGCTCTATTGTATATATATATATATATATATATATATATATATATATGTATGTATGTATGTATGTATGTATGTATGTATGTATGTATAAAGGTTCCCCCGCACATGCGTGCTAGTCGTTTCCAACTCTAGGGGCCGGTGCTCATCTCCGTTTCAAAGCCGAAGAGCCAGCGCTTGTCCGAGGACGTCTCCGTGTCATGTGGCCGGCATGACTAGATGCCAAAGGCGCATGGAGCGCTGTTACCTTCCCACCGTAGTGGTAGTGGTCCCTATTTTTTCTACTTGCATTTTTATGTGCTTTCGAACTGCTAGGTTGGCAGAAGCTGGGATGAGTAACAGGCACTCACTCTGCTACATGGCACTCGGGATTCAACCCGCCAAACTGCTGACCTTATCGACAAGCTCAGTGTCCTAACCCACTGAGCCACCGCGTCCCGTTTTGGCACCCCCTAAAATTTGGCATGCTAGACGCCAAAGGCGCATGGAGCGCTGTTACCTTCCCACCGTAGTGGTCCCTATTTTTCTACTTGCATTTTTATGTGTTTCTGAACTGCTGGGTTGGCAGAAGCTGGGACAAGTAACAGGCACTCATTCTGTTACGCAGCACTCGGGATTTGACCCACCAAACTGCCGACCATCTGATCGACAAGCTCAGCATCCTAACCCACTGAGCCACCGCGTCCCTTATATATATATATACATATATATATGTTTGTTTGTTTTCTGAGGTTTTCACGGGTGTTCGTGTGTGGATCTTTGGTTATTCGGGTTTTTCCCCGCGTAGAACTAAAGGTGTAGGGGCGACGTTTCGACGGAATCCCATCCGTCATCATCAGGCTGGTGGCTTCTGCTTCCTTCTTCTGGGAGAAGCATGTGGCTGTTTGTTCCTCTTTTTTAAACTGCCAGAGGGGGTGTGTTCTGTGGGTGGAGGTGTGCTCTGATTGGGTGGGGGAGTAAGTGTGTTCTGATTGGGTGGGAGTGTGTTTTGAATGGTGGGTGTGTTCTGATTGGGTGGGGGTGTGTTTTGAGTGGATGGGCTGGTCTCAGCTGCCAGCCTTAGACCTGAGCTGGTGAGTTGTGCTGCTTTTGTTCGGCTTCGTGTTTGTGGTGGTGCCATGTTTTTATAGTGGGTGTCAGTTTGCTTATTGTGTGGTTTGGAGGGGTTTAAAGTGGTTGATGTTGCAGCTGTAGTTAGGTTTCTGTTTTGTGGTTGTGTCTCGTTATCATTGTGGGTTCGGATTTGCTTTTTGAATGGTTGTGTGGTGGTGATGTCATGTGGTGTTATCATGACTTTGGGTCTATCATTCTTGGTGGTTGGGACTCGTCTGTCAATCAAGGCGGGTTTCCAAATGGTTGGTAGGCGAGAGGTATCATCTCGTTTGTTTATGCTGTGGGGGCGTTTTTCTATCTCAATGGCTTCTCTGATTATTCTGTTGTTAAAATGTTCAATTTTGGCGATAGTTTTGGTTTTTTTTTAAATCAATTTCATGTCCCGTGGCTTCAAAGTGTTGGACCAGGGATGAAGTTTGTTCTCCTTTTCTGAGTGAGTTTTTGTGCTCTTCAATGCGTGCACTTATTCTTCTGTTGGTCTGTCCGATGTATGTGGTGGGGCAGGTGGTGCAAGGGATTTCGTATACTCCTTGGTTTTCTAAGCCAATTATGTCCTTGGGGTTTCTTAGGATGGTGGATATTTTTCTGTCTGTGTAGAATGCTGTTTTGATGTTGTGTTTTTGGAGGACCTTGCTGATTCTGTCTGTGGTCCCTTTTAAGTATGGGAGGAGGGCTTTGCCATTTTCTTGTTCTCTGTCTTGGGTTTTTGTGGGTATCTCTCTTCGGATTAAGTTGGTAATCGTGTTTCTTTGGAATCCATTGGCTGTTAGTACATTAGTGAGAGTGTGTAGTTCGGTTTTTTGGTGTTGTTCGTCAGCTAGGTGTTTTGTTCTGGAGATGAGTGTCTTGGCTACGGAGTTGATCTGTGCTGGGTGGTGGTGTGAGAGTGCGTTCAGATAGCGGTTTGTGTGTGTTTTTTTATGGTAGATAGTGTGTCCTAGGGAGCCGTTGGATTTCTTGTAGACTAAGACATCAAGGAAGGGAAGTTGATTGTTAGCTTCTGTTTCCATGGTGAATTGTATTTTGGGGTGTAGGCTATTGAGGTGTGTGAGGAAGTCATCCAGTTTTTCTTTGCCGTGTGGCCAGATTACGAAGGTGTCATCTACGTATCTGAGCCAGAGTTTGGGTTTGTGGTTGGATTTTTCTAGAGCGAGGGTTTCAAAGTGTTCCATGTAGAGGTTTGCGATGACAGGTGAAAGGGGTGATCCCATGGGTGCTCCTTCCATTTGTTTGTATCTTTGTCCATATATATATATATATATATATATATATATATATATATATATATATATATATATATATATATATATATATATATAGAGAGAGAGAGAGAGAGAGAGAGAGAGAGCTGGGTTTTAGTTTTGCTAAACACAAGAAGTCTTCTAGATTTGCTTTCACACTCCTCTACTCCACATTTCCCTCTTTTTGTTAGTTACTTGTTTGATGAAAATGGAATTTGACTTCCCTCATCATGCCTTCTGCTCTCGACCAA